>NC_053171.1:27719753-28323087 GCF_016835505.1 Polypterus senegalus | reverse complement strand
TATTGGAGTTTGTAACACAGCATGTGTGCTGATTTGGACACAGCCTTAAGAGGTGGGAACCCATCCAAACATACCGTTTTCTGTTTGTCAAAAAACTCTAAATCCTTTTACAGATGGAAGCCTTCAGTTCAGTTTGTAGAAGTTTATTTAACGACAGCTCAGGGCAATGGTGTTGAATGCTGAACTGAAGTCTACAAGCAGTAATCTGGCATATGTTACTTTACAGTCCTGATACTTAAAAACAAAGTGAAGACCCATGTTTTTTGGCATCGTCCACAGTTGGTCCTGTATACAGAGTGGAGTGGGTCAAAGTGAGCAACTGGAACAAAGTTAAGATGGGTAAGAATGATCCATTCTCACATGTTCATTAGAACTGACCTAAGTGCAATTTATTTGTTCGTTTTTGGGAACTGAAACGATAACTGGAGATTTAAAGCAAGCTGCAATAGAACACGGTGCATGTCCCTGACAGGACTGACTGTGCCCATTTCATGGTTTCTTCTGGGGTATGTGCCTGCATGTGTTAATAGAGTCAGGGCTGCTTGCAGTGCCACTTAGCCTCTGAAGTAAGGCACAGAGTGTTGTAAATCCCTGTGCAGGTCTCCAGATATTTAGCTAGTTGTTACTTCCAGCTGGTTAGGTTTCTTTTCTTCTTGTAATGAGTGGCTAGACTGACGAGACAGACACCACACATACAGAGCTGGTCAAGCCCTTAAGTGAACTGTCAGATTTAGTAAAGGCAGTCCGTTAATTCCAGCCCACCTAACAAACATTTCTCATTGTTAAGGAACAGGAGAAAAGCTCCAAAATAAAAAAAAACAAAAGCACCCCCGAGTTGTGGTAAGTCGGAAATCGCCTCACCTCATCTTGTTCGCCTTTTTGCCCACTTGTGATGATTTTGCCTGCAGAGAGAGAAGGTCTTTGGAGTGGGTGTGGCCAAGTGAAGGTGGGGCCATGAGTGGGCGTGGCTTGATGTCAGAGTTATTCTATATTTGATAAGGTGCTCCCTGACAAGACATGAGAATGCAGTCAAAACAGAAACATATTTGATTCTTTTTAGTAACATTATCAAGGTGATTGCAGAAAAAACATTTTTATCAAGATAATTTATGACATATTCAAACAATACAGCGAAAAACAGTTTTGAGAAGATGGAAGGTTTTCAAAACGAACTATGGGGAGGAATAAGGTATTTTGTTTAGCAGGTGCCAGGAATATCTTGTGGGATGAAACATCAGCCTGCCATGATTGTAGACAAGAAGAAGAAGACAGTCGTGGGGATGAGTTAGTGGACATGTCAGACTCCTAACGAGACCTCCCCCTGCGAAGTGACGAATAAGCAATATTATTGTTAACAAGTTAAAAAGATAGAGGCTACAGACTCATGGACCTCCCACCCTGCAACTTGCACCGAGGGGTACTCACAGATGCGTGGCCAACTTCTTGCACTCACATGCCCAGTAGGCTTTCCTGACTCCCTTCAGCTCAGCTCCCTATGGCAGATCCCTTGGCTCCTTCCAATCTCTCATGTCCTCCTTCACATTCTTCCTCACTCCGAAGGATGAGGTGTAGCCAGACCACCCTTAAAAGAACCCTCCATAACCCATAGAGAAGACGGGGCCCACCTTTACAAGTGCATTGTCATCTGAAGGTAGATATGGCTGTTGCAAAAATATCTTTGTAACTTTATAAAACTCAGTTTTGTGGTATTGGGAGGAAAACAGCAAAGCCATACCTCTATTGTAGCTGAATTTGCATTCTATTGCCGGTTCATTTCACGACATTGTGCTCTGTCTTATTAAATGTCCACTGAGCTTCAGATTGTGCGCAACAATAATAATGGGTGGTCAGCCTGTCATTCTTGGGGTAGAAGGTTCAGAAGAGGGGGCCGTGACATGGGTCGCTCGATCAACGCTGTCCACTGTTACACTAGGAAGATCTCAAGGAACTTCTAACACTTAGAAGCAGCGTTGCTGTTCTGTGGGGGGCGGCCAGCGGCTGGTGCAATACATTTAAAAGACAACATTATGAAGGAATGGGAGCATTGTGTAATGGGAAAATTAAAGAACAAAAAAAGAAAAGAATCTCTGAAGACTTGTGTTTGAGTGTGCGCCATCCAGAGCCTGGTCCTGTCTAACTTTTGTGCAGAACTGAATACAACAAGGTAAGAAAGTGGAATGAGGGGTGCAAGAATTTAATAAAACTTTTGCATACAGTGGAGTGAGAAAGTACTTAGACCTCTTCATTTCCTGCACCCTTTATTGTAGTGCAGATGTCATTCTAAATGAGTGCATTTGCCATTTTTGCAGATTAATCTACACACAATAATCCATAAACACAAAGTGAAAACATGGTTTTAGAAAGGTTTGCAAAGTTTATTAAAAACTACAAAGTGAACTCTCTACATTATAGAAGTGTTCATATTCTTTGCTGATGTACTCCACTGTGGTCAGGTGCATCCTGCTTCCTCTAATCCTCCTTGAGATGTTTCTAGAACTTGACTGGAGCCCATCTGTGGCAAGCCGAATTGATCGACATAATTGAGAAAGCCACATGACAGGACAAAAACCAAGCCATGAAGTCCAAGGAAAACTCTGTAGACCTTCAGAACCAAATTGTGGTGAGACACAGATCAGGACAAGGAGATAAGGCCATTTCTAAAGCTCTGACTGTTCTCATGGCCCCAATAGTTGTGAAATGGAAGAAGATTGGAACAACCAGGATTCTGTCTTGAGTTGGCTCTCCAACCAAATTTCATATGGGAGGTGACAAAGAACCCAATAGTCACTTGATGGAATAGCAGAACCTTTTGGAAGGATGACCACCTTAGCAGCACTCCATCAACCAGGCGTTTACGGTAGAGTGGCTATATGGAATCCACTCTCGAGTAGAAGGCATATATATGAAAGTTTAAAGGAATCTGAGAACATCAGGAAAAAAGATCTGGTCTGATCTTGTTTGGTCTGATGAGACAAAAACAACCGTTTAATAAGCTGAACTCCAAAAGCACTGTGTCTGATAAAGACGAGGCACTGCTCATCACCTGCCTAACTCCATCCCTACGGTGAAGTATGGTGGTGGCAGCAACATTCGATGAGGGACAGGAAGACTGGTCAGAATTAAGGGAAGGATAACTGCAACCAAACACAGAGAGATCCTTAAGGAAAACCTCCCGAGTGCACACCACCTCAGACTGGGATGACGGTTCACCTTTCAGAACAACAATGACATGAACCATACAGTCAGGATAACACTGGGACAAGTCTGTGACTGTCCTCGATGGACTCAGCCGTAAAGCCAATAGAAGATCTATGGAGACACCTAAAGATGGCAGTTGACAGTCACTTTGCATCCAGTCTAACAGAGCTTAAGAGCAAAATGGCACAAACTGCCCAAATCCAGGTGTGCAAAGCTTGTAGAGACTTATCTAAGCCGACTCCAAGCTGGAATTGCTGCCAAAGGGGCTTCTACAAATACTGAAATAAAGGTCTGAATACTTCTATGAATGAGAGTTTTCAGTTTTTGATTTTTATTAAATTTGAAGACCTTTCTGAAAACATGCTTTCACATTGTCTTTGTGAGTTATTGAGAGTACATTAATGGGCAAAAATGGCAAATTTACCCACTTAAAATTAAATGTACAACACAATAAAGGGTGCAAAAAGTGAAGGGGTCTGAATACTTGCTCAATCCATTACATAGCGTCATTTCTGACCCATAATAGGAAGCGTTATTTCATCCCACAAAAAATTGTTTCTTCACTGCCCACACCCTAAAAGCTTTTAATTTTCCGTATCTTCCACACTAACCCTAACCAGTTGTACTGTAAATTCTTAATAGCTCCTAAATATTTGTCCACATATTAACGGAGCCCACTCATTCAAATTCAGAGCAAATTAGCCCAGATAGTAGTTCAATATAAAATGAATGTGTCGGCCCCCAGATGTGGAGTTTGCAGGTTTTTCCTGTACGCACATGGGTTTCCGTCTACAGTCCAAAGACATGCAAGTTAGCTGGACTGGTGTTGACAAATTGGCCTCTAATTTGTGTGTGAGCTCCTGACTTACACCCGACGCTTTCCGAGATTAGCTCCGGCTTCCCTACAGCCCTGCTCGGGATTTAGCGGGTTTGGAAAATGAGGGAGATGAATGTGTCGAGCTAAATTCACCTGAAATGTGAAAGCCAAAAGCAAACGGACCTTTTCTAGAGAATGTATGAGTGTGCCCTGGCAGAGAGTGGCATCCCGTCCTGCCCTGCTTCATGTCACATTCCTCATAAGGGGACCCAGCCTCCACCCAGGCTCGGATTCATGGACTTAAAGAGCCGTGTCAGAAAATAAATAAATAGGAAATTAAGGTATGTATTCCAGCATGGTGGAATAGAACTATCGCCTGTTAATCACACCGTGTTTTAAGCCTTTCGTGAACCGCGTGTCATTGTTTTATTTGGGACATTTTTTTTTTTGCATGTTCTTCATACTTTATTAAAATGTTGTTTATATGTGATATATTAATACACTTAACTTTGCTTTAAATTGGAACAAGCGTTTATGGTTTCCATAAACAGATGTCCGTTATTTTTGTTTCGGTGTAGCTTTCATATTTTAATACTCGCAGATCCTAACCCTAACAGGAACCCCCCTTAAACGCCCCTCAACCTGAAAGGTTCTTTCAAGAGTGCCACGAATGTCTCGCCTGCTAAGCTGCCAACCCCCTGATCCCCCCAGGCCAACCCCTGTAAGATGTCGGGGGTGAGGATAAATATGGAGCTTCTCTCAAATATCTCACATCTCCACACGCTTTCTGGAAACTCTCAGTCTTGATGCCCGTTCGCCACTGTTCCTGTCGCCCTCTCCATGTGTCACTGGGTCACGGTCGCCGCTGTGCTAGGGTATCTTTAATTACAATTGGGTAATCAAATGGGGGAGGTGACTGTTTTCCTGAGATTTATTTCATGAGGTCAGGCGTAACAAGAACAAACGGTTTCGCTGCGACAGCGACTTGCGGGTAGATCGTCTTTCTCTGAGGTGTTTGCGCGCATTCGCCGCTAGGTGGCACCAGAGCCTTGGTGCCGAGCCCGCGCTGTTTCCAATTTGCCCAGCACGCCGGCGCAGGGGGGAAAAAAGGAGTGAAAAGATGGCAACACTGGATGAGCGGCTGCCCAGCGAGCCCTCGGCAGAGAGGCAAAGGAGGCCGCTTTGAGACACCGTTTCCGTGGACACGTTCGTCAGTCTCTCTCTGTCCTTTACGCGGAGCGGGTATAACAGAAAAAGCGCCGGAACGTCCAAGGAAACATGAGGTGAGCAACGCGTCTCTTTGTGTGGGACTCGCGTAATGCCAGTGCTTGTAGGATGGCGTGCCGCATGACTGTTGTCGGCGCGGTCTGTCAGCCTCATCTAAAGAAAAGTCGGGAGGTCTCCAGTTTGCACAATGTGTTTGGAACAAGTGAGGATGTGAGGGGGCTGGCATCCCGGCCAGGGCGGGTTATCCGGATATAGCACCGGGTAAGGACAAGGCTTCTTTAGAACAGTTGGCATCTCCAACCGGCGTCTGCATCGTAAGCCACAATTTCGCCAAGGTCCCTGCAGCAAGTGCCTGTAAGGTGCGCTGTATGTGACGTCACCGAACCCGCCACATCAAAACCTTTGCGAGTCCCCGAACGTGTCGTGCTGTGATGTCATTGGCGGGCAGGACGGCTTTGACATCACGCAGCTTCAGGACCGGAGAGCACCGCACCGCACAATGCGCGCCTTTGTTCTCGGCGGCGACTTTCGTCACACGTGCCCTCCCTTTGTGAGCTGTGCAAGGTGCACGACGCTCGTTCTCCTTACGAGCTCTGGTCACTGCTGCTGCTGCTGCTGCTGGTGGCGGCGGTGCTGGCGCTGGCTCTGGAGCCGAGGGGGTGGCAGCAGCGGAGTTGGTGGGATTTGGAAAGCTGGCATCTTCACACTTGGGCAGGATTCGATGTATCCTGAACTTAGCCTTGGAGGCCCAGAATAAACGGAGCAAGAAAAAAAAAAAGTTTGATGTAAACACGGAGCTTTCTTGGCACGTCGACCTTACAGGCTGTTCCTGCCTATTACAGCCAAGTTTGACCAAACAATTTCTGAAGCGACCAAAAATGGAAAAGAGCGCCTGGGCTGGTGCACTGTGGGATTAACAAAGGACGGGCTCTGCAGACACAGGCGGCGTTTGGAGATGCCACAGATGCCAGCAGGGCACTGTCCAGGAGTTGTTTACGGAGACTTGGCCTGATAACCTGCTAGCATTTATTATTTTTATTATTGTTATTATTATTATCTGGAAGTGCATGAGAGAGAAAGGAGTACCAGAAAAGTATATGAGGGTTGTCCAAGACACGAGTGACAGAACAGGGACTCGGGTTAAAGAAGACAAGACCCCAGTTCAAGTACGTCTGCACCAGAGATCTCCTTACCTCTTTGATCTGGTTTATGGGTTTGTGGTTTATGGGATAAAAGACCAATCTCCCAAACCGCTCTAAGGACCATGGTTTTTGCTGATGACATTGTGTTGTGTAACACGAGTAAGAGGAGAAAGTTGTTAGAGGATTGAAGATAAATAGGAAGAAGACAGAGTGTGTAAGGTTTCATGATGATCAGGATTCAGAAGTTGGCCTGGAGGGAGAGCTATTAAAAAGTGTAGATCATATTAAATATCTAGGATCAGTGGTAGCCCTGAGATGAACAACTAGATGCAGAGATAACCCACAGAGTGCTGTGTGGATGGAGGAATTGGAAGAAGGTATCAGGAGGATTGTGTGATCGAAAAATTACGGTGAAGGTTAAAGGTAAAGTTTTTAAGACAGTAGTAAGACTAGCAATGATGTATGGAACTGAGACAAGGACAGTAAAGGGAGCTCAGGAGAAGTTGGATGAGGCAGAAACGAGAATGTGGAGATGGATGTGTGGAGCTACAGAAAAGGACAGAATAAGAAATGAGACAATCAGTGGTACAACAAAAGCGGGAGAGATATCTAAGAAATTACAAAAAAGTGAGCTGAAGTGGTGTGGACATGTGGTGAGGAGACACAATGAATATGTGGGCAAAGGAGTGATGGGAATGGAAGTACAGGGGCAGGGAAAGTGAGGAGGGCCAAAGTGGAGGTGGATGGATAAAGTGAAAGAAGATCTGAAGGAAAAGTGCTGGACTGGCAAGGAGGTGGAGGACTGGAGTGTTCTGAGAAGGCTAATCAAGCACATCGACCCCACTTAGTGAGAAAAGATGAAGAAGTTTATATGTATATCTGTCTATTACAAAAGAAATCTTGAGACAAGACAAGTCCCACCCTCCTCTCAACTATTTCAGGTTAACGGCCCATGCCCACTGTCCTGTCACCTCTCGTTCGTGTGAATACTTTTGTCAGACACAGTTCCTGCGCTCTCAATCCTTATAAATTTTTATGTTTTCCTCACTTTAAGTTCCCAATAAAAGAAGACGTTTTATGTCCAAATCTTATTGAAGAATTTCATCATGAATGGTTATGAACAGAAGAAACGAGTACACAGGCAATCCTAACACTGAGAAACGATGAAGTCAAACAAATTAACGCAAAAATTGTCAATCGTTTATACGGCAGATTGGTTAAATGTGTATCAATAGACTCTGCTGAAACAGCTGGTGGTGATTGTGCGGAAGATGAAAATATCAACTTGCAATATCCCGAAGAATCAATTCAATCGTTAACACCGTCTGGTCTTTCTGTTGAAAGAAGGATGTATCGTCATGTTATTGCGTAATTTGTGTCTGAGTGATGGGCTATGCAATGGAACAAGATTAGTTTTCTTCAAAATTGGTCAAACAATTCTGACATGTAAAATTTTAACAGGTGACAAGAAAGGTAATGTAGTACATCTTCAGGGGATGACATTAGACACCAAAGGAGATCTTGATATGCCATTCATATTAAAACATTAACAGTTTCCTGTTAGAATAGCTTTTGCTATGACAATGAACAAATCACAGGGACAAATATTCGAAAAGGTTGGTTTATTTATTAGAGAGAAAGAAACGATATTCACTCACGGGCAGTTATACGTTGTGTTGTCACGATGTAACTCCAAACATGGAATCAAAATTCAATGTGATATTGATGAAAAATACATTCAAAAAATGGTGTCAGAGCCTGGTCCGCATTGCCGGCAGTAAGTCGAGCCCGTTTCCAGTGACAGCTGGACTCCGCCAGGGCTGCCCTTTGTCACCAATTCTGTTCATAACTTTTATGGACAGAATTTCTAGGCGCAGCCAGGGTGTTGAGGGGATCCGATTTGGTGGACTCAGGATTGGGTCACTGCTCTTTGCTGATGATGTTGTCCTGTTTGCTTCATCAGGCTGTGATCTTCAGCTCTCTCTGAATCGGTTCGCAGCTGAGTGTGAAGCGGCTGGGGTGGGAATCAGCACCTCCAAATCCGAGACCATGGTCCTCAGCCGGAAAAGGGTGGAGTGCCCTCTCAGGGTTCGGGGAGAGATCCTGCCCCAAGTGGAGGAGTTTAAGTATCTCGGGGTCTCGTTCACGAGTGAGGGAAGATCGACAGGTGGATCGGTGCAGCGTCTACAGTGATGCGGGCTCTGCATCGGTCTGTCGTGATGAAAAAGGAGCTGAGCCGTAAGGCAAAGCTCTCAATTTACCAGTTGATCTATGTTCCTATCCTCACTTATGGTCATGAGCTATGGGTAGTGATCGCGAATACAAGCGGCTAAAATGAGTTTCCTCCGCTGGGTGTCCGGGCTTTCCCTTAAAGATAGGGTGAGAAGCTCAGTCATCCAGGAGGGGCTCAGAGTAGAGCCGCTGCTCCTCCACATCGAGAGGAGTCAGATGAGGTGGCTCGGGCATCTGATCAGGGCGTCTGGACGCCTCCCTGGTGAGGTGTTCTGGGTACGTCCAACCGGGAGGAGGCCCCGGAGAAGACCCAGGACACGCTGGAGGGACTATGTCTCCCGGCTGGCCTGGGAACGCCTTGGGATTCTCCCGGAAGAGCTGGAAGAAGTGGCCGGGGAGAGGGAAGTCTGGGCCTCTCTGCTAAAGCTGCTGCCCCGCGACCCGACCTCAGATAAGCGGAAGAGGGTGGATGGATGGATGGTTTTGCATATGTAACAATTCCCATGAAAATAACAATCTGTTTAAATTGTACATCCACATCCCCATATCGAGCAGCAGAGCCATGAAGTGGATAGTGCGTAGCACCCACCCAGGGGTTGGGAAGCGAAGTGAGCAGGTGGGTAGTGTATGTATATATGTGTATGTAGAATGCTAAGCGCTGTGTCTTTCTGTCGTGCGATTACCCATGAACCACTGGAACTAGAACCTTGATCGTGGTCTTAAAGGAATACTCCACCCAATAATGATTTTTTAATGCTACTTATTCTTTACATAAAATAAATTCTCATAAGCAGCATCGATATGTGACCAAATATTGTGAAAAACATCCATTGAAAAAAAAATCCCACTTGTGTGCATAACCTATATGCCTTTTATACAGTTGATGGCTCAGACCATACATATGCTAAATTGTTGTTAAGTAGTTACTTTCTGAATTATCAGGGGCTATGTGAACAGTAAACTTGACGACTCATGGGAAGGACATTTTACCTAAGCTGTAAGTCGTTGGTCAAGAGTCTTGTTTCCAATTCCTACCTGTGAGTCTTTCAGTTTCCTGTTGAAATCCAGGCTGATAATCCAGGAAGTCCCTATTTTGCAAGATTTTAGCAAAAATGCATTCATTTTGCACATTTTGTGCTAGCGACTATATAAAAAAAAACCTGGGGATGCAACATGACTAACGTGAGAAGTTTTCTTTTTTTTTCATGGACGTTTAACACAACATTTGCTAGTGTCCAGCGGTGGTTGCCAACCATCAGGCCCTGAGCAGTTCACCATCGTAGAATCCACTAGGAGGTCTTCGTTGTACCAAAGGGTGTTTGATGATAAGGTGTGGGCAGCTGTTGCAATATTAAAGCTCAACCGCAAATTGACCTTTAAACATGACAATGACTCTAATCCTACCAGTAAATCCACCAAGGAATGGCTGAAATGAAAGAGTCAAAGTCCAGGTTTGCCTCTGAATGCCACCGAGAAGCTGCGGAGGTTTTGGGGACGGGGGATTGTTCACACAAGAGACCCCTCAAACATCACACAGCCGAAAGAATTCTGCATGGATGGAGGAGCAGGAGAAGTTTTCTCCACATCTATGTCAGAGATGTCTTGAGGGGGCAATACCCACTGTTAGAGACTTGTGTCTTGCTTTTTCCATGGATGGCAATGGCATATCTGTTCTGTAATTTCTTCATTGAATACATTATTGCAAGGTCAGATTTTCATTGTTTTTTGTTAGTTTTGTTACGTTTATGTAACGATACCGTTCAAATGAAGATTAAATCCTGAGATTACCACAAAAACAAAACAAAAGAGAAACATTTCATGGGGTGTCCTTTCTCACATGACTATAAGGTGCCCAGGCAGGTCCCCAGTGTTTATTATAATTGTGGCCATTTTGTTATGCAGTGAGCACACACGAGCCTAAGCTGCAGAAGCGGCCGACCCGGCCAGACTCTTCTTTTATGTGCCACCTTTCCGTATGGAGCATCACATCAAGGTGCGTTCCAAGCACCGCATTACTGTTCCTAGAAAGTGAACGCCGGCAGGTAGCTGTCTTATAGTGGGCCACATGGTGAAACCTGAGCCCCTATCCTCCTTGAAGGTCGCACAGCATATGGACCACTAGGCCAGGGGAGATTTCTTCCACTTTTGAGATTTGTATTTATTTTTTAAGTTGGGCGCATTGTCATGGACTGTTTTTTCAAATGTATTAAAGTCACTGCTACGATGGTGATGTTAATGCTATAAAGTGTCTTGAAAGCTTTCTGTCCCATGAAAGACAAAATCAAACGTTGATAAATGCATCTCAAGATGCCGTGTCAGTGCAGCACTCTTGTCCAGCTGGTCATTTTGTAACCAGCAGTCTTAGGCTTTACAGTCCAGTGCTGTAGCCCCCAAGTCTTTGATAAAGAGGGTCATCTTTAAAGGTGCTACTGTATATATGGATAGCCATGTGCGCTGTGTAGCACTACATAATTATACACCTCAGTCCTAACAAATACAGTCATATGAAAAAGTTTGGGAACCCCTCTCAGCCTGCATAATAATTTACTCTTCTTTCAACAAAAAAGATAACAGTGGTATGTCTTTCATTTCCTAGGAACATCTGAGTACTGGCGTGTTTTCCGAACAAAGATTTTTAGTGAAGCGGTATTTAGTTGTATGAAATCAAATCAAATGTGAAAAACTGTCTGTGCAAAAATGTGGGTCCCCTTGTAATTTTGCTGATTTGAATGCCTGTCACTGCTCCATGCTGATGACTTGCCACACCAAATTGGTTGGATTAGCTTGTTAAGCCTTGAACTTCATAGACAGGTGTGTCCAATCATGAGAAAATGTATTTAAGGTGGTCAATCGCAAGTCGTGATTCCTTTTTGACTCTCCTCTGAAGAGCGACAGCATGGGATCCTCAAAGCAACTCTCAAAAGATCTGAAAACAAAGATTGTTCAGTCTCATGGTTTAGGATAAGGCTACAAAAAGCGATCTCAGAGGTTTAAACTGTCAATTTCAACTGTAAGGAATGGAATCAGGAAATGGAAGGCCACAGGCACAGTTGCTGTTAAACCCAGCAGGTCTGGCAGGACAAAATACAGGAGCGGCATATGCACAGGATTGTGAGAATGGTGACAGACAACCCACAGATCACCTCCAAAGACCTGCAAGAACATCTCGCTGCAGATGGTGTATCTGTATATCGTTCTACAATTCAATGCAATTTGCACAAAGAACATCTGTATGGCAGGGTAATGGGAAAGAAGCCCTTTCTGCACTCACACCACAAACAGAGTCACTTGTTGTATCAAACGCTCATTTAGACAAGCCAGATTCATTTTGGAACGAAGTGCTTTGGACTGATGAGACAAAAATTGAGTTGGTCATAACAAAAAGCGTTTTGCATGGTGGAAGAAGAACACTGCATTCCAAGAAAAACACCTGCTACCTACTGTCAAATTTGGTGGAGGTTCCATCATGCTGTGGGGCTGTGTGGCTAGTTCAGGGACTGGGGCCATTGTTAAAGTCGAGGGTCGGATGAATTCAACAAATTCCTCAGGATAATGTTCAAGCATCAGTCACAAAGTTGAAGTTACGCAGGGGTTGGATATTCCAGCAAGACAATGACCCAAAACACAGTTCGAAATCTACAAAGACATTCATGCAGAGGGAGAAGTACAATGTTCTGGAATGGCCGTCACAGTCACCTGACTTGAATATCATCGAAAATCTCTGGGATGATTTGAAGCAGGCTGTCCATGTTCGGCAGCCATCAAATTTAACTGAACTGGGGAGATGGTGTATGGAAGAATGGTCAACAATACCTCCATCCAGAATCCAGACACTCATCAAAGGCTATAGAAGGCGTCTACAGGCTGTTAGATTTGCAAAAAAGGGTTCAACTAAGTGTTGATGTAATATCTCTGTTGGGGTGCCCACATTTATGCACCTGCCTAATTTTGTTATGATGCATATTGCATATTTTCTATTATTCTGATAAACTTAATGTCACTGCTGAAATACTGCTGTTTCCATAAGGCATGTCATATATCAAAAGGAGGTTGCTACTTTGAAAGCTCAGCCAATGATTAACAAAAATCCAAAGAATTGCATCTCAAAATCCAAAGATACATCTCATTGCCATCTTGAAGGGAGCTGTATGGCATAGCTAAAAAAACAGCTGGTATTCAACTGGATTTTTACCGAAGTTTTTATTCCTGAACTTAAACTCTTCTGAATCTCCAAGACAACTGAAAGCTGAGGCTGGGCCGTGTGCTGACCTGAGAAGGCATTCCTTGGGCGCAGGCTCAGCCATGTAGTGAAGGCCCAGTAATGCCATTCCTGTTGTGAGTTGTTCATTGGCCTGTGGTGTACCGCGTGCACCCAAAAGCTTCGCCAGCTCCTGTGTTTTTAAGTTTGAAAGGCCAGCCCAAGTGGTGCCAGAAGCCCCAGGACTGCAAAGCTGTACACCCCTTTGAACAGAATTCCTCTACTGTGGAGCCTCGCGGAAAAGAGATGCCATGGGCACATTATACGCTAGCCATGTCGGGGCAATCCAAACTGTTATTTGTAGCTGGCAACGCCAAAGCTGCCATTTGTGAACATGCTGTCTGCGCACAAGGAAACAGCCGGATAAGACTGCGGTGGCCAAAGAGCATCTGGTTGTGCTTTCCTGCTGTACTCGGTTGGCTTCTGTTGGATATAACTGCCTGCTTCGTAAATTGCCTATAATTAGAAACAGTTGCTGCCTTTTTCTCGCTGAACAGTTTGTGTTTTTGCAACCAGTTTAGTCCCCTGGTGCTTCTTGCCTCCAAGCGTTGATTTGATATCTTAGCACTTGCTTGGATGGGATTGTGGGATCGCTGGAGGAGTGTGCCCAATTTGCGCCCAGCTGTTGTGAAGAGAAGGGGAAGGTCGGTGGTGCCCCGACAGCCCGTACAGTAGGTGTTGGTGTGGGCATTCCTGAGCTTGCTTTATGACGCTGCTTTTCTTCATTGCCAGCAGATCCTCATTCAGACTTCTGCCTTTGATTGAACCCGTGTGTCAATACGTGTTTATACAGCCAAAGAGACTGGCATGTCACCACTGCACATCACTCCCTTACTGTAATACTGTGGTAGGATCCCGGGGTCAGAGGTGCATGGCAGAGGCTTATTTGCCATTTTTGAAGCAGACGATCTATCAGAGGGTGGCACACCAGTGAGGTGAAAGAAACGTTTAGTGTTTTTTGCCTTAATGAGAGTGATAGCATGTTTGAATGCAGGGGAATATCCTGCTAGGAAACTGTAAGGTTAGAATGTCATGTTTCTGTAAGATTATAAAGTTAAAATGTAACATTTTTGTGAATTGTATTGTGCCAGATAAGAAAGAGTGGAATGCTAATCATTGTTAAACTGCACAAGCACAGAATGGACTCGGCAAATCAGCAAATGAATGAAGTACTGTGCAGCATGAATAAAGTAGCAATCCATAAAATGTTAGCTTTATATCATGTATTGTGTGAGCCGATTTTGATAACAAAGTGGTTATAAATAAGATTTTGTGCGCCTCAGTTCAAGGACCATCCCACCCGCCACACAGCTGGCTACAGGGTGCTCCTTTCTCATGAAAATAAAATAAATACGGGCGGACAAGCTTCCTCCTGCCTGGGTTTTTGTCTGTCTGGTTTTCTTCCACAAGCTGCATCCTCACAGACCTGCGTTCTGGGTTCAAACCTGTTATGTAACAGCCAGGGCTTGTTCCCTGCCTTATTACGGCTTTTCTTTTTATTGTTTTTGATTTTTTTCCCTGTGTTTATGTAATTTTTACTAGTATTGTTTTATGTCATATATTATGTGGTAATTGTATATTTGTCCAGCGGTGGGCTGGCACCCTGCCCGGGGTTTGTTTCCTGCCTTGCACACTGTGTTGGCTGGGATTGGCTCCAGCAGACCCCCATGACCCTGAAGTTAGGATATAGCGGGTTGGATAATGGATGGATGGATGTATATTTGTCTCCTGGCCTTGTTTCTTGAATCTTGTGAGTGGAACCCCCTAGAGGTGGGGCCACCAAGACGTCACTTGTGAGGGACAGCCCTCCACGTTTATACTCTGGTGGCAGCGAGGGATTCCCACAATGTGTCCTTAAGTGTTTGTCGAGTGCAATTATTGTTTGGCTTCTTATGGTTTATTGGAATTTTGCTTGGATTCTTGGATTATGTGTATCTGTTTTAGTACAAGTTTGTTGGGATTATTGTATTTTTTTTTCTCTACTTGACCTTTTTTGTGCATCTTTCTATTTATATCACTAAATTCCTTTATTCATAAAGATTCTTCCTTGGCCTTGGCTCTAGCACCTGCGATTTGACTGTTTTGTCTCCCTGAAGGGTGTTTTTGAACATTTACAGAATATAATTTGAACCTGATCAGGCTGAAGCCTGTCTGTGGAGTTTGGGGTCAGGCTGCCTGGACAGGGTGGGGGGAGGCCTGTCTCTATGCTGGTATGAGTGCCAGTCACCCTTTATACTATGAAGGTGTCACCATTTCACAACAAAATCCCACACCCAGTTGTTGTTTGGTTGGAGTTTGCATGTTCTCCACATGTCTATGAGGTTTATTATTCCAACCACCCTAAAACTGTGTGGGTTTGATTAATCGGTGCTGTGCATTTATTTGCCTGGTGTGAGAAGCTCTGTGATCAACTGGCACATTTTGGATGCTTGATTCTTGCCTTGCACCCGGTGTTATTGAGATAGGCTCCAGCCCCCTTAAACTGAATAACTGGTGTTGAGAAGGTTATGCTATGTTAATATTCTAACACATTAATCACTAGCAGAATCGTTCCAGCCATTACATTTAAATGTGTTACTCTAGCAGGGTCACTGTTGAATCTCAATGGTGCTCTTACTTCCAAAGGTCTGCATTTGGAGCACAGGCTGGTGTGTTAACCCATTTTGGGCTGAGGTCTGCTATCAACTGCTTTTTCTCATCTTATTCACACCTTTTATGGATGCACTTGGTGCAAATCAAATTGAATGTCAAGTTTGTAAATGGAGTAGGTAAGAATATACTCAGGGTTACAGGAGGAGTCTGTTATACCAGTATGAGCAAAGGAACCCAAAAAAACAAAACACAAATTTGAAGGAGAAGTGTGGCCAACATGAAAAAAGGTTCAGATTGGTCATAACGCAGAGCCAGGACACCAGCTTGCCATTCACCAGTCAGCATTCTTACAGTTTAATGTGGCACGGCTGCTATCTGTGTGGTGCTGACGCCATCCCTGCCGAAGACAGAGGTGTGAATTATTCAAGCTGTAGAATGCCAGTCCCGGGCTGAGTCTGATCATCTCTTTGATATGCGGCACACAGAAAGGACAAGTGGAATTTTGATTCACATGTTTTTCCATATGGTAAAGATTTGCTAATTCACAAAGTTTGAATGTTATTTTATTATGTGCTAACGTGAGCGGGTCTGCCATTTTGTTAATTCTGGAGTGTGTCTCATATGAATGGACAAAGCCAGACATGATCATTCAGTAGGAAGAAGCATCATTTATGCTTTATCGAGTGTTTGACTGTACTTGTTTTAATCTTAATCCAGAATAGGGAGGTAAGAATCTTTGGCCCTACTAAATTTAATAATTAAATTGCGGCTATTGTTTAAATCTGGAAAAATCGTTCATTTCAAAATACATAAACAAAACTAAGGACAGAATAGGAAAACTAAAAATTATGCTGAAAAACAAAAATCCTAAATACTAATTAAAAAAAAATCAAGATATTACGTGCAAAATCCTAAATAAAAAAAATAATGCAAAAATTCAAAATTAAGAGTCAAAACGAAAACTAGAAACAATAAATGAATTGGTACAAAGTTTAAAAATGCAGAAGGTTCAAAAACCTTTTTTTTTTTTTTTTTTTCGGGTTAGGAGCGCGCGTTGATACAGCACTTTCCCGCACCCACCACATGACAAACCAACTCAGGATCTCAGATTAGGACCCGAGTGCAGCCACGCAGAGGGCGCCACCTCAGCACCACACTAGTTCAGGTGGAATGGAGAACTGTAAGGTTTTATATGGTGGCCGGAGGTTTTCTCTTCAGGTTGGGAAAAAAGGATTCCTGGATCACTGAAAAATAGTTCAGATTGCATTTTGGGGTTTATAGAAGTGAAATTATTCATTGTCAGTCAGTCATCGTCTAACCTGCTAGTCCTGAACAGCGTCGCCGAGGGTCCTAGAGCCTGTCCCATCTAGCATAGGATGAAAGGCAGGGGCAAAACTTGGACATGGCACCAGTCCATTGCAGGGAGAACACACACACACACACACACACACACGCACCACTAACCACACACCATGGCCAATTCAGCATCACCCTCCACCTAACCTGCATGTCTTTGGGAGAAAAGCGGAGCACCAGGAGGAAACCCGCACAGACACAGGGAGAACATGCAAACCGGAGATGTGAACTCTGGTCAGCTTTCAGAGAGGCAGCAGCACTACCTCCATGCCACCCTAAGAATTCATTGTTCATATTTAATTTTTGTTTAAATGCGTTTTTGACAAGGTTGAAAATGCAATGCGTTTTCCTGTGATGCTAGGTTCATGTTGTTACGAGTGCCGCACTGTCTGCTGTTGTTGTCAATAAAGTGACAGAACAAACATCGGCATCTTGCATTTCATCTGAGTTTGTAGATTCTTAGTCGAATCGCAAGAGTGTGTTGAAGAATTACAAGTCCTGATCCTCTAGTTACAAATTGATTTTGCCCCTGACTCTGATTTACATCTTTAGTTTCGGCCTTGGTTTGACGTTTTTTACTTGCTCCTGACCATTTTGCTACGCATGTTTTTGTCTCACATCTTTGTCTTTTTCTTCACAAAGAATTACCGTATCCTTCTTGTTTCCTCTTGTCTCTTAAATACAATTTCAAGACTGTTTCAGCCTACTGCTGGCAAGATAGTCGAGAATCTCAAAATGGTGACGGCCATGTCACAGAATGTCATCGAAAAAGTAAAATAATGGTACAAATATAAACACAACAATCAACCCGCAGCACTTTTCAAAAGCCATCAGGTATGCCAAGCTGACTGCTGCACCTAAGGGCTGCTGCCTGATCGGAAGTCACGTCCCTCCTTATCCAAAAACATAACATAATTCACAAAGAACAGAGGAAAATCACTAGACAACATAATGAAATAGTAAAAGGCGATTAACAAACATTAAACAATTAACAGAGATGAGTCTGAAGAAATGGCAGTTTAGAAAAAAGAAAAGGAAACAAAACCTTTAGGAAGCAGAGGGTCGCGGTGTGAGGAGCCTTTCCTGAATTTGGTGATGTGACAGCGGTGTTAGAGGTCAGCGCTGCAGCTGCTCTTTCTAATATGAATAGATGAACTTTTAAAAAATATTAATAATAATCAGGTAAACTTTGCAGATGATGCTAAACCAGGTGGACCAGCCGGTTCACCGACAAAAGCACGATAGACATATGCACCCCGACAAAACCGCGACCGACAAATGAGCGCCGACAAAATCGCGAGAGAGGCCAAGAGAGTGGGACGCCCTTGCTGCAATTCTTCCTACATACAGTCATAGCCGAAATTATCGGCACCCCTGGAATTTTCCCAGAAAATGCACCATTTCTCCCAGAAAACTGCTGCAATTACAAATGTTTTGGTAAACACAAGTTTATTTCCTTTATGTGCATTGGAACAACACAAAAAAACAGAGAAAAAAAGCCAAATCTGACATCATTTCACACAAAACTCAAAAACCGGGCTGGACAAAATTATTGGCACCCTCAACTTAATATTTGGTTGCACACCCTTTGGAAAAATAACTGAAATCAAGCGCTTCCAATAACCATCAACAAGCTTGTTACGCCTCTCAATTGGAATTTCCGACCACTCTTCTTTTGCAAACTGCTCAAGGTCTCTCAGATTTGAAGGGCGCCTTCTCCCAACAGTAATTTTGAGATCTCTCCATTAGTGTTCAATTGGATTTAGATCCGGACTCATTGCTGGCCACTTCAGAACTCTCCAGCGCTTTGTCTTCAACCATTTCTGGGTGCTTTTAGAGGTATGTTTGGAGTCACTGCCGTGCTGGAACACCCATGACCTCTGACGCAGACCCAGCTTTCTGACACTGGGCCCTAAATTGCGCCCCAATATCTTTTTGTAGTTTTCAGATTTCATGAGGCCTCCAGTGCCAGAGGCAGCAAAACATCCCCAAAACATCTGAGAACCTCCACCATGTTTGACTGTAGGTACTGTGTTGTTCTTTTCTTCATAGGCCTCATTCCGTTTTCTGTAAACAGTAGAATGATGAGCTTTACCAAAAAGCTCAACGTTGGTCTCATCTGTCCACAAGACTTTCGTCCAGAAGGATTTTGGCTTCTTCAAATACATTTTGGTAAACTCCAGTCTGGCTTTATGTTTCTGTGTCAGCAGTGGGGTCCTCCTGGCTCTCCTGCCATAGCGTTTCATTTCGTTCAGATGTCGACAGATAGCTCGAGCTGACACTGTTGCACCCTGAGTCTGCAGAACAGCTTGAATATGTTTTGAAGTTGATTGGGGCTGTTTATCCACCATTCAGACTATCCTCCGTTGCAGTCTTTTATCAATTTTTCTCTTCCGTCCTCATCCAGGGAGATTAGCTACAGTGCCATGTCTTGTGAACTTCTTGATTATGTTGCGCACAGTGGACAAAAGAACATGAAGATCTCTGGAGATGGACTTGTAGCCTTGAGATTGCTGATATTTTTCCACAATTTTTGTTCTCAAGTCCTCAGACAATTCTCTGCTCTTCTTTCTGTTCTCCATGCGTAGTGTGGCGCACTCAGACATAACAGAAAGGCTGAGTCAACTTTTCTCCATTTTAACTGGTTTCAGGTGTGATTGCTATATTGCCAGCACCTGTTTCTTGCCACAGGTGAGTTCAAACGAGCATCATATGCTTGAAATAAAACGATTTACCCCACAATTTTGAAAAGGTGCCAGTATTTTTGTCCGGCCCATTTTTGGAGTTCTGTGTGACATTTTTTTGTGTTGTTCCAATGCACATAAAGGAAATAAACAGGTTCATACCAAAACAGTTTTCTGGGAGAAATGATGCATTTTCTGGGAAAATTCCAGGGGTGCCGATAATTTCGGCCATGACTGTATGCAGGGTGTGATCTTAAGGACTATCTGTGTGCCGTGCTGATGGCATGCTGCGTCTCGTAATATTGACTTCTAAAATAAACATTATTATATATGCTTTAAACTAGTAATTCATATTTAATGAAACTTTTGGGATTTTGTCGGGGCGATTTTGACGGCACGTTTTAATCAGCGCTATTTTGTCGGCGCTCATATGTCTATCGCGCAAATGACGGGTCACAGACCAGCCAGATCATTAAAGAGAGACCTGGACAACATGCAGCCTTGGGCAGATCACTGGCAGATGAAGTTTAATGTAGCTAAGTGTGGGGCCTTACGTGTAGGAAGTAGAAATGTTAGATTTGAATTCACAATGGATTGTCTGAAACTTGAGAGTACCCCTTATGAGAAGAACCTGAGGGTCTTCGAGGACTCATCACTATCAACATTCTAACAGTGTACTGAAGGCAGTGTCAGAACAAGGCAGAGTGTTGGAGCGCCCTCAGGCATAAGTGAAAGCCAAAAATAATCAAAATAAATGCATGAAAGTATGCAAATAGGTCTTCTTCAGATGCAACTCCTATGTTGACTGACCAAGATGGCACTACGATCGGCCATATGGCAACTGGACAGGAAGAGACGGGTCCAGTGGGACGGACAGCAGATGTGACTTTTGTGGAGGAGAGCTGTCAATTTTCCAGTCTGTAGATGGAGGAAAAAAGAGAACGTCGCCCCACCATGCCATCCACTGGAGCGATGGAGAATTACCATCAGCAAAGCCCTTAATCTGTCTTCTATGTGCACAGGCGTGAGAGCAGCCAATAGGATGTAAGATTAAATATGACTTATTAAATATGACTGTTATATATTGGACACACTATTGGGGTCTTCTCTGACGCACTGTGCATAGTTTTGGTCTCCATATTACAAAAAAGACATGGCAACACCAGAGATGGTCCAGAGGAGAGCTGTTAGGCAGATTTCAGGACTGTGTGGTCTGAGCTTTGAAAAAGAGACCGAAGGAGTTGAACTTTTTCAGTTTATTAAAAAAGAGATTAAGAGATGACATGATTGAAGTTTTTGAAGGCATAAAGGAGATGAATATAGTGGATCCAGGCTTTTACTTTAAAATAAATCCCTCCAACAGAACACGCGGATCCGGTTGGCAACGGGTCAAGGGCGGAGGTCACAAAAACATGAAAATATTTTTCTTCACACAAAGAACCACAGACACATGGAATAAATTACCAGGTGCAGTCCTAGAGAGTAGGACTTCTGGGACCTTAAACTAGACTTGATGATGTTTTGGAGAAATTGGGTGAATGGGATTGATGAGCTTGCTGGCCTGAAAGGCCATTCGACTGTTCCGATGTTCACTTCCTCTCGCTATGTCATTTGTTTTTTTGAGCTGCTGATTTACTTTCAGCACGGCTGCAATAAAAAGGTGTAGTTGGTCCTGACTGAGATAGGAGCTTGACAAAAATTTAGAACAATGTTTTGGTGTAAGGAACTACAGGGGAAAGAAAAGGCGTCAAGGAATGGTTTAGTTTAGTGACAATTGAAAAAGTCTTTGAATACGACTTGTAAGACTACATTTTGGTTAAAACACCCTCTGGGTGTGTTATGGAAATCCTTCGATCGCACCCCAGCACCCTCTGCCATTCAAACAATTTCAAGCTTGTACTAACAAGAAACAAAATTAACAAAAAATAAAAAAAGTCAGGACATGTTTTGACTCAAGAAGAGGTTTGTAGTCTGTTGCATAAAAATACCAGGGGGGCTGACAGACTTTCAAGCAGCACAGCACAGATGTGCAACACATTAAAGCTACTCGGCACACAGGAGCCTCGGCTCTGGAAGACGGTAACCTTCGTGACTGAAGAGCTGACTGGGATGTCAGTCTTAAAAAAACAGGAACCATCAGAGGCGGGAAGGCTTATCAGGAAAGTGCTTTTGAAAATGAAGCAATCAAATCCTAAGAGTAAAATGACCTTGACACCCAGGGGTCCCATTCCCACAACACTGCGACACTTTAGTTGGACTGGACGCACACATACGGGTACTGAGTTTTCAAACCTGAAGCAGAAATAAATGAACTAATTAAAGAAGAAGTGAAAATCAGGGACTGGCCTGTACTGAGGACTGGGTTGCAATGACATTGGAGATGTGCAGCAATTTTTGAGACTGCATTTAACGTTCTGTGTTACTGACTACGTAAGTGGGCTTAAATGGACGAGAAGGGAGGGTTGAATTCCATCCTTTCTTCATTATGTGATCTTAAGACTATTTGCTAAGAGAAATGTTTCCCTGTAGAGTGTGTAACAGGTAACATTTATTTTTTTTCGTTGAATGGACACTTATAGTAGGTAAATACTTGTTACAGCAGGATACTTAAAACAAACTTCACACAAGATGTAACAGTAAGGTAAATAAACTATTTATGTAAGTAAAACCAACTTAATGAAAGGACAAGTATCTGTCTGCGTGTCTGTCCAGTCGCTGTGTCTCTGTCATTCCAAAAGATCATCACAAACGTTTTTAATAATAAATTGCGTTGTATGTTACATTCCAACAGACGGCGCATCACACGCATTAACACTGGTTTTATGAATCCCATACCAAATGGCACATAACAGAGACATACACACTGCAAACAGGGTTTCCAGATTTCCAAAATCGCAGATTGGGACAGCCACCATTTCAAGCAGCCAAAAAAAGGATTTTAAGGAACCAAGGAAGACAAAAAATGGATCATTTTAATTAAATTATAATTATAGATATATAAACATGCATAATCTGAACATATAAATATATGTAAATAAGTACAGTGCATCTGGAAAGTATTCACAGCGCATCACTTTTTCCACATTTTGTTTACAGCCTTATTCCAAAATGGATTAAATTCATTTTTTTACCTCAGAATTATACACACAACACCCCATAATGACAACTTGAAAAACATTAACTTGAGGTTTTTGCAAATTTATTAAAAATAAAAAAACTGAGAAATCACATGTACATAAGTATTCACAGCCTTTGCTCAATACTTTGTCGATGCACCTTTGGCAGCACTTACAGCCTCAAGTCTTTTTGAATATGATGCCACAAGCTTGGCACACCTATCCTTGGCCAGTTTCGCCCATTCCTCTTTGCAGCACCTCTCAAGCTCCATCAGGTTGGATGGGAAGCGTCGGTGCACAGCCATTTTAAGATCTCTCCAGAGATGTTCAATCGGATTCAAGTCTGAGCTTTGGCTGGGCCACTCAAGGACATTCAGAGTTGTCCTAAAGCCACTCCTTTGATATCTTGGCTGTGTGCTTACGGTTGTTGTCCTGCTGAAAGATGAACCGTCGCCCCAGTCTGAGGTCAAGAGCTCTGGAGCAGGTTTTCATCCAGGATATCTCCGTACATTGCTGCAGTCATCTTTCCCTTTATCCTGACTAGTCTCCCAGTTCCATCCCCACAGCATGATGCTGCCACCACCATGCTTCACTGTAGGGATGGTATTGGCCTGGTGATGAGTGGTGCCTGGTTTCCTCCAAACGTGACGCCTGACATTCACACCAAAGAGTTCTATCTTTGTCTCATCAGACCAGAGAATTTTGTTTCTCATGGTCTGAGTCCTTCAGGTGCCTTTTGGCAAACTCCAGGTGGGCTGCCATGTGCCTTTTACTAAGGAGTGGCTTCCGTCTGGCTACTCTACCATACAGGCCTGATTGGTGGATTGCTGCAGGATGGTTGTCCTTCTGGAAGGATCTCCTCTCTCCACAGAGGACCTCTGGAGCTCTGACAGAGTGGCCATCGGGTTCTTGGTCACCTCCCTGACTAAGGCCCTTCTCCCCCGATCGCTCAGTTTAGATGGCCGGCCAGCTCTAGGAAGAGTCCTGGTGGTTTCGAACTTCTTCCACTTACGGATGATGGAGGCCACTGTGCTCATTGGGACCTTCAAAGCACCAGAAATTTTTCTGTAACCTTCCCCAGATTTGTCCTCGAGACAATCCTGTCTCGGAGGTCTACAGACAATTCCTTTGACTTCATGCTTGGTTTGTGCTCTGACATGAGCTGTCAACTGTGGGACCTTATATAGACAGGTGTGTGCCTTTCCAAATCACGTCCAATCAACTGAATTTACCACAGGTGGACCCCAATGAAGCTGAAGAAACATCTCAAGGATGATCGGGGAAACAGGATGCACCTGAACTCAACTTTGAGCTTCATGGCAAAGGCTGTGAATACTTATGTACATGTGCTTTCTCAATTTGTTTATTTTTAATAAATTTGCAAAACCTCAAGTGAACTTTTTCATGTTGTCATTATGGGGTGTTGTGTGTAGAATTCTGAGGAAAAAAATTTAATCAATTTTGGAATAAGGCTCTAACATAACATAATGTGGAAAAACTGATGCGCTGTACATAGAAGAGAACATACTACATCACTTATTTCTTTTTCATTCAAAATTTAGGTACAGGTATGTTTGATATAACTTGTAACATGTTTTAAGTTTCATTTAATATGTAAATAGAATGCAGATATGCAGATACGACCTAAATTGTTATTCAAAGTCTTCATCAGTATCACTTCACTTTCAAAATGAATTACACACAAGCATGAGCAGCCGCGATGAGCACGAGAAACGCATGATAACACGAGCGCACGACATACAAGAACACACGATTCAAAGAGTTGGATTCAGCTGTCACTTACAAATTTTATTCAGAAAAAGCGGTACGCCAGGCTGTCTACAAAAATTTGGCAAGTCTCTTTAACTAGATATTCAATATAAAAACTGAATTAAGTATTTTTTTCTACATACAATTTTTGTTTAATCGAGATTTTCAGAGGCACTGTTGAACTCTGGATTGTGCCACTCAAATCGAGACATCTGGCAGCGCTGACTGCAAACGTTAACGCTGAGGTCTGCTTTGATGACTTAGATTTCAATCTGTCTTAGACAGGTAGCATAGCTAATATATCCATAATCTAATTAAAATTAACAGACTAGAATGGAAAAAATAGTCTATGTCGTAACATCTAATGGCAGCTTTGAATAAACAATGAGCGCTCACCCAAAAGTACAATGCTTATAATGAGTCTACGGAGAATAAGGAATGCATGGACATCACAAACAGAGGAGAGGCTTGTCTGATATCTCATGTTTTACATGCCACGATAGAACAGCACTGAACTCCTCGTATCTGTAAACCCTTCACATGGGCATCAGTCCCGTTATTGGTTGTCACAAGAAAGGGTGAGCTAGTGGTCCTCTGGAAATGTCAAACTGTGCTGGAAAGTCGTCATGTAGTTGTATAAATTACGAAAGCTAGTCGTGTAAATTGACATGTGCAGGTGACGAGGTGAGCAATGACAGTTGTCAAGTCTGACATCCCTCCTGTCCAGAGGTTGTGTAATGTGATGCTGGCTTTACCAGCGTTCACTACAACTCCAAAGCCATGCATTAAAAAAAATTAAAATCATTCTCATTATGTCCACTGATTGTTGGCACGCTGTTACAGGGAGGCTTAGAAGATTGATTTCCCTCTCAGTTTTCTCTCAAAATCCCAAATGCGACCCAACGCGTAACGTTCCACTCTAATTGTATCTACAGGACCTTCAAAAACGAGACCCCTAGACATTCAGCAACAGTTGGATGGTAGGAGAACGTCGGAGTTGGCAGCTCTCTCGGGGCTGCACCTTTCTCTGTTTCACGTCCTCATAAGGTGAGCCTGGAACGCAGCCCGGGACCTCCAAGTCAGTCAGCAGCTGCTTACATAAAAAGAGGCAGAGAAAGATGCTCTGTGATCTGAGTGCCCACTGCCACCACAGAACATGCTACACTGGCTTTATTTTTGGAGGGTTACATTTTGAAGACTAAACCAGAGCATCCCACAGTTATCTTGTTCATTTCAAAAAATCCGCAAGGTGTAAAGAGTACATGTGCGGCACTCAAACACTGCAACATTAAACAGTTCATAAGCATTACCGACGCTACATGGAAAGTCCAGTCAGGACTGTCAAGTCTGTGCCCACCGTCCACAAGCTTTCCAAGGCTCCTAAAATCGATATCGTCGGATAATGTTCTTCTAGGCGTTGGACAGTTTCTGCCATTAGTTACACTTGCGGCGTTTTTTCCCAAGGTAGTTGTGCTAAAAAAGACGCTGCCCAGTTAGTGACCTTTGGAAGTAAGAAGATGAATTTTATTTTGAATTAAACTGAGATGAGTTAAGGCGCAATAGTCACTTCTGCTCTGACAGTTTTCTCTCCTCTTAAAAAGGGGGCCTGAAAAATAAGGCCACCTCATTAAGAGCAGTATAAACAACAAACTTGTGAAATATTCACAGAAAGAGGCAAAGAAAAATAAAATTAGACTCCCTGAGCTGTCTGTCATAATTAAAAATACAGATGTGTGCTTGTGCCACCTACATATACACGTGTCACTCCAGGGAGAGCAGCATTAAGGACAGACAAACTAGAAGTGCTGGTCTTCAAGTCATGGAAACTCCATCACACGCCTTAGGAGTTTCAAAATGTCTGACTGCACTTTTGTTAGGATTGGTTTTTATAAGCCGGTTGTGTGTTATTTTTAGACTTCCATTTGCGGTGAAGTGTGTGGTGAAGTGAGTACGGGGTAATAATGATCATTGTTTACAGTTCTATAGCGGTTTTCTCACCACTAATGTGTAGCATCCCCCTGGATGATGCGACGGCAGATATTTTTGTGCCAACACGCTCACCACACATTAGCTGTTAGGTAGTGAAGGGGTGAGAGAGAGAGAGACAGTTAGAGACAAAGGATGATTAGGGGGGCCAGAATGACTAGGCCATGGTGGGCAGTTTAGCTAAGACATTGGGATACTCCTTACTCTTTATGGAAGATGCCCAGGGATCTTTTATGATCACGGAGAGTCAGGATCTCAGTTTTGCGTCTCATCTGATGAATGGTGCCATTTTTACAACATAGTGCCCCCCCATCACTGCACTGGGGCATTGGGATTCACACACAAACCACATGGTAAGCGCCCCCTGCTGGCATCACCAACATCTCTTCCAACAGCAACCAACACTTTTCCTAGATGGTCTCCCATCCAAGTACTAGTGTGGTGGGTTATGCCCAGCTGGGACACCTGGAAGGACCAGGAGTGGGACTATACCTCCCCTGGACCACGAGAGGGCAGCCGCCCCGGTCTGTATGGGGTCACAGGAACCGAGCATGGAAGCTCAACCCTATTGGGGCCCATGGCCACCACAGGGGAGCATCCAGAGGATTGTGGAGCCCTGGATGTCAGCACTTCCGCCACACCTGGAAGTGCTGCCAGAAGGAATTGCAGGGACACCCAGAGTGCTTCCTGGTGCTCATGCAGCACTTCCGCCACACCAGGAAGTGCCACCAGAAGACCGTCACAGAGCTCCAGGAGCACATCTGGGTGGCTATAAAAGAGGCCGCCTCCCTTGAGTAGACGAGCCGGAGTCGGGAGGAAGAAGACAAAGCTTGGGAGGAGAGGAGTAAAGGCGGCTGGAGATGTCCAGACGGGAGAAACGGACTGAGTAAGGGTGTTTGGTGCATTGTCACTGTGTTGTGTGTGAAAACTGTAAATAAAAACGCGTGTGTTTTTGGGACATTCTGTGTCTGCCTGTTTGTGTCCGGGCTGATCCACCACACTGGCCAGGCCCAGTGTACTGAAGTGCATGCTGTATAGATACTGTAGATAGAAAGAATTCAAAAGCCACAGACAGATAGGAAAGGTACCATTTGATAGATAGATAGATAGAAAGGCACTATATGATAGATAGATAAGAAAGGCACTATATGATAGATAGATAGATAGAAAGGCACTATATGATAGATAGATAAGAAAGGCACTTTTATGATAGATAGATAGATAGATAGATAGATAGATAGATAGATAGATAGATAGATAGATAGATAGAACTTTATTAATCCCAAGGGAAATGCACATAATCCAGCAGCAGTATACTGATACAAAGAACTGTAGATAGAAAGAATTCAAAAGCCACAGACAGATAGGAAAGGTACCATTTGATAGATAGATAGATAGATAGATAAGAAAGGCACTATATGATAGATAGATGTACTTCATTTGTCACCAAGGGGAAATTAGAACTTTACAGAAGCTTGAGAGAGAGAAAGAGAAATATATAAATAATAAAACAAAAAAAAAAACAAACCCATAAACACACATAAGAACTTCTGGCATGGATACTGGAGAACTGGCATGGCTGCTGGATTACAGTGTGCAAGTTTTAAATTTCAAACAGTGTGTTTAGGGCTCGGTGGGTACAAGTGGCTGCAGAGCTGGGTGACCGCTGGCTGCCCAGTGTGGAGGTGAGATGGCTGCTTGCTTAGGTTAGTTGCTCCACATCTTCAGTCCATGGGTCATAATTACAGCGTCAAAGGCACATGAGCGTCCAGGGAGCAGCAGCGACCGACAGGGCTCTGAAGATCGTCCTGTGGATGCCTTAAGGAGAAGGCTGTAGGTCGATGGAGGTGGGCTTGGAGACCGGCTGAAGTGGCCAAAGTGCGAGTCCGTTTTCAAAGGTTGACTGTGTATGCCGGTGTCAGAAGCTCCCAGTTGAGCAGTGAGCTGGAGGGAGGCTGAGAAATTTTAGAGAGGCACCCAAGTGTAGAAGTATCCCTTGGATTTCAACCTGTTAATGGATTATTTATCACTGATTTTTAATCTTCACAAAAGCACTGGTTTTGATCTTGGATTTCTATTTATTGCAACTGCTCCGCACTTTCTTTATTTTTGTGCGACACTTTGATTGAATAAAAAGCACAAAGCATTTTTACATCACCCTTGCTGTGTTATTTGTCCTGATTGCCCAGCCCATCTTGGTTTCAGGACTATCGCTGTCCTGGGTTCAGTGCCAGCTAAGGGCAACACAGACATCACAAAGTGTCTTTTTAATCAAAAAACTGCTTTGTGTTTTTAAAGGAAGGAAGACGCTCCTAATTCTTCTGTATATTCTGCCGGCTGCCATTCATAGTTGCAGGCCATGTGGCGTAACAGTCAAAGCTTTGGACCTTCAAACCCTAAAGTTGTATTTCAAATCCCGCTACTGACACCATCACTTCACCTGCCCTGTGCTCCAATTTAAAAAAACAAAAAGAAATGTCGGCACGGTGGCGCAGTGGTAGCGCTGCTGTCTCACAGTTAGGAGACCCGGGTTCGCTTCCCGGGTCCTCCCTGCGTGGAGTTTGCATGTTCTCCCCGTGTCTGCGTGGGTTTCCTCCCACAATCCAAAGACATGCAGGTTAGGTGGATTGGAGATTCTAAATTGGCCCTAGTGTGTGCTTGGTGTGTGGGTGTGTTTGTGTGTGTCCTGCGGTGGGTTGGCACCCTGCCCAGGATTGGTTCCTGCCTTGTGCCCTGTGTTGGCTGGGATTGGCTCCGGCAGACCCCTGTGACCCTGTATTCGGATTCAGCGGGTTAGGGAATGGATGGATGAAAAAGAAATGTAACCAAGTGTATGTCAGATGTTGTATGTCCCCTTGGATAAAGGCGTCAGCTAGGTAATAACAATCTTGGAGTGGTTTTGTATTGTTAAAACAAAACTTTGCACTATTTGTTTAATAAAAAAATGCACTGTTTTTAACTGAAACCACATTTAAACTATTTCATTCAATGAATAAATCAACGGCACCAGCATGTTATACTCCCCACTGAACAGCTATAGTAAACCCGTGGCTAATTATTATTTTTTTTATGTTGGTTATTTGAATAAATAAACTGCTTACCTTTAAACCCCTAATTGTAGGTTAGAGTTGGTTTCAAAATAGGACAGTGTTATACAAAATACAGACTATGCACTCAGCCTTTATCTAAGGTGTTAAACTGTGACGATTCAATCCCCCATCACTGCCCTGAGCAGACTTCCCTCTGGGATAACAAACCTCTAAACCCAAGCTAAATTCCCCTAACATGCCTGAGCTCTGCTGAGGTGTATAGTGAGGCACTAAAAGATGGAGTTTGGTTCTGGAGACGTCCCATTAAGGCTGACTTGTGGTTAAAATAGAGCTGTTACACTCAACTTATGTGGGACAGAATTTAATAGTAGAATTTTCTGAGTGAGAGTGGCACGGTGGCGCAGAGGGTAGCGCTGCTGTCTCACAGTTGGGAGACCCGGGTTTGCTTCGCGGGTCCTCCCTGCGTGGAGTTTGCATGGTCTCCCCGTATCTGCGTGGGTTTCCTCCCACAGTCCAAACACATGCAGGTTAGGTGGATTGGTGATTCTAAATTGTCCTGTGTGTGTGTTTGTGCGCCCTGCGGTGGGCTGGCATCCTGTCCGGGGTTTGTTTCCTGCCTTGCGCCCTGTGTTGGCTGGGATTGGCTCCAGCTGACCCCCGTGACCCTGTAGTTAGGATATAGCGCGTTGGATAATGGATGGATGGATTTTTTGAGTGAGAAAAACCATTTGAGGTTCTGTCCAACCCAAGCATTCATTTTCTTGAGAAGGTGGCAGAACTCATTTGAAAGTGCACTGCTTTGAGCTGCTCCCTCGGTACACTCAGGCACAGACGACCTCCCAATGCTGTCGTTGCAGACGACCTGGCAAGCATCCGGTTCCACTTTTTAGGAAGTGAAGAATTTTTTGGCTCACATTTACGAGTGTGGTACACTCAGATATTAATTTTGTTTAAATGGCAGCTCTGCTTGCCCATGGGAGCTGTTACACAAACAGATATTAAATAATCTGGGCAGACAGGGAGGGACAGGCGAGATCTCTAAAAATAAAATGACTTGATATGCCCACCCCCAGTGGCGCACGGTCTGTTTTATTTGAGGCACAAACAAGCAGGGTAAGTGACTCACTCCGGGCAGCAGAATGAACGTCCTAATGTTTGAGTGTCTGACTAAAAAGTGTCATTGTATGCAATCATGACATGCGACTTTATTCATTTGCGAGCTTACAAATCACCGCAAGTCAACTGTTTCCGGATTTCTACATTGCCGAGAATTTTAGGGTTATAATGGAAGCCAGTAGTTGGGCTTGAACTGGCAGATTTCAGATTGGTTCATGATGCTGTTAAGTGTATTTGCAGAGTGTCAGCTATTATTTATTTTATATAGCACCTTTTTATAGTCAACATCATCCTTATCTTTTTTTAAGGTTTCTGATATTGAGACTGTTAGGGTTTCAGAGGAAGCCATCGTAGGAGACTTGCTAACAGCTTTATACTATGTAGCACCGTCCACCCCCTGTAGGAGTCCATAAGCACAGCCACACTGAGGATGTATTTCTAAAAATGCGGCATCTGATTCTATTAGGGTCTGTGATGATGGCTGCCCAAGTAACTTTACACTCCCACACTTCGCTGTTTCTTAGGTATTTTGGGGTCAGGAGTAAAAATATATTATTGTTTTTCTCCTTCTTATTATTAGCGAAACACACTGACCCACGGTCCTAAAGTTAAACACAAGTAAAAACCAAGTGAAAGATACAGAAGTGTTGATGCTTCTTATGTTTCCTGAATGGTTACTTCCTTCAGTTCCTCTAGAAGTCATAATGAATTTTAGTATTTCTGGAGGCTCATCTAGCGCAAGCAGAACTTTTCTACTGTATTTTGGCAACCCTGTCGTTTGTTTTCAACATGAACAAAATCCAGCTCAACATTGATCATATCGCTGGTGGAACTTTGCTAAGTAGTGGTCTCCAAAGAAACATCAATGTACAGTAAGGATGTAAAAGCAATGCTTTGATATGGTCAGAGGTTTTAACTATTTGATGATCTTCTCGATTGGCGCTGGCCCTTCTCATTTCTGTCCCTGGGGTATCCTTGCATTCTGTATCCTGGACTGGACTTTGTCTTGGATGCTTATGAGCCATCACGTTTGCCTGCTGTTCAGTTCAAAAGTGGGTGGGCCTGTAGACAACTGGGCGGGCAAGCCATTAGTTGTTTCAGGGGCTGCTTGAAGTTCAGATCAGCATGATTCATTGACTATTAATGTAAGGTCAGGAAGACATGCAGGTTAGGTGAAATGGTGATCCTAAATTGGCCCTAGCGTCTGGTTGGTGTGTGTGTGTGTGTGTTTGCTCTGCGATGGACTGGCACCCTGTCCAGGATTTGTTCCTGCCTTGCGCCCTATGCTAGCTGGGATAGGCTCCAGCAGACCCCTGCGACCCTGTTCAGGACTAAGTGGGTTAGAAAATGACTAACTAGCTGACTGATTCAACAATTGAGGTAAAGTTAGTATGGGAAAGTCCTCTTGAATGTGAGCAGCTAAAGTGATTGACAAGTGATAATTAACATAAATCAAAAACTAGTGCTTGGAGGGGCCTGTCTTCTGAATTGGTGGGTAGGGGGGGCTGGGCCCCAGCAGAATACCCCTTCCATAGCTTTGTCCCCAAGTAGTAGCATTCTCGCATGTACAGTAAAACTCTTCCTTGCATGTCCTACCATTATGCAACATGGCATCGCTCTCTGGTGTCTTGAGCAGGGTGGCACAGCGGTGCTGTGCTTAGTGTCAGAACCTTGTAGTTCCAAACACCTGCTTTCAGGTTTCGGCTTTGTTGCTGTTTCCTTATAGCTCCCATTTCTTTTCTTGAGGTATTTCTGATTTTTCACCTTCATTTCAGAGATGTGCAGCTGTATTAAATCTTTGAAGTGTTACCAGTGCTGATGTATAATGTACTTGGTGATAGACTGATGACCCACCCCGGTTTGGTTCCTTCCTTTTACTTGATATTACAAGGAGAGGTTGCCTGAACCCTGAGATCTTGTAACATGACTATATGGATCTGGTGTACACTTTTAACATCCATCCATACGTTTCCAAGCCCTCTTACCCTGAGCAGGATCATGGGAAAGCTGGAGCTAATCCAATCAAGTATCAGGTCCATGTTATAGGAACAATCCCTGGACAGGGCACCAGTTCTCCACTGGGTGAATACACTCTCAAACAAACACCAATGTAGCATCATCAGTGCATCTCAGCTGCATGTCTTTGTCTTTGTGGGAGCACCTGGAGTAAGCCCACGAGGACATGGGGTCTGGTCGAATACAGTACTACAGCTGTCTCACTAGTGCCCTTAGCCTGCCTCTGTGCAGTCTCGGATTGGCCTTTTTTACTTAACCTGCTGTGTTCATTGATGATTTGGCTTGAAGTGCTCCTTGTTACTTGCAGCTCCAGGGAAGGAGCTGATTAAATCCACCTGCAAAGATTTGCACATGAGGGGTCATTATCTTAATAAAAAAAGGCTTTGCAACTGCCAAGTCCGAAAAACGAAGGACATTTAATGCTGGAACCACTTCTGTCTGAAATCTAGTACATCCATGGTATCCAAGGACTGATCCCCGTCCACTATAACAGAGACGTCGCGTAACAGGGGCGAATCGCTCTTTTTGACTTCACGTGAATGGCCCGCTCGATTAATTTTTTTGCACTTGATTGTGCTGTCCCAGACCCCGACTTGTAGAATGGACTCCTGCTCCCGACCACCAGGGCGCTGAAAGGGACAAGTGGAGTGCTGAGGACAAATGGATGGATTGCAGGGCGCCGTCATCCTTCTGCTTTGCCTATTTATTTATAGATTGATTTATTTTAGAGTCTGTATGCGAGCTCTCCTGGTGCCTGTGTGGAATATGGCAGTTTGGTCCCAGTTCTGCTCACGGGATTAGCTTCACTGGAACGAAATTAAGGCTCGGGTTTACCCCTTTACTTAGCTAAGCATCTGCAATAAGCAATTGCTGCCAGTCGACATGGCGTGCATCTCCGTTCAGACTGCGTGCCTGTGCTCGGGTCAGAGATGACGTTCCGTTTTTCGCCGCTTTTTCGCTCCCGTCGGCACCTCCGACCATTTTGGAATCCTTTGTAATCCGAAGTGCGCGCTTCCTCCGGTCGTCGCCACAGTCAGCGCTTAACGCATCACTCCTGCGGTTGCCATGGTTACCGGCCAACCCACCAATCGCGGCGGGCGCTTCGTGCCTCCGGTCACGGTGCGAGTGACGCAGAGTCGGTAAATGAGAAGTGACTGATGAAATTGGTCTCGGCACTTTGCTGCTGGAAGTGGGTCAATTAAATTATCTCAGGGCAACGGCGGGGATTACACTTTCCAGATTAAAAACGCGTGTATTAGAATGCATTTGTTTAGATGACCATTTCATTTCTATACAGCTAATTCAGTTCGTCCTTGGACCTCGTTGGATTTAAAAACAAAAAGCGTGGAATTTGAAACAAGGACAGGTGGCGACCTTCAGACATGCTACACTCAGATTGAACTCGGCTAAGTGTCAGTGTGTGGTTTTATGAGAGTGACTGGCTCCTTGTCCCTACTTTGGGGGCCATGTTTAGAGGAAGATGGTCGGTGAAAGTGGGCAAGGGGCTGCTATACAGTGTAATATTCTCCGGCCCATATAATCCAATTAAGAGGGACATGGGACCAAAGTCTGCCCCAGCAGAGTCTGACGCAATTTAGTAGTGAACCCTGGGTGGGGTGTGGGTATTGCACAACTCTCTCACACATACGCAGTGACAGCGGGCCAATTTGGATACACGATTTATCCTAACTTACATCCGGCATATGGAAGGATAATCCACATGGATACTGGGAGAGAATGCAGACAATACACAGACAATGAACCTAGGATGGCAGACGCCATGAGGCAGCAGCTCTAACCACCTCACCCTTTTGGGATGCTCATGAGGACGTGAGTTAGCGATAGGTGATAGACATCAGTGTCAGGGCCATTGTGTGCAAAATGATCACCTCATAGGGAAGAGCAGCTGGGTAGAAAGCAGTTTGGCTCGTGTGTGTGTGTTTTATGTGCTCTCTATAAGGGTCAAAGTGTATAGAAGGAGGTTCATGTTGCAAACGTAGGATAGCATCTGCAATGTGTAAGTCAATGTTGAAGGGGTGAGTCTTTATACACTGATCAGCCACAACATTAAAATCACCTGCCTAATATTTGTGCCCATAACAAACATGTGCTGCCAAAACAGCTCTGACCCGTTGAGACATGAACTTCACAAGACCTCTGAAGGCGTCCTGTGGTATCAGGCACCAAGTTGTTAGCAGCAGATCCTTAAAGTCCTGTCAGTTGCAAGGTGGGCTTCAACAGATCAGATTTGTTTGTTCAGCACATCCCACAGATACTCGATGGGACTGAGATCTGGGAAATTTGAATGCCGAGTCAACACCTTGAACACTTTGTCATGTTCCTAAAACCGTTCCAAATCAATTTTTTGCAGTGTGGCAGGGTGCATTATCTTGCTGACCGAAGCCACTTCCTTCATGGAATACCGCATGAAGAGGTGTATGTGGTCCACAACAATCTTTAGGTAGATGGTACATGTCAAAGTAACATCTACATAAATGCCAGGACCCAAGGATTCCCAGCAGACCATTATCCAGAGTATCACACTGCCTCCTCTCACTTGCCTTCTTCTCATAGCATGTCCTGCTGCCATCTCTTCCCAAGGTAAATGACGCACACGCACCCAGTCATCCACATAATCTAAAAGAAAACACGATTCATTAGACCAGGCCACCTTCTTCCATTGCTATAATGTTGAGTTCTACCAATCATGTGACCATTGTAGGCTCTTTTGGTGGTGGACCTGGGTCAGCACGGGCACTCTGACAACTCTGTGGTACGCAGTAAACTGTAATCCACTGTGTGTTCTGACATCTTTTTCAGAATGTTTGCCTTTCGTTGTTGTTGGCACTGCCCAACTTTCTTATTCATGCACCTCGGACCCTAAACTAGGCCTTTTTGTCTCTTTGACGTGCACTCTGAAAACCGAGGGGGACACACGTATCGTCAAGGTCTAATCATACTAACAATCTGCTATGGGCATCAAGAGGCGACGTCCATCAACCTCTTCTATTGCCCCAAATGTTTTCCGACTGGCACTGCTCAAACCAAAACAACTGTAATTTTAAAGTTCAATCGAGATTTCTGTTTTTCCTGATCTCTTCAGTTTCTGACTTTGGGTGCTGTTTTGGTTTTTGTTCCTTTAATCTCTTGTCCTCCTGGCTATGATTTTTGCTCTGCTTCGAATGCTGTGTATCTCCCAGTCCTTCCATTTGCCCTCGTAGCTTTTCACCATCATTGTACCCACTAGGCATTTACTGAAGAATGCATTCTGTGGAGAATAAGAGATTGATAGCATTGAAAACCATTGTGTCTGTAACATTTCTAAGTAGAATGACACTATTATAGCAACCAATGGAGCTGACCACAGGGGACACAAAGGTGACCCTTTTTTTATTTCATTATCTTACATTGCAGCCACCAAGGTAACCAGAACACACACATCTAGCCTAGCAGAACACTTTATGTCACGCATTGCTGTTACAGTATCACGTGCTATCTTCTTTCATTTTTTGGCCTTCTTTACAAAGTCTCAGGACATGTAGATAGATACTTTATTAATCCCAAGGGGAAATTCACATAATCCAGCAGCAGTATACTGATACAAAGAAACAATATTAAATTAAATAATAATAAAAATGAAAAGAATTAAAATAAAATTAATGTTAGCATTTACTCCCCCGGGTGGAATTGAAGAGTCGCATAGTGTGGGGGAGGAACGATCTCCTCAGTCTGTCAGTGGAGCAGGACAGTGACAAAAGTCTGTCACTGAAGCTACTCCTCTGTCTGGAGATGACACTGTTCAGTGGATGCAGTGGATTCTTCATGATTGACATGAGTTTGCTTAGTGTCCATCGCTCTGCCACAGATGTTAAACTGTCCAACTTTAATCCTACAATGGAGCCTGCCTTCTTAACAAGTTTGTCCAGGCTTGAGACGTTCTTCTTCTTTATGCTGCCACCCCAGCACACCACCGCGTAGAAGAGGGCACTCGCCACAACCGTCTGGTAGAACATCTGCAGCATCTTACTGCAGATGTTGAAGGATGCCAACCTTCTCAGAAAGTATAGTCTGCTCTGACCTTTCTTACATAGAGCATCAGTATTGGCAGACCAGTCCAATTTGTCATCCAGCTGCACTCCCAGATATTTAAAGGTCTGCACCCTCTGCACAGTCACCTCTGATGATCACGGGGTCCATGAGGGGCCTAGGCCTCCTAAAATCCACCACCAGCTCCTTGGTTTTGCTGGTGTTAAGATGTAAGTGGTTTGAGTCGCACCATTTAACAAAGTCTTTGATTAACTTTCTGTACTCCTCCTCCTGCCCACTCCTGATGCAGCCCACAATAGCAGTGTCATCAGCGAACTTTTGCACGTGGCAGGACTCCGAGTCATATTGGAAGTCTGATGTATATAGACTGAACAGGACCGGAGAAAGTACAGTCCCCTGCGGCGCTCCTGTGTTGCTGACCACAATGTCAGACCTGCAGTTCCCAAGACGCACATATTGAGGTCTGTCTGTAAGATAGTCCACGATCCATGCCACCAGGTGTGAGTCTACTCCCATCTCAGTCAGCTTGTCCCTAAGGAGCAGAGGTTGGATGGTGCTGAAGGTGCTAGAGAAGTCCAAAAACATAATTCTTACAGCACCACTGCCTCTGTCCAGGTGGGAGAGGAATCGGTGTAGCATATAGATGATGGCATCCTCCGCTCCCACCTTCTCCTGGTATGCGAACTGCAGAGGGTCGAGGGCATGGAGGACCTGTGGCCTCAGGTGGTGAAGCAGCAGCCGCTCCATGGTCTTCATCAGATGTGACGTCAGAGCAACAGGCCGGAAGTCATTCAGCTCACTAGGACGTGATATCTTTGGGACTGGGGTGATACAAGATGTTTTCCAAAGCCTTGGGACTCTCCCCTGTTCCAGGCTCAGGTTGAAGATGCGCTGTAGAGGACTCCCCAGTTTCAACGCACAGGCCTTCAGCAATCGGGGCGATACACCATCTGGACCCGCTGCTTTGCTGGCACAATGTATATGAAATATGCAGTTTTACACCCCAAGAAATGTGATTTTGTTTACATTCATTTCTTGCTTTATGCAATATTTACAAAGTTGAATCTTAAGAGCACCTTTATCACAACACCATATTGTTTATATTTAAGCGTTACTATTTTTTATGGATCATGTCGAACATTGCCACAACCATCTTTCCCAGAATCACCTGGGAGTGTGTGGCATGTGACAACATTCAGGGCATGAGCACAAAGACCGGCACATTCTATTCTGGAGTGTCCGATATTAAGATTCCCATGTTGGTGTTTCTTGCTTTTTTGATTTCTCTATTCTGGCTTTGTGCCGTCCCCCACCATAACCTGTTGTCAAAAATTGTGATGTCCAGTTTTTGACAGATCTCGATGTTTTAGGGTCCCCTGATACCAAAAAAACATTGATATCTTGATGATGGGGGTGTGTGTGTGTCTGTGTTTCACGGTTTCTAGAGCTAAAATGGCTGGACGGAAAAATACCAAACTCAAAACTTAAGCCTGTTATGAGATGACGTTGTGCTGATTAGTTTTTGAGCCAAATCGTGAGAAAGAGGCACTCAAGAGGAACCCTCAAATGCTGTAATTCTTCAATTACTGTAAATACTCCTGTTTAAGTTATCCCACAGATAAGTCGGGGCTTGATTTTACTGTATAATTTCTGATATTTTTTAATGTCATATAACTCATGCTATTGGTCCAAGAGGTTATGATATGCTAAAGCCCACCTGAGAGAGTAACCACGGGGCACACTGTCTGTTGTTTCTATGTATTGTGCTTACGTGACCACACATTAATACCCAATCTATTCCGAAGCGACGTTTGCACTGATTTGTGTTTTTTGTATCTCACACCCTCATACACCTTTATCGTAAGGGTATCCCTTGTCTACGATGGAGCGTTCGATCGGAAGAAAATATGAAGCTGGTTTTAAATGAAAAGTGGCGAAACTGGTAACTGCACTGCTGCAACAAAATTCGATGCGTCTGAGAAACTGATGTGAGATTGGAGAAAGCAAAAAGATATATAAAAAAAAATATTAAGTGTTGCATTTTTGAACGGGCGTATACTTTGGGGTCTGATTTTATGATTGAATTTTTGGTTTTCAAGACCCGACTTATGCGCGAGTATGTATGGTAATTATGAATTCTTCTCATCAATTGCTATTGTAATTACAAGATCAGCATCAGAGCGGTAAATAATTACTGAAATGAAATGGCGCTTTTCCACTGCATAGTACGGCACAGCACGGTTCAGTACAGCTCACCTTGATTCGGCTCAGTTTGCGTTTCGACTGCAGTTTAGTACCGCTTTACAGTGGGCGGGATTATTCACGTGTCGTTATAGTTGCACCGCCTCTACTGCTCGCTCTTCATTTTTTTTAACTTGTCCCTACACTGTTTGTAAGTCCGATGGTAGCCATGTGCGCCCAAGAGCTTAGCGACCTCCTGAAAAACTTTTTCATTCCGCGTCGCCCCATCCAGCTCACGCTGGATCCGCTCCTCGCTACCAACGAGAGGAACGTCTATACTTCCTCAATAGACCACGAAACAGCTATTTTTGGTTAAAGCAAAATGGTGCGTCCGAACCTTCGCTGGCTGTGCTAAAAATCTAGCGGGTCTGTTGCGTTCAGTGAAGCAGTAATGACGATTTTCTCTGGCCAATCAGTGACCAGCAGAGTTTACACGTCACGTTTTGGTAACGGTTCGGCGCGCTTGGAACCTCGGCTGAGGTGGTACTAAAAAAAGGACCAGGTACCAGGTACTGTTCCCAGTGGAAAACCCCCCAAAAGTGACCTGAACTGAACCGTGTCGTGCCGTACTATGCAGTGGAAAAGCGCCTTTATAGAATACTTTTGGCAACTTGGTTCCTAGGGCACAAAGCCTACTGACACTCGCATCCAAATTATTCTGTTTTAAAGTCTTTGATTTTTGATTAGTGTTTTAAAGTTGATGACTGGTCGGCTGGCTTTTCTGTATTTGACACATGCCTGTTTTCTTTAACGCGATCCGTTTTCACTAAAAACTTTTAACTGTTTTTCCTTGAGACAGTACAAGTACATGTGAAAGTAATATACGCCTTAACAGAGCATTTTGAAATACTAGTTAGTTCATGTAGCACATCACTAAAACTTGCCATAGAGCCCATCTGCCTGCACCCAAACTTTAGAGAGTCCGGCCTGTGGTTTGAGCAGTGTGGCCCTCTAGTGGCCGAGGCAGTCCACACCACTAATGGATCCTGAGTAAGTCACTTCATCTGCTCCTGCTCTCACCGTAGAAGTTTGGAGCCACGCCTCTGAAGCACACTGGAATGGTATTTAGAAAGCCACTGTATAAAAATAAAGTTTAACAAAGGAGAGGGTGTTTGGTGGTTGCCGTGAACCAGGAAATAACCCTGCAGACGTTAGTCATTCTGATGTTGTTTTTTCACTATTGCAGAGCAACAGAGAAGGGTGAATGGTGAAGTAGTTCTCTGTCTTCAGTTTGTCCTGAAAATATCCAGTTATACTGGGAGAACCAGAGCTGAAGGAGGAAACAGTGGAACAGATCTGGTGGCTTTGTGTCCTGTGCAGAGGACACCTCTCTCTAATAGTGTGAATTTGCCCATTTTAATGTTTCACATTTCTCTTTGCATTCTTCTGTTTCTTTGTTGCCATATGTGATTCTTTTTCTTTTTTGTTTGTTCTGTTCGTGAAATTTACCCTTCATGAATGGACATGCTGCCTTAAGTGGCCCAGGATGAACCAACTGGACTTGTTTTGCAGGAATGTTGGGGTTGCCTTGCTGGGAGCTGGGCACATGCTGTTGTTGTTACTGAGGCTGGTGGGTACGGTCTCTCCTCCTCTGGCGGTCCTGTAGTTGAGGATCCACAATATTTAAATCGCCTGCCTTGAGGATCACCATCACTCGGGTTTGTGGCTCTACTTACTTCTCCTGAAGTCTCTCTGCTGCCCAGTAGGAGATCCTTGAATTCCCAGCCTGTAATCCTTGAGGTCTGTAGGCCTGCTTTGTCTTCGCCAGCTACAAGGTCACTTGTGCGCTGTCAGTCTCTTTCTCCCTCATAACTCTGATGCTCTTCTCGCTTATTGTTACAGAATATGTTCAGCAGATTTACAACCTGAGATTCTGCTGGAAATGAATAATTCAGGCAAAGAGATGCATTGCGGTTCTAGCACAGCCTTCGTGACGGCAGCAAGCACTGGCCCGGCAGAGAGGCGTCTCCTGTCAGCTTACCAGTGTGTGTGGAGCTTGAGCGGCTGCCCTGCCTCTTCACAGTGCTTACATCTCAGGGCACCGCTGGGACCCGGCAGCTTCCCAATTAAACGTCGTTTTAATTAGAAGCTGTCTGAGTTACCGTTTGCCGTTTCCGTGGAGGAGCCCGGCAGAGTCAGCTGGTGTGCACACCATATGCCTCGTGGGCTTTTTCTTCACTGTGGATATATTAAGGATTTGGGGGTGGGGGGGGTGGGCTTGTTCGGTTTGACCATAGTGTGGAGACTGTGGAAACGGAGTTTGGTCAGCCTGTTCTGAAACATCTAGAAAGGGTTCTGTTTAATAAGGCCTGCGTAAATAAAGGCGAGCTTCAAAAGGGCGACCTCAGTTGAACGCAGCGAATAAAGGCCCGCGTAAATAAAGGCGAGCTTCAAAAGGGCGACCTCAATTGGGCGCGGCGAATAAACACGTTCGTAGATAATTTAGTTCAAATGGCTCTGGAATATGTGAAGAGCAACAAAAGTGCAGATCTACTCGTAGTCGAAGGCTACACATTCAGAAAGGAGAAAACTATCACCAGGAAACACATCTTTATATGTTCGATCATTGTTTTTATCTAATAAATTTTCTTCACAAATTTGTTCCAGAAATAGTTCGTTAGAAGTTCATGCATTAATTAATTGGATGTTTTAATATTGTTGCTTTCGCCTTTTTATACGTTCAATCGTTGCCGTTATCTAATGCATTTTCTGTAAAAATTTTGTTGCGTTTGCCTTTATTCGCTGCGCCCAATGGAGGTCGCCCGTTTGAAGCTCGCCTTTATTTGCGCGCCCTTATTGAAGGATACCTCTAGGAATGTACAACATGAGGGGTTAAACTTCAGTCAGTTAGATGATCCACTTAGAAGGGTCCAGCTTCAATTTTAAGGATTTATCTGTTTTGCTACCCTTCGTGGAAACTGAAGAGCAGGAAGGATCTGGTTTCAGCCATTTTGTGGACTGGTCTATTGCTCACCATGAAGGGATGGGGGTGGAGGGGGGTACCTACTTGCATGTCAAATTGAAGGCTGGAGGGTCCAGCTCTAGCTGGTGCTGTGCGCAAGTCTGTTTTCCAACAGGATCCAAGTTGTTTGGTGACGTAGTACATCATAGAACACGTAGAGCTAGAGGTGTCCAGTTGTGGTCAGTTCGATGTCCTGTCAGACAGGATTCAGCACCAGTCAGTTTTATGGACTGGCTTGTTAAAGTGGTCTGGCAGTCTGGCCATTTTCTGTTGTGAGTTAATTCTATATATCATGGAAACTGTGCGGTTTTACCAGTGGCCGGGCCTTTTTTGTCAGTGGCTGCACCTATTTTCTTTGAAGAAGGATTCGGCTCTAGTAGGTATGATGACTTTCCTTCTACCATTAGGTATGTACCTCACACATCATTGAACCTGAGAGCCCCAGTACTGATCAGTGACATGGACTGGCCCATTAGAACTCATTCTGCTCTTGATGGTTGTATAGAATGGTCTTTTTGCCCTGCCATACTGGGTTATTTTCCCTTTCAGGAGCTCTTCTCTTCTCTTCGCTTCCCTGGCTGCCTGTCTTTCCCCCTCTGCTGCCAAGCTTGAGTGGCTGCCGGAGGTGGAGTTTGCTGGCAGATTCTCTTCACGGCTCATTGCTGGATGCACCTGGTATCGCCCATAATAATCCTGCTAAATTGCTGAGCTTCCCACCCCCCCAAGAGAGGGCGGCTGATCGTCCCAGCGCTTTGTGCTCTTAGCATTTAGACAGCGGCAGAGTGATTCATGCACTCCAAGGCGGGGAGACGCCACACGCAGGGTCGAATGATTCAGTCGACAAATATGGGTCAGCAAGCTTCCATGCTGGCCGTGCGGCTCCTGCCTTCTCTTGTACTCTGTTGTACCCAGGGCCAGAGGTGTGTCGTTTACTGCCATCCAAAATACAGATTCACTTCCATAAAGCACACATCTGCTTATAAGCCCAACATGCTCTCCTCTAATCATTAATGCAGTGCAGCAACAACTTAATCTTGAAGCCCCATGCTGTATCCACAAAGACCTCTGAGCGTGTCTGGGATTTCTTTATGAGAATACATGTTTCTTGCAGCCCCAGAAGGTTTTTTGTTACAATGTCTAACTGTCCAGAGGATCACAATGCTGGCAGATAATGATAATCACAGCAGAGTACCATCAAGGTCTAACAGTGGGTCCATCATGGCCTTCTAATGCAAGACTGTGGACATGCCCATCACCATTGTTTCTGTGCTCAAAAAATCAGTGTCAGATTGGAAATGTAATTTTGCCTTTCGGGATTAACTCCTGTGCACCACCACGTGGGCCTGGCATAGTGTTGCTGTCCAGTAGAGTAGACGAAAGTCTGAAAGATCACCATGACTCTGACCACAAAATGAGGAGTCAAGTTGTGTGGATGTTTGAGCAGCAAACTCTCAGACCAACTGGCCAGCTCGCAGACTCATTTTGGGCTCCAGCAGCCCAAAGCACTTGTCACGTATGTCACCCCTCTTAGTGGCAGGAACAGCGCAGCAGGTCTGAAATGCATCAGCAGTGAGAAAGAAGAGTTTGTGCCATTTTCTCTGCTCAGTGGGGCACGGTGTGCTTGAGAGAGTGCCAGCCTGTCTCCCCTCTGTGACTATTGGCAACTAGCACTTACTGTGCAATTAATGCTGCTATATTCGGGTTTAATTCCTCGCAATTAACTGGAGACGAAGTACCGCCCTCGAGATGCTTCAGAGTTGGCAGCTGAGCGGTCGCCTGCAAGATCCACACCCCTAATATGGAAGGAAGTCACCAAATTCTGTTTTTGCTGGCCTTTGCAAATTATTCAGCCGTATTTACTGTTTGGTAAACATCTTTGAATGTTTATATAGCACCTTTCAACATTATTGAAACTGTACCAGTCAGTCTTTTCAGTTTGTCGGACTGCCATGTGCGAGACATGTAAATAACTGGGGCACATCACACAGGCTCAGGGGATGGCAGTGCAAAATAGTAAGAACACCAAGAAGACATGCGTCACAATTAGACTTTCTAAAAAAGTGCCGTTCTATTGTCAGAAATGAAGGTAAATGACCAGGGCAGATATCCTGCTGCTTGACCCTTTGTCTAGTTGATTGGTCTTATCAAGTCAGGCTTTGAAAGGCACTATATTAAACAGGAAGCTGATAAGACACAGCAGTACTTATGACTCAATGAGGAAGTTACTTTGAAAGGCACTAAGAAAGCTGAAAATGTGCCAATGCCGTTCCACATCATACTAATCATAACACCTGTTGACATATGAGGAAGGCTCAGAAAGGCACTATATTAAGCAGGAAGCTGTTAGGGCACTGCCACACTGAGCACTCAGTGAGGAGGTTACTATGTAAGCTTTGAAAGGCACTTTATTAAGCAGGAAGCTAATAATGGGCACTTTGCACCCAGTGCTCTTCACTGTAATCATACATTGACCTATGAGAAGGTACTGCAGAGACTTTGAAAGGCACTATATTATACAGAACGCTGGAAATGTGCAGTGGACACCCAGTGGCCCTTACCCACCACCCTATTGCCCTACAAAGAAGATCCTGCAAAGGCTTTCAAAGGCACTTCATTAAGCAGGAAGCTGGAGTTGTTCCGTGGCCACATAACACTAATTGTTCATTGACCTATCAGAAAGCTATTGCAGAGGCTTTGAAAGGCACTATATTAAACAGGAAGCTGGTAATATGTGCCCTTCCCCATCACAGCTCTGGGCCTCACAGTGCAGTGCGCCTGGCAGACAAGGGGTTAAGATATCCCACAGCTAGCTGTCTCCAAATCAGGGGGCAGCTGAGCCAGCTGTGTCGCAGGCAGAGTGGCACGGGGCGTGCGTCTGAAACCACCTCGCAGGATTTTCATGGTTGCGATCGGAACCTTGGCTACTTCTAGCACATTCTGCTTCTTCCTTTTGTGCTCAAATGTGCCTTGATGGAGGGCGTTGCTAGTGGGTGGGGCATCAGAAACACGACACCCAATGAGCACATGCAGATTACACCCATTTTTAATGTGTGTTTTTGTGTAATCCCCATGATGCACTGCATTTTTAATACTTGCTTTCCCCTCGTCACCTGCATGCTTGCGTTTTGCTTCCTGATGCTTCGGTCACGTCGCCAGCCTGGCCCGCCAGTAAAGCGCACTACAGATTTGGGTTTCAGTTGCAGAGATGTGGTGCAACCTGACCCCCTGACAGCCTGGCGCCACCTGACCCTCATAGTGCTTCATTAAGTTGCAGCTGCAGTCGCCTCAACTCGTATTTTTAAATCCGACATATGGAATGTGGAACCCCCCCCCAAAAAGTGCTTTGCTATAGCAGTTCCCATGAGCCCCCAGTACCTGTTCCACCCCTCCTCCACCACAATGGAGCACCTGCAGAGCCAACTTGCCTGGCTTGTTTTCATGATTCAAATAAACAGTTTGCATCTGGTGACACATGGAGGATTACATGAACAGAATTTGCATCTTGAAACATGCGATGGTGAAGTGGCTGCTGCCAGGCTGAATTTCTATCCTCCCTCTCTCTTGTTTCAGGTGACCTGAGCCCACTTCACTTTGCTGCATTTTTTAATTTACCACTTTGAGCTGCACAGCATTGACTTGGAGGGTTCTATATGTGTTTGATTCTGTCCTTGTCATCCCTGCCCAGCCCGCTTTACTGTATCTTCTCTGACTTGACAGGCACTAGTTTACTGGAGTTGGGACCACGAAGCGTAAGCTTGCAAATTCAGAACTAAACTGAGGGCAGGCCACTTTACCCACCACTTATTCCTTTCCTTAGTAAAATGGAAAAATTTGTACTGCTGCTTAGTGTTCAGTTTACCTTCGAGTGGCGCCATATATAATATAATGTTGGTTCAGTGCCCATGGGCAGTGTTTGGTCCAGTCTACACCACTGAGCGACTTATCCTTACAAGACGTTTTTAATGTATATATGGAAGCCTGCTGGGGTGGTTCACTGTGGACAACTTATAGCCTTATATGTATATATATATATATATATATATATATATATATATATATATATATATATATATATATATATATATAAAAGATATTAGTAGTCTTCAAGGCTGATTTTAAGTGACCCTGCCCCAGTCTTTCAGCCTACCAGATTTAGAAATACAGAATTGAATGGGGTATAGCTGTAAAGAGTCTCAAGATAGGGCTTACCTAGGACCCCCTACCCATCCACCTCTTCAACTCGCTTATTCCCTTATTGGGGTAGGGAGCAAGCAGAGCTACAGCATGGCAGGTTTGTGTATTGCTTTCAAATAGTTCATTTAAACTGTGAGGTTCGATCCACACCACTAACTTTCTATGTGACCGTGACCCAGCCGTTCCTCCTGCCTGTACAAATGTGTCACACTCAAAGTGTCCACAATTAGATGAATACATCAGGGTCAAACAGTGTGGCCACCATGGGTAGCACTCTTGGCATTGAATCCTGTACCTGTCTTTGGGTTTGTGTATCTGTGTGGGCTTTTTCTCCAGGTTGTCCGGTTTTCATGACATACCCAAAGAGTTACATATTATCTCAATTGACAGGAGGACCTGCATGTGTTACCATGCCACTCCAGATGATCCAAAGTGCATCGACACATCTTGTGGTCTGCCAGCCGAGACGGGCACATGTTGCTCCTCTTTTCAGGTCACCTATTCCCAGCAGCAACACACATTAAACTTCAAATCCTTCATGGTTGCCTACAAAGTAGTCAGTGGGCGAGCACCTATGCATTTGGAGACACTTGTGAGGTCCTACACTCCTTCTCACCCACTTTGGTCTGCCATTGAAAGGTGTCTGGCGATACCCACTCTACAGTTCCGTCCACATGACTGTGTTTTCATATGAAAATTCTGTTTTAAAATAAAAACAATCTCCGCCCACACTCTGTTTACAGAAGTGTCTCCGTCAACACTATGACAACTGAAATTGCAAATAACATAGCCGTTCGCCCTCCATATTGGACATTCATTTGCAGCTTGCATGCCGTTTTCAGAAGTATGTGGCCCTCGAGAATGTTTTCAAAAGTCTATGTTTTTAGGGTGCAAAAAACTATCTCTCTATTATAAAAAAAAAAATCTTGGGATGGAGACTAGGGAGATGAAACGTGATCTTCTCGGAAGACAATGTGACGTCCCGCGAGAGACACTTTAACGTACCACGAGACAACATTTAAAACAAGTTCACGGACATCTAACCTAGCAGTTGTTGGAATGCTTTTGGCAGACGCGCTTCATGTGCCCCCAGCTCTTAAAACAACGACAAGCGACAAGCAGAACATCCAGCAGCAGCCGGAAGCCAGCAGGTGATCCGACCGCTTCTCCTTAGTGTGCGTTCAGCTGCCCCCCCTTCACAACGCCAGCAGCATTGTACGTCCTGCTAGAAAGAGATTTAAACACACCCAGGGCCAGAAATAAAGGGCAAGTATTGTTTTTACAAAAGTTTTACACTAAAAGTGAAAATAATGCATATGTAACAATTCCCATGAAAATAACAATCTGTTTAAATTGTATATCCGGTAAACCAAACCCAGGGGTGGACAAGCGAAGCGAGCAGGGGGCAGAGTCCCCTAGTATAACTATATAATAGAAATGTAGATATGAAAGGCACTATATAATAGATAGATAGATAGAAATGTGGCTTTTTACAGAAGCTCTTTAAATAAATCAATGCATACATGCATAAATAATGAATAAATAAATAAATATAAACACACGCTATAGCCTGAACACACACCAGATTGACTAAAAAGGAAGAACATTTTAAAAAGATAGAAAACTTATGACTTAGCAGTCCCAGTCACAGTGAGGCATTATTAAGGTGTACGACTCTTGGTATAAAGGAGCCCCCGTTGCGTTTCTTGACACACTTCAGTTGAATGATTTGTTGGCCGAAAGTCCTCAGTGTTAGTGTCAGAGAGAGGATGTGCAGCATTGTTTGTAACAGCACTCCATTTTGTTTGAATCCTCTCTTCCGCTACGACCTCCAGGGGGTCCAGAGTATATCCCATAACTGAGCCTGCCCTTTGTAGCTATACCACACATGCACTTCAGAGCAGGTCACCCACCTGAAGCTAAGCATGTTCAGGCCTGGCCAGTACTTGGATGGGAGACCATCTAGGAAAAGCTTGGGTTGCTGCTGCAAAAGGTGTTGGTGAGGCCTGTGTGTGGATCCCAGTGCAGTGACTGGGACACGGTGCTGTTAATATGGCACAGCCCTTCAAATGAGATGTAAAACCGAGGTCCTTACTCTCTTTGGTCAATAAAGATCTCTCGGAATCTTTTCTAAAGAGTAGGGTTTATCCCAATGTCATGGCCCCCAATCATCTCTTGACTCTAATTGACTATAGGTCTCATCCCTTCACCACCTAATAGCTAATGTGTGGTGAGTGAGAGCTACACATTGGCAGTGGTTGAAGTTCTTTCTCCTCTGTCTATGTAAAGCACTTTTAGTCATGAGAAAAGCGCTATATAAATGTAATTATTATTATTTTAATTAGCTTGTTGATTTGGTAGGCCTCTTTTGAAATGGTGTTACCAGCCCAGCACACCACAGCATAAAACATCATACTGGCCATCAGAGAGTTGTATAAGATGTGAAGAATGTCACAGTCACACGTTATAAGAGAGAAATCTCCTAAGAGCACAGCCTGTTATGCCCTTTTTTCTATAGTTCCTCTGTGGTACAAGACCAGTCCAATATGCCACTGATGTGGACCCCCAAGGACTTGTAGCAGTGCAGCACCTTAACATCCACTTCCAGAATAATGACCAGACATGTAGGCTTTAAAATGTTATTGTGTTACACTGTGTTGTCAAGGGTGAGAAGTCACAGTGACACCTAAGGTTTATTATACTGGTCGTTCTTGTTGGTTTAACCATTCTTAGACAGACAAGCCTCTAAGGTCTAGAGGAGGAGCAGGCATGGCCATTCTTTCTGGTTTTATATCACCCGTGGATCTGCTCTGAGTGGTCTCCAGGTGTGCACAGCTGTAGATCAATCATTTCCCTGTTTTGGTTTTTGGTCCGCCAGTCTGGATTAAATGGGCTGCCGTCATTCCTCCGTGCTTCAAACTGGAATGCTAATTAAAGAGATGGGTGGGCTGCTGCCTCACTGCAGTCTGATGTCAGAACTCGAGGTCAGCCTGCACCCCGCAACACAGCCAGCCAGCTGACCGCGGCTTCCAGTCACACCTCCGGAGTTACTGCAGTGAATCAAACGGTACCCAAACGATGTGCGTGCAAGCCCATCTCGCTCCTTGGTTATTGAGCACAGTGACCGAAGACATTCCAATCAATGGGACAGAATAAAAGACCGTTTGCTCGAATTTCTGCGCCGGTGCTTGTCCATATGTCCGTATCTGACCATGCCGCTGTTCGTTTCCCTCTCTTCAAACCTTTGGTGTATCCTTGACTGTCATTTTTTTTCTCCATCTCGCAGTCTCCTCCTCCTCTCTCTCTCTCTCTCTTGCTCTCTCCCGCACACACACACCCCCTCCTCCCCCCCTCTCTCTGTCTCTCTCTCTCTCTCCCTATCTCTGCTGCCTGCCCGCAGCCCCTCACTCGGGGACTCTGTCGCCAGTCCCGACACGGCGGAGCTCGGCGGCGGATATGCGCGCTCTGGAGCGCCTGCAGCGCGCCCGACCCACCGCTTTCTGATCACACGGACCCCCGGTGCGGCTCTGCCAACATGTACTCGTTTGACGAATTCGGGTAAGGCTTTCTGTTTGCTTCACTTTGCCACTCGATGCCCGCGCTGTTAGAGCGAATGCCATCGTCGCCGGAACAAAAGGCTGACTGACTGACACCCGACGGCGCGTGCAGCTCTGCTGTCAGACGTCTCAGGTGGAGACGAGGGGGCGGGGGGCGTGGAGAGTCTCTACGGTGTTAAGAAAAAGAAGAAGAAGATGAAGAAAGAAAGGCTTGCATGGAGACAGACGGACTGACAGACACGTCTGTCTGACACTGACGTGCGGCGCGCACCCGTCGCTTTTCAGAGATGCTGCGTGCGCGGAGGTCAGGCGCCGTCGTTCGCGGCTGTAAGTCCGAAGCTCGCAGGGTTCGTTTGGTGAAGCTGAACGCTTGCGACACGGGTGTCTCTCTGCAAGCAAATGTGTACTTGACCAAATGTCCGGCCCAACCGTTGGTGGCGGATATATGTACCTCCGAATGGTTTTAGCGATCTCGAGTCCACATCTGGATGCAAATCTGGAATGTCTCTGACTCAGGCGTGTGAAAATGGATGAAGCTCATTCAAGTCCTCTTTTTTTTACCCTCAAAGTCGAGGAGTGCGGCTCACTTTGGAGTCCCACGCCTTTTCTGAGGTGCTGCTTCATCTATCTTAGGTTTAGTAATGCAGTGCCTTTCCGTCCTGTCTTGAATGTAGTCTCCGCATCACTGGCCCCCCATGCCTGTTTCAGTTCCATGTTTTTCTGCTTCAGGGGCCTTTCTTCTTTTTACCTGTTGCTTCACCCCAGGTGTCAGTTATGTGCAAGCCTATAAGGCACCAGGCCTTTGCTGGCATGCAGCCTTAGGGAGTCTGTCCTTGGTCCTGAAGTGTTCGTTTATTATACACCTTTCAACATGGAGGGTAGGGGAGCAGCCTGGAAGGACACACTGAGACTTCTTTAGCAGTGGATGATTGAAATAGAAGTGTTTAAGGGCATCAGTACCTCCCTCCGAGTTTCGCATAAGCGCTGCTTGCAGATGAGCTGCATGGAAGCTGTTGTATGGAGTGAAACGATTATGGCATTGGAGCTTCTTCTGATGGAATAAGATGTTACGTGCTTGGAACATTAAAACCCACTGCTGGCCGGCTGTCCAGTGAAACAGCTGAGAGTTTCTGGTGCGATGTCTTCTTCATTCTGCCTTGCCAAGGAGCACACACACGGGTCTGCTGCTCATCCTGTGACCTCTTGTTTTGCCCTGGAGCGCTCTAACCAGCTGACTAGAATTTGCTACTCAGCACTCCGCCTTATCCTGTGGCAGGGCAACTTCTGCGCTGTGCTCTGGTGTATCACTTCCATGTAAATGGAAATTTGGTGGGGGGTCAAAAATTCACCATCGAGTTAGGTTCTATGATGTTGAAAACGACGAGAAACGTTCACTTTAGCATGGTGTCTGTGGAAACCAATGTCCAGCGATAACCTTTGAAAAATGGACCTACTGTATCTTTTTCAAACAAATCACCTAATGTTTGTCTTGTTACAGGCTCCAGGCCTATTGTTTTTGGTCCAGTTTTTATCTCAATATCATTTATAAACCATTTGACTAATGTCTAACAATAACTGTCACAAAAATAGTTTAATTTAACTGGGATTTTTTGCAGCCTGCTCCATTTATTTGTAGGGCCAGACCTATTCATTTGCAACATTTTTGCATGAGGGGGTTTTAAGATACGTAATTTATGTACACACACAAAGAAATGTAAGAGTCAAGATAACCAACAGCTTTTTTAAAAATACTGTCTCTTTAATGGTGCTTTAGGATTCTTTACTTTGTTGTGTGATTCATTGTAGAACTATTGCTTAATAAAGCACCATTTCGTTCTGGGAAATATTCTTTGCATATGAAGTGTTCTTGGCATATAAAGTTGGTTCTTTGTGCCTTGAAAAGCTTCCTAACATATAAAAAAAGGCGGAAATCTGTAATGTTTGTTAAAACATGAGGACAAAACTCACCTAGCAGGACACTAACAGGTTAAGAAAACCTGGACTTATTGTGTGCAAGACGAGGCCTTTTAAAATCAGGACCCAATAGTAGTTCACAAATCTGTCACCATCTATTCATGGTTCTTTACTGCAGCCTGTTATGGATCTAAATAAATAAAGGGTTCTTTCTAGAATCTTCATGTGGATGGGTTTTTTGGTAACTAAAAATGGTTCCCTTTGGCACGGCTCTGAAAATCCACACAGGCACCTTTATTTTTAAGAGTGTACCAGAACAGTGCTGGATGATGAGGAGAAAGAATTGGACACACACACACAATTCTGGGGTATATTTAGCACATAGTGTGTGTATCTCTATTGTTGTCGAGGAAAGCACTGCAGGCTCCATGAAGAAATACTGGGGTGCCAACCCAGTCATCCCCATTAAATTTTGTTAGCAAAAAGTAACGAAAAATGGCTGCTCTGTGGCAGTACAAGAACTTAAATAAGCAAAAAAAGAAAGCCGTCAGGCTATGGTGCCGGTCAGGGTGGAAGAAGATCCATCCTGCGGTGCATTTGGTTCAAGACTGAACACCGCCTTCCAGCAGCTGCCAGCTTTGTAGGTGGGGGACCAGAAAGGGTAGAGTCACTTGCCATCACTGGGGGTCTTTACTGTACTGCAGAGGGAACAAAAGAGAAGGTTAGCAGGAGCGCCCCCTCTTGTCCTGGGGTGATAGTACCTACCTCAGATGAGTCCAGAAACGCGCATGTGTGACTCTATCTATCTATCTATCTATCTATCTATCTATCTATCTATCTATCTATCTATCTATTATTATTATATAGTGCCTATCTATCTATCTATCTATCTATCTATCTATCTATCTATCTATCTATCTATCTATCTATCTATCTATCTATCTAAAGGTAGAACTGCACAGAGGCATTAAGCCCCAACTGAACTAATCTGTCTGTGTTTCTTGTTTACTCCATTTGACCCAATGTGTTTAGTTTTTAAATTAAATATTATTGAAGTTGTTCACTTGATTAAATTTCTGTTCATTTTAGTTGACATTTGTTTATGTACATAATATATATACAGTATATGTTCATGTACTTGATTGTATATTACTGTACAGTACAGTCGGTCATATTCTTTTGTAAAATGTCTGGTTGAGTGATTTCCTGCGGTATAATTAAAGTGAAATTTACATGGAAGTGCTGTATGGACCACTCCATGCTGATATGTGGAAGCTTTGTGGGCAGCGCAGGTCAAGGGCCCCTCACACAGTAAAGCATAGCAGGCATGGAAGAATGTTTGTGAGTTGCTGTGCTCAGTCTCTGGCATGCTGCAGTATTTCTGTGTCCTGCCAGTAGTTGTTACTTAACGTTGATTTAGGACAGGAGCAGTGTGGGGTCTCCTGGAACTTGAGAAGTGAGAGTCAAATTTTAAGAGCGGTGCCAGAAATGGTGCCCTGGAGCCTTGTGATTGGGGGCTGGCAAGTGTGAGTTTTGTCCTCATGAAGTTCTTTTTGTTGGAGTGGCTGTTGAGTGGTACTGCTTGATGCACATTTTATGAAGTCTTTGTGTAGTTTACATTTTAAAATGGATTATTATTATCATGGGCCTGAATATTCATACAAAACAGAGCAGATATTGCCTTTAACAAGATGTTTTTCACAACAGAGTAAAACTGTGATGGTATAGAGGTAAACATAATAATTAATTACATGTATATTGCTCTTTTCTAACCTACCCACTGTTCTTTACGTAGACAGTACAGAGCCACTTCCACCTCCAGCAATGTGTGGCAGACATTTTGTGCCAGTACACTCATCACACTTTAGCTTTTAGGTGGCTAAGGGATGAGAGACAGTGAGCCATCCAGAGACAAAGGAAGATTAGGGGCCAAAATGATCAGGTTATGGTCAGCAGTTTAGTCAGGACATGCACTGCTCATTCCAAAAGATGCCCAACAATCTTTAGTGACCACAGAGAGTCAGGACCTCCAAAGGACAGTGCCATTTTTACAGCACAGTATCCACATCACTGCACTGGGGTCCACACACAGACCACAAGGAAAGTTTCCCCCTTGCTGGCTTCACCATCACATATTCCAGCAGCAGCCCAAGTTTTTCCCTGTTTTCTCTCCCATCCAAGTACTGGCCAGGCCCAAACGTGCTTAGCTTCAGGTAGATGACCTGTTCTGAAGTGCAGGTGGCATGGCTGCTGACCGCACAATTGCAAGTTAAGGTCCCAAGTTCTGATGTCCATTAGGAATGAAGGCAGCTTTACTGAAGACCTACAGGCAGTGACTTATAATATGGAGGAACTCCAGTGCTTATAGCAAACCACGGAACTTCTCACACTTGCCATTTTTAAAGGCCATATTTCAGAGTAGGATTCATCCCTGAGGCGGCATCTTTTTGGTCTTGCTTCTGTATTTATGATTATTTTCTTATTTCATTTTGCTTGTTCCCCAAGACATCATTTCAGCTTCTGTCCTGGACTCTACCCTCCTGTGAGGCGTCAACCTTTGATTGAGGACCCCACAGATTAAGGCAATCAGATATTGAGATCAGCCCAAACCTTCCCCACATATTTTGGATTACCAAGCAGCTCAAAGTCAGAGAGAAGACAGAAAAACAAGCAAAGTTAGTGAAGCCAAAACAAGAAGACCTTAAGAAGAAGGAGAGCAAACAAAGACTGGGAAGGAACTTAGGAGGAGCATGGCTAAAATTGGATATGAGAGGACCTAAAAGTCACTGTGTGAACCGAGAGTGACTGGGAGTCAATGCTGAAGTCAAAGTCTTGCTGGGGGGTCAGTGGCTGAACGTGGGGGTGAAGAGCCAGCCGGAGCCAATGGAGTTCAGTGTCTGAAGCGAAAATTATTACCATTACTTATTATTTGGCTGACACCTTTATCCAAGGAGACTTACAACATTTGAGACACACTTGGTTACATTTCTGTTTTCCCAGTTGGATCGCAGGCAGGTGAACAATAACAACAACAATATTTATTTCTATAGCACATTTTTATACAAACAATGTAGCTCAAAGTGCTTTACAAGATTAAGAAAGAGAAAAAAGACAAAATATAAGCAATACAATTAGGGAACACTAATTAACATAGAATAAAACTAAGGTCCGATGGCCAGGGAGGACAGAAAAAAACAAAAAAACAAATAAAATAAAATCTGCAGGGGTACTAAGGCCACGAGACCACCCAGCCCCCTCTAGGCATTCTACTCAACATAAATGACGTCAATTAGTCCTCATGGTATTCAGGGTTATCATGGTAGAATTTGACGATGATGGTCATGTGGACTTCTGGCCTTTAATCCATCATTGTGCTTTGATCGGGTGGTGGTGGTGGCGCAGATCACCACCCCCGAAAACCGCAAAAAGAACAGCAGACTAAGTAGGGGATAGTGAAGTGATTTGCTCAGGTCACATGATGTCAGGGTGGGATTTGAACCCACAGCCTCAGAATCTTAACTGCAATGCCACACTGCCTCAAATAGGCTCTCTATGTGCTCCTTAACCCGATGACTGTGTTGATTGGCATGTTGATTGGCATGCGACTGAGCTGTGACTAGGGAATAGCAAATAGGTTACGGAATCAGAAATCTTGTTTTATAAAAAGACATATTTTAGGAGTATCATGGTGAACAGACAGTCGATGCCTGAATGTGATAGGGTGTGTGTTTATGTGATGTGTGCAATGCTGATAGTTCATATAGTACCTTTCTCTATCTAACACCCTCTCAAGGAGCTTGACAACTAAGGAGACATGAGCTTATTTCTAAGCGGGGTATTTTTTGCAGTTGCAGCACAGGCCGGTAAGCTGGCAACCTCAAGTCCAGACGTCACTGCCGACACGTGACAAATCAAATCGTGTTGGTTTTCACGCCAGAGTGGGCCATTTTTGAAAGCGTTGTGTGGGCAGAACATTTTGATTTGGGGTGTGTGTGTGGATTTTTGTGCTGTTTTTTAAGGTTACATGTGGCCTCTCAAACAGCAAAACTCCAATGGGGAAACTAACCCCGATGCCTACATCTCCAAAACTCCCCCCGATTCGTCAGCGGCGTCGTTCGTTGGAATGGTCCACAGCGCCATTAAGTGGGTTTTTGGCCTTCTTTGGGCTGAAAATATCTCCAGGACCTGGCAAGCTGGCGTGGGAAGGCCGCTGCATTCAAGCATTCAAACCTAAAACTCATTTATTTTTTCACTTACCGCACAGTCACTTTATACTTTCTGCTGTTTCAGATTTCAGATATTAACTTAACTGTAATCTAGTTTAATTTAATTTAATTTAATCTCACTTAATTTAGTTCATTTTATTATCTTTTTCATAATGTCATTATTATTCAATTGTGTGTTTGCTTTTGTTTTGTGCAGTCTTGCAGTAGGCCAGTTTTTCATTTCACTGCACGTTATACCTGCATAACTAACTATGTGTGAGAAATAAAACTCTTGATTCTTAAATGAGCCAAAGGTGCCAAGCCTTGACGTTTTCTGTGAAGTTACATTTTATGTGACATTTGGGATGATTTTGAGCTCGCAATTTGGAGGGCAGAAGTGAGCTGCTGAAAATCCCCACACATATATTAAAAATGGAAATGTGTCTGAGTGTCAATGGATGCGCATGCACGTGTGTTAACTAGCGTGAACTGACGTAGGTTAAGTAGGCGCCGGCCTGGCGACAGCATGATGTTGGGGGCACCAAAACCTTTCCATGAACTCCCCACCCCTCCAGTTCCGGAGATGTGTGCCGATCGGCTCATTGATTTTAATTGAAATTGTGAGGGTGTTGATCTCCACACATCCCCCTTGCTGAGATTACGATCTCCAAGGGACGCGCTGGTCAATTTCAATTGCAGATTTGACTGTGTGGAGCTAAAAGGGGGACTCTCTTTTGAATGTCTCTTTTTTTGGGGCGCTTGCAACCAGCTCTGCTTAGGGGGCACAACATACCCTGGACGTGAGTGTGAATGTGAGTATGCAGCTTGTTAATACACAAGTTTGATTCTGAATGAGAGGTTGTGTGGATATGAACAGATGTGAGAATTTACGTTTAATTGAGTTTGAGAGGGAGTAACAATATGAGCTGTATTGATGAACACTAGCGTGTGTGTGTGTGTGAGTGTGCATGGACATGAAGAGGTGACAGCCTTGAGTGCAGGTATCTACAAGCACATGAATGGAAGTGCATGTGAGCGAATCAGGCGGCTGAGTGTGAACAGGCTGGATCTGTGATGTTTATATGGACTGGAGTGTGTTTGTGGGAGTGTGCATGGACATGAAGAGGTGAGAGCCTTGCGTGGCTTATTCACGTGAATGAGTGTACTTGGGCGAAAATGGCAGTGTGTGTGAGTGAGTCAGGAGGGTGAGTGTGAACACACAAAGGTGTGTGACGTTTATATGCTCATAGTTGTGAGCAGTTGTGTTGCGTGTGTGTTCCAACTGAGTAAGTGCTGCGAGAGTGCCAAAGCTTCTAAGGGTGTAAAGCAGAAGGCTGTGCACGTTTGTGAAGTTCACTTTTCAAAGTCAATTCAGTTTATTTTTTTTGTATTGTGTTGTTCCCTGTGTGCAGGCGTGGAGTGCTGTGGCGAGTTCTCAGGTAAGATGTTAAGTATAACACTGTCAGCTTACTAAATACAGAATGAGTACACATAAAGGCACACTCGAATGTGTAGTAGAGCGTAATGATACACAAGCCCTCACACTACCATACCTCGCTCAGTTTTTCCATTCTCTATCCGATACCCTTTCGATCCGCCTTTGCCCAGTGTTGTTGTACCCACATGTATGCGGCTCTGACTCGCAGTATCCTTTCCTCTCCATTCACTATTATGGACTGCTTTGCTAACTGGTGCAGTTTGTGCTTTGCTAAAAAAATAAAATAAAATGCAAGCCACTGAGAATGAGAGGAGGTGTCACTTACAAAATGCGTGGGACAGCAGTAAATTGATGTGTGCAGAAAAGGTCACCGCAGGTGTGAAACGAAAGAGGAATCCTGTTGGGAGCAAAGAGTTGTCAGTCACACCCGAGTGGAAGTTTGTTAATGAAGTGGCACATAAAGATGGGTGAAGTTAATTAGCTTGTTTAATTTTCAAGGTGTCTGTTGCTTCTTATATATACTGTATGTATATAGATATATATATATATATATATATATATTGTGGAAACCGTACCCCCAACACAGACAGACCGACACCAGGATGTATGAAACACGCTCCTTTATTTATCTTTACTGCACCACAATGCTTTCTCTCATCAACTCTTTCCTTTCTTCTTCTTTCACCAACTGTTTCCTTTCTTCTTCTTCTTTCTCCTCTTCTTTCACCAACTCTTTCCTTTCTTCTTCTTCCTCTTCTTCTTTCCCTCTTTCTTTCTCTCTCTTTCTCTTTCTCTTGGACCTCCTCCTCCTCCTCCTCCTCCTCCTCACAAGCTTCGTCTCCTTCCTCCCAACTCTGGCTCTCTGTCTGGAAGGAGGCAGCCCCTTTTATCAGGACCTGGATGAGTCCCAGGTGCTCCCCTTGACGTCAGTTCCTGGTGTGGCGGAAGTGTCAGGAAAGCCCCTGGAAGCACTCCGGGTCGTCTTGGAACTGTTTCCGGGAGCACTTCCTGGTGTGGCGGAAATGCTGCCATCCAGGACTCCCCAACTGACCGGGCGCCCCCTGGCGGTGGCCACGTCCTCTCCCGGGCATCCCAGCTCCGTCTCTGTGGCCCCCAAATAGACCCGGGTGGCTGCCCTCTCGTGGCCGAGGAGAAGTATTGTCCCCGTTGGGGACTGTCCAGGCGTCCCGGTCGGGCAGTGTCCCCGTACATCTGTGACAATATATATATATATATATATATATATATATATATATATATATATATATATATTGTGGAACGGGACCTGGACACAGACAGACGGACAACGGTTTTGCACCCAGCACACTCATATCTATTATCTACTGTACAATATTTACAATATAGTCCAGTGCACAACCCAGTGCCTCCAGCACCGATTCCCCAAATTCCTCCACTCCTCTCTCGGAGCTCCGTCCTCTTCCACCCGACTCTTGCCCGGATGGGCTCCAGCTGCTTCCCGGCAGTCCTTCTCCGTGTGGTGGAAGTGCCGGCTGTGCACCGGGAAGCCCTCCGGGTGTCCCCAGTCTTCTTCCCCCCAGCACTTCCTGGTGTGGCGGAAGTGCTGAGGTCCAGGGTTCTTCAGGCACCGGGGTGCCCCCTGGCGTTGATCACGGGCCCCTACAGGGTTGAGCTTCCAAGCTCTGCACCCGTGGCCCCCAGTGCAACCAGGGCGGTCGCCCCCTCGTGGGCTGGAGGAGGCGTAAGTCCTCCTCCAGTCCTCCTGGGCATCCCAGCTGGGTACCACCCCCAGCCGTCCGCCACATTATATTTATATATATACTGTAGTGAAACAAACAGCTGAACACACAACAAAGGTTTTGGGCAGCCACCCATATAGTGTCCCTGGCAGCAAAAGGCTTCAAAGTAGCATACAAGGTGTACTGGTTAGAGTCCAAAACAGAACTGTTTAAGTATGGAGGATGAGGGCTTTTTATAGGTGGTTCACAGGAAGTGACATCCTCTGAGTCAGGACAGGAAGGATTTCTTGTGTTTGGTCTGCGCAGAGAAAAGAGAGAGGTTTAGTGCACCCTGCCGCCCTCTGGCCTGGCGAGGAATTGGCATTTCCTGGTCCCTTTGGTCACATGTGTGACAATATATATATATATATATATATATACATACATACATACACTTTACTACTGTCTATTGAATTATCCGCAGCAGATAGATAGATAGATAGATAGATAGATAGATAGATAGATAGATAGATAGATAGATAGATAAGTAAACTGATAGAAAAAACTTTATTTGTCCCCAGGGGGGAAATTTGGCTTTTTTTAGAAGCTCTTTAAGTAAAACATGACGCCAAGCAGAAGCCGTGCCTGGATGGGTTGCCATCTCAAATGTCTGTGGAATGGCATTTTCAAAAGTATCGATAAAGTACACCCACTCGAGGACACCAGTAGAAATTAAGGGGATGAGCATTTAGGACTGAAGCCAGGAAGCACTTCATCATGTAAAGAGTTGTGGGAATCTGGGTAAAACTACCAAGTCGTGTTGTTGAAGCAGAAACCTTGACCACCCTTAAGAAGTATCTGGGTGAGGTGTTGGTACAGTTTAGCTATTAGCTGAACAATCAGCCTTGATGGACTAAATGGTCTCCTTTCCTTTGTCAAATTTGTATGTTCTTATGGCCATGCTAGGCCAGACATTTGAGCCAGACTAAACCGTTCCAATTGTCTCAAAGGGTGTGCCGACGTCATGCAGGTCTTAAATAATTATATTCCCAGATTGCCCTATTATGTGAGGTACATAGTGATTAATCTTAACCTCCAAAATGCTCTCATAAGTCAGCCTGAGCCACCCTGATTTCAGATCTTAAATATTAAACATGGTCAGTATTTACCATAGCATGGGAGTGAGGAACTAACATTTTTTACATATGATGCATCTTGCCTTCATTTGTTAAAGACTGTTAGTCAATAAAAGACGAGTGGAAGAACTTAAATAAACATGGCAGTGAAGAAGGAGGCCTCTCACTCCCAAACAAGATAGACGTATCTTTTTTTTTTTTTTTCTTCAAAGTGAAAAAATGTTGGAAGAATTGTAAGTCTTTGAATTGTGAGCATTAGTCTGTTGATGTGTGATGTGGATGTGATTTTGTAGTGTTTGGGCTCCAGAGTAGCGGACAAAAAAACTGTTGAAACGTGTTTTTGAGTGTGTGTGTTTGGGGTCTATCAATTTTTCAACAAAAACCTGTGCCAAGTGTAAGCTGCGCTCTTGTAGACAGGGTCAAGTGAAAGTCACCACATACATTACAAGCTGGCACTCTCCAGAGACTCACCATGATTAGTGACTGTATTACTACCTTATCTCAAAACGTCTGTCTTTCTTACCTTAAATAGTTATATGCTCAAAATAATATATATTTACAGCCAGGTCTGTAAGTATTTGGACATGACACAATTTTCATAATTTTGGCTCTGTATGCCACCCCAATGGATTTTAAATAAAGCAATCAAGATGTGATTGAAGTGTTGACTTTCAGCTTTGATCTAAGGGGTCTACCGAAAATATTGTAAGAGCTGTTTAAAAAGACAGCCATTGTTATACATGGTCCCCCCATTTCCAGGGGCTCAATAGTATTTGGACATTTGACTGACTAGCTGATCCATAGCCAGGGGGAGCAGGTCCCTCATTACTTCATTAACTATTAATCAGGTAGAAGGTCTGGAGTTGATTCTAACTGTGGAGTTTGCATTTGGAAGCTGTCACTGTGAACTCTCAATATGAGGTCCAAAGAGCTGTCCATGCAAGTAAAAACAGGCCATCATTGGGCTGAGAAGACAAAACAAACCCTTTAGAGAGATGGCAGAAACACCAAGAGTGGTCAAATCAACCATTTGGTACATTCTTAAAAAGAAGAAACACTGGTGAGCTCGGCAATACCAGAAGGTCTGGAAAACCACAGAAGACAACTGTGCTGGATGATTTCAGATATCTGTCCTTGGTGAAGAAGAACCCCTTCACAACATTTAGCCAAACCAAGAACATTCCCCAGGAGGTCGCCCTGTCATTGCCAAAAACTACAATCAAGAGAAGACTTCATGAAAGTAAAGACAGAGGGTTTATCACAAGGTGCAAACCGCTGGTTAACCTCACGCATAGGAACGACAGATTAGACTTTGCCAGGAAATATTTTTAAAAGTCTGTCCAGTTCTGGAACAATTTTCTTTGGACAAAGGAAGATCAATGTGTACCAGAATGTTGGAAAGAGAAGAAACTGCTCATGATCCGATAAATACCACATCATCACATGGTGGAGGTCGTGTTATGGCCTGATCATGTATGGCTGCCATTGGAAGTCTGTCACTGGTGTTTATTGATGATATGACGGCTGGCAGAAGTTGCAGGATGATAGGATGACACGTCACAGTACAGGTGGACAATGAGCCAAAACATACCGCAAAAGCAAACCAAGTGCTTTTCAACACAAAGAAGTGGAGTATTCGTCAATGGCCAAGTCAATCAACCGACCTCAATCCAAGTAGACTTGCATTTCACATGCTGAGGGCAAAACTGATGGCAGAAAATCCAACGAACAAGCAGCGCCTGAAGACCACTGCAGCAAAGGCCTGGCAAAGCATCACTGGAGTGGAAACCCAGCACTTGAGAAGGCCAGGGGTTCGTAAAGGATTTTCAACCAAATAATGAAAATGATCGTTATATTTATGATTGTGTTCGTTTGTCCAAATACTTTTGAGTCTCATCTATAATAATGGCTGTCTTTTCTAAGCGACTCATACAATACGTTTGCTAAACCCCTCGAATTGAAGCTGAAAATCTACACTTCATTTGCATAATGATTGTTTTGTTTCAAATCTATTGTGGTGGTGAAGAGAACCAAAAATATGAAAATTGTGTGACTGTCCAAGTTTTATGGACCTGACTGTATTTAACCTACCCTTTAAACAAAGGCACTGGGAAACCCACCATGAAACTGTGTTGGGCACAATCCAAAATGATGTGAATAAAAAAAATCTTTAGAAGCTGCAAAGAGTAAAGCTGTGACACTCAAAACCACTTTCTTGTCACAGGTAAATAATAGCAAAGGAACAGATGGCAGTATTACTTGTGTGGCTTGTGGAAAGGGGGAGCAGGATCTCACAACCCCAAACACCAAAACAGGAGTCCACAAAATGGAAGAAAAACTGGCTTTAATAATAAAACCTAAATAAGTAATACAAGGGAACAGTTGAGCACAACAAAAGACTGGAAATAATAAACACATCTGCCCCCTAGCGCCGAACCCTACAGCAGTGACCCCTGAACACCCCGTTGAATGTCTTTCGTTCTCACCTCCCAATACTTTGGCTCTTCTTCCTCGGTCTGACCAACTGAGCTTTTGTCACCAGTTGCCCCCTTAAATTAACACAATCCAGCAGCCAAAAGGGACACTGCTCTGTTGGGCCCTTGAGCAAGGCCCTTAACCTGCAATTGCTCTGTCCTGGGTATGACGGTAATGTGCATCCAGCCCTCTGACCTGCAGGGAAAAACCTGGGGGTTGGTGGCATAATTGGCACTCCTGCCACCATAAAAAAACCTCACACTGTTCCACTCCATCTGAATTAGTGTGGTGCTGAGGTGTCACCCGTTGGATGGCTGCAGTTTGGTCCTAATCTGGGATCCTGGGTTGGTTTGTCATGTGGTGGGTGCGGCAATGCGCTGTGTCAACGCGTGCTCCTAACCTCTCCTCTCTCTCTCTAGCAGCAAGATCACTAGTGACAGTCAGCAGGTTTGGCATGCCCAACAACTAGAAGTGTAGTCACAGTTAAGCCGATGTCACATCACTTAACACTTAACCTGACTTTTCTCGAGCTCCACTTTATGTGCAATACAAGTGCACAACTCTTTATCCTGAAAAGGTCCCACTCCTCCACGTCTGATGCTGCTACACCTCCAGAAAATAAAACTGAATGAAAGAAGCCTCTCATTGCAATAAATCATCATCATCATCATTATTATCAGCAACTTTGTGTTTTCTTGCTAGTACAGGGTCCCCATTTTAAATCTGAGAACACCATTTTGAACAATCAAATGTATCAGCTGGACTAAGATTGACAATTTTCATGTCTTTGTTTCTTGTGTCTTCCACAAGGCTGCTGGCCATCAATTGCAAAGTGGTAGGCAATGTTGGCACCTGTGGCAGGCGCTGCTCGTAAAACATGGCCATATCACTGTAGTCGTCTTTTTTGTATTTTATCTGGGATGGGTGGAACAAACATCAGTTGTCTAATTCTGTCATTGCAAATATGGTTCCCATTGTCCAAACTAGCATAGATAGTATTTGCAGTATGTACCCTCCATAATGTTTGGGACAAAGTCACATTTTTCTTTGATTTAATCCTCTGCTCCATAGTTTAAGATTACAAAACAAACAATTCAGATGTAATTAAAGTGCACACTGCAGACTTTCATTTAAGTGGATTTGCATACATTTCGGTCACACCATGTAGACATGACAATGCTTTTTCTACATGGTCGCCCCCATTTCAAGGCACCATAATGTTTGGGACACAGCAATGGCAGGTTTATTAAAGCAGTCATATTTAGGACTTTGTCAAATAGCCCTTCTTGAAGTCTGCGATTCATAGACATCAACAGGTGCTGAGGATTTTTTCTGGTGGCTCTGAGGCTAAGGATCTGCGCTGGTATCCCAAAGGTTGCTGGTTCAAATCCCCGTCACTGCCAAAAGAGATCCTACTCTGCTGGACCCTTGAGCACGGCCCTTAACCTTCAGTTACTCCAGGGGCGCTGTACAATGGCTGACCCTGCGCTCTGACCCCAAGGGGTATGTGAAAACTAGCAAATTCCTAATACGAGAAATTGTATAAGGCGAATTAAAGAACAAAAAAAAAAACAAGCCTCTGATGCAGCCATCTTCAGCTCCTGTTTGTCTTTCAGGGACTTGTTCCCTTAAGTTTTCTCTTCAGCATATAGAATCGGGGAACTGGCTTGGCCATTCAAGTATTTTCCATCTTTTCAGCTTTGATAGGCTCCTGTGTTTCCTCAGCAGTATGTCTGAGATCTTTATCTTGTTGTAGGATGAAGTGCCATCCAATGAGTTTGGAGACATTTACTGGAACTCGAGCAGATCAGATGTTTCTTTATACTTCAGAATTCACTGTGTATCTGCCGTCTGCAGTTCCATCTTCAATGAAGACAAGTGTGCCAGTACCTGTGGTAGTCATACATGCCCAAGCCATAACACCCCCACCACCATGTTTCACAGATGAGGTGGCCTGCTTTGGATTTTGGGCAGTCCCTTCTCGTCTCCACACTTTACTGTTGCCATCACTCTGATGCAGGTTCATCTTTATCTCGTCTATCCACAAGACGTTTCCAGAATTCTGCAGGCTCTTTTAAGTCCTTTTTCATAAACTACAATCTGGCCATCCTTTCTTTTGTGGCTAACTGGTGGTTGGGATCTTGCACTGTGGTCCCTGTATTTCTGCTCATGAAGTCTTCTGCAGATAGTCGTCTCTGACACACACACATCTTCCTCCTGAAGACTGTTTCTGATCTGTCAGACAGGTGTTGGGGACTTTTTCTTTACCATAGTGAGGATTCTTCTCTTGTCAGCAGTGAAGGTCTTCCTTGGCCTACCAGTTCCTTTGTGATTACTGAGCTCACCACTATGTTCTTTCTTGTTATTGATATTCCAGACAGTAGATTTAGGTCATCCTACGGTTTTACTGATGTCTCCAATGGTTCTATTCTTGTTTTTCAGTCTCATAATGGCTTCTTTGACTTTCATTGTACAGCTCTTGTCCTCATGTTGAACAACAGCAACTGCATTCCAAAGGGTAGAAGCAGGTTGAGGTATCTTATGAAGCAACGAAACCCACCGAGTCATCAAAAACACCTGCGTTGCTATTTGTCCCAATCATTAAGGTGCCCTGAAATGGGGGGACCTTATAGAAAACGTGTTGTTATTTCTATGTATGCAAGTAGCCTTAAATGAAAGTCTGCAATGTGCACTTTCATTACAAAGTCGGAATTGTTTGAATTATAGTTTTAAACTGTGGATCACAGGGGTACATCAAGGATAATTGTGTCTTTATGCCAATCATTTCGGAGGGCACAGTAACTCAGCTCTTTTAGTGATTGGCCAGCATTCTGTTCCATATAATGTAACTTGACATATTACTATTCGATATATTTTAGGTTTGAGGTGCATTGGTAAGCATCTGTCACAAAGTATTCCTCTAACGTCTCTCCATTCTCCGCCAAGCTGCATTTTCTCTTGGCTCACCTTTTATTGCTGTAACTGCCATTGCTTTGCAGGTGGTAACCCAGATATGGAAAGGCATTGGTCCTTATTAGGTCCTCAATCTGATTGTGATAAACTCGAAAGCTAAATATGCTAACCTGGGAAGCGTTCTTGGTCAGCTCAGCAGTCAGGTCACTCCTAATGCCACTTCTTTAATTTGGTGAGACTGCCACCCCCACACACCCACATGTTTTTAGTGTGTGCCCCCTGTTAATGTTGCCTCACATCTTTTAGTTTTCATGTCCTTTAATTGTTTAAGCAGATGCTTTAACTTAATTTGTTTTTGTGTAGGCTGGCACGGTGGCGCAGTGGGTAGCGCTGCTGCCTCACAGTTAGGAGACCCGGGTTCGCTTCTCGGGTCCTCCCTGCGTGGAGTTTGCATGTTCTCCCCGTGTCTGTGTGGGTTTCCTCTAGGCGCTCCGGTTTCCTCCCACGGTCCAAAGACATGCAGGTTAGGTGGATTGGCGATTCTTAATTGGGCTTGGTGTGCTTGTGTGTGTCCTGCGGTGGTTTGGCACCCTGCCTGGGATTAGTTCCTGCGATTGGCTCCAGCAGACCCCTGTGTTCGGATTCAGCGGGTTGGAAAATGGATGGATGGATGTTTTTGTATAGCGCCACCGCTGATCACCGATGTTGTATCAGGTTCACAAGTTAAATGCCATTACAAACTTTACAAATCAAAAACTACACGCATCAAAATAACGAGTTTTGTTTGACCACAGCCACGTCAAACTGATTCACATTAATGGATCCTAACAATGTGTGTCAATTAATATTATCGTAGGGCTGCGGCCATTTGACAGAGGAGGAGAGGAAAAGCAAAAACATACAGTCAGTAGCGTCTATGGGGGGTCCGTGGTCAGTTATAACAGACAGTCCTGGAGACCTCTGGTTCACCTCCTGGACTGGCGCAGCACATGCCAGCTCTGGAAAGCGTTAAATCCAATCTGAGTGGCACTGTTGCTAATAACTCTTAGATAAAGGGAAATAATGCTCCACCATTACATTCAGTTAATGAGGTACCACCTTGATGACGTTCTAGCGTGTACAAAGGGAGAAATGGGGGCCTTTTCTTCACGTGGATGTGAGTGAGTGTGTTTAGTTTTATATTTCTTAAAATAGCTGTAAGTATGCAAGATTGTGTATGGCTTAAATGTAAGAGAATCTGTAGCTGCGTTAGCGAGACCTCCACATGGCACACCTTAAATAAGAGTGGGTTTAATCAGGGTTGGGTGGCGTGGGCTCACCTACTGCTCACGTGCTCCTTGCGCTCAGGTATAATGTCTCAAAGGCGGCAAGCACTCCTCTTGGCCGAGGCACGTGATCGCTTAAGTCTCCACGTGTCGCTGTGATGCGCGTCAGCAGGGTGACGCCTCCGATGCTGCGCTGGTCTTTGCACGTGTCAGCAGGGAGAAGTCTGTGGATTTCCTGTCACTGGGCCCATCGCTCATTCAGCAGCAGCCACCCGGAGTGTCGCTGAGCCTTTCAGCAGGCAGCACTGGGGGGAGGTTGGGGTTGATGAGGTGAATTAATTCCTTTCACGTAAAGCGCTTTATCATCCTGCCTTGTGGCTGCGTGAAGTAAGAGGTGTCCGTCGACGCTATGTAGGTCATTCTCTGCCGTTTGCACGTGCAGTCCAGTGGCTCTTTGGCTTTGGATAATCCAAGCTCAAAATGGAAGGGGACCTCTGAAGACCCTGCTTCTTACAGCTTGTCACTCCAGAACTGCAAAAAATCAACTTAGGGAATCATTTGTTCTTCACTTGCACGAGTCTTAGACTTTTGGTCCAAGGGGTGGCCTGGTAGGTTGGGTGGGGGTTTGTAAGCCTCAATGCCTTAAAAAAAATGTGTGTAGCAGTTGAAATGAAAATATTAACAAAACAAGACAAAGAAATCTGTGAGGGGAAACCCTGCCTGGTGGAGCACTCGGGTGGAGACGCAGCAGCCACTTGCTTCCTTCTCCTAAAGAGTGGTTTGCTTTCTCTTAGTGTTTTCTCTAAAATGGTGATTATTGCAGGACCTGCATCCGTAAGGTTCAGAAAATGGAAGGATGGTGACAGGTGCTTCTTTTTCCCTTTGATCGTTTCAGTGGATCATCCACTTTGAGGCTTCATAGCTTGCTTTTTTTTTTCCATGAAAGATTCATTTTTCTAAATCCCCAGAATGCACAGATTTCTCCACCCTTGTCTGCAGTGCCTCTGATGCTTTGACTGCAGTGTTACAGGAGCGTCATGCCATTTGGTAACCCGCTCAATCCTGACCAAGGTCACAGGTGGGGTTGGGGCTGGGGCCTATCCTGGAAAGGGAGCTAGTCCATCGCAGGGCACACACTCACCAAACACACACTAGGGCCCATGAAGTGTCGCCAGTGCACCAAACCTGCATGTCATCGGACAGTTGGAGGAAACTCAAGACGTGGGAAGAACACGCAAACAGTAATGTGAATCCTAGTCTTCATACTTCATCCCACTGGACCACCTCTGTTAAAGGCATATTCTACCCAAAAATGATTTTTTTGCATGTTACTTACCTCTGTTAGTTTGTAGTGATGGGTAAGAAAAATGTTTATCTCATATTTTCAAGAAAAGAGGGGAATAATGTTTCTGATAGAACAGAACCCAATGCTGGACAGCAGCAAACAATATAGAAATGTCCATGAAAGTACTCCACAGGTGAAGTCATCCAGTCACATGCTCATAATGGGAAAGTCATTATATAAGTAAAATGCATTATTATTATTATTATTATTATCCATCCATCCATCCATCCATTTTCTAACCCGCTGAATCCGAACACAGGGTCACGGGGATCTGCTGGAGCCAATCTCAGCCAACACAGGGCACAAGGCAGGAACCAATCCTGGGCAGGGTGCCAACCCACCGCAGATTATTATTATTATTATTATTATTAAACAGCACACCTGTATTTTTTGCTAAAGTATTTTAATTAAAGGGCAAGTTGTCTATGTGAGCATCCAGTTGCTATGTCTCTGTTATCCAACAAATGACGCATCACAAACACCAGCACTGCTTTTATGAATCTTATACCAAATGGCATAGAACAGATGCTCCATCTGTTGAAATGGCAAATGTAATTCACTTTGTGCTACAAATGTTTGTGATGTGCCATCTGTTGGAATGACAAATGCAATGCATTTTTTTTGCTACAAATGGTTGTGATGTGTCTTTTGCTGGAATAGTGTTACAAAATCCATGCCGATAGATGGTGCACTGCAAACATTAGTGCTGAGATCTACGTTGATTACTTAGATTTCAACCCGTCTCAGATGGGTAGAATAGTTAGTTGTTGAATAAATAACCAAGGAATATGAAAGCATTCCAGAAAGAAAAAGTTCCTAGATTTGAATTTGTATGTAAATAAATTGCACAAACCAGGTGTTCTTATGCTGCTTTTTTTCCTACTTCAGGGATTTAATCCTGCAATCAGTTTTTTTGAAGTTAAGCTTACTTTAGATGTTGTAATATTTCTCGATCTGTTCTTGCTGCCATTTTAGCTATTTACAGGTGCTGTTGTTTTATGTCTCCCATGATGTTAGGTGTGTGTCCTCAGAGGTCATGTCATGTCCCACTAATTCCGTGACAAGACAACAAGGTCATCTTTCAGAGCACCTCCTCGTCCAAATTTACAAATTACAAAGCCCTTTTTCAAACATCCGTTTAACCATTTCACAACTCTTTCATTCATGTTTTCTCAGTTTGACTTCTGCTTAGGTTATGACTGCTATTTTGGTCTCTTGTTTCGGACTTTGGTTGTGGCATTGATTAAACTCGCAGTTGCAAATTCTGTTTCGACTTTCACCTATGTCTCTTTCCTGGTCACCGTCACAAAGTAGTCCTTGCTAGTCTGCCTGACTTAACACTCTTTCACTCAGGATTAGGCTTTTGAATTGAAGGCAGAACTCTTGACCAATGAATGAAAAGCAGAGCCTTGATCCTGTGTGGAGAGGCTTGCTGTTTATGGACTTCTTTTATTTTCCAGATGAATTTATTTACCAATATTTCATCAAAAAAGTGACGTGGATAATGACTTATAATTTTCCTACTCTATGTGTGTAAAACCTTATTGAACTTCTTACCACAGCCTGGTGAGTGTGCCTGTTCAGTCCTACCCGCTATGGTCCTGAATGCTAAGTGCAGTGGGGTCTGAGAGTTCTTGGCTTCAGAGGCTGTGGTCGATCTGATATTTTTTCATGGATATTTTTGATGTTGTTCTTTGTTGGTCTCCATAGACATCCATTCCATCACAAATTTTGTTACCGCTGTTCTGTATGAAAACATGGAAATAAACATTTCTGTTGACCATTGAGTAACATACGTATAAAAAAGCAGAATTTTTGGGTAGGTTATTCCTTTCAGGTCAGGTTTACTGATGTTAAGCCCCCCTGTTTATCTCCATCCATTGTCTGAACTCGCTATTCCATTATTGGTTAGTCAGTCTGCACGGCAGTGTGAAGGGACAATTCTAAAAAGACACTCCACCATAGAATAAAAACTGGGAGGAATGTAACAGTGAAACAATGTATTTAATAAAAGATAAAGAAAGGAAGAGCAAAGGAAGGAAAAACTACAAATTAGCAAAAGACGCCTGTCTGGCCCAGTGGACCCAGCTGTACATGAAAACAAGTGGGCTTGCCCACCCCTCTACTTGCTGTACTTCCTTCATGCCATTCTGCCCCCAGCTGTCATGTAGCAGCTGTACTGCTCTTACTCCATGGCTGAGTCCATTTTAGTGTGCCAGCTGGAGTCAAGAATGCCGCAATAAAGGGACTTCTGGCTACCTTAGCTCCTCTGGACCACCAAGTGTTTTAGTTTGTTTTTTTTATTCTGTATTTAAAGTGAGGCGTTCTGAAGTGCCAGTTCAAACACTGGGCTCACCCAATGCCTTGGAGGAATCCATTTGGCATCCTGCGGCTCCTGCTGGACTGCCCCCTTTGATGCCCTTGGGCAATTTCCTTCTGTGCAAACAGAGGGTCTTACTAAATGCTGGAGGTGTGGCACAATTTAGGGCAGCCTTTGAGCTTCAGGTCTTGGATTCAAACCCTGGCTCGGTTAGTGTCCATCTGAAGTTTGCATTTTTTTTTCCCTTGTGCATTTCTGAGTGACGTCCTGGCACAGGTCAAGGCCTCGACCACAGCCTCTGAAGCCAAGAACTCTCAGACCCCACCGCACTTAGCATTCAGGACCATAGCGGTTAGGACTGAACAGGCACACTCACCAGGCTGTGGTAAGAAGTTCAATAAGGTTTTACTCACATAGAGTAGGAAAATTATGAGTCATTAATAAGGCAGTTGGATGTACAATTGAAAAACGCAATGTAAAATAGAATAACAAAAGAGTGAATGAAAACACAACGTCTGGGGGAAAAAATTGTGGATGCCCATTTGTGCAGAAAAATTGTACTCAGTTTTAAAGACATACAGAAAAAAATCATATTCAATTAAATATCCAACTCATGTCTCTTCATTAAATAAGGCTAGGGAGTAAAATAAGAAGGACACGGAAATAAAAGAAAATTCACCTTTTTTAAGTCAGCCAGGAAACAGTCCAACTTTAAGCAGCCTTAAAAAAAGAAACATTTTCCTACTGCAGGAAGCCCAGACCTCTGTACCCACCATGAACCACGAGAGTCAGAGCAGGGTGTACCATCTCCTCAGTAAACCCCCAATCTACAAATAAAATTAACGAAAGACACATCATAAGGAATACTTCATCCCGATATTTAAAACTAGTGAAACACTCGGCCCTGAAATAAAAGGCAAACAAAAACCGAGTTAAAGATCAGGAGCTGGGGTCAGATTTATAAAACTTGTGTATGCACAGAAAGAGGACCGAAGTGTGCGCATGCAGCTTTCCACACACAGGAGGACGTGCGTATATTTACAGCAGCTCCATTATAGAGAAACTGGGAGATGATGACACCCTTGATGGAGTAGGAAATGCAGCCAAACCAGCGAATTGACGAATCACAATAATTCAGATCACCAAGTCGGTATTAGAATGTGCGTTTGACGTGACAAACACATCGCACCTCAACAGTGACATTCATGATGTACAGACTGTCGTTTAGTTCCCTTTTAAGAGGGCCAATGCTGCACATTCGCCCTGAAGGACTTACAGTACCTCGGCTTTCCGTCACTTTATATCGACTACCTGTTGTCACTTTTCAGGATTTCAAACCCACGCAGTTACTTGTTGTCAATGATAGCATGAAGTAAACACACAGATGCGATTCACTCCCTGCGTGCAGAACAGAACGCTCTAAATGTCCTGCTCTACAACGTGCCTTGGTTGCCTTTTGTTTTAGAAAATACAAATGTTCATTTATAATGAAATCAAACTTTTAGAGCCTTTTTTTTTAGCCCATGATGATGACTGGCTTATGCGCCACTTTACATTTTCAAGAGGCATGGAACTTGGTGCTGAGTTTGCCCTGGCATTAGAAGGACAGAATGGGCTTAATTAGTTCATATGAAGGTTTTTGGGAACATTGGGTGACTTTCTGACCACAGGCACCTACCCGAGGGAAGTGGCCGCCGACACATCACAAATATCTCAGCCAAGCCTCAGCTCCATCATGCTAGCTGTGCTGAAAGTCATGCGCCAAATGACGAGGCGCTACATTCGCTTTCCGTATAGTGTGGGTGTACAGGCCAACGTGAAAAGGCAGTTTGCTCCAGTGTCTGTTTACTTGACGTAATATTACAGATTGCAAAAAAAATAAAATGGCCCTCAGGCCTAAGAAACTGTGCCCCCAAAATGGCAGCTTCTAAAATGTACAAATGGGATCAAACCTTCTTTATTAATGCAAGCTAGCGTTTTGTTTTTACATCCAAAGCAAAATTAAGTTCAACATACAATATGCAAAGTAAAAAGTGCAAACATTTCTAAATACATTCCTGAGTTAAGTTCGGAGGGTGACCTTCCTCTCCACACCTCCTACACCCCAAACAGAGACAGGCCGGACACTCTCAACTGACCTCAGGTAAGTCGGTCTTGGTGTGTATTTGAATGTTCCCAGCAGTGGTCTGCTTGGTCCTTGTCTTGTACTTGATGCACAAAGTGAAATAGAGAAAGAAGGGTCCACCCTGAGGAAGTTCTCACCTGTGAGATTCTCCTGCCTCCCATGTTATGTAACTAGTGGTGAACGTCTCGGGATGTTATTTTAGTAGGACCGGTAGGCACAATTAGAGTGGAGTGTCGTGCTTTGGGTCACACTTGGAAGTGGCTCCTTCTCTGATGAGCAGAATGGCAGGCACATCAATCTACTACACCTCCCAGAGGCCTGCTGAATTTAGAACCTGTAACAGGGCTGTCAGTCATTATCCAACCCGCTATATCCTAACACTGGGTCATGGGGGTCTGCTGGAGCCCATCCCTAACAGGGCTGTTGATTCTATCTGTCTGGTAGAACGTTCTCGGTGAGTGTCTCTAGTTCTGTTCCTCTCACCTGTGGTGTACTGCAAGCGTCTATTCTTGAACCTGTTCTTTTTAATTAAATAGATAGATAGATAGATAGATAGATAGATAGATAGATAGATAGATAGATAGATACTTTATTAATCCCCAAGGGAAAATTCACATACTACAGCAGCAGCATAATGATAAAAAAAATATATTAAATTAAAGATTGATAACAATGCAGGTAAAACAGATAATAACTTTGTATAATATTAACGTTTACCCCCTTTGGTGCAGCTGAAGAGTCGCATAGTGTGTTGGAGGAACGATCTCCTCAGTCTGTCAGTCGAGCAGGACGGTGACAGCAGTCTGTCGCTGAAGCTGCTCCTCTGTCTGGAGATGATCCTGTTCAGTGGATGCAGTGGATTCTCCATGACTAACAGGTGCCTGCTCAGCGCCCATCGCTCTGCCATGGATGTCAAACTGTCCAGCTCCGTGTCTACAATAGAGCCTGCCTTCCTCACCAGTTTCTCCAGGTGTGAGGCATCCCTCTTCTTTATGCTGCCTCCCCAGCACACCACCGCGTAGAAGGGGGAACTCACCACAACTGTCTGATAGAACATCTGCAGCATCTTATTGCAGATGTTGAAGGACACCAGCCTTCTAAGGGAGTATAGTTGGCTCTGTCCTCTCTTGCACAGAACATCAGTATTGGCAGTCCAGTCCAATTTATCATCCAGCTGCACTCTCAGGTATTTATAGGTCTGCACACAGTCACCTCTGATGATCACGGGGTCCATGAGGGGCCTGGGTCTCCTAAAATCCATCACCAGCTCCTTGGTTTTGCTGGTGTTCAGGTGTAAGTGGTTTGAGTCGCTCCATTTAACAAAGTCTTTGATTAGCTTCCTATACTCCTCCTCCTGCCCACTCCTGATGCAGCCCATGATAGCAGTGTCATCAGCAAACGTTTGCACGTGGCAGGACTCCGAGTTGTATTGGAAGTCTGATGTATATAAGCTGAACAGGACTGGAGAAAGCACAGTCCCCTGCGGCGTTCCTGTGTTGCTGACCACAATGTCAGACCTGCAGTTCACGAGACACACATATTGAGGTCTGTCTGTAAGATAGTCCACGATCCATGACACCAGGTATGAATCTACTCTCTGTCAGCTTGTCCCTAAGGAGCAGAGGTTGGATGGTGTTGAAGGTGCTAGAGAAGTTCAGAAACATAATTCTTACAGCACAACTGCCTCTGTCCAAGTGGGAGAAGGAATGCTAGATTCTCTTTTTGGAAGCATAATATTTCATTGCATCTGTTTGCTGATGACACACAGATTTACCTTCCTTTCAAGGAGGGGATTGACCAACCACTTCAGTCACTTATGAACTGTTTAGATGATGTTAAAACCTTGGCTAGCTTTAATTTTCCTCCCACAGAAAAAAAGATAAGACTGATATTGTTGTCTTTCAACCTCCTAATGTTCTCACCTCTGTTGACACAATGCTAGGTTCTTTCTTGGCCTACCATAGTGAAAAGTCAAGCACAATGACACCTTTTATTGGCTAACTAAAAAGATTACAATATGCAAGCTTTCGAAACAACTCAGGCCCCTTCTTCTGGCAGGGTCTACCATAGACATTTTACTAAAGACCTGGGGGGGGGTGGAATTTAATGATTGAGTGTTTTAATTTTGAGGAGCAACTAAATGCCATTGTTTACACAAGTTTTTATCAGTCGCGATCTTTAGCTGGGGTTAAACCTTTTTTATCCCGGCGGTCTTTCACGCTTTTATTTCCTCAAGGCTTGATTACTTCAACTCCTTATATTATGGAATTAGTTGACTGCAGCTCGCCCAGATGGCTGCCGCTAGGTTTCTCACTGATTCCCACAAACGTGAGCACAGTATTAGCTACCTTACATTGGCTTCCCATCCACTATCACGTTGATTTTAAAATGTTAATGTTAGTTTATAATGGACATGCTACCTGCCTACATGGTTAACCTTTTTGTACCCTATATTGCCACCTGTGACCTTAGATCTGCCGCTCAGCTCTTGCTCTCCACTCCGTGCACTAGCTTACAGCTCAGGGGTGATTGATCTTTCGCCTATGCGGCTCCAAAGTTAGTATAAGGACTTCATCATCTCCCAATGTGTTGAAGAGTAGGCTAAAAACTCATTTTTTTCATGCCATTTCCTGGTTAGTTCTGTTATGTATTTTTATGTGTCTTTTTATTATTTATCCTTTTTGTTGTACAGCACTTTGGCTCAATGGCAGTTGTTTTAAAATGTGCTATATAAATAAATTGACATTGACATTGGTGGATATAATGAGATTGACAGTAATGTGACTGTACAGGTTTTGAAGCTGCAGTGAATGCTGGTAAAACAGGTGGCACATTACACGATTTCTAGTAGGTTGGGATGTCATACTTGATGATTGCCAGATACAGATCTCGTCGCCTGAGGATATCAGAGTACACAACTAGAATTCGCAGGGTATGACAAATCAAACGTCTCGGTGACGATTTTCCAAGCGCGGTTTCGCATTTGCAAAGTTTCACAAGCTCGGCCTTTCGTCTGACAGCCAATGACGTGCTGCATGACAATGCCAGTGTTGTACAGCTACTGTTTTGTCACCCATTTTTTTGCTTTTGTCCATTTTGTCAGGGAACGTAAAAACAAAAGACATCAGGCCGATGAGCCTCTCCTCTGTTTGTCGGGTCCAGAACACCCTCGTTCCTTTTTTCGCGTTGCTGCTTTGTATGCATTGCTCATTGGTTCTCAGCTCTGTCACACACATACAACCTGCAGTTATGGCTCAAGACAACATCAAGATGTTGGGCTGAGTTGCAGACTGGTTGGACTGAGGCACTGGAGACCACTATGATAGACCCCAACTCGCTAAGATTATGTAAGATTCTGTCTGCAACAGAAAATTGCTGGAAAATTCATGTCATGTGACATGGCCTTAACGTAAGTAAAGAAAAAACAAGGGGAATAGAAGTAAGGAGTTGGGAGTGAATCCCAGCAGGCATGGAATTTAAACAGAGACAAGACAAGGCCGGCAGCAGTCAGTGTTCAGTTTATTAAGAGATCTGGACAGGCACACAGTAGGGGGACTGAGCCTCCTGGAGGGGATTTCAGTGAAAAGCTTGGCTTTAGGCCACCATGATTGCTGGGAATGGCCTGATGGATGGTATAAACTGCATGGACGATGTCTCCTGGGGGCTTTTGTCTTTCTCTGAGCTTTGCATTTTTTATGGCATATTTAAGTTTGAATTGCTGTGGGAATTTGGAAGCTCTTGGAATGATGCATGCCTGCAGCAACCTGCAGTCATTTAGAATTAACATGTCGCTTGTCTCATCTTGGCTTGGAAGTCTGCATTTCCTGGCCCTTAGGTGTTCTCCATCACTGGAATCCATTAGGAAATAACGCATGCCTAAGGGAATTGTGAGGATCTTGTGATATCGTGTGCTGTAGTATTCCTGAAGAAAGTCCTCATGAAGTCATAATGCATTCATCCACCCCGTCATCCATTATTGGATCTTCTCAATCTGTACTAGTTATTATAATATCCTGAAATCTCTATGTGTAGGATTTGTTAAACAAGTGAAGGGAGAGGTGATCCTCAGATTCATCAACTAATCAGTAGAGGGCTTGTGCTGACATTACACCAGTCCATGGTGGTGAAACGGCCATTATGTCCATTTGATTTACTGCTCGGTCTGCACCCCCCATTTTCACCTGTGGTCACAGGCTCTGAAACAGACCGAAAACAGTAAGGCTGTGAGTACCAATAGTCCAAACAGGGCTCCTGGGCAGGGTTGCTGGGCTCACTCTTCATGACGAAGAGAGGAGCTTGGCTATATAGGAGGGTCCCAGAGATGAGGTGCTTTGGGCTCATTAGCCGGTATGCATGCCACTGGGAAGACCTGAGGCAGACCCAAGATACGTCAAAGTGATTATATCTCTCTACTAGCTCTGGAGCCTTCAGGATCTCCTCAGGAGGTGCTGGAGGAAGCTGGTGAGATCAGAGGTGACTTGGCCTGTCCAAGTGGACATGTTGCCTCCATGACACAGACCAGGTTAAACAGAATGAAAGTCAAGTGATGGGTATACTCAGTTAGCAAGGAAGACTGCACCACTGTGATATTTTTAAAATATCAAATTGTGCTGCTCTCTGTTTCACAACTAATTGTACCACCCTATGTGAAGAACAAGACCTTCTGTATACCAGTAACAATTGCATGGAATTCAGTGGGATTAAAAAAAAACTTTCTGGACGCTGCATTCCTGATATGATAATAAAGAAGTGTGCATTCTTGTAGAATAGCACAAATGGAGTCCACGTTCCATTCACTCACATCCATTCAGTTCGGGAACTGAACTCTAACCTAAACCTAGAGCCATTGTTCTGTTCTGTGTATTGTATTGTATTGACTCCCTTCTTTTTGACACCCACTGCACACCCAACCTACCTGCAAGGGGGTCTCTCTTTGAACCGCCTTTCCCAAGGTTTCTTCCATTTTTTCCCTGCTAGGTTTTTTTTTTGGGAGTTTTTCCTTGTCTTCTTAGAGAGTCAAGGCTGGGGGTCTGTCAAGAGGCAGGGTCTGTTAAAGCCCATTGCGGCACTTCTTGTGTGATTTTGGGCTATACAAAAATAAATTGTATTGTATTGTATTGGGCACAAGACAAGAAGCAACTCTGGGTCGGATGCCAGCTTATCACCAGGCAGCCCTCTCTATTACACAAATTCTGAACTGTCGTTCAATTGAACTTGAATGTCTTCGGGATGAGGAAGGAAAACCAGAGACCAGGCAGACTGCACATAGACAGCAACAGAAGGACAGGATTTGAGCTCCAAATATGAGATCTCTGAGGCCACATTGCTAAATGCTGTGCCATCTTGCCACCCAAGCATAACACAGTTTATATTCTGTCAATTTCAGCTTACAAACTAGAAGGAAATATGGTAGTTGTGCAAAAAAACGAAGGCTTCAGTCCTGGATAAATCATCGGAAATTTAGCTTTACTGTGAGAGCAGTAAAAATGATGGCAAGTCTTGAGGTTTTCATCTCTGGTGGAATTACAAAGAAATTGGATTCTGTATTTATGAAAAAAAACGTTAAGGAATTCATCACCACTGTGGGTTTTTCGAAACAACAGGATTATGTGTTCCTCTGGATTTCATAAAGAAGTGCTCCATCCATGAGCAAATAAGAGTAAGCTGGGGTTTGGAGAATGACTGAGCAGTACATTCTTGTGTAAATTACAAGGAATTCTGCCTCCCTGTGGGAATGACAAAAAAGAAGTGGCGTCCCGGTATCAATTGTAAAATTGCAAAATGTTTGATCCCTGTGGGGAATTACCAAGTAAGAGGATTCTGTCTCCACGTTTAAATTGGACGTTTCCTCAGTCTATGTGGGATTTCGTACTGTAACTGGATTTTGAATCCCTATGGATTTCAAGCAAATGTAGACCAACGGAAAAAACAAATTTCCGCCTCCTCCCTAAAGGCGTTGTAGGGACTTCTTCTGCGTACACGGCGGCATATGAAGATTGTGGATTTCAGCACCACCATACAAGCTCAAAGAGCTTGTTTCAATACCGTACTGTGGTGGGGTTGTCATCTGCTTACTTTTTCCAAAATTATGAGCGGAGTGTCTATTGGCCAGCATGAAGGAACTGAAAGTTAAAGTAAGAGTGGCTGCAGGTTTTTGTTCCAACCCAGTATCTTCATGAGAAGTCAATTCTTGCTATTGAAGCACTTAATGCTTATGCTTCATTTTCAAGATTTTGAGTGGTAGGATTCCTCGCCCTTACTTGCTTATTTTGGTCTTAAACTGCTCCTTAATAGCAAAGAGATGCAGATGACAAAGGAACCAGCAGTTCTCCATCTGACTCGTCTCCATTTACACTTGTGTGGCTTCATCATGACCTGTCCAGTTTGATCAAAAATTTGGAAGGAAACCGAAGAGAAAAAAGTGAAAAACTGAGAATCGCTCGTCTACTTCAGCCTGTTGGAGGGCAACATTGGAAAGGAAAAAAAATAATCTATGATATAAGAATACGATAATAACATGGCAGAAGGAAAACACTGACAAGCCATGAAATTAAAGAATGTCCGTTATTGGCAAGGATTGGTTTTCGAATTAAGCAATCAAGTTGCAGCCCTAACCCTAACCAGGACTGACTTTGCAGACTTTCCCTCTCTGGAAGTGAGTGGATGGCAGACACGGCCGGAGGTGCACGTGGCCCGTGATTGCTGGCCGTCATCAGGATAAGCAGTAGCAGCAGTAGCAGCTTAACCCCAGCAGAATTTGTCAGAAATCCTTGTGTGAAAGTGCCGCCCTGATCCCTTAACCCAGTTTCTCTGAAGGCACTTGTTGGTCTGCCAGGTCCGCCGTGCAGTGCAGCGCCTGAGGGTGCTCTTTTCGGACAGCTGTCACGACTGATTGGGGGCATTTCTGTTTAGATAAGCACATAAGAATGTTATTAAAGCTGGAAAAGACCATTAGAGTCAACGTGCCTGGGAACCTCTTAATGATCAGAGGATTGCAAAAACGATAAGGAGGGGAGGGTGGGGGGCCTGAGCCTTAGAGGGGACCTTCAAGTAAAGCGCCAACGGGGTGTGAAGTGTTAATAACGCTGCCTGGCAGTCCACAAATCTACCTTGATTATCACCACCCAGGCTTTGGCGGCACAGGTGCCTTTTATGCCTGGTGACGTCCATTGTGTTGTTTTCCCACTATGCTATTCTGTTTTTAATAACCTTGTTCAGCCGAGGCTCCTCTTCCGCAGCTCCATCTCTTCCAGCATGCCAGATGCTTGCGTTTTAACTTTCTCCTGTTAGACTTTGCAAGGGCGTTAAATCCCCGCTAATCCGGTGCCTTAATCTGGAAGGAGTTAGCCATCACATAGGAAGCCCCTCAGTTATCCTGTGCCGCCACCTCAGAAAGCCTCGCATCTTTTAATGCCCCTCAGCAGCAAAGATCACATAACATTAGGACAGTAGGACAGTTTGGATTAGAACAGGCCATTCAGCCCCACAAAGCTCTGATTTCTTCAAAATAACATCCATCCATCCATTATCCAACCCGCTATATCCTAACTACAGGGTCACGGGGGTCTGCTGGAGCCAATCCCAGCCAACACAGGGCGCAAGGCAGGAAACAAACCCCGGGCTGGGTGCCAGCCCACCACAGACAAAATAACATCAAGTTTTGAAAGTCCCCAACCACATAACATCCTCAGGCCCACGTGTCATGGAGGCCCAGACCATGTGTTGGCAAGAACCAGTCCTAATGTTACAGGACCCACTCTTGCAAACACCTACATAGAGTCCATTTTGGATTGACAGTTAACTTAGTTTGGGATGAAGGAGAAAGCCCCTGAGAGGAACCCACACAGACACAGGGAGAACATTCATAGACAGTGACTGGGTGGGAGTTTGGAACTTGGGCCTCTCTGAGGCAGCAACAGTAACCAGTGTGCCACTGCATGGCTTCAAGATTACCTGAGATTTTGAGGTAAGAGTGTGGAGAGTGGCGACATGCGAGTAAAGATTTCACACGTGATAATAATGACCTTTTAAACCTGTAAACACAGATGTGCATCACTTCATCTCCTGCTATTACTTAGGGAAGTCTGTAGGTGGCAGCCATGGCATCTTTATTCAACAGCCACGTTGAGGCCTTTATTCTTTCTCTTTAAAAGACTTTGAGAATGGAGCCAGAGCACAGCAAGTCATGCCTCACTCACCTGGTGATACAAGGAACAAGGAGATGTGATAAGGTGTCCAACCAGATCTACATACATACCATTTCTCGATATAGTGCCATATTTATTCCATTGAGGCTTGTGCCCCTCTGCCCACAGGTTTCTTTTCGCAGATTTCCCTCAAGGCCCTCAGTCCATTTTGGCTGGCATGTTAGTCCTGAGGCCTTCACGGGAAGCTCATGCCCCGCTCTGCGGAGTAGAAGATGCGCCAGAGAAATGTCAGCTTTAAATTTCTCATCTGATCCGTACTAAAGGTCAGGGTTTTAAATAGAGCCGAAGAGAGAGTCTATGACGTGGGCGACTGGGGAGCTGATGGCCTGGCTGTTGATTGTGTAAACTCTTTGCGGCTGCAGTTTCAGCTTTTCCCGTTTGTATATTCTGAACTAAAATGGCTGCAGTTTTCTTGGCTAGAGGGCAACTGGTTTACAAGTTCTGATCCAGAGAATGACCTCTGTTCTCCTGATTTAGCTAAAGGATGTTGGTGTCCTGCTTTATTCCAACATGACCCTTCCATTGATAAGATAAAACCCGTTGTGCAGACAGCATGACAACATGCAGACCCCACTGTGGACCCAAGAGGTTATTTTCCAGGTGGCCTCCATCGGTGGCTGTCAGTGACGTCAGGATCGTCCGCATCATAAGAGGAGGTACAAGAGAGCTTCTTCCCTGGCAGATGTATACCCTGACCACTGTTACTGGGTTTGCCCTGGTTTCTTACTGTGTTCCCGTGGTATGGCTGGCTTGAGAACTGACTTTTCAGTGTCATGTGACTCATGTGGGTCTGTCATGTTTGGAATAGACCCCCCTCAAAGGATCATAAGTCACCATGCTCTGGTGGACACTGGGGATAAGAGGCCAAGCAGAGAGGTGACACAGGAACACTCTGGGGTCATCAAAATGAACATGAGAACCTGGATGTCACCAGGCCTGCGGGGTCAGGTATGATTCTCAAATGGCTGGGGACAACTTGCTGAAAAGTGTGAAGTGAAAAGCTCTGGCCACTGGGTTTGTTTGTAAAACACCCGCTCCTAATTTCCTCCAGTCCGTACACTTTAAATGTTCAGGGGTGCAGTGTCCCATTTCTACTCACATAAAATAATTATGGAAAGATAAGGAAAGAGCAGAAGGAGCTGAATAAAAGACTTGATATGGAGAGAAAATTGAAAGGTAAGATTGCTGTTATCAGGCCAAGAGCTCAGTACCTCAAGATTATTAGTCCATTTATATTTCTTGCTGTCATTTTGGCTTTTGCATCACCACATGGCATAACTCAAAGTAGTGTTTAGAGAAGCATTGTGGTCTGTATATCCTGTGCATATGTTGTTGTCAAACATGGGAATATACTGGTGGTCACAGAGGATGTGTTGGGGCACCGACTGGGTCACCCATTTTAATATTTACAAAGTTATTGAACTGAAACGGGCACTCCGTGGCACATCAAATAAGGCCAAACGAAAAGCAGGTTGACTAAAGAAATCAACAGGAGGAATTTTCAGGCTTCTCTTGGGTGCGGCAAGTTCAGGTAGGAGCTCCAGTCATTGATCTGCTCTGTCCAGAGCCGGGAGCGTCTCATTTTTATAGCAAAGGGACTTTAGGGGCAGAGTCAGTTTCCCTCCATGTAAGAGAAAAGTGAGATGTTACCATCAGCAATCGTGTCCCCTCATGTCCTGGAGCAGTAGCACTAATCTGAGATGAGCCTGGAAGGCAAACCTCAGATGTGCATGTGTAGCAACATATATATATACTGCATATACACCTTAATAAAAGGATTGTTGAGTGTGTATCTGTGTGTCTGTCTGGTTGTTATACCTCTTCATTCCAACAGATGGCACATCAAAAACATTTGTAGTAATAAAATGAATTGCATTTGTCCTTCCAGCACATGGTGCATCACAAATATTAACATTGGTTTAACGAATCCAATACTAAATTCTATATACAAAATATATTCATTGAATTTGTCATTCCAACAGATGGTGCATCATAAATGTTAACACATCTTTTACTAATCCAATATCAAATCCCATAATACATAGATATATATGCATTACATTTGTAATTCCAGCAGATGGTGTATTTCAAACACTAATGTTGCTTTTACGAATCCAATACCAAATATCATATAACAGAGACGTATACACCGCATTTTGTTATTCCAACAGATGGCGCATGACAAATATTAACATTGCTTTTACGAATCCAATACCAAATGGAATATAACAGTAACATAGGCATTCTAGCTGATGGTTCATCACAAACTTTTATTTTTGCATTTTATTAGTACAAATGTTTGTGATGCACCATGTGTTGGAAAGACAGATGCAATGCATTTTATTGCCACATGTATTACAAAATATACTCCATAAGATGGTGCACTACAAACCTAAATTGTCTACATTGACTACTTAGATTTCACCTTGTTTCAGACAAACAGTATGTTTATGCAATTTAACACGTTTTATATATATATATTATATATATATATATATACAGTAATCCTCCTCGATCGGGGTTGCGTTCCAGACCCCCCTGCGATAGATGAAAATCCGCGAAGTAGAAACCATACGTTTGTATGGTTATTTTTATATATTTTAAGCCCTTATAAACTCTCCCACACTGTTAACATTATTAGAGCCCTCTAGACATGAAATAACACCCTTTAGTCAAACGTTTAAACTGTGCTCCGTGACAAGACAGAGATGGCAGTTCTTTCTCACAATTAAAAGAATGCAAACATATCTTCTCTTCAGAGGAGCGCCGTCAGGAGCAGAGAATGTCAGAGAGAGAGAGTGAGATAAAAGCAAACAATCAAAAAATCAATACGTGCTTTGTACTTTTAAGTATACAGAAGCGCCGCGATAAAGCGGCATTTTGTAGAGGAGCGTCCGTGTCCTCTGTGCAAACAGCCCCTCTGCTCACACTCCCTCCATCAGGCAGAGAGAGCGAGAAAGATAGAAAGAAGCAAACAAGCACAGCGCGGGAAGCATATCTTATAGCATTGAGGAGATTTAGTTAATACGTAATATGTGCTCTGATTGGATAGCTTCTAAGCCAGCCGCCAATAGCGTCCCTTGTATGAAATCAACTGGGCAAACAAACTGAGGAAGCATGTACTTTAAATTAAAAGACCCATTAAATCCGCGAACCAGCGAAAAATCCGTGATATATATTTAGATATGTTTACATTTAAAATCCGCAATGGAGTGAAGCTGCGAAAGTTGAAGCGCGATATAGCGAGGGATCACTGTATATATATATATATATATATTGTCGTGGATGCCAGGGGCGATGACCCAGCCTTGGAAGACCGGAAGTGGGCGTGTGCCCATCTGGGACCACGTGGGGGCTGCCTTCCTGGTTGCTTTGGGGACCACGGGTACAGGGCGTGGAAGCCCCACCCTGTAGGGGCCCGTGGTCACCGGCAGGAGGCGCCCCAGTGCCTTGGGGACCTGTTGCCCCAGCACTTCCGCCACACCAGGAAGTGCTGGGGGGAAGACTTTGGGAGCTGCCGGGAGGAATACCGGGAACACCTGGTGCTCATCTGGGGACTTTATAAAAGGGGCCGTCTCCCTTCATTCAGAGCTGGAGTCGGGAGGAGGCAGGACGAAGCACAGAGGAGGTGTGGAGGCGGCCCGAAGAGAGGCATTGTGGCCAGGACTGAGTATTTTGGGGGGTTTTTTGTGCACGTGACTGGGTCTGTGTGACCATTGAAATAATTGTAAATAGTGTAAATAAAACGTGTGGTGGTGATTACAACATGTCCGTCTGTCTGTGTCCGGGCCAAGTCCACAATATACATATATACTGTATATGTACAGTATATATATAACTTGTTAAAACGCTGCGGTTATATTCAGGTATGGTATGTTGGGCTTTTCCAATTAGACGGTATCGTTAACTTCCTTTAGTGTTTCGGTCAGACATACAGTGAGACGTAAGGTGCGGTGCAGCCTTGGCCGTTGTTTTGCTGGAGTGGTGTCAGTGTTGTTGGGCACGTCTTCTGTTTCAGGTGTACTGAGAACTGAATATTACATCTCCTGTGGCTTTTCTTTAGCATCTTGCTTAACCGTAGTTATTTTCACCTCCTTTTTTCAGGCAGTGACGACACAACATTTATTTGGAATGCATATTTTGCACTTGATCTTTTCCTGGATGTCGCTGTCATTTCTCATCATTGCTGAGAGTGACAGTCACAACATACAGCCAGGCGGTAGCGTGTCATTCACTGTCACCACTAGCCCAGTGATGTCTTTGAGTGCCAAAGTGTAAGCTGGTTTTACAGACAGGATTTGGGGGCTGATTTTATAAGGGATAAGATGGAAAAGGCAGAGCTAGTGACATCAGAACCAGAGATCAGAGGTCAGAGATCTTCTGGAATATTCTCCTCCATTCTAGAGAAAGTGGAAACTGAGTTAATGGTAGTGTCACATTCAATGCCTTCCCTGTGTTTTTGTTTTTTTTTCCATTCTTTGAGATATTCCCAACAGCGTGTGTGACACTCAAAAAGACAGGAAAGATTTCACAACCTGGGATCAAAATGATGCACAAAAAAAAAAAGTCACGCTAGAGACTTTTAAGTTGAAATGGACAAATCAGGAAATGCGTATCTCAGACCTTTTATACCAACTGCTAACAAAATAACACGTCGCACACTCCCAGGCGTCCTGCCTAACACTGGCAAGGAATTGTTACAGCAATTGTTAATGGCATTGTCGAAAAACGTGTTTTCAATATAGCAATGCTAACAAATGCGTCATATTGCGACACAAATGTGACCACCGAATTCTGACTTCTAAAACCCATAGTATGAAGTTTCAATTCGTTTTTTGAAATGAAAAATGATCTCCGTCCACACAATTTACTAAAATGACTGAAAATGCAAATGACGCAACAACAAAATGTATTTCTATAGCACATTTCATACAAATAATGTAACTCAAAGTGCTTTACATGATGAAGAAAGAGAAAAAAGACAAAGTAAGAATTAAAATCAGAGAACACTAATTAACATTGAATAAAAGTAAGGTCTGATGGCCAGGGAGGACAGAAAAAAAAAAAAATAAATCCAGACGACTGGAGAAAAAATTAAAATCTGCAGGGGTTCAAAGGCCATGAGACCACCCAGCCCCCTCTAGGTATTCTACCTAACATAAATGATCAGTCCTCATTGTATTCAGGGTTCTCATGGAAGGACTTGATGATGACGGTCACATGGACTTCTGGCCTTTAATCCATCAATGTAGGACATCATGGTGCTTTGATCAGGTGGTGGTGCCGCAGGTCGCCACCCCAGAAAACCGGAAAAAGAACAGAAGAAAAAGTAGAGGTTAGTACGGCTTTTGGAGCCACCATGAATATTAATAATGATATTGAATTAAATATGCAGAGCATCAGGATTAAATTAAAATGAAGTCTTGAGAAAGTCATGTTAAAGTAATGTGTTTTTAGCAGTTTTTTAAAGTGCTCCACTGTATTAGCCTGGCGAACATTCACCTGCCCTGGTTATGAATGCATTGGCAGAAGAATCCTTGAAAGGATGCTGATACTGGTGGCTATGGGATTTATCATAAAACAGTAGCGACTGGTTAATCATTTGCCTTTTGCAATACAGCATTCAAAGTGTACAAAACACTATTTACAGTGGATGCGCTCAAGTAAGCAGCAAATCAAGTGCCATGGAAAGCAAATCCTTTGTGTCCACCATGTTGGAATATAGTTTTCTTTCATGAAGGTTGACCAATCAGGGAATGAGACATTGTAATGAGCAGGATCCAATCAGAGAAGGGCCATGTAGTAAACTTGAACCAATCAGTGTGCGTTAAAGTTTTAAAGTTTGTGTTTTCCAAAATCTCCATTTTTACCCATCCACACTTGCAGCACTGAGGCCACATTTTCAGAAGTGTTCAGCTCTGGAGAGTGTTGTCAAAAGTGTCCATTGTTTGGGGGCTCTAAAAGCTGGGGTAGTGGCCAAAACAAAGGCTAATGTCTGCATTTTGAAATGAACACATAGGTAGCGTGGCTGTAGCCCTAAGCTAACACGGAAAGTGACAAACTGAGGGGCCGAGATGGGAGGTTCAAGCTGGACACTTGGGCTTTGTAGGGAACCCACAGGGAGGTGACACTCGGGATCACTAGGGGGTGATTTGGGGGCCCATTGGCATTTTGTGACTGAACTCTGATGTGGGACGTGATAACTGTGCTGAGAGGGGATATAAAGGGAGGAGAAGAGGGTGACGTGACTGTAAATACATGTTAAACTATAACATGTAGAATTGACGGAGGCACGCAAGAGGTGAAGTGACTTGGAATGCCACTTTGGGGTCCTTGCCTGTGCTGGGCCCCATATTCTTCGTGGGCAGCTGCAGATTAAAAATTGGGGAGAGGATGTCATTTCTGATGCCCGCAGCTAACCAGCAGGAGCAGAGCGTGGGTTTGACTCCATGCTGAATGATTGTGTACTGCACTGGGTAATCGATCAGATATGCCCATGTGTTCTCCTCTAGTTGCCCGCTGAAGCCTGATAGCTCCTGCCTGCATGCCTTTGAAGGTAAAACAGTTTGAGTTGGTCATTCAGGATGAAACAGAAACTCTGCGTCTTCTGCCATGTCTTCTCCCATGAACCACATCATGACTGTCCATACCAGCGCCCATTAAAGAGTGCTGCTGTTTGTAGCTGTTGGAGGGTGGGCATGGCCAACCGATCTGTTGTTGAGACCATTTTGATTGTTAAGCCCAACGCCTCCTGCCCCCTGTTCTCTCTGCCACCCTCACCCCAGTCTGTTTGCAACATTTCATAGCCTTGGAGAAGTGAAAGAGGAAGCCAATCTTTTTATGTTTTATTATTTATAGGCTCTCTTATTTTTACTAATAATTTTTCGACTTCAGATTGTCTCTCTATAAGTTGTCACTTGAAAAAATTCTTACCATCTACAGTGCATTGCCTGCCAGTGAAGCTTAAATTCAGTTCAGTTCAAGTAAAGCCTGCCTCACTGATTTGCTTTGCCTGTTTCTTTGGTGTGACTGTCTCAAATAAGGTGCCAATACTTATTGGTATACCCAGGTCTGAGCTGGCAGCTGGGGTTTGGTTTTGAGAGACATACTTGAGACCCGGAGAGAAATGGAGCTTTAAGTAGTGCCAGCGACTATCTGTGCATAGTCCAAGCCTGAAGGGGTGGCATTGTGTGATATGGGCATGGTACACAACTCTTTAGTGTTAGATGGAGATTGGGAAAGGGAGAGTGGAATGGAATGGATGGATGTAACCTGCTAGGCTGGCATTGCTTTAGGGGCTGCCATTCTGCACCCCCAGCCTTGGCAGTGAACTCCTCTGTGTACTTTGTGTTGGCACGCTGGTAGCGTACTTCACACACACTTGAAGGTAGAGGTCGAGATCAGCGTAAGTGTTATTATTACCCTGCCTTGGGAAATTCAGTTTGGTCTTGTGGGCTACATTTCAGTTAGACACACTGTGGGCACCTGATTGGTCCAGAAAACTGCCGGTACCACAGAATTCTTCCTGCCCATCTTTCATTCACACTCTTTTTCTTAAGTCATGCAGATTTCCTGTTTTTTTTTTTTTGTTAACTTCCTGTTGGGTTGAGATTGACACTCTCAGGAGCCACATCCTTTCAGTTCACTTTTAGAACGCTTCAGTGCAGTACACCAGGCATCTCAGAGGGCCACGATGGCAGCCGCTGGGTGAGTAGAAAAGCAAGAGAAGGGGAGCTGGCATGCAGCCCGATGGAGCTGGCACTGGGATTAGATGACTCGTGCTCTTGTTATAGTTCCTTTCCCGCTAAGAATTTGGACTGAGACTGAGGGAATTGTTTTGCCAGTTTTGTGAGAGAATGGCAATGTTTGGTGGGCACCAATATAAAGTGACCAGGTCTGGCGTCATTATAACTTGTTTGCGTTGATAAAGCTTAGCTGCACCCTGCTGATGTGACCTCCTCATCTTTCAGCTCACAACTCACAAAGTGAGGGTCCAGCATTCAAGCTGGGTTTGGATCAGTCGGGTTTGTTCATTTTTTGGGTTGCTTAACTTAGCTTGTCATGGCTGTCATCTTCTAGGGTCAGTTGTCTTCAACTCTTCCAAGTGCAAGGCTGGCCGGCCTCACCTGTCTAGCATGACTTTGAATGGACAGTTGTCTTTGACTGCTCCCAGGTCAGATGATTAAATCAAATCTCCGGGGTTGTATCCCTCTCGTCTACTGGATTCAGCTTGGCTTTGTTTCTCTAGTGTCACTTTCCTGCATCCAGACTGGCAGCTGCCAGCTTGGCTCTCTCAGTTTGACTTCATCTCTCTGCACTCGTTCAGCTGCCTTCAGCTGGTGTGTCGTTTCCTTTTGACCTTTACTTTCTAGGCTCTCTGATCTGTTTTCACTGTGGCCCAATCTTGCTTTCTCCAGCTCTTCTTAAACTATTTATGGCCATTTGCCTGTGTGGCTAACTACCGCCTTTGTCCGGCTCACCTACAATTCTCTTTTGTCACTTGGCGCCACTATTGTGACCCTCTTTTGTGCAGATTGGCTCTAACTCTTAACACTCACTAGGCTATGTTCAGCATGGCTGCCACTCTCCAGTGTCACTTTACTATAGTCAGACAGACGACAGCCTGCTTGTGTCACTTGGCAGCCTGTCACTATTGTCACATGCTGCCATCCTGCCCAGCTTTGTCTCGGTAGTGTTGTTCAAACACTTCAGTCCCTTGGGACCCCCGCCTTCGCTGGGCTCAGCTGCAGTCTGCTTGTGTCCTGACCACCCATTTCCAGGTCACAGGAGCTCGACTGCAGGGGTGGCCACCAAACCCACTTGTCTCTTCTCAGCTGGCCTTGTCACGCAGCCCACTTTTTAGATCATCTCTCCCACCGAAGAAGAAAAAAAAAAACGAAAGTGCTTTTGGTTGCCTTGAGGGGCTCAGTTTAGCCATTTCTGGTTCTGTAAAATGAGACATTTTTATTTCCCAGTTTTATTTATACATTTGTCCGATATTATTTTTGTAGACAAGGAAACACAGTCAAGTCAAGTGGGCTTCATGGTCATGCTATCTGCCTTGGTACATCACACAGCGGGCAAAGGAGCAATAGTGAGACCATATAGAGAGGCAGAGGTGGGCAATTTTACATAAGGAAATGTAGAACAAGAAACAACATCTGTATAAATGGACATCGTATTGACCAAAAGGGATGGAAGGAGTTGGATAACGAATGCTGAACAGAAGTAATTAGATAAGACTCTATATTAAGGAGGCACACACAGAGACAGGGGATGCCTATGAGAAGAAGTTGTTGCTCAATCTGGCAGTGATGTCCCCCAGACCCCAACACCATCAGCTGGATGGAAGCAAGGAAAAGAAATTGTGGGAGGCAAGTCCACGGTGGAAGGCAGAGAAGTCCCAGTGATGGTCTCTGCAGTGCGCACTATCCGTTGAACGGACTTGCAATCAGACGCCTAACTGCTCCAATACCAGACAGTGATGCAGCTGGTCAGGACGCTTTCTATGGTGTCTCCATAGAATGTGGTGAGGATATGGTGTGGAAGGTCTGCCCTCTTCAGCTGGTGTGGAAAGTGGAGTCACTGCTGTGCTTTTTTGGTCAAGTAGTGGGTGTTGATAGACAATGTCAGGTCCTGCGCCAGGCGCACACCAAAGGATTTAGTGTTGTTCACTCTGTCTACCACAGAACTTTAGATGTAAAGTGGAGTGTGGGCATGGCGAGTCTCCCTGAACTCCTCCACGGTCATCTATTTAGAGTAGATTAGATCAACTTTATTAATCCCAGGGAGAAATTCAAATGCATACAGCAGCAGAAACATTAAAAAAAACAAGAATAAAGACTCTCAGGACAAATAATACAACCAATCCGTCAAACCATCAGTAAATAAATAAAAATAAACTTCAAAAGTACATTGGGTGGAAGCATTGAATTATCTGATAGCAGTGGGCAGAAAAGACCCCCAGAGGCGCTGCTTAGCACACTGTGGTGGAGCGAGTCTGTGTCTAAAAGTGCTCCAACAGAGCGCCTCCTGATGGGGATTTTTCATGATGGCATCTAATTTTGCCACCATCCTGTTTTGCACAGTAGCTCTCAGGTTGTCCAGGCTTCGCCCTGTCATGGAGCAGGCTTTCCTGATATGTTTGTTCAGACATTGTGCTTCTTTTGAGCTCAGGTTTGCATCCCCAGTAGACTGCAGCGTAGAACCCCACACTGGCTACTGTGGTCTGGTAGACCATTTCCAACAGCTCATTGCACCCATCAAAACACCGGAGTCTCCATAGCAAGTCCAGTCTGCCCTGGCCCTTCTTGTCCAGCACCACTGCATTTTCAGAGCAGTCCAGTTTGTTGTTCATGTGGTGCTCTACACCATTTCCCCCTTGACGTCCCTCTGAATGGTGACTGGTCTCAGAGCCTCGTTGGCACTCCTGAAGTCCTCCAGCAGCTCTTTTGTCTTTCTGATGTTGAGTTGCAGGTTGTTGTCTCTGTACCACAATTCAAAGTCCTCCACAACCTTCCTGTACTCTGACGCATCTCTATTAGTAAGGCAGCCTATGATGGAGAGTCATCTGAAACATAAATGTCTGTTTATGGCAAGCGCTGGTTACTGTAGAGGGGGTAAGCAGGAAGGGGGACAGGACGGTTCCCTGAGGTGCTCCAGTATTAGTTTTGTCAACACTGAGTCAGGTTGTTGCATGTGCACCATTCTACCAGGTGCTCCACTTCCATTCTGCACTTTGTGTCATTGTCATCATTGATGAGACCCACTACTGTCATGACATCAGCAATAATAATAATGCTGTTGGAGCGATGCGTCACAATGCAGTCCTGAGTTAACAATCATATTAGTAATTCATCATTAATCAAAACACTATTGATTTGTCCGTGTGCACTTTGTACATTCTCCCCATGATTTAGTGGGCTTTTCTCCAGATACTGCTTTAGCCTTTAAAGTTCTTCAGTGCAAAGACACAACATTGAAATCCATTAAAGGGAACGGAAATACAGCCTGTTCACCATGTTCAGCACTTCTGAGGTGTAATGCTGTATGTTTGTCACATAAACACACATTATAGTAACAGCTAAATAACTGCGAGTCGTCATTTAGCTGGTTTGGCTGCATTTCCCTACTTGATCAAGGGCGTCATCATTTCCCAGTTTCTCCCAAATGTTGCATATGCATGGGTCAGAGTTCCATCCATCCATTTTCTAACCCGCTGAATCCGAATACAGGGTCACGGGGGTCTGCTGGAGCCAATCCCAGCCAACACAGGGCACAAGGCAGGAACCAATCCCAGGCAGGGTGCCAACCCACCGCAGGATGGGTCAGAGTTGCCATAAATATTTGCTCATTTCCCCCCATCAAGTTTTCTTATATAAATCCCGACATTTGTGTGTGAAGTTGTGCGCGTACCTTCTAAACCTCTTTTTGTGTGCGCCTAGTCTTTATAAAAGAGGCCTTGGGTTGTTTTGTGAAAGTGCCTCCTGAGATTCTGGTGGTGAATTGCCTAGTTGTGCCCTAGGTGGCAGTATTGGCAGGCAGTGACAGCAGATGAACCTGGAGCCAGTTAACCAAGCCTTCCATTCTCTAACCTGCTCAACCAGCTCAGTTGTACAGGGCGAGCAGAGATGGCAGTCCTGGGCAGAGTGCCAGTCAACACACACACACCTACAGTCACTCAGGTGAGGCCAGTTTATAGTGCCAAGGCGGCTGAGGAAGGAATGGCAGGTATTGGACACTGAGTGATTTGGATGTAAAAATGAGATTTTGTTTTTTTCCTGAGGCCAAGAACACCGTAAAAACCATTACAAGGGGCAAACTGCTACAAATTGAGACCCTCATTTCTTAAGACCCTTCAACCCCAGGGACACTTTTTTATCTTGAAAGGCTGGGAAGGCTTCCAAAAGCACCAGTGCCCCCTGGCACCCTAACATCATAATCAGATATTTAAGGAAATTAGATGAGAAGTGTTAATAAAAACCGATAATTCAGCGCCGACTGTTCTCTTCGGTCTTGTGAGGGAGGGCACACGCACATGGATGTTATTGCCCATAATGTGATGTGCTGTCTTGTGTGTTCCCTTGGTTTCAAACGTGTCACGCTGTGAAAATATCACACTTGCTTATTGGAAATGTTTGGATTATCCAGTTGCAGCAGCTGTCGGAAAGCACATCCTAATAATTTGTTTTTTTTTTCCTCTTATTTTAATGATAAGGAATCCCCAAATGCAGTGCCCTACATACACATTATAACAGTGTAGTCAGAACTGCCACTTGGATTTGAGATGAAAAGAGCAGCGTGACGCACACGTCTCAAATGACTTCTTTTGATTTATGCTTTAACGTTTCATTTGAGGTGAAAATAAATGCATTAAAACGTTGCTGGTGTTTTGGGTAGCAGTGCCGCCTCACAGCTCCAGGAGACCTGAATTTGAACCTCAATCCAGGTACTGCCCGCTGGAATTGCACACAATCGTCCACATCACTGAGATGTGTTTTTAGGTTAACCAGCCACTAAGAACTGCCCAGTGTGGGTGTGATGGACTGCCATCCCATCCAGTGCTGGTCACCACCTTGTGCCTTATGCTACTCCTCACAGTACATGGATCCAGCTAAGTGGTGTGAGTGTACAGGTGAGGAACACTGTAAGCGTGATGGTTTGATAATTCACCCAGGCCTGGTCTCTGTCTTCATCCAGGGTTGGTCTCTGTCCTGCTCCTGTTGCTGCCAGATTAGTTCCACTGATGTAGGTCAACAGATTGGAGGTTGGTATGTAATGGTCAAATCAAGTGACATCACCATATCACAAGTCTTGAAGAAGCTTTGTCACCACTTTTTTCTGTTTCCCATTCTTCTCAAAGGCTGACAAGTGAAAGAATAAAAAAATAAAGGGCCAGGAGATGAATCGTCGTCAAAGACAGAAATGGGTCAGTAACCAATTAATATTAATTCTATTGGCAAATGAAAACCGAAAGATGCAGTCAAGGGAGAAAGAAATCAGAATTCAATAAGAAATGTGCGTGGAGCTCTTTGTTATTATTATTGTTAAAAACAACAACATTTATTTCTATAGCACATTTTCATACAAATAATGTAGCTCAAAGTGCTTTACATGATGAAGAAAGAGAAAAAAGACAAATAAGAATTAAAATAAGAGAACACTAATTAACATAGAATAAATCACAGATGGCAAACATCCCATCACACTGATATTTAAAACAGCGCATCAATGGCGTCACGATACCAGGACATTCAAAGACTCTCCACCCGGCAGCTAGGAGCAGCATCCTGACAACTGGACTCACAATATGGTGGTGCACAAAAACAAATCAAAATGGCATTGCAGCAGCATGAGATAAAAACAGAATTAAAATACACTTATTTCCAGAAGCTGTGACAACTAAATATTTTTGGGAATCAGGAGCAAATTACTGGGACAGGTTCTTAAAGCAGAACCTTTAAGAAGTTACTGGGTGAGATATTGGGACAGCTTAGTTATGAGCTCTCAAACGGACTTGAAGGACTGAATGCTCTCCTCTCATTCATCATATTTCTTATACAGTGGAACCTCGGGTCACGACCGTAATTCGTCCCAAAACTCTGGTCGAAAACCGATTTGGTCGTGAACCGAAGTAATTTCCCCCATAGGATTGTATGTAAATACAATTAATCCGTTCCAGACCGTATCGAACTGTATGTAAATATATTTTTTTAAAAGATTTTTAAGCACAAAAAAAATTAATTACACCATAGAATGCACAGCGTAATAGTAAACTAAATGTAAAAACATTGAGCAACCCTGAGAAAACCTTGAACAACAGAGAAAACTAACACTGTGAGAGTTTGCGCTATAGCGCTATGAACCGCTCGCTAAAAACACATTTTTTTTAATGAGTTTTAAGCACAGGGAAAAAATGAACATTTGAAAAATCTGTAATTTAATAAACCACCAAGAAGAGTAACATTGCAACAATGTGCGCTATGAACCGATCGCTGTAAACAGAAGTGAAGTGGAGGTTAAAATCCAACAGAAAAAAGTCTTCATTAAATACAACGAGGTTAAAACAATGCTCGAAGCAGTCTCTTTAAAAACAAGCCTGGTGCATTCTTTAACTGCCTTCTCGGCCTTGTGCATCCAGCCGTCTACCTCTCTCTCTCTCTCGCGCACGTGTGTGTGTGTGTGTCTCTCTCATGTGTGTGTCTCTCTCACGTGTGTGTGTCTCTCGCGTGTGTCTGTGTGTGTGTCTCTCTCTTTCTTCTCTCGCGCCGTGTGTGTGTGTGTGTGTGTGTGTGTGTGTGTGTGTGTGTGTGTGTGTGTGTCTGTCTCGCGCGTGTCTGTCTCACGTGTGTGTGTGTGTGTGTGTCTCTTTCACGTGTGTGTGTCTCTCGCGCGTCTGTGTGTGTGTCTCTCTCTCTCTCTCTCTCGCGCCGTGTGTGTGTTTGTGTCTCTCTCGCGCGTGTGTCTGTGTGTGTGCGTCTCTCTCATGTGTGTGTGTGTCTCTCTCACGTGTCTGTGTGTGTGTCTCTCTCTCTCTCTCTCTCTCGCTGCACAGGGAGAGACTGAACACGTGCAGAGTCATCGGCGCGCACTAACCGAAAGGGAAACTGGCTTGTTCGTATACCAAGTCAGTGGGCATGAACAGATGCAAAAGTTTGGCGAACTTTTTGGTCTTAAACCGATTTGTACGTGTTCCGAGACGTTCGTGAACCGAGGTTCCACTGTATTCTTATGTACAATACTGATGTTCTAAAAGTGAGTAGCAAGAAATGCTTCTTTTTTAAAGTGTAATACTAGTAATGCTTTTAGTTTTTGGTGGCAGAGGTGGGATTGCTAATTCAGTCTTTTTACTAAGTTAAATTTTATGTCTGATTCGCTTCAAATGAGGTGGCTAACTCTCCTTGAAATACAGAATAGCAGGTAAAGAGGAGGTGGATGGTTCAGTTCAGCTTCTGACCCACAGTGGACTCTTAGTAGGTTCTTTAAACAAGAATTGCCACAAGAATTAAAACAAAAACACCTTGGTTTGATGGCTAACGTTGCTCTATAAAATCCTGCTTGATGCGTTTGTTTCTTTGTTCTTAGTCTTTCCACTTTTTTACTCTTTTGGGCCCCGGTTTGCTTGATGGAGTGTTTAGAGTCCTGGCCTTGCTGCGTGACAAAGCTCCAACCATCGAGTCTGGTCTCCTTGTCAGCTTTTGAACTCAGCCTGCTGCTCCATTCTTTACTGCCGTGACTGTGCCAGTTCCAGAGGCGGCTGTCATACTGAACAGTCAGTTTAGGTTCATCTGCGGTTTGTTTCCTCGTCCGGACACCCTCATATAACCTTTTTCTTCTGTCATGCCACTTTGTTCTAGCTAGTGTCTGTTCTTTTTTAGCAACCTCTAATTTGGTCTTCCCGTATTTGGTGTTAATGTGAGGTTTGTGTTTCGTGGTGAGCCCTTAATAAGTTGTCTTTTAAAGTCTTTTGCACATGGTGGATTGAGGTGGCATCATTAATGGACTGTGGAGTTGATTCAACTGCCATAGTTCAACACTTGATCAATGTGAAGATAGAGTTGGGCTTCAATTACGTTCATCAATGTCAAACTAATTTGTGTTTTAATGCTCTCATTATGTAATTAGTAAAGTTTGTCATTTCATTTTACAAGAGAACTTGTCACATCAATCTACACCTGCACTCAGTGACGAGCGCTGTACAAAGAAAAACTGAAATGTCACTCGCGGGTGATCAGAACCCTAGTGGTGTTCTAGAAATCTGCCATAATATGGCAAAGAGAGACCAGGAAGTTGAAGGAAGGTCATTACAACTGACCTGCATAGCACAGCAGGCAGTGAGGGTAGACCCCCAATACCTGGCCTGATGGGGCTGCTGAGAGGGGTTGTTAGGTAAATTTGGAATAATTTTGCCTCCACAACCTGAATTTTATAATACACTGTCCTGCTGTTGGGTGTAGGAGGCCAAACTTACTGGGAACTGGGGGCTGTAGATGGAAGCTAACAAAGCTCTACTGCTTACTGGGGAAGGCAAGGTGGTCCCGAGGTGCCTGGCTCTTTAAAGGGCTACCTGAACCCCCTGTTTGCCACCAGTCCCGGTAGTCACTCTGAGGAGAAGTTTTGGCTAGCTGAACGTACGTTCAGAGGAAAACAGTGAAAGGGCAGCTACTGATAGAGAGACCACAACTATAAGAGTCGAGCAGACAAGCTGCCCCTTCATTCCAACACTTTTTTGTATGTTTTACTATACTAAAATTACAATAATCTGCTCCTCTGTTCATGTCTTGAGTGCCTGTCCAGTGCAAGGCTTGGAGTAGGCCTCTGTTCTGATCATTTTCAGCACTGCTGGGAAAGGTAGGGCCCACTGTAAACCTGCATTGAAGAAACAGGATCTGAGAATTGCATGTTATACAGGGACACATGCAGACCAAGATCAAGGTTCCAGCCCCAGTAGCTCCTGAGTACCAGCAGATGGAGCACAGTGGATGCTGGGGTTGTAATTCTTCTTCTTCTTCTTCTTCCTATCACATGATTGGCTTCTTCAATTTGGTGGATGCTCAGCCGATGCCGCTGCTCTTCTCTTTCTCTCTTCCATGTCACCTTCTTGATCAGTTTGCCTACGCAATTTGCTCCAAGAAAGATTCAAACACCAACACCCTTGCAGAGGTTGCTGTTAGCCACATTTATTTTGTGTCACCAGCGTGTTTCATGTCAAAGCTGTCATAGCTTAAGGCCAAGATTGAGGTCCTAGCCCCAGTATTTCACAAGTAATTGCGTGACATACAGACACAGCTCTTGACATTTTATATATAATTTGAATTCATCTGGTCCACTTTGTTAGTTTTGCCTTACCAAGTTATGTGTGATGAATCTGACTGAATACTTTTCTTTCAAATATGGCCCTTCGCTCTAAGCAAAGGCAAAACCCACCAGAAGACATTCATTCACAGCCGTGTGCACATTCAGTGTAACAGGAGACATCAGACCGCTGGCAGGCCGATGTTCCACGCAAAATGCGGCTGTACTGAAATTTTAATATGTACATTTGTAGAAATACCAAGAGAGAAGAGAAGTTGTGTACTGGGAGGTTCACCAAAAGTGGCCTCATGCACAGTAAGGCAGCCTATCCTGGTGTCAGCAGCAGCAAATATAGTCCAGTGAAGCTGGCAGGATGTCCACATTCATGGTTTGTTTCATTTTGTTAGTTCTGTTATCTGTGTATTTGCTGGAGAGAAGACCTGCAGTGGTCACTGGTGGAGGACATTTCGATTGTCGAGCTGCGTTTCTGCACTGGCACCTTAAAGATGGCACTTTAGAGGTGTGGCACAGTATCCCATTGTGAGTGCTCCTGCGAAACACACAATGCAGCAACTGGTGAATACTGCTGGTTCTGTCAATAATGCACCAAATCTATCCATAACCCAGAGGTTGTGCCACCACTGTGGATTATTTGGAAAGAAGTCTTCATTGTTGTGTGTCATGAACTAGTAGTCCCAAAGCACATGCAGTAAATCCTAAAAAGTTCCAAATGTCCACTAGAGGGGGATATCACTATCAAACCCCGGCAAGTACAGTAATAAGCTCAAGCCTAACTCCAACTCAATCAGCAGGCTTATCCTGTCACTGGCAGTAAAGTGACAATCAGTAGGGATGACCAGTGTCCAGAACTCTTAACATTGGGGTCCTGTTGCTGGGCACACATGCCAAAAGAAGGTAGCAGCAGAAACATTGTAAAGCAGTGCTAGTTACAGTATATAGGTGGAGTGGTGGCTCTGAGGCTAGAGATCAGCACTGGCAATCAGAAGGTTGCCGGTTCAAATCCCGTAAAATGCCAATAGGAACTCTGCTCTGTTGGGCCCTTAAGCAAGGCCCTTAACCTGCAATTGCTGAGCGCTTTAAGTAGTGAGAAAAGTGCTATTTAAATGCAAAGAATTATTATTAATACCTTTCAAAGTGAGGTCCATCACAAGGTGACTGCAGGATAAATCAAGAATGATAAATACAGATTTATATAAAAACGATATTAACATGGGGTCTTTACTGACCTGATTGCTGAAGAAATTTAAAAACTCAGAAAAATAAGAATAATAGAAAAATTATTATTAAAGCAGCAACAGTGATCAAACAAAGACAGGCAAATGACGCATCAACAATAGTACTTTAGCCCATCACTATTAAAGACCCTTTGCATCCTTTGTGAAAAGGCGCTATATATAAAGCAACATCTGCTCTTGTGCTTGTGTCTTACTCCATAAGTCTAATCTCTTGGCCCTTACCTTTCTGGTGTTCAGTCTGTATGGAGTGTGTAGGAAAAAAATGAAACTGAATGCCCAGCTCTGTCTTTCTGCCTGGAGACAGTGGGGGTCCAACTGGAATGGCAGCCCCTCATGTATGCCATTTCTTTCAAACTGTTTTGTTATTTTTTTTTTTTTTTCTCTCAATGCTTTGAATGGAGCGTTCATTTCAGTTGGAGGCCACAGCTCTGGGCTCAGTCTCCTCTCTGTTCACTGGCTGGCATATGCCATCTAAATTGGTTAATAAGAGGAGTTTGAAACCCCACAAGCATCAGTTTTGTCTAGTGAACCAGACCTCCTCCATAAATAAGCATGGAGATGATGCCTTTGGGTGGTAAGTGGAGACAAGTCAGAGAGCTCTGATCTTAAGCGTAAATAACAGGAGTCCTTTCTCCCTCTGTCATGCTGTGTCACCTTTCTGGTCCCTGATTACATCGTTAGTCCTGTGCATGTCACTGTCAATGGCAGGGTCATCTTGGGGTCTTGTATCTAATATTTTCCTATTTTGTTTTCTGCCCAGTGAACAGAGTATTTGCCAGGCTCGAGCCTCTGTGATGGTGTATGATGATACCAGCAAGAAGTGGGTGCCAATCAAGCCAGGCCAGCAAGGTTTCAGCAGAATTAACATCTACCACAACACTGCCAACAATACTTTCCGTGTGGTGGGAGTCAAGCTGCAGGACCAGCAGGTGAGAGAAGCCCACCGTTTGCTGTGCAGTCCTCTGCCTGATCAGATTGCTCCTTTTTTAGGGGCCTGTCTGTCATTTGCCCACCTCCTACAGTATCTGTCCATAACTCTTTCTGTACTGACCTGCCTGCCCCCAGTCCCTTTCCTTACCGTGTTGCCCCAGCCTTCCTCAGTGCCCTCATTTCTGATTGACGATGAGGTTTGAGCTCAAGTCCACGAGAAGCCCCCTTTCCACACTTGTGCCTGATAATATTTTTCTTTTCCTGTGATGGCAGGTTGTTATCAACTATTCCATTGTGAAAGGACTGAAGTACAACCAGGCGACACCCACCTTTCACCAATGGCGCGATGCCAGACAGGTTTATGGTCTGAACTTCGCCAGCAAGGAGGAAGCTACCGCATTCTCAAATGCCATGCTGTTCGCTCTGAACGTGCTCAGCTCACAAGATGGAGGTACAGTACACTTACTTGTTTTACGTTTTTAGTGCAATGAACGTGAGCCCTCAGAACATGCAAGGGTGCCCACATTCTAATGCTGGGGTTAGACCATCTAAGGTACCAAGTTTGGGCACTTCAAAAAGATGGGGCCAGCAAATGAGATCTATCAAATGGGGCACACAGGTCTTGCTGCTTTGATTAGGTTGGCTGCTCACATGCTTCTGCTTACGTTACACCATCCCAGGCAGCAACATCTGGCAGCTTTTACAGGAAGGGCACTGCCATCATTGTGTTACAGGTCAACAATTCCAGTGAGCGTGATTGGGCATCTCTAAAAGATAGGGTGCCCATATTTTCTGCTGAAGTTAGACAGGCCCAGCTGTCATGGCTGGATATTTCTGTTGGGCATGGTGGCCATGGTGGCCATGGTGGCATGGTCCTTTGCAAAGGTCCAAGTCTTTAGAGTCCTGGTGCTTCCTCTCTTACTATACGGTTGTGAGACATGGACGCTATCCAGTGACCTGAGACGAAGACCGGACTCCTTTGGTGCTGTGTCTCTTCAGAGAATCCTTGGGTACCACTGATTTGACTTTGTGTTGAGTGAGCGGCTGGCTGTTCACAGAGTCCCGAATGAGGCACATGACCTGCATTGTGAGGGGGCGTCACTTACAGCACTACATCCATGTCGGGTGATTCCCTGAGGGTGATCCGGCTCGCAGTATCCTCATTGTTGAGGACCTGTGCAGCTGGACCAGGCCAAGGGGATGCCCATGTAACACCTGGCTAAGGCAGATACAGTAGATCAGGGGTCCTCAATCACGGTCCTGGAGGGCTACAGTGGCTGCAGGTTTTTGCTCCAACCCAATTGCTTAATAAGACACACTTATTGCTCAAGTAAGACTTCTGCTTCACTTTAGTTGTCTCGCTCGTTAAGATTTTGAACCCTTGTTGCCTTTTTTAGTCTTAAACAGCCATATTCTTGGTTTTTAAATTGCTCCTAATTAGCAATGAGATGCAAATGTCAAAAGAAACCAGCATTTCTCCATTTAGCTTGTTACCACTTACACCTCTGTGTGTATTTATCATGCACTATTGGGTTTAATTAAATACCTGGAAGGAAAGTGAAGGACTGAGAAGTACTCCTCCATTTTAGCCTTCAAATCATTTGGATGATATCCTTAGAAAGGAAACAAAATCTAGGATACGAGAATAACCTGACATGGCAGAGTACTAACAAGCCATGAAATTAAATTATTGGCAAGAATTGCTTTCTAATTAAGCAACTGGGTTAAAACAAAAACCTGCAGCCACTGTGGCCCTCCAGGACTGTGACTGAGGACCCCCGCAGTAGATGGTCATTTCCAGAGGGTGGGTCTAGACCGCGTTTCTGCCTGGGGGGTTGCCAACTGGGATCCAAAGCTGTGGTGGGTGTGGAGATGTGCTGTACCAGTGCCTAGTCTCCAACATGACCTGACCTAAAGGTGTCCACATCTTTGTGAAGCAGCGTCGCTATAGGGTGGGGTACTCACATCTTCCTATTAATTGTAGACAGGCCCAGACAATATGTTCAGGCACCTCGAACATTTGAGGTAGTTCACAACTTTAAGTTGAGTTTAGAGAGTGCCAGCTGGCAAGACCAGGCATCTTTTTCAGGCAGACCACTCACGTAGGAACATAAGAAATTTGACAAACAAGTAGAGACCATTCAGTCCATCAGGCTCATTTGCTTAGCTGATAGCTAAGCTGTCCCAACATCTTACCCAGACCCTTCTTAAAGGTTGTCAAGGTTTCTGCTACAACTGAGTCTTGGTAGTTGGTTCCAGATTCCCCCAACTCTTCCTGACTTCAGCCCTAAATCCACGTCCCCTTAATTTCCACTGGTATCCTTGAGTATGTGATCCTTCCTTAAGTTGAAAGAATTCAACTGGATCTACTTTATCAATGTGTTTGAGGAGTTTTGAAGAACTCCACTCAGTCTCCTCTGTTTGAATCTAAACAGGTTTAATTCTCTGAGTCTGTCCGGGTACAACATGTCTTTAGGTCCTGGGATGAACTTGCTTGCTCTCTTCGGATACCTTCAAGAGCTGCTATGTCATTTTTATACCCAGAAGTGCACACTCACATTTTTCTAATACTGTATAACCAGACCCAGCCAGTAGGACTTAGCATCCCTTTCAGATGGGGTACCCATATTACCTGTCAGGGTTAGACAGTCCCATATAGTGGGCTCAGGCATCGGAATCACATGTGGAGCCCTCATCACCTCAGGCATTTCTGTTGTGCATGGTGACCACATCTTTACTGAGCGGAGTACTCACAGGGGTAGGCAGTCCCTGACAGTATGGTCAAACATCTGAATCAGATCTGATTTCTTATATGCCTTCATACTGAGGTTAGGCAGTGCTAGTCAATGACATTGTGCTCCTTTCTCAGGTGAGTCTATCCACATCTTTCTCTTGAGGTTAAACAGTTTTAGCCAAAGGGTTCAGGCAGCTCAATTATGTGGGGTTCCCATATCTTTCTGGTGATCCTAGCTAGGAGGATCAATTATCTGTAAGGTATGGTGCCCATGTTTTCTGTTGAGGTTGGCCAGTCCCAGCCAATGAGACTGGACATCTGTGTCAGACATATTGCCCAATCCTTGACCTTTAGCTTTATAAAGAGAGTGTGAGAGAGAGAGAGAGAGAGATCAACCTTTGACTCAGGCAGCTTGTCAACTTGTTGTGTGACAGCTGTGCATGACCCAGTGCTTCTGGGAAAGATGCTTGACTTGACCGAATTTGAGCTCCAATTAAACTGGAATTGTTGCTGATGACGTCTGATGCTGGAGCAGCTGAGGTGACCATGTGAAAAAAAAGAGGGAACGAAAGGCAAAAAGTGTTTGCTCTGATGTGTTGATGCTTTCTGTGAAGAAGCATGTGAGGCATTTCCTGGAGAAGGAAGGCATAAACATTAGAAAGGCAGGAACTGCCAGTGCGGCCTGGCCAAAGGCCTGCGCCACAAATGACGTGCTGGCGCCCTCTGCTGTGCTCATCTGGCACGCTGTGACATTCCTGTTTCTAGGAGGATGTATTTACTGCATGTGATGCCACTGAGCAGGAAGCACACTGGCATTCCTGTGTGTCACTTAATGGGGCATGCTGCAATGCCTCCTGCTCTGATTGGGTGGCACGTTGGCATTGCTGTTTCCGTGAGGGGGTACACAATGGCAGACTTGTTTCTCAGGTCTGTGGGCACAAAGTCATTTCTGTTTCTTTGGTTAAGTTGCACAGTGGATGTATTTCTTATGTTCGGGTGGTTACACTGGCATGGTGGCTTATGAATTCAGGAGGCAAACTGTGAGAAGGTGTGGAACTGGGACTGTGATTTCTGTGATGATGTCACTACTGGTGTTACTGGTATTTCTACAAGTCTTAGCAGTGGCAGTTCATTCACTCTTTTTTCAATTGACTTAGTGACAGTGACATTTCTGTTTTACCATGACAGGCCTGCTGGCATATTTCCGATTTGACCACATGTGGGTATTCCTGTTTCTCTGAAGGTTAGGTGACGCATTGTGAGGCTGGTGCCACTCTTTCATGCTTCCCTAGTGGCCTGCAGCCTGCCACGGCACAGGAGGCCTTTGATAAATTTAGCTTAAGAGTTGTCATGAGCTCAGATTGACTCTAAAATATCAGTGCCATCCTTGGATTCTTTTGCTGCCATTTTCTTTTTGAAATGCAGGGTGGACAGAGACCTTGTGGAGAGTGTGTGTAGTACACCGTCTAACCCTTTGGTGTTCCAAATGCTGCTCTTCCATTTGTCATCGTGCACAAACTAAACTGAGAAGAGTAATTCTGATGAGCTCAGGCAAAAGAGAGACAGACCAGGCATCCCAGGCCTGGGGTCCTCTCAGCCAACTACTCAGAAAGCGTCAGCGGTGCCACCAGCAGTGGGTATGGACTGTTTGATTGTTGCTGCATTGGTCTGTGGTCCAACGCCGTCTCAGAACCTCATGCTGTCTTTTTGTTTTCAGAGTCCAGTGGACTTTGCTGATCCTTTTCTTGCAATCTACTGTATAGGCAATATCATGCTTTATATCTGCTCTGATTGTACTTCTGGTTACCACTAGGCACTCTCTGGCACACTAATGTGGAAGGACTGTGAGCCTGGCACATGCTGAACCTACCCATTAAGTACCGTACAAAAATACCTGACTGGCACATTTCAGTCGGTCCTCAGCCCTGCCCTGTCTGGATTGGCGTTTTTCATTGAGGCAAATGGAAACCTCAGTAAGATCAGCGTTAGGACTGCTCTGCTCTGACTGGCACATGCTATCATGGCATTTTGTGAGCACTGTGGATTCATAATATTCCGTAAGGGGCTTGGTACTATACCTGCAATTGCCATGTTTAGAAAGCTGTTGCTGGCACTGCGCATTTCATCTGGGCACTGATAGTCTGGCATAGAACTGCCTACCTTTGATCTGCACATTTCATTTCAGTCCTGGCTGATACAGTTCAGTAACCAGAATGCTGCCAAATACCAAGATTACTGTTCTTGTCTTGACAGGCACATTTCAGATAAGAGGACTTGATAACTGGCACCTTTTAGTGAGAGCAGCGTTACAGTGCCTATATAAAAAGTCTTCACAAATCTCTTTTACAGTTTCACATTTTATTGTTATGCGACGTTGAACCCCAGTGCATTTAATTTGGCTTTGTTGATGCTGAGCAACAGAAAAACTCTTTAGTGTCAAAGTAAAAACAAATCTCTGCATAGTGGGCTAAATTAATTACAAATATAAGACACAAAATAAATGATCATATAAGTAAAATGAGACACCACTAAATCCTCACTGGTGCAGCCAGCTGGTTTTAGAAGTCCCAGCATGAGTTCAATGGAGGTCACCAGTCTGCACTTCATCTGTTTAGTTGTGCAGCCCCCTGCCAAGTGACTGTTAACTTGGAGGGGTGTCTTCGGTGTCAGCTCCTCTCTTGAAATACAAACCTACTGAAACCATTCACTGCCGTGCACCCCCTCTGCCCTTATGACCCAATGCCATCTGTACAGATTGTCACAATTACTATCCAGTCCACTGTGTTGGAAGTTTTCAGAGTTTACTGTTAAACAGCATTGAGTTGCTGCGGGTTTGACCTGAAGAAGACGACGACTGTGTCAAGGTGTGTGTGTCAAAGTGAAGACAGATTTCTGCAAAGTGTCATGTCGATTCATTTTCTAACCCACCTAATCCAGACCAGGGTGTGTTGTTTTGGGATTGAAGCCTTACCCAGCTAGGATAGAGTGCAAGGCCGGAACAAACACCAGACAAGTCAGCAGTCCAGCGCAGGGTGAACACTCACACCAAACACACACTGGGGACAATTTAGGGTTGCCAGTTCACCTAACCCTCATGTCTTTGGACAGTGGGAGGAAACCCACAAAATGAGTCCCAAAATATAAAGCACAAAATAATTTGTCAAACAAGTATTTACCCCATTTACGCCAGATTAAGACCCCCCCACAGGCCCCTAAACAAAGAGCTGATTATATTTTTAACAAGGCAGCGTACAGACACAGGGCTGTTAAATGTAGCTCAGTATTTCTCCATCCCTTCATCGACTTGCCTCAAGAGGGGTTGATTGGTGAAAAGGCCCCTTGCTGTCATGGGCCCCTGGGCTTGCAGCCTGCACGCCTTGATGGTAGATTCACCCCCCGCTTTAATGTCCATCCATCCATTAACCAGACAGGGTCACGTGGGTCTGCTGGAGCCAATCCCAGCCAACACAGGAAACAAATCCCGGACAGGGCGCCAGCCCACTGCAGGGCAAGCACACACACACACCAAGCACACACTAGGGACAATTTACAGTCTCCAGTGCACCTAACCTGCATGTCTTTGGACTGTGCGAGGAAACCCACGCAGACACGGGGAGAACATGCAAACTCCACATAGGGAGGACCTAACTGCGAGGCAGCAGCGCTACCCACTGCGCCACCGTGCTGCCCCCACTTTAATGTGACACCCCTAAATCCTCACTGGTACGGCCATTGGTTTTAGCAGTTCCAGAATTAGTTCAATGGAGACCACCTATCTGGGGTTTCACTTGACTGTAGTGTAAATACACCTGTATGTGAAAGGACCAGATGGAGGTGAGTCAGTATGGTAGACTAACCTACACAATGAAGACAAAAGAACACAACAAGCAACTCTATGAGAAGGGGATTAAAAAGCACAAGTCAGGGAAAATGAGAATGAGAAAATCTCCAAGTGACTGAATATCCATTTGAATTAGTCATGAAGAAATGGAAAGAGTATGGCAGCAGTGCCTTGATAACTTTGACTTTCAGCAGTTTATGGCAACCCCGACACATTTCAAAGGACATATTTTGGATTTGATTTGCTGTACTGGACTCACTCCGAATGATTGTACTGCGGAAGAATTTCCCTCTTCAGATCATTTTCCTCTTACATTTAATATGACTCTTACTGTCTACACCATCAAACCTCAACGTGTAATAACTTTTAGGAATCTTAAAAATATCAACATGGACAATTTTCAATTAGGTATTGATGCATTTGTGGAATCATTACAAACCATTTCTCCGTCAGAGTTAGTTAACTTTTATAACGAAGGACTTCTTGACATTTTGAATTTGTTAGCCCCACTCAAAACCCGATCAGTTTCATTTACACACACTGCCCCATGGTTTACACCAACTTTGCGCATTTTAAAATCTAAAGGTCGGCAGTTAGAACGGCTGTACAAGAAGACAGGTCTTAAGGTTCATAAAGAGATGTATTTCAGCCATATGCATCACTATAGGGACAGTATACGACATGCTAAAGCTGCCTATTTTACTGCCCTAATTTCGTCCAACAAGGGGAACTCTGGGACACTTTTTTCCCCGCTCAGATCGCTAACAAGTCCTCCAGACTCTCTTTCCTTGCACTGCCTTTCTAACGAATTCTGTAACACCTTAATGACATTCTTTAATGATAAAATCCAGGCAATACATTATAATTTAGGCTCTGCTGCTACTGACTCCACCATTGATGATTTTCCTCCTCCTACTCATTCATTTTCTATGTTTGAGCTTCCCTCCACCTCAGAAATCATGGATCTCATCAATAGCTGTAAGCCTTCGACTTGTCACCTGGATCCAATTCCCACTGTTCTGGTTAAAGCCTGCCTTCCCTCGCTAGCTCCTCTTGTTGTTTCAATTATTCACTCGTCACTTTCCACCGGAATTGTTCACCAGTCTATGAAAACTGCAGTGATTCACCCCTTACTGAAAAAACCTGGGGTTCACCCTACTGACTTTAATAATTTTCGACCAATTTCTAATCTTCCTTTTATTTCAAAGGTTCTTGAAAAAACTGTGGCTTCTCAACTACATCAGCATTTATCTGCTAACAGTTTATATGAACCATTCCAATCAGGCTTTCGACGTTTCCCAGCACTGAGACGGCACTAATTAAAATCACTAATGATCTTTTAGTGGCTGCAGACTCAGGCCTAATCACAATCCTTGTTCTTCTTGACCTCAGTGCTGCATTCGACACTGTCTGTCACTCAAAAGGTTATCTGCACTCTCGTATTTCTCTCATTCCGTTAACTTGGTTTAAGTCGTATCTTACAGACAGAACTCAATTCATTCAGCTGGACACACGTACCTCCACTCCCACTCCCGTAGTATCTGGGGTCCCTCAAGGTTCTGTCCTTGGCCCCCTTGCTGTTTATCATTTATCTGCTTCCTTTGGGTGTCATTTTTCGTAAATGGAAGATAAACTTTCATTGTTACGCAGATGATACCCAGTTATATATCTCAACTTCACCATCTGCATCGCTTCAACCATCCTCACTTACTGATTGCCTTGCTGAGATCAAGTCTTGGTTTTCTTCTAACTTCTCGCAGTTGAACTCTAATAAAACTGAGGTGCTTCTTATGGGCACGAAATCTGCAATTGCGAAGGCATCAAAGATCTCAGTATTAATGGACAACACATGTGTTACCTGTACAGATCAGATAAAAAGCCTTGGTGTAATTCTGGACAGCACGTTGTCTTTTCAGTCTCACATCAGTTCTGTTACCCGAGCAGCTTCCACCTGCGTAACATTAATCGCCTGCGTCCATCTTTGTCAAATCACTCTACTGCCATTTTAGTCAACAGTTTGGTCACCTCCCGCCTGGACTATTGCAACTCACTTCTCTTTGGTCTGCCTCAAAAGTTACTACATAAACTTCAACTTGTTCAGAATTCGGCTGCTCGTATAATTACTAAAACGCCCTACTTTGATCACTTCACACTGTTATTCAGCAGCTTCATTGGCTGCCAATAAAGTTCAGGGTCAACTATAACATTTTAGTCCTTACATATAAGGCTATTCATAATCTTGCCCCTACATATCTCTCACAGCTCCTACAAGTCACTAAACCCTCTCGCATGGTCAGATCCTCTTCTTCCATCAACTTAAATAATCCACCAGCACGTCTTGTCACGATGGGATATCGAGCATTTAGCAGATCAGCACCCTCCTTATGGAACTCGTTACCTGCCTACCGTAGGAACATGACTACCCTTCACCAATTTCAGGTTAATCTTAAAACTCATCTGTTCAAAATTGCTTATTCACTGTAATTGTTACTGGTGTTGTTTTATTTGGATTTTAATTTTTTAAGTTATTGAATGTTTAATTTTTATCTGATTGTACAGTGACCTTGAGTTTTTTGAAAGGCGCTTCAAATAAAATGTATTATTATTATTAGCAGTGGAAATCTGCTAGAGCAGGCCATCCACAAAAACAGAGGGACTATGCGAGAAGACGACTAGTAAGGGAGGCCAACAAAAGGCCTATGAAGGAGTTGACAGCTACAGTGGCTGTGATTGGAGAGACTGTGCAGACACCAGTTGCGCTTCACCAGTCACAGATTTATGGGAAAGTGGCAACAGGAAAAGAAACACATATGACATCTTGGCTAGAGTTTTCCACAAAGTACGTGGGAGACTCTGAAATCAGTTTGAGGATGGTCCTGTGGTGAGATGAGACCAAAATGGAGCCCTTTGGCCACCTGCCTAAACACCATGTTTGAACAGTGCACGTCGTCAAAAACACATCATCCCTGCCGTCAAGCATGGCGGTGACAGCATCATACTATGGAGGTACCTCTCTGCAGAAGGCCCTGGAAGGTTTATGAGGGTGAAACGAATGTAGCAAAATCAAACGAAGTCATGAAGGAAAGCATAAGGCAGTCTGCAAGAAGCCTGCAACCTGGGAGAAGATTTGCTTTCCACAAGGTGAAGGCCTCAAGCATAAAGGCAAAGCAACAGAGGAATGGCTTAATGACAACAATGTGAATGTCCTGGGGTGGCTGAGTCAGAGTCCAGATCTCAATCCAACTGAGAATTTGTGGCTGGGCTTGACAAAAGGCTGTGCACTCAAGATCTCCATGACACCTGATGGGGCTTCAGCAGTTTAACAAAGAAGGATGGAGGCAACTGGCAGTGTGGTGATGTGCAAAGCTGACAGAGGGAGGCCTGAGCGCACAACCTCAAGTCACAGCTACTAAATTCTGACTTGAAGGGGGTGAATACTTATGTGGTCAGTTATTTTTTTTATATACAGTATGGAATTCATTTAGGCCATTTTACAGAGATCTGTTTTCACTTTGGCATTAAAAAGTCTTTTCTGGATATGAACTTTTCGGTCTTTTGTTTTCACCCTTCAGTTTACGTCTTGGCCCTTAAGTATGATTTAGTGTTTTGTTCTGAGCTTGTCTCCTCGACTCTCGATTTCCTGCTTTTTGACCCCGGGAGTTGATCATTTAGACGAGCCACCTTCTGATTGCTTTCTCATTTCCGTTTCATTCTCTCGGTGTAGATGTTCCCCCCTCGCTCTGACGGATTCTTCTCCCGCTTTAGAGCTTTGCTGTCTTCTCGCTTTGCAGTGCTGTTTGCTTTCACACCCTGGCCACTCACGTGCTTTACCAGCCATTATCCCATTAGCAACTCTTTCACATTCCGGCGTCCCCTGTCCGAGCAGACTCGGGGTGAATGCAGTGGGATGTGTGTCTCAGTGTCTTGATGGAGGCTGTGGGCGTGAGTGAGTGCACATCTGAGTCTGTGTTTTTTTAAAGATGTGGTCTTTATTTTTAATTTTTGCACAAGCAGGCCTTTTCTCACTCGGCTGAGCTGCATCCTCCACAAATAATGAAAATAACACAAGAGAGCGATGCAGCCGGTCCGTGGGCTGCAGGAAGTTTTTGCTTTTTTAACACTGTGGTTACTGGGCTATGCTCTCAGCCTCCCGTTTGCGATCGCACTTCTGTCTGTGCCGGCATGACTCGACCTCCATGAATGTTTCACTCCACCAGGCTGTGCCTCAGTAACCCACCGTTTAGCCAGTATGACTTGGAAAGTAAACATTTGACCTTCAGCTGTCCAAAGACCTGCGTTTTTATTGTACCGCGGCCAAATCAGGGGGCTTCTTTGGCACAGGAGTGGGAAGTCCATCTTCTTGAGGTCCATCCTTGTTGAGTGCTCCTGCAATTCCGTCTTATGAGAAGCTTCCCAATTTAGATACTTGCTTGATTTGTGTCTAGTCAGTCAAGTCACAGAAGATTAGTTGGGCCAGATAGAAATTAACTTTAACTTATGATTATATCAAGTTAAAAATATTAAAGTCATCCAGTTTGTACTTGAGCCAAGCAGCCCTGGAAGTAGCAGTGAGGTCGTGCACATGTGTAATCTGTAACACTTTGTATTCAGGCAAAAGTGCTAACAAGATACCAAAAAGTATTGGGACGCCTGCCTTTACACACACATGAACTTTAATGACATCCCATTCTTCATACATAGGCTTTAATATGGAGTTGGCCCACCCTTTCAATTCTGTAGGAGTACGTTTATGGGAATTTATGACCAGGAGAGCCTCTGTCAGGTTTAGGCACTGATGTTGGACGAGAAGGCCCGGCTCGCTCGCAGCCTCCACTCTAATTCATGTAACATCACATAACCACACATTTTCACTCATGCTTAATTTAGGGTCATGGCAGCTGTAGCCTTACTGGGAACCATGACAGCAGCCAACACAGGACTGGGCACCAGTCCATCACAAGCTCCACTCATGCATGTACCCACCTGCCAGTTACATTAACATGATCAAGGAAGGACAACCAGAATATTTGGGGAAATGCAAACAAGGAGGGCAGAGATAAAGACCGGCCTAAACAGATTTGCATTCAGCTTGATTTATTATTACAATATTTAACATAATACAGTACCCCCCCCCCATAATGTCTGGGACAAAGAAACATTTCTTCTTGATTGGCCCCTCAATGCCACAGTTTAAAATTACAATCAAACAATTCAGACATTGTGATTAACATGCGTATTGTAGACGCTCATTTAAGGGGATTTGCATACATTTTGGTCACGTCATGTAGACATGACAATGCTTTTTCTTCATGGTCCCCCATTTCAAGGCACCATAATGTTCTAGACTTAGCAATGGCAAGTCTAGTAAAGCCGTCATATTTCAGACTTAGTTGCATATCCCTGCTTGAAGTCTGTGATTCATAGACATGTCCAAGTGCTGAAGATCTTCTCTTTTGATGCTCTGCCAAGCCATCTTCAGCTCCTGCTTGTTTTAAGGGTTGTCCCCTTAAGTTTTCTCTTCAGAATATGGAAGGCCTTATAATTGGATTTAAATCGGGTGACTGGCTTGGCCATTCAAGAATTTTCCATTTTTTCAGTTTTAATAAGCTGCTGTGTTTCCTCCACAGTATGTCTGAGATCATTACCTTGTTGAAGGATGAAGTGCCATCCAAGGAGTTTGGAGACATTTACTGAAACTCGAGCAGATCAGATGTTCTTTACACCTCAGAATTTATTGTGCCACTGACATCAGCAGTTCCATCATCAATGAAGACAAGTGTGCCAGTACCTGTGGCAGTCATACATGCCCAAGCCATAACACCCCCACCACCATGTTTCACAGATCAGGTGGTCTGCTTTGGATCTTGGGCAGTTCCTTTTCATCTCCAGACTTGCCATCATTCTAATGCAGGTTTATCTTTGTCTTTTCTGTCCACAAGATTTTTTTCCCGTGATTCCTTTTTCTCAATCTGTAGTCTGCCCACCCTGTTTTTATGGCTAACCAGTAGGTGGCATCTTGCACTGTGGCCCCTGTATTTCTGCTCATGAAGTCTTCTGCAGATAGTCGTCTCTGACACACACACATCTTCCTCCTGAAGACTTTTTTCTGATCTGTCAGTCAGACGTTTGGGCTTTTTCTTTACCAAAGTGAGGATTCTTCTGTCATCAGCAGTGGAGGTCTTCTTTGGCCCACCAGTCTCCTTGTGATTACTGAGCTCGTTCTTTCTTCTTATTGATATTCCAGACAGTAGATTTAGGTCATCCTAAGGTTTTACTGATATACCCAATGGTTTTATTCCTGTTTTTCAGCCTCATAATGGCTTCTTTGGCTTACATTGGCACAGCTTTTGTCCTCATGTTGAACAATGGCAATTGCGGACTCCAAAGGGTAGAAGCAAACTGCAGTATCCTATAAAGCAATGAAACCCACCTGAGTCGTCACAAACACCTGTGATACCAATTGTCCAAAACATTAAGGAGCCCTGAAATAGGGGGCCGTGTAGAAAAGGAGTTGTGATTTCTAGGTGCGCAAGTACCCTTAAATGAAAGTCTGCAATGTGCACTTTAATCACGATGTCTGAATTGTATGATTTATAATTTTAAACTGTGGATCACAGGGGGAAACCAAGGAAACGTGTCTTTGTCTCAAACGTTATGGAGGGTACTGTACGTGGTTTTGCAGCACTTCACAGGTTGTCAGATTCGTAGCAGCCCAGTAAATGTAATATAATTTGTCTATTACTTTTTATGCTTTAGGGCAGGTGCCATTGGAATGGAAGGAAACAAAAGTGTAATGAACATAAGACGTTTGTCAATTGAGATCGAGACCATTCAGTCCCTCAGGCTTGGTTGGTTAGCTAATGGCTTAGTTGATCCGATATCTCATTCAGACGAAGTCTGGTGGGTTTTGGCCAGTTAGCCACTAATCCAGGCTTTGGCCAGTCACATATTCCAGACTGGGCCATGAGGTTGCCATTTCTCCATTCTACTGTGGCTTCTAGCTGAGTGGTCTCTTGTTCAAAAGTGGGTTGATTGTTTAACATGAGCAGAAATATAACATGTTACCAAAAGAGGGATGGCCACAGCTCCGAGGCATTGATTACAAGCCTTCACAGCATCAACAACAACAACATTTATTTATATAGCACATTTTCATACAAATAATGTAGCTCAAAGTGCTTTACATAATGAAGAATAGAAAAATAAAAGACACAGTAAGAAAATAAAATAAGTCAACATTAATTAACATCGAATAAGAGTAAGGTCCGATGGCCAGGGAGGACAGAAAAAACAAAAAAACTCCAGACGGCTGGAGAAAAAAATTAAAATCTGCAGGGGTTCCAGACCACGAGACCGCCCAGTCCCCTCTGGGCATTCTGCCTAACGTAAATGAAACAGTCCTCTTTGGATTTAGGGTTCTCTTGGAAGGACTTGATGATGATGGTCATGTAGACGTCTGGCTTTTAGTCCATCAATGTTGGAGCATCATAATGCAGGCCGCCGCCACAGAAAACCGGGAAAAGAAACAGAAGAGAGAGTTGGGGTCAGTACGGATTTTAGAGCCACCATGAATAGTTATTATGATGAATTGAACATACAGAGTATCAGGATTAAATGAAGGTGAAGTTATGAGAAGGCCATGTTAAAGTAATGTGTTTTTAGCAGTGTTTTAAAGTGCTCTACTGTATCAGCCTGGCGAATTCCTATTGGCAGGCTATTCCAGATTTTAGGTGCATAACAGCAGAAGGCCGCCTCACCACTTCTTTGAAGTTTAGCTTTTGGAATTCTAAGCAGACACTCATTTGAAGATCTGAGGTTACGATTTGGAATATAAGATGTCAGACACTCCGATATATAAGATGGAGCGAGAGTATTTAAGGCTTTATAAACCATAAGCAGAATTTTAAAGTCAATCCTGAATGACACAGGTAACCAGTGTAGTGACATCAAAACTGGAGAAATGTGTTCAGATTTTCTTTTCCCAGTTAGGATTCTAGCAGCTGCATTCTGCACTCGTTGCAAATGATTTATGTCTTTTTTGGGTAGTCCTGAGTGGAGTGCGTTACAGTAATCTAGTCGACTGAAAACAAAAGCGTGAATTAATTTCTCCGCATCTTTCAATGATATAAGAGGTCTAACTTTTGCTATGTTTCTTAAGTAAAAAAATGCTGTCCTAGTGGTCTGATGAATATGTGATTTAAAATTCAGATTACAGTAAACAGTTACCCCTAAATTCTTGACTCACAATAAGACTTGCTGGAACAACAACTGCCTGACTCCATGTTTGCTATTTCTGGACTCAGTTTGAAATCAATTCATCGAAACTGAGTCAGTGACAGACTTTTGTCACTGTCCTGCTCCACTGACAGACTGAGGAGATCGTTCCTCCCCCACACTATGCGACTCTTCAATTCCACCCGGGGGAGTCAATGCTAACATTAATTTTATTTTAATTCTTTTCATTTTTATTATTATTTAATTTAATATTGTTTCGTTGTATCAGTATACTGCTGCTGGATTATGTGAATTTCCCCTTGGGATTAATAAAGTATCTATCTATCTATCTATCTATCTATCTATCTATCTATCTATCTATCTATCTATCTATCTAAATGTCTGGAGTAAAATGGTGACACTTGAATAACAACATTTATTAATTTATTCAACATTTATTGAATATATATTTAGCACATATTCATAAGCAGGATGTAGCCCAAAGTGCTTTGCAAGATATCAAAGAAACTGTTGCAAGATAAGGAAAAACAAATTAAAAATAGATAAGAATAAAAATGAATAAATAACATGCAAGAAACAAATCCGTAGGCACCTACATAACATAGATATATAATTAATGGAAAAGCAGATTCCTTACATATGGATTTGTTTTTGAAGTCTCTAAAGATAAGTTTTGATGTTATGGACAGATGGCCAGGGAGGGTAGAAAAAAATGAGAAAACTCCAAATAAGTTGGAGAAAAACAAACTAAATCTGCCAAAAGACCACCCAGCCCCTGTGAGCATCCCACCTCACATGGATGTGCTTATGTGGTTCTTATTGTTTTCTAGTCTTTATCTTCGAAGATGTCGACATTTGGAGTTTCTGCTTTAATGTGAACATCACAGGCGGCTGCACAGGACTTTGATCAGGTGGTGGTGGCACAAAACGCCACCACAGAAAAATGGAAAGGAAAGCAGAGATTAATGATGATTGCAAAAAAGCTGAATAATATGGTGGTTTTAAGCATGTATAGTCTGTTGGGAGTAGAACTAAAAAGCTGCTGTGAAACGGCCATGTTAAAAAAGTGGATTTTAGGAGTTTGTTTAAATGGTCCACGGTGTTAGCCTGGGAACGTATTTCAGATTTCTGGTGCAGAACTGCAAAAAGCTGCCTCACCACTTCTTTTAAGCTTGCTTCTTGGAATAGTAAGTAGACCTCCACTAGAAGATCTAAGGGGACAGGATAGGAAAGACCAAGATTATTTAGAGCTTTATCTACCATTAGTAGTATTTTAAAATCAATTCTAAAGGACACAGGTATCCAATGTAATGAAGCCGAGACTGGTGAGATTTGCTTAAGATTTTCTTTTCCTAGTTAGGATTCTTGCTGCTGCATTCTGGACTAAGTGTAACCGATTGATGTCTTTCATAGGTAGTCCAGCTAGGAGTGTGTCACAGTAATCTAGTCGACTAAAAACAGAAGTGTGAATTCTTTTCTCAGCATCCTTCAGGATTAGAAGAGGTTCACCCCTTTCAACCATCTGCTCCTCTTTTCCGCCTGACCGCAGAACAATTTTACCGTTCCCTTTCCCATTTGGGGTCTATAGGCATTGACTTTGTTTGTAAGTGCAGGCCACTGGCCTGATTTTGTGTTTCATGGTCGAGCCTACTTGGAGTTTTTAGGCCTATTGTGGAGTTGCAGGCCTTTTTTTGAAGTTTTGTGGGCCCTAAACAACACAACAACATATAGTTGATTGTAGTGGAAGAGTTCATTGACTAAATGCTACAAATAAAAACTAAATTAGTTGTCATTTTTAGCCATTGTTTCACTTTCTTTCTGGATTAACTTGAAGGTGGAAAGAGAATGAACTGAAGCACTTGCGATCAATGTGTTAAACTATTCCAGTCTGCTAAGTACTAGTTCTTGAATACACCTACTGGTGCTACTTGGACACATCGTCAGTGATGAACCCGGGGTCGTAGGGTGTTTTGGTTCTTTAATCATCAGATACTCTGGCCCAGTTTACCCAGCCATGGTTTGTAAACCCATGATTTCTTTCTAAGTGGCACACTACTCCACAGTTGCCTCCTCCAGATCCCCAGCCACTATAAGTCTTTTTCCACAACCCCCTGAATGTTCTTGGTAGCTCCACAGTCCTCTTACTCCAAGTAGTTTGAGAGTTTGCTGTAAAGAATGGTCTACAAAGCTCTATCTATCTATCTATCTATCTATCTATCTATCTATCTATCTATCTATCTATCTATCTATCTATCTATCTATCTATCTATCTATCATATAGTGCCTTTCATATCTATCTATCTATCTATCTATCTATCTATCTATCTATCTATCTATCTATCTATCTATCTATCTATCTATCTATCTATCTATTATTATATAGTGCCTATCTATCTATCTATCTATCTATCTATCTATCTATCTATCTATCTATCTATCTATCTATCTATCTATCTATCATATAGTGCCTTTCATATCTATCTATCTATCTATCTATCTATCTATCTATATCTATCTATCTATCTATCTATCTATCTATCTATCTATCTATCATATAGTGCCTTATCTATCTATCTATCTATCTATCTATCTATCTATCTATCTATCATATAGTGCCTTATCTATCTATCTATCTATCTATCTATCTATCATATAGTGCCTTTCTATCTATCTATCTATCTATCTATCTATCTATCTATCTATCTATCTATCTATCTATCTATCTATCTATCTATCTATATATCTATCTATCTATCTATCATATAGTGCTATCTTCTTATCTATCTATCTATCTATCTATCTATCTATCTATCTATCTATCTATCTATCTATCTATCTATCTATCTATCTATCTATCTATCTATCTATCAGCCATTCCTCCTGTATCAAGTTCTGCATATTTTGCCTTTTAGCATTCATTGACTTCCTCCATTCGGTTTTCATAGGGACAGTAAGTTCCAACAGGATCATATGCTTTGAAGACACAATGTCCGGGAGGAGCGAAGTGGTTGTGATGTTTTCTTGGCACTTAATCTGCCTTCCTAGATTCCTAAGTCACGCCAATAGTGTGCCTTCTCCCCAGCTTTGTTGATGGTGATGGACGTCTTAGGAGCATGCTGATTCTTACTATCCTCAATCGCTATTCTGACTGTATCTTCCAAAGACCTCACAACCTGGTCATGGCACCTTTCTCCCGTCACCAACACCTAAAGTGCCCCTCTTCATTGGCATGCTGGAGTGACTGCTATGCAGATTGGCCAGGCTGAGACAACGACATAGGCAAATTTGATGAGAAACTTGATATGTAGTGGGTCATCTCTAAAGGGGTCTGTCCAGGTTTTCCTGTGGGGTTCAACACAAGATCAACTGGAGAGGTGTGCAAATAAGTGAATTAGGTTTTCTGTTTTGTTTCGTTTTTTTGTTTGTTTTTCTGTTTGATTTTTTTGTTTGCTATCCAGACAAGGCAAATCTTTGACATTAGGGGGTGAGAATTAAAGGACAGGCCAAACTGAGAAGAAACAGAAAGAAAAAAAACTTTTGAGTGCAGGGATGACTGCTGCAGAATTTGCATCCACTAACAAAATATTTTTCTCTCCTCTGCTGTTTCATCGTATTGAATTACCGTAATAAACTCACACATAAAAGAATTGTGGATCCAAAATGGAAATCCTTGATGAATTGATAATTGTAGACTAGGGTGTGTAAAGACCCCACCGGTGCAAGACTTTATTGGTTTGTGATCTGAAAACTGACTCTACCTCTTCTAGGGTCTTTTTCAAATGCAGGTGACATAGCAATGGTGGCCAGAAGGCCTTGACCAAATATTTAAGGGTCTTCCTCTGTGCTGACTGCTTCAAAAGTAGTGAAGAAGCAGGTGGTTAAGTGAGTTCCATTGCCCATTGCCATGATTCCTTTTGGTTAGTCCTGGTGGGCATGAGCTAGCAGGGATGAAACAGAAGAAACTTCACAGCTATTCATCTATGTTAGAAGTGAAATGAAGTGTATGTCTCTGCATAATCTCTTTGAATTGAACCAGTGAACTCTGTTGAGTCCATATTTGTCGGTTTTAAGATTTTTAGTTTAAGGGGAGATTTACATGATTATGTACAGAGCCATGCTGGTATTAGAATGGTTTCATCCTTACTTCTCCAGGCAGCCTCAAAATAATCCCCAGATTTTCATAACAGTTGTCCAACACTACAGTATATGAGATTACGTCTAGAGATTTAGCTCAGCCTAAACAAGGAACAGTTGGGGGAACCAGCTGTTAAAAGCACGGCAGGTCAATAAGCCATTGGCTTGAAGAAGATGAGTCCATGGTTACTGAGAGGTTAATGAGAGGTGTTAGGAGGTGGGCGAGTGTTTTGTTGTGGTAGAAAATTAGACCAGAAAGGCATGGACAGGAAGTGTGTATGTTCAGGTTCAGCAAGACGAGAGGATTGCATGTCATTTGTAGATTTCTCCTTTTCTTCATTTCTTCCAGGGATTTGGTTTGAATTCCCACTATTCGTGTATATCTTTATGCCACCTATTTCTGTAGAGAATGAGTGGCACAGTGGGTGAATGGGTGGGTTCATCTGCAAAATTGTGTTGTTGAGATGCTTCATTTTACAGATTCTTTTTACAGATTAAAAAAAGGCAGAACGACGGTGGCATCATTAACACGGAAGATGATCAAATGAATAAAACGAATGGAAACTACGTCAGTCATTGCGTTAGGCCTTTGTAAATCTGAAAATGTCTTAAGACTGGAGCACACGACCTACAAGGAGTCTAAATCTGCCCATCATTGTGTATTTTGATCAAAAATGTTTTATTAATAAAAATTATGTGGCCCTTCTGGTCCTCCTGAAATCGAGGTTCCAGACCCAGCAGTTTGCTAGCACCAGCAAGTTGTGCATAGTGGAAGACTAGGCTGTCATTCTTCTTCTTCTTCTTCTTCATCCTATCACATTTGCTTCATGATTCACAGAGGTCGCTGCTCTTTTTTGTCTCTGCCATTATGTTCCCTATACAGTGTGACGTATGAAAGACGCAAATCCTGATAAACATGGGGAGGATGCCGCTAGGCACATTTCATGACTACCAACAGGTTGCAGACAACAGAGGTTGGAGCTGTCAGTGCTCTTCTCTCTGTCACGTAATGAGCCTCTGCAATTTGCTTTATGCACTGCAGACATCACTACCTTGTCATCCTTTAAATCAGGCTCCCTATGTAGTTTGCAATAAGAAAGTTATAAATCCTGATAACTGTGTGGAGGGTTCTGCTAGGGACGGCACGGTGGCGCAGTGGTAGCACTGCTGCCTCGCAGTAAGGAGAGCTGGGTTTGCTTCCCGGGTGGTTCCCTGCGTGGAGTTTGCATGTTCTCCCCGTGTCTGCGTGGGTTTCCTCCCACAGTCCAAAGACATGCAGGTTAGGTGCATTGGCGATTTTAAATTGCCCTTAGTGTGTGCTGGGTGTGTGGGTGTGTGTGCCCTGCGGTGGGCTGGCACCCTGCACGGGGTTTGTTTCCTGCCTTGCGCCCTGTGTTGGCTGGGATTGGCTCCAGCAGACCCCCGTGACCCTGTAGTTAGGATATAGCAGGTTGGGTAATGGATGGATGGGTTTCTGCTAGACACTCCATCTTTCGAATGTGTTCTCATAAAGCCCACTTCTCAGACTCTTGTCATTATTTTTGAGGCACCTTTTTCACCCTCTGTTCTGTCTAGTTCTATACTTTCCAGCTTTGAAGGCAACTCCCTCAGTATGCCTCATACGCCTTGACCCCTCATCATGCGTCTGACACTCTTAACTTCCTCTTTCATCATGTCAACAAAACCAAGCTGACCAATTACATCAAAGCCAAACTGACCAATAGGATTGTTCTGAGGGACTGAGCACACAGACATTAGTTTTTTTATTATATTCTAGTGATGGTACCTGTCAAAGATAAGTAATATAATAATTTAAAAATGTTTGCCATCTCAAGCCCTATGTGTACATTCAACACCTTTCCTCAGTATGCCCGTTTATGAGCTTCCCTTCAATGGCCCCGCTTCCTCTCTCAAGCGCATTCCTCTAAAGACAGCATCTCGTACTCTTTCATGATTTATGAGGCACCTTTCTCGCTGCCTGTCCGGTTTTATGTTCTCCGTCTTTGAAGCCGACTGTCTTAGCACGCACCTTTACTGCTCGTCGTGCATCTCACTAAAGCCAAACTGACCAATCAGGTTGCTCTGAGGAACTGGACACACAGACTTTAGTGTTTTATTATATAGCAGACCAGTAACGGCGCACTGCACGATGACGTGCTGTCAATACACTTGACTTGAGCATTCCTAGTTTCCATCCTCTTTCTCTGTACGTTTAGCATTCATTTGCTCAGAGGTTGATGTGCTTGCTGCTTCCTGAGCAGCTCATTTTCTCCACCCTAGCGACCCGCTTCTTCTCTTCTTTCGTCGGCATCATTTCGTGTTGAAACTGATTAAGTCAGTGTTTGTGTATCTATTACTTAATACGTTTTTCTTAATTTTTCACATAAGCTGGCACTGAAGTCTTCAATCTGCCTCAAGAATGATTTAAGATATGAAGAGGTAGGGAAGTGATGGCGAAGGTGGTAGGGATGAGAACGGCACCTATACGCATGCGCCACATGGCCGCCCTGTTCCCCGTTTCCCAGAGTTGATTCCACAATAAAATAAAATAAAAATAAAAAGAGGAATAACCTTGGAGGTCAATCATCACCCGGTAGACGTCACGTAGTATATGTGGACTAAATTTCAGGTCAATTGGTGAAACGGTTTGTGAGCTACAGGTGATTTAAAATCCTGGACAGACAAACCAACTGCCACAGCAGCGTATTATATATAAAGATAATGAATTGCTGTACTCAGGTTTTCCTGCCACACTCCAAAACATGCATGTTAGGTTCATTGTCATCTGTGAAATGGCCCAGTGTGACTGTGAAGATGGGCGCCACATCCAGGCCTGCTTCCCAAATTATGCCCTTTAGTCCTGACTCCCTGTGACCCTAAATTAGGTTAAGCAGATTAGAAAATAAATGGGTGGATAAATCAGATAAAAAATTCTACCAAAACAGAAGACTGTGCTCTTTCGTGTCTATAAATAAGTAAATGTGCATGGTTTGGTTTTGGTAGCTACCATAACCTTTATCAGAAGATGTAAAGTTATGAAGGAGCAACACGAAGAGCATAGTTAAAAATGAACACAAGGCTGTCTGCACAGCCCATTGTCAAGCTTTATTAAAAACCAAAGAGGTAAAAGCCACAGATAACATAATGAATTGGGGTCAGAGCGTCTAAGCCAGACTTCAGTGGGTAAGCAGAAGCTGAACTTTCGACCTACAGCTTTTAGAGTGGCTGTCTGTTGGCACCTCTATGTGGAGGGCTCTTCTGCATATTGGAGTAATAAACACTTCTGCTCGGGATCTTGGCACTCGATTACTCCCGGGGGTTCATTTTCACAGGGTGGTGCATTACTTCTGTCTGAAGCGCTGGGTTTTCTTTAGTGCTTTAGCAGAGTAGTTGTCTGACAGACAGATTTGGAACACTAACTGCTAAACAGATTATTATTCTAACGCTAGATGAAAATAAAAGTCAGATATCTAAGTAAATATTTGAGCATGGAGAATTCTGACAGATTTCAGAATGCTGAGAATGAGATATTTGAGTAGTGACTGCTGCACATTTGGTGTTTTCTCAGCCAGTTATTGTGGAGCAACAGAAAATGGCACCATCTACCAATCCATTTTCTAAATTAGGTGGTGGTTTTGGAGACCCATAGTCTGACTCAGCGGCATCAGGCACAAGGAAGGAACTACAGTATCCCTGGATGGGACACCAATCCATCTTGGGTTCATCAGGTCAACATTGTCACTTGCACAGGGTACACAGTGCACACTCAAATTCACTGGTTACTCAGGGCCTTCATAGGAAGCACTTTTGGGGACCATTAACACTGTCTCCACTGTAGCCTTGGATATTTATGGCATGAAACACAACCAAGAGGCAGACGTCTGGAGAACGGAACCTGCCAGATTCATTCACTTCTGTATCAACATTGACAAGATTGCTCCATTCCCAAGGTGGACCTTAGCAACAGAGAATGGATGATACAATGAAAAGAAATCATGAAAATGTTTAAATTCATCAAAAAAAGAACTGGATTGTTCTGGATTCAGCACTTGGTAGCTAGAGACAAGTTCTACAGATTGGAAGCTTCCCAGCACAGTGTTGATCGGGCTGTTTAATCCAAAGCCATACGAAGTGTTAAGGAATTGCTGACGTGGTCCTCAAGAGTTGGGAAGATAGCTGAGAAGTTTTACTGGCAGTAGGGGGTCACCAGGTATATCCCAAAGTGCAACAGGAAACAAGCTGCACTGAGCTGATTGCCAAAAGTGTTTGTGTTGAGATGAGTATAGAAAAGCAAGAAGATCCATGAGCCACACTTGTCACAGCCAGAATGTACCAGACCACAGCTGAGGGGTCCTGACATTAACAGAAGAAGAGAGCCACACTTGAGAGTATCAATTAGAAGAACAGAAGATCTCCACCACCCTCTCCCAAAGATGGTGCTGACTTGAACACATGAAGCGTTCTACTCTTCTTCACTATATATACAGGGTGGTCCAGATCTAATTATGCAGATCCAGATCGTCTGGATGACTTTGATTTATGCAGGGATGATTCCAGTTCGGCGCGAAGACAATTCTTCATGTTGTCAGTTCACACACTTTTTTTGGGTGATTTTCTATGTAATAAACTTAATAAGTTATAGCGTAATGAAAATTGCATAATTAGATCTGGACCACCCTATACAGTATATATTTATTGTTATTATAAGTACAATGGATTTCCACCAGTTTCTTTCAAAGATGGTGCTGGCCTGAACAATGTGTATGTTGTTCTTCTCATCTTTCTACCTCTTTCACAGTCGATAAAGTTATTTACTGCTTTCTAGCTGTATTTCTTATCAAGGGACTATAAAACGTGAAGGAATACCTTTGTTAGCCAGTGAGGCTGAAGCTGAATGCAGAATTCACTTGTCTCCTTCCAGTGGATCCATTGAATAAATATATTTATATATGTATGTATATTTAATGCTTTGCAGAGTGACTTCAGAGCAGTTATTTAAAAGAAATCCACGATATTAGGTAAAGGTGTGGTGCGGGGCCTTCCTCCCAGGTAGTAGGATTTTCCCATGAAGGAAACACAGTAATGCACAATGGAGCACTTTAATGTGTCTTCATGCGGAAAATTAGCAGCATGTCACATTTTCATAAACTGCAGTGCATTCCACCACAGACCGTGAACGAGAGGCATGAACACAATCTTCTTGTGATCATAGCCAGTGATTATGGAGCTGCAGAAAAGAACATGTGTCAACACAGAAGTGTGAACAAGTCCTTATGGAGCAGTATTCTTTGTTTTCCACAGCAAAAAAAAAACAACTTTAAAATCTCTAAAAAGCTCTGTTAAGTGAGATTCTCATTACATATTTGCAAAATTGCCTGTAAAAAACAAATTTGATTGTCACTTCCACAGAACTGTATACCCATCAGAACTCACCTGTTTTGCTCATCACTAGTGACAAATGGACAGACTTTGTGTGTGGAAACTTCTGACTTGAGCTTCCTGAAGCTTAATAATGATAATAACATCCATCCATCTTCTAACCCGCTGAATCCGAATACAGGTTCACGGGGGTCTGCTGGAGCCAATCCCAGCCAACACAGGGCACAATCCTGGGCAGGGTGCCAACCCACCGCAGGGCACACACACACACACCAAGCACACACTAGGGCCAATTTAGGATCGCCAATGCATCTAACCTGCATGTCTTTGGATTGTGGGAGGAAACCGGAGCACCCGGAGGAAACCCACACAGACACGGGGAGAACATGCAAACTCCACGCAGGGAGGACCCGGGAAGCGAACCCGGGTCTCCTAGCTGCGAGGCAGCAGCGCCACCGTGCCGCCCATATGATAATAACAATGAGACATTTTATTTATATAGCGCCTCTTCCATGCTCAAGGCTCTTGAGCACCAGCTGCTCTTGGGAAAAGCAGTGTTGGATTTATATTCTTGGGAACAGCCCTAACGGTTACTGCTGACTCTCTGCTTGACCCTGGGCATCCATCCATTCATCTTTCATCTTCACAGGAACCTGGTGCCCATCTGAGAAACAGTGAGCACAAGGTGCAACTCTACCCTGAATGAGTGCCAGTCTGTAACGGGCCACAATTACTTGGCCCAGGCGGGTTAGGAGTTGTCAGCTAACTTCACAGTCACGGAGTTCACTGTGAACTGCGCTGTATAACGTTTGTGGGATCTAAATATGTTGTCTGCTGCTTCTGGATCTTCTTAAAGGTCATGACATTTTCTAACTCACTTAGTCCAGACTGGGGTCATTTGTGCTGCTGGAGCCTATGCCAGCTAGTGTAGTGCACAAAGGCAGGAGCAAAGTTGGACAGGGTGCCAATCCAGCCCTTCACAGGGTGAACACGCACACTTGCATGTCTTTGGACAGTGGGGGAAAACCAGACATAGGGAGAACATGCAAATTCCAGGCAGCAGCGCTACCACCATGCCACTGTGCCACCATGATCTTCTCAAATGTTTTTTGTTAGATGTCTGCTTATTGAGAGTTCTAGGTCACCTATTACTGTGAACCTGGGATTGTCAATCCACCAGCCTGCAGTAGAAACGTAGGAAAACGTAACTTTACAGACACTGTGGAGTAGTGGTAAGGACACTGGACTAAAATCTTCAAGACTGCCAGTTCAGTCCCTGCGCCAGGCTGACTGGGTGACTCTGAATGTGGCCGGCTTGTACTCCAACTGTAACCTAATATATGAAAACCCTCTTACTGTAACTCTATATTTGTAAAGAGCCTCAGGATGGTGTCCAGTGTTGAACCTATGTGTTTTCTGAGGGTGGTGCAGTGGTTAGCGCAGCTGAATCCAGGACCAGGGTCCAGTTTTTTATGTAGATTGTCTGCCTTCTCATTCATCCCATAGACAAGTGCAGATACTGTGGGTTGATTGGTCCCGTGTGAGTGTGCCCTACACTGGGCCGCTTCCTGACCTGTGCTAAGTGCTGCAGGGATAGGCAAAGCCGCCCCCCAATTCACTATCTTATAACATAACTAACAGGTTGGCAACATGAATGGACGGTTTTTTGTTTGACCTAAAGCAGTGGGCAGTGAAGCAGACAGGGTGGCAGGTTATTTGTGAGCCACAAAGCGCATCACTTAACTTACCAGCGGAAATTAGTCATCCATATCCATCATACTTTGAGAAGGCGCAGCACCCTGCTTGCCCTCCATCTTGGACTGTAACCCACAGTTGTGTGAAAAGCCAGCGCACACGCACACAAGAGTCAGAGATAATGCCAGCTGAGGGCAGATAAACCAGCCAGGTGATGTAAAGGCCAGTCTTCTGTCTCATGCATTTCATGCTCTCCCTGTAGTTTATCAGTGCTCTGCATGACTAGACGAGGAGCGTTTAGCACTTGAATTACACCACAGAGAACTTATCTGGGTTTTATTACCAGTCTGTTCGGTCTATGTGACATTTGCAAGTTCTTCCCATGTTGTATTGTCCCCTGTTTGTTCCCATCTCACCACCCTTTGAGTACCTCAGTTCCCCTCACACCTCAGAGTTTGATTAACTGGTGACAGAATCGGTCCATTGTGACATGTGTGTAGATTAGATAAACGTCATTAATCTCCAAGAGAAATGCAGATGCATACAGCAGCAGAAACATAAAAACAAGGATACAGGCCTGCAGGAGAAATAATACAACTGATCAATCAATTGATATGTAAAAACGTAAATAAATGTATATTGTGCAGATATTTCAAAATGGTATTTTAAAATAAACTTAACGAGTGCCCGGGGAGGAAGCATTGAATTGCCTGATAGGTGCTTCTTAGCACACGATGGTGGAATGAGCCTGTGGCTTAAAATGCTCCAAGTGAGCGCCTCCTGGTGGGGATTTTTCATGATGACAACCAAATTTGCCACCTCCTTTTTTCCACAACAGCTTCCAGTTTGTCCAGCGTTCACACCGTGATGGAGCAGGCTTTCCTGAAACGTTTGTTCAGGCGTTGTGCTTCTTTTGAACTCAAGTTGCTTCCCCAGGAGACTGCAGTGTAGAACACCACACTGGCTACTATGGACTGAGAGAACATTTCCAGCAGCTTGCTGCGCACATCAAATGACCGGAGGCTCCTTAGCAAGTCCAGTCTGCTCTGGCCATTCCTGTGTAGCTCCGCTGTGTTGCCAGACCAGTCCAGTTTATTTTGGATGTGATTTGAACCTCCAGGTACGTGTAGCTCTGCTCCACTTCCATGTCCTCCCCCTGGATGGTGACTGGTCTCAGACTGTCTCATCGTACTGGGCCATAAACTGTACTGGCATCCCGTCCTGGGCTGGTTCCTGCCTTGTACCTGTTGTAGCTAGGATTGGCTTCGGCTCCCTCTGATGGAGAAAGTGGATCAAAAGGTGGATGACTAGATTGTGGTCAAAGCAAGTTGTGTGTGTCAGTGAAAAGCAGAAAGGTTTGTGGACAGAAAAAAACGGTGTTGCGTAATTCAGCGAGCAATAGCATCTGTTGTGTTTGTTTTTTGTATTGCAAAGGATCGTGGGTGAGGTGGCACTGCGAATTGAGATATAATTTTGAGGTACCACCTGCCTCACCCTTCATAGGGTACTGCTCCTCCTCAGTGTTCCTTGTATGCTGCCTTAAGATGTTGTTCACTGTGTATTGGTTTGGTGGCTCAGCGGTTAGCGCAGCTGGCCAATGGCTTAATGAGATTCCATTGGAATGCCAGTCTGGTCACCAGCTCTGTGCAGTTTGCACCCTCACTACAAGTCCAGGGGTTTTTTTTTGTTGAGTGTGACAGTTTTCTTCTCACATCTCAAGGTTCATTGGTGATTGTAAATGCGCCTTCTGTGGGGGGAATGTGCCCACTGCCTAAACTGGGGTCCTGCTTCCCAGTAGAGTGTGTGTTATTTCTCTGTGTCCTGCCCTTGTGTAAAACTGGCATCGTATGAACCTTTCCCTTCCTCTCTTGATTAACAATCCTGTGGACCAAACTGTTAAGCACATGTTTGATTTGCCTTGTGGTGTAATACGACTGGGCAGTGGAGTAGCCAACAATGTTTGCACTCCGGTGTGATTCCTGTGTAATGTTCCTTTTTGTTGTACTAATGTCAATTTTAGTTCTCTGTGGTACTTGGTAAACTGCCTAGGGGGTGATGCTGTCTATGAAAGGCACTATATGAAATATGGATTGGATGATTGAGTAACCGGCAGTCCAAAGAACACTAGAACAGTTCCAATGAGAGCAGGCCATTCAGACCAGCAAGCTCGTCCTTCCTATTCTCTGTTTCAAAGTAGCATCAAGTGGAGTTTTGAAGGACCCCAGAGTGCTACTCTGTACCTCACTACTTGATCATTTACTCCTTGTCTCTACTGTGTGAACAAAAAGTTTCTAACATTTGTGTGAAATCTACCCTTATGTTTCCAATTATGTCCCTATGTTCTTGCTTTTATAGTAGCAGATGGTGATCCACTGAACTAATTCCCTGCATAACTTTAATCATTTCAGTCATGTCACCTCCCAGTCTCCATTTGCCTAAACTGAAAGGCTTCATCTCCTTCCATCCTTCTTTATAGCTCATATTTCCTAGCCTAGATGCTGTCCTCAGGACTTTCTCTAGCACTCCTATGCCTTTCTTATAATATGGAGACCCAAACTGCACACAGTACTCCAGCTGAGGGCTCACTAGTGCATCATAAAGCTTAAGCTTCCTTAACTTGTGCTCCACATATCAGGGCGCTATATAACCTAACATCATGTTAGCCATCTTGACCACATCTGTAGAATGTCCATTATGAGTCTCAGGTCCTTCTCATGAGGTGTTCTTTCAATTTTCAGACCTTCCATTATGTATTCAAGCCTAACATTTCTACTCATATGTGTAACCCTTTGCGTTTACTTATTTTAAGTTTCATCTGCCACAGATCTACCCAAGTCTGTAGGCTGCCCAAGTCCCTCCGTAATTGTTTGAGTGGTTCTGCATAATCTGTCCTTCCACCTGGTGTGGTATCATCTGCAGACTTCACCAGCGTATTGATTTTAGTCTCGTCCAGATCATTTATGTACATTAAAAGGAGCAGAGACCCCAGCACTGACCCCCGAGGGACGTCACTTTTAACTTCGCCAGACGTCTATTCTGGTCTCCTTTGTGCAGTAGTATGAGTGTGTGAGGAAGTGTGCATTGGTGCCAGTCAGTGGACTGTTTTTCGTTATTTCATTTACTGCTGAAGGATTATGTTCCAAACATCCCCCTACCAACCCTGCATTGGAGTGAGCATGTACAATAAAAAGTGGCATGGTGCCACAATAGTTAGCTTTGCTGCCTGGCTTGAAACCTTCCAGTCATTGCCCGTGTGGAGATCCTGGGTAGCTCCCATGGCCTTGTTGGTTTTTGCCCCCTCACCTCTGTAGTCATGCAGTTTAGGGTGATTGGTGATTCTGAATTGACCTCCAGCACTTATACAATATGTGTGAGTGCCTGGCACCCTCTCTAGGGTTGGTCCCTGCCTTGTGCCACATGCTGCCAGGAAAGGCTCCAGCACTCACACTTCTGAACTGGATAAAGAGGCTTTAAGAGTCATAAGCTACCTCTGGTATGATAACGAAAAAGTGGATGAATGTGAACTTCCTTGCCCTGTGATGATGCTTGCTATGAAAGGCGCTGTATACAATGAAAACATCTTGCCCAGAACAGAAGACAGAGTTTCTCTGTGTTACCTGAAAAGTATACCAGTCCTTTTCGTTACACTTATTTATTTATTGAGTTTCAACTTTCTCCCAGTCTGCACCCCTGCCTGCCATCTGGCTTTCCCTTAACTCTTTCCTAAAGGTAAAGCCAAAGGATTTACCAGACCTCTGCCAATGGCACCCTCAGACATTTGGCTGAAAGGCCACATGAGAAGAAAGCATTGATCAGTGAGGAGTGATCTTGATGATCATAACCCAAATTATTGTGATACTTTAAGCATTCCACAATCTTAGTGGTGACGTCCTTCAGGAATGGCACTATATGAAATAAGCGGGGGTGCATTAAAAGTAAGGACAGGATCAGATGAAGGATGGCTAGAAGACACAGGGAGGTTCTCATGGAATATTCAATGAGAACAGGACACTCTGCTGCTGCGATGGCTGTCTGCTGTGTCGATTACACCAGTGAAACCGGAGAGGCGAGGGAGGTGGGGGTCCTGGATGACGAGGCCGGAGCACACTCAGGCCTTTTGGACTATGGTCAGCCGGGAGTGGATCTGTCACTGCTTCTGCCTGTGCCACTGCAGCTGCGTCGTCCTGTGCAGGATGTCCTGTAGGTAACCGCTGAAGAAAGGGAAGTGGGGCTCTGGGCTGAGGGTGCGACTCGTCGTCTCTGTGGCCATTTTACTGCTCGTTGTCTCCGCTTGAAATGGTTTAAGTAAGTTTGAAGGAGTTTGGATCGCTGCCGCCTCTGATGTCTTGGCACAGTTTCCTGAATTAGCTTGCAGCAGCCAATGTCAGACTTGGCATCATGAGTGTGCAACACACCCAGGACTCAGAGCCCTTGGATGGTGCCCTCCTCATTTTCATGGGGCACGTCTGGGCTTCAGAAGTGGATTCTGCAATGTCTGTGTAATCCACGTATCAGCCCTAAGGGTCCTCTGAGCATCTGAGCCTAAACTCGAGTCGACTTTCATGAGCATGTCAGCTCTACAACACGAGTTAGCCAAGAGTTGAGAAGTCCTTCATCCTAATTTCTGTGGGCAGTTGTGGTACTTTTTAGAGAGGTAACTGTAATGCATGTGTGGGGTGTTCTTGTGAAGAGCTTTGCATGGTGTTGTGTATCCTTTGTGGTTTGTAAAGCGCCGGGTGTCCCGTATGGCGTGTTGAATGGTGACGTGTTGTTGTACATGTGTGATGGTCTGTGCCGTGTCCCCTACTGCTCCAAGGTAGAGCTTTGATGGCTCGTGAGACTTAAAGGAGCGTCCCATTTGTGTTTCATTTAAGAATCAACTTTGTCACAGATGTTTCTCCTAAAATTCTTTAGGGCAAATAGTTTTAGACAAAAAGGAGACACAAGATACAGCTGAGGTAAAATTGAGACTTTGGTTTGAAAAAGTATGGTCTTGTTTTAATCGCTCTTCACCTATCATGGGCCTGATGCATTTATCCAGGGCGACTTATAGCATTTGAGATAGGATTGGTTACATTTCTCTTGTTTTCTCTGCACAGGCAGATGAAGTGACCTGCTCATGTTCACGTGGTGTCAGTAGGGGGATTTGAACCCATAACCTCAGGGTTTGAAGTCCAAAGTCTTAGCCACTTTGGCAGACTGCCTGCCTTTTCTTCCAGCATGGCTGTGATCGAATTGGAGCGCAGCAATATAAATTAATAATATTCAGAAGTGAGGACTACCAAGTTTCGCAATCATAGAAAAGAGTTTTATTACAACAAACAACTGTCCATACATTTCATTACTGAGCACACAATGCAAATACTGTTGAATTACAAACAAAATGTGAAGACACTACTTGGAGCCCATTGTGTGACTTAGTTGAGATCTCTGCTGAACCTCAAGAGGAGACACTTGTGGGGAATTTTTTCACAGCAGAAAAACTTGAGAAGCATGTGACAAAAGATTATGTCTCCATTGTACTTCTTTTTGGTCTCATTGTTGTTTAGGAGAAACCAAAATGATATTTAGGAGATGTCTTTTTTGATTTTTCATTCCTGTGGGGTGTTGGTTTTGTGGGGCATTAACCGTCCTGAATGGTGGGCTGGTCTGTGAGGTGTTATGTATTGTTTAGGAAGTATTTAGTGGGCTCTGTTGATTGTTGGGTATGAAGTGTTACGTGTGCTGTGTCCTGGATACTGTGTCACTGCTAGTGGTGTCCTGTATGGTGAGAAGAAGCAGTGGATCCAGTGAGTATTGTTTGACCTGCCTGAGGTAAAGTCATCTCTAATGGAGGATCGCAGGAATCGTGGGGTAGAGGGGTCCTTTCATCGGATTGGCTGTCTCAGCTGTGAAATGGCCAATAGGGGGAGGCAGCTTGATGGCCGAGGTCTCCAGGACTCTGAACAAATTCAAATCCTATTATGTGATATCATCTACTGTGTCAGGGATGCCAGGGGCCATGACCCGGCCGGGACGTCATGAGGGACCGGATGTGGGTCTGTGCCCACCGTGGATCAAGTGGGGTTTGCCTTCCGGGTTGCTCTGGGGGCCACGGGTCGAGGGCATGGAAGCCCTACCCTGTAGGGGCCAGTGGTCACCGCCAGGAGGCGCCCCAATGCCTTGGGGACCTGTTACCCCAGCACTTCCACCACACCAGGAAGTGCTGGGGGGAAGATTTTGGATGTTACCCGGAGAGCTGCTGGGAGGACAGCCGGCACTTCCGCCACGCTGGGGCGTGGGTAGAGGAGGAATGCCGGGAACACCTGGTGCTCATCCGGGTACGGAATAAAAGGGGCCGTCTCCATTCATTCGAGGCTAGAGTCGGGTGGAAGAAGGACGAAGCTCAGGAGAGCTGTGGAGGTGGCCCGAAGAAAGGCATTGTGGCCAGGACTGTGATTGTTTTGGGGTTTGTGCACGTGACTGAGGTCTGAGTGACCATTGGCTGGGGTCTTAGTGACCATTATTGTAAATAATAATTGTATAATAAACGTGTGGTGATATTTTAACAACATGTCCGCCTGTCTGTGTCCGGGTCGGCTCCACAACTGTTAAATTCTGCTCTGCACGTGTAATATTTTCATTTTACTGTTATATTGTATTGAGGATATGTTCTGTTCTGTGTATTGTATTGTATTGTATTGACCCCCTTCTTTTTGACACCCACTGCACAGCCCAACCTACCTGGACAGGGGTCTCTCTTTGAACTGCCTTTCCTGAGGTTTCTTCCATTTTTTTTTCCCTACTACTGTTTTTTGGGAGTTTTTTCCTTGTCTTCTTAGACAGTCAAGGCTGGGGGGCTGTCAAAAGGCAGGACCTGTTAAAGACCACTGCGGCACTTCTTGTGTGATTTTGGGCTAAACAAAAAATAAATTGTATTGTATTGGTGGGTGGCGCAGTGGGTAGCACTGCTGTCTCTCAGTTAGGAGACCCGGGTTTGCTTTTCGGGTCCTCCCTGCGTGGAGTTTGCATGTTCTCCCTGTGTCTGAGTGGGTTTCCTCCGGGTACTCTGGTTTCCTCCCACAGTCCGTAGACATGCAGGTTAGGTGCATTGGCGATCCTAAATTGTCCCTAGTGTGTACTTGGTGTATGTGTGTGCCCTGCGGTGGGCTGGCGCCCTGCCCAGAGTTTGTTTCCTGTCTTGCGCCCTGTGTTGGCTGGGATTGGCTCCAGCAGACCCCTGTGACCCTGTAGTTAGGATAATGGATGGATGTATTGTATTGTATTGTATTCACAGCCTTTCACCTTCTGCACCCTTTATTGTGTTGTAGACTTCATTTTAAAAGTGAAATCCGCTGGTTTGTCAGCTGTTGGCTGTTGTCTTGTGGGGCTTTGGCTCTCCTGTTTGGTTGGCTGGTTTGTGAGGAGTTGTTACCTTCACTGAGGTGTTTGTTTGTGGACTGTTGTGTCCTGCGTGGTTTCACATGTGTGCCGTTCTCATGGAGTGTTGTGTGTTGTTCTGTTTGCAGAGAACTCGGCTTGATGTTATTTTGGGAGAATTAAGTGGATAGGCCTGGCGATTTTTGTTGGGATGAGTGGTCTGTTCTTGTCCAGATTGTTCTAGCGTTTCAAAGAGCTCATTTGTGAAGTGCCATTCCTGCTGTGTTTATGATGGGATGTTGTGCGCTGCTTTGGGAAGTGTCGTGTGTTAGTTCATAGGAAGTGGATTATCCAGCATGATAGGATTCTTTGGGAGTCAAGGCTGGGAGGTCTAGCGTGGGGCTGACAAAAACAGGGCCTGTTGAAGCCCACTGAGGCCTTCCTTGTGTGATTTTGGGCTACACAAGAAAGAAATTGTTGCAGTCGCTATGATGAGCTGTTTTGCGAGGTGTTATTATGTGTCCTGTGTAGTGTACAGTATGTGTTTATTATGTAAGCAGATTTGTTATTTTTGGCTTAGCTATGGAGGCTTCCCATATTAAACCTATTTTCTCTTTTTGAGTCGTGGATTTTAGGGCCTCAATGTTGCATTTACAGGCTGCGGGAATTATCAGAGGCTCACCTTCCCACGTCCCACGTGTTCACATGAATTTCTGCTCGGCATTTTGAGAGAAATGTTGGTTTGCTGTTGATTTCCTACTTGGTCCGCACAAAAAGCAGTTCAGGATTCTTTGTCATTTTCTTATGTGAAAGTAAAAAGCAAACTAGAGGCATTAAGAATGCATTTTGTGACTCTAAATACAGCGCCGCCATAAAAATCCCACTTCTTTCTGAGCAGGCTTGAAGGAAGTCCATGTAACCTCATCATTTGTGTCCAGTAGGGGTCGCTCTGTAGGCACTAAACTCCTACACCGGGGTACTCAACTCCAGGCCTGCAGGTCCGCAGAGATTGCAAGTTTTTGCTTTAACCAAATTTTTATTTAGAACTCATGTATTTACTCCTAAAGCAATATGTTTTTGGGCTTAGTTTTAGCTGTAATTCAAAAATCTTAATTGTCTATTTTAGTTTTAAACAGCTGCATTTAACTATTAATTATTGCCAGTTTTTGTAACCAGTCATCGATTAATAGTGAGGTGCAAATGGCAAAGAAACCACCAACGCTGCAGCGACCATTCTTCCATTTACGCCTGCGTATGTGCATCATGGAGTATCTGTGTTAATACAAGGTTTTGAAATAAATGAGGGAGAAGGAAGGGACAACTAAGTACAAATCTGTTCTGAACCACGAAAAATGAATTATGGTCTCTGAAAATGAAAAATCTACAAAGTGACAAAGTCTTATCTTAGAAGAATGAAAGCACACCAAGCCAGCTAAAGTCAAAGTAAAAAGTATGTGAACCCTTTGAAATGATCGGATTTACTGCATGAATTGGTCATAAAAAGTGATCTGATCTTCATCTAAGTCACAGGTACTGATATACACAATGAGCTTAAGCCAACAACACACAAAAACTTCTACTCTTTAATGTCTTTATTTTACAAATGCATTCAACTTTCACAGTGGTAGTGGAAAAAGTAAGTGAACCTTGGGATTTAATAACTGGTTGACCCTCCTTTGGCAGCAGTGACCTCAACCAGGCACTTCCTGTAACTGCAGATCAGACCTGCACATCGTGTGGGGGGAATGTTGGCCCCTTCTTCCCTGCAGAACTGCCCTAACTCTTCCCTATTCTTTGGTTGTCTTCTGTGTAATGGCTCTCTTCAAGTCATTCCACAGCATCTCAATAGAATTGAGATCTGGTCACTGACTGGGCCACTCCAAAAGGCAGAGTTTGTTCTTCTGAAGTCATTGTGCTGTGGATTTGCTGCGATGTTTGGGGTCATTGTCCTGTTGCATCACCCAGCCTCTTCTGATCTTAAGTTAACGGACAGACACCCTCACATTATCCTGGAGAATGTTGATAAACTTGTGAATTTATTTTCCCCTAAATGATGGCAAGCTGTCCAGACCCTGGTGCAGCAAAGCAGGCCTAAATCATGATGTTCCCTCCACCATACTTTACTGTAGGGATGATGTTTTGATGTTGATATGCAGGGCCCTTTTAACGCCAAATTAAGTTCTGCTTGTTCCTCTCAAATAGTTCAATTTTGGTTTCATCACTCCACAAAACATTTTCCCAGTACCGTTGTGGAGTGTCCAAGTGCTCTTCAGCAATGTTCTTTTTAGAAAGCAGTGGCTTCCTTCTTGGTGTCCTGCCATGGACTCCTTTCTTGTTCAATGTTTTACGTTTAGTTGACTTATCAACAGAGATGTTAGCCAGTTCTAATGACTTCTTCAAGTCCTTTGTTGTCACCTTAGGGTTCTTCTTTACCTCATTGCTGACTTTGCATTGTGCTGTTGGGGTCATCTTGGCAGGGCACCCACTTCTAGGCAGAGTAGCCACAATACCAAATGGTCTCCATTTAGAGATAACTTACCTAACAGCAGACTGATGAATATCTACGATCTTTGAGGTGACTTTGTAACCCTTTCCAGCCTTATGTAGATTAACAATTGTCAATCGTAGCTCTTCAGACAGCTCTTCTGTGCAAGGCGTGATTCCCATCTGGCTAGTCGTCTTGTCATAAGCTCAAACTCAAGCTTTACAGTGTTTTTTATCAGTCAGAGTAATTCTATGCCACACCACTGAACTCGTTTCATTAAATGGACTCCAGGTGTGCATAATTCTGACTGCAATGAGCTTTTTAAAAAGTCATTTAGTTTAGGGTTCACTTACCTTCTCCAACCTTCAGTTTCACAGTTTGAATGATTTATTCAATATGGTCAAAAATTATCTGAAAATCTGTGTATCTTTAGTTATTGGAGACTGTTTGTTCATTATTGGGAATGACATGAAGATACGACCATGTTTTATATGGGAATTAGACATAAATGTAGAAAATTTCTCGGGGTTCACATACTTTTTACTTTGACTGTAATTAAATACCATGTTTCATTATCTGCTAGGCCTGGTTGGAATGAAAACCTGCACCCACCGTTGAGTAGCCCTGTCCTAGACTCTTGATATCAGCAAAGTCCCGCGTGCCAGCAGAGGACACCACATACTAAGATGTTTGGGAGGATGAAATGGAAATGCCAGTGAACAAAGTTTGTTTTTTTGTTTTTTTTTGTGTGAGAATCAGAGTTTTCAAAAGACTTTCATTTTTCAAATAGCAAGAGAATCGTAAGCATTCATTATTATTCTCTCTTCACAGTACCAGGCCAAAATCATAAATTCTTTTCCTAATTGTTTTTTTTTAATTGGTGTTCACAAGAAAAGAGTAAGAATATTTTGCTATATGTGCTGCCATCTTTATTATCACTTATTATTCAGCTGACACTTTCATCCAAGGCAACATTTCAGATACAATTGCTTACAATACTTTTGCTCTTCCTGTGGAAACACAGCAAGGTGTAGTGACTTGCTTACGGTGACATGGTGTCAGTAGTGGAATTTGAACACCACAACTTCAGGATTTGCAGTCCAACGTCTTAACCATTACACCCCACTGCCTGCCTGGTCTGATGTCACATACTGCATAAGTGTGCTGCACGTGGTCCAGCGGCACCCCACATACATGGCAACAAAGTGGCAGCGCCTATTGAAAATCTTGGAAAACAGAGAAGAAATCAAAGCAAACAAAAAAAATGAATAACATCTCCAAACAAAATAGAAATATCAAAAATCTAATACTAATGTGTTTGTGACTCTAATGTCACCATAACAACAATGAAAAATAACAACAGGGTGGAAATTTAAAATTGCTAACTTACAGCTGTACACCTCAGAGCTTCAAAGTATCATCTACGAATCCAGAAGGTCTTCCAAGGGCCTGCCTTTGGGGGCTGTTTGGACCACCAGGATGGTGTGCTGTGGCTCAGAGGGCATTGTTGGTTGGATGAGTACAAAAGAGCTCAGAAAGGCCTCAGGGTGTTTTGTTTTCTCGTTTTTAGCTTTTGATTAACTTTCTCTGAACCCCCTTCTTTTATTTGTGTTACAGTTCAGTCTCATGTATAGTTATTTTAATATCTTTAGCTTCTTTTTTGGTTTCAGGAGGGACTCGTTAGCATCCCCTAGAGCAGGGGTCCTCAATCACAGTCCTGGAGGGCCATAGTGGCTGCAGGTTTTTGTTTTAACCCAGTTGCTTAATTAGAAAGCAATTCTTATCAATAATTTAATTTCATGGCTTGTTAGTGCTTTAACTCTGCCATGTCAGGGCCTTCTCATATCCTAGATTTTCTTCTCCTTTCTAAAGATACCATCCAAATGATTTGAAGGCTAAAATGGAGGAGTACTTCTCAGTCCTTCACTTTTTTCTCTTCACTTTCCTTCCATGTATTTAATTAAACTCAATAGTGCATGATAAATACACACAGAGGTGTAAATGGTAACAAGCTAAAAGGAGAAATGCTGCTCTCTTTTGTCATTACATGTTATTGCTAATTAGGAGCAATTAAAAACCGAGAATACGGCTGTTTAAGACTAAAATAAGCAATAAGGGTTCAAAATCGTAACGAGCGAGACAACTAAAGTGAAGCAAAAGTGTCACTTGAGCAGTAAGAGCTTCTTATTAAGCAATTGGGTTGGAGCAAAAACCTGCAGCCACTGCGGCCCTCCAGGACCGTGATTGAGGACCCCTGCCCTAAAGTACAAAGTTATTATGATTTTTTACTAGCGTAAACTAAACACCGTTGCTCAGGCTTTTTATTTCTGGAACATCAACATTTGTGGAATTGTGAGAATTAAATAATATTTCCATATTAATTCAGTGATATTTAATTTAAAAATTCTATACTAAGTACATAAATGTGTTATTGCAATATGGCTAATTAATTAATATAATTGTTTGCGATATGCCGTACAATATTTTTGTTTTTCCATTCCTGTGAGTAAATGTATAAATGTCTTGGTGTGCCCACTCTGGAGAAAGCAACATGTAGTGGACCAAGGGGAACGCGCTCCTGGGGCCTCATTTACAGCCATGGCACTGGATATTGCAGTCACTTCAGATCAAAAGGCACATCTGTGGGCATCAGAGGAATGTGTGGAATGAGCTTAACCATCAGGACTGAAGCAAACCTTTGGAGACATTGCGAGCAGGGGTGTAAAGTGGGTGGTATCGTGAAGGGACCCCAAGTGACAAGTAAAACTCATTTTGAACATTTTTTTGGGGTGGTGTGAAGGTACAAACATTTGACAAAAGAACCATTTCAATGAAATAGTCGTCGAACTTCTAAAACAAAAATAAGTACTGCCCCCTGATTGTTATGATTAGGTTTTACATGTATTCACTTGGTATGTTCTGCGTCTTGAACGTTACTTTTTAGGTTCATCCATCGTCGCTTTTTATGAGAGCCGTCACTGGCACCTGCATTCCTCATTGCTGGGGGTGTGGCTTCTGGGGTCGTGACCCATGGGTAATCAGTGCGACAGGGTAAAAGGTCAGATGGAGGCTTCTTTCGTTATCCTGTCTATGGATACAAACCTCCTAAATAAAAAAGAAACCTTTTGTTATTGTGCTTCTCACAAGATTTGCTTGGTTTGACCTCTTTGGCTGTTTTTTTTTCTCGACTTCGATTCTTGTCTCTTGTTAGGATTTGGTAGCTACGTTTATTTTGATTTGTTTTGGTTTCATTTTTTTACATACTTTTCTCTATTTAGCTCAGTAAATAAATCATCTGTCCATCTCTTGGCAGTACACAGATACACTACCTACCTTTTTCATGTGGAAAAAATTTGGTTTGCTATATTGGATCTGCCATCTTGAAAGTTGAAAAGACAATTACACATTTGTATATTGCCAGCCATAAAACACCTCGGTAACAGTTTTGTTTGGAATCAGTTAATAAAGAAACAGAACCTCCGTTGTTAATGTATCAAGGGGAAGAAATTAGGGGGAGAAGGAGGAGCGTTTTATGGTGTTATCAGACACCTACTATGAAAGGTACCAACTGACCTCTTGGGCCGTTTTCTAGATGGGGATAGAAAGAAATGTCAAAATCAGTTATGTAACTACGCCTGTCTCACTGTTCATACTGCCCCCTGTATGTTTCATCCTCAGGGCTGCAATGGCAGGCTGCTCGTTGGCTCAGGCTGTCTTTGTTTTCAGAACTTTAGCTCATCCAAGTATACCCAGAAATTGTTGCAGATATCATAAGCAAAAATATCAGCTCTTCTCGTGCCAACCTTAAGGTTGCTTCTCTGGGACTTATAGCTCATATCCTAAACTATATCAGATACTCTGTGTTCCAACTTTCCCAGCATACACTGCACTTCTGTTCAGCTTGGCCAGACTTCAGGCCTGTCACGTGACATGTGTCACTTTAAAGTATCCCCCTGTACTGCTCCCCTAAGGAGAATTTTTTGTTTCTTTTCCTTTTTTGTGTGCCATTGGCCTCTTTTATTCAGTGGCATCAGAAGCAGGCAGTCCCAAAAAGCACTTCCACTCACTCTCGGCCTGGGGTAGTCTCACACATCTGAGAAGAGCTTGAAGGATGATCCTCAGACAAGCCTGCACGACAAGGTTTAAAGCTTGACCAGAAAGCCTGCTGGGCCACACTCCGGTCGGGTGATGTGAGACATGTTGTGTGCTCAAAGACAGGTCCACGTCAAGCTGGCGTTGTGTGTTACTCGGGACTGTCGGATTTGATAATGAGAGCAGCTTTTTCTTCTCTGTATTTCAGGTCCAGTTGTCCAGCGTCAAGTCCAGAATGGACCTTCTTCAGATGATATTGAAGTACAAAGGCGGTAAGAGACATGGGCTGGGGGTCATCTTGCTTGCCAGAATAAGGGATACATCTGGTCATGTGACTGTCTTGCCAATGTCCAGCAGACAGTGGGCTTTTTCGGACCCTACCGACTACAGCTCTTGCTGCTTGAATATGCCTAATGTGGTTGGAGCTGCCTTTGATTTACATTGCCATATAGGCTGGTATTCTTGTGTCACGCTGGATATGAGAGGAAGGCCACTTTTATCGGGAGCCTGGTGAGGTCAGGCCTCTGTTGGCCTTTTGTCAAGTCCAGTGCAGGCCTTATTAGAGGGATGTCTGCCTCACCAATAATGTAGGCTGGAAGCATGTCCTGTCATTCTGTTCTTCTTTTGTTGTAATTTGGTTTGGCACTAAATGGTATTGTTAAAGTCACCAGCAGTGGATGGCAGATTTTACAAGACCGGCTTATCGGAAAAGCAAATGATCACAAGCCCACTTAGGACTCTTTGGAGGGAGTGGAGTTGAGTCTCAGCCCTTGCTGTTTTGGGCCTGCCTCTGGTGGTCCGTTCACCCCTATCCTTTGCTACCCTACAGGCAGATGATGGAGCAGCAGCAGCAGTTTCAGGCGCAGATGGAGAGGGATCGACGGGCTTCCACGTCAGGTGAGCAGTGAGACATTCAGGATGGGGACAGTTGATTGAGGTGGGAAGCTGAAGTGGGGGTGGGCAGTGCATTGGGAGATAGATACTGGTGGGGTGGAAAAGCAGGGCATGTTTCCTGGCAGCTGAGGGCTGTGTTCAGGGATGGGGGGGGAGGTGTTTGTTGTTCTGTATCTCAGGCTCTTTAGCTGCGTTGACTGTCACCTCTCCTCTCCTGTTTTTCTTTTCACCCACTCATTTTTGATTTCTTCTTTCTCTGTTCGCTGTTTGTCTTTTTAGTGACCACCCTTCAGATCAAAGTTTCATCGTCTCCTTCTAAGTGTCCCTCACCCCCACCCGAGTACAGCATTTTCAAAACAGGATCTGCCCCACCACCCTCTTACGCCAAGGCCACCTCCTCCTCTTCTTCGCGCTCTTCTTCCTATGAGCGGGACATGGCGGATTCAGGTGCACCTGCTGCCTCACTGCTCTCCACTTCTTTTCCTTCTGCTTCATCACCCTCACTGCCCAGTGTTGGCAGCCCACCTCGCAAGGCCCGACAGATTCCTCTGTCTCCACCGCCTCCTGGCCTGCCTCCGAACCCTGCCACCTGGCCGCCCATGTCCGTATACTCTCCTCTGCCCCCTGCTGGCCCTGTGATGATGCCAATGCACACTCCAGCTGTCCTCCCGGTTGCACTTCCTCTGATGCCTTTGCAGAATGGCAGGTTCAAAAGCCCTGGTGACCGTGGGACTCAAAGGCCAGGGTCTGATACCATCCCCTCAAATGGGCATCTGGAGGAGCCAGCCATAGCCTGGACTCCTAGATCAATCTCTGCTGTAGCTGGGGGCTTCTGCCAGCCACAGTATCCCCCTTACCCACCAGTGGCACAGGCCTACCCACATGACTCCCCACTGGTGAACTCACCGCCCTCATACACCAGTGTGTCGGAGATGGCCCTGGCCAAAAAGAGATCCCCTCTTCCTGCACCCACTGCAAGATTGAGTAAGTACTTCTGTGCCACCTGCTGTGCTGTTCTAACCAGCCCAGCCGTTTGCTGTGACAGTGTCACTTGCACCAGGCAGGTGACTGAGCCCTGCCTGCCAGATTGTACGTGTGTCTGTCTGTGAGCTGCATCTTGTAAGACGTGTTTGCATGAGTGAAACCACCCATGTGTGAATGTGTTTATCTGTGCATGTGTGTGACTAATAACTGTGACATATGTACGAACATGTGTGTGCATGCATGACAGAGGGCAAAAAGATGTACTTAATATACATGTGAGTATGGGTGGGCTTACAAAGTCACTGAGATACGCAACATACAGTATTGAGTATGTGTGTGTGTGTGTGTTACTGATGGCTGCACTGTCTATACACACATACTGTCTAAGCGGTGCCTATCAGAAGTCTTCCCCACTTGGAAAATTTCAACATTGAATCACAGTGGATTTTACTAGGACTGTTAGATGTTAAAGTTAAAAGGGACCTCTGCAAAATGGTCTAAATTGGTTACAACAGTGAAACACAAAATAACTGATCACATAAAGAACTCACCTCCTTCAAGTCTGGATTCAGGAGATGCACCTTTGGCAGCCATGACACTCTTTCTGTTCTTTCTGCACAGGTCTCTCTCACTGTCTCTATCATCTTTGCACATCTCCACACTGCCATTGTTCTCCATTTTTCTTTGTAAGCTTTTCTAGTTGCATGAAGATGATGAGTGAGCAACCTTTGTCAAGTCCAGTCACAAATTCTCACTTGGATTGAAATCTGAACAGTGACGTGGCTAAGCCAGGATATTCACATTGTTGTTTTGAACCCAATCCTGTGTACCTTTGGCTTTATGTTTAGGGTTGTTGCCTTAATGGAAAGCAAATTGTCTCTTAGGTTTTAGGTTCTAGATTTCTCAAAGGTTTGCTGCATTCCATTTTGACCTCACAGTGCCTAATAGGGCCTTTGTAAGCATCCTCACAGCATGATGCTGCAACCACCGTGCTTCACGGCGGGGATGGTGTGTTTGTGATAATGTGCAGTGTTCAAGCATGGCAGTTAGTTTGGTGACGAAATAGCTTAAATTTGGTCTCATCAGACCATTGAACCTTCTTCTATCTGACTTCAGAGTCTCACATGTGACTCACATGTCTGCTAGTCTCCCATAAGGCAGCGACTAAAGAAGTACTCGGGCACAGTTGCAGTCTCACCCAATGTGACTTGTCACTCTTTCAGATGTCTTATGGACCTCTTGGTGGCCTCCCTCACTAGTCATCGTCTTGCACAATATCATGGATTTCTTTTATGTACATTTTTTTATCACATCCTGCATAGATTATTGTAAGTCGCTGTTGGCAGGTGCCCCTTCTAATCTTATGTCACAGCTCCATCTTATTCAAAACTTGGCTGCAAGAGTCCTCACTCGAACCAGAAGCAGCGAGCACATCACACCCATCCTGCTCTGTCTTCACTGGCTCCCCGTGTCTTACAGAATCGAATATAAAATCCTACTAATAACCTACAAAGCCTTAAATAACCTTGCGCTAAACTACATCAGTGACCTAATCCATCACTATGTGCCTGCCCGCCCACTAAGGTCCTCCGATTCTGGTAATCTTGTTGTGCCCCCCACTAATCTACACTCCATAGGTGACAGCAGGGCCTTCAGCTGTATAGCGTCCAGACTCTGGAATGACCTGTCGAAATTAATCAGGTCAGCTGACTCCATGAATTCTTTTAAAAAACAACTCAAAACTCATCTGTTCAGGAAGGTGTTTAACTCTACTTGACTTTATTACCCTTCTCTCAGTTTACCTCTCAGTCGAGATGCTCATGTAACCTGTGTGTGTGTATGAGACCATCAATTATGGTGACTGTTAGGCTTTTCTCTGAATTTACTGTCTTAATCTTCTTTATTTATTTGATTTGTACAATGCTATATACTGTAGACCCTGTCATTCTTTCTTATATTCTGTAAGTGCCTTGAGCTTGGGAAAGGCGCTATATAAATAAAATGTATTATTATTATTAAATGTTCCAAAATCACTCTGCAAAGGGTTCTGTGTGTGTGTGCACACATACTGTGTATATATGTGTGTGTGTGTGTATATAAATATTTCTCTCTATTATAAAAGGAAATCCTGGGACGAGACTTTCTTGGAGATAATTTCAGGTCCCGCGAGACAAGAAAAAGCCAAGTTAAACCCGCTGTGATTCAGTGTTCTATGACAGTCAAAAGTGAAAACTTCTAAGAGAGTGAAGACTTTTTAAAGGCACTGTAGACTGTATAGTATTGAGACAATTTGTACAGGTGGCATTGGGTCAGATGGGCAGAGGGGGATGCACAAAAAAATGGTTCCATTAGGTTTGTATTTTCAAAAGAGGGGCCAACACTCACAACTGAAGAGCCCCTCCAAGTGGTAGTATGAGTTGATGAGGGCTGCACATCTAAATTGTGCTCCAGAAGTGGTTAATCAGATAACATTGAAATGAAGACACATTCACAGAAGACTGGATTAGTGTCATTAGAAGTCCCCTAAACTGCAAGAAGTTCCCACCTGGGGCATTGGGGCCCTGCTGCATATATTGGAGAGCAGACATATTGCATCCAGTAAGTGTGCCTGGCCCTGTAGTTGTGAATTACAGCTCAGTGATGTAGGAGTACTTGCAAACAGGAGGCTAAGGACACTCAAGAGCATTTGTGACCCTTGAAGATCTCATAGTAAACCAAGCTTGGAGTTTAAGAGCTGCTTTCTGCCAGTGGCTCATTAAATTTGGACAGGGTAGGTGAGCTGTGCACTGGATGGAGGGTAATGTGGGTGAGACATTCCCGCTGGGCCAGTTTTTTTTTGTTTTTTTTTGCATTTTCCCCCCCTGTGATCATCCCTCCCTTGTATACTTTGTATAACAAAAAGTTTGGACTTCAGGGCTTATTGTTCTGGGTAAGGGTGCTCCAAGTCACTACATATTGTGTATATGTGTGATAAGGTGACCCTATAATAGACACACTGTGTTCTCTAAAGTATAGGGTCCTCATTCCTTTTCACAGGAGGTTTCTAAATTTAGATTTAGATCTGCCTAACTCCAACTATCGGAGTGCCCCAGGACTATCTGGTAGGGTCAAAGTGTCCATTAACAGACTACTCTGACAGTAAATACCCACCCAAAAGTGCAGCAAATCAAAGTGAGTAGCAACTACACAATTTTCTACCTCGGCCAGTGCGGTGGTCTAACCATACTGCTTCATGTCAGCTTGTGTTCCGCTGCATGCAATATAATGTGGAAATGCTCTGTTGAACTTTAACTTACCTGCTTATTGTTTCACTCACATGTTGTCATGGTTACTAAATTGCATGAAGAGGTGCAGCTATAAAGCAGGATAAGCCATCAGAAAGGTCAATGCATTTCAATGAAAAGGCACACTAAGATTTTTATTGTGTAGTTGAAGGTTATGAGGGTGGCACAATATAGGCCAGGCACAGTATTTTTACAGTTGAGATTGGATAATTTGACATTATGAGACCAGAACTAGAGAAAGGACTTACTGCACCTGTGAAGGAGGGGCTAGAGAGAGGTGTCACTACAACTGAGGGCGGAGCCTCAGATGGATAAGGGTGAAACTGAAGTCAGGGAGTACTGCACCTGTGAGGGAGGAGCTAGACAGAGGTGTCTCTACAACTGAGGGCGGAGCTTCAGATGGACAAGTCAAGGAGTTCTGTAACTGTGAGGGTGGAGCTAGAGAGAGCAGTCACTGGACCTGTGAGGTGGGCGCTACGGAGTCGGGGTCACTGTAACTGAAGGCACAGCTGGAGGCCGAGGTCACATAACCTGAGAACAGAGACAGAGAGAAGAGTCACTGTCACTATGAGGGGGTAGCTAGGGAAGGGAGCCACTGAAACCTGGAGAGTGGGATAAGGAAGGTAGTCACTGTAACTAAGGACAGAGATGGGGGGTCACTTTAGCTAAAACAGAGCAAGTGTGAGGGATCACTTTAACAGTGTGGGTGTAGATACAAAGTGGGGGTCACTGTAACTGAGGGTGCAGCTGAGGGAGAGCTCACTGTAAACAGAGGACAGAGACAGATAGAAGAGTCACAGTAATTGGGAGGGTGTAGCTAGAGAGCTAGAGGTGAAGCTCAAGGAAGGAATCACTGTCACTGTGAGGGTGACGCTATATAGACCAGGTATTGTACCTATATAGTTAACATTGGTTAACCTGATGTTATGAGACCAGAACTAGAGAAAGGATTTACTGCATCTGTAAGGGAGGAGAGGGGATCGGGGGATCACTCTTAACTGTTAGGGCAGAGCATTCATTATGAGTGGTCACTGTAAGTGAGGGTGGATCTGGATATAAATAAGGATGACACTGAAGTGAGGGGGTACTGTAACTATGAGGGTGGCGCTAGAGAGATGTCACCATAACTGTGAGGTTGGAGCTACTGAGTTGGGTGGTCACTGTAACCTGAGAACAGAGATGGAGAGGAGCATCACTGTAACCGGGAGGGCAAGATAAGAAAGGTAGTCACTGTAACTTAAGGGACAGAGAGGGGTCACTGTAACTGAGGACAAAGTTGGGGGGATCACTATAACTGGGAGAGTGAAATAAGGGAGAAGGTTCACTTTAGCTAAGAATGGAGCAAGTGAGAGGGATCACTTTACCAGTGTGGGTGTAGCAGTAACTGAGGGTGCAGCTGAGAGAGAGGTCACTGTAACCAGAAGACAGAAAGAGAGAAGGGTCACCATAACTGGGAAGAAGAGGTAAGCAAGAAGGGTCACTGTAACTGAGAATGAAGACAGAGGGAAGGGTTGGTGTAACTGGGAGGGTAATGCTAAAGAAGAGGGATTGCTGTAACTGGTAGGATGAGATAAGGGAAATGATTCTTTATAGTTGAGGACAGAGTGGCCACACTTTAACTGTCCTGGTGCCAGAGAGCAGGGTCTCTGTATCCGAGGCTGCATATGAAGAGAGAGTTCATTGTAACTAGGAGGGTGGAATAAGAAAGAGGGGTAACTGTAAATGAGGACAGAGACAGAAGAAAGGGTCACTGTAACCGTGAGGCTGTAGCTACAGCGTGGGCTCACTGTGACTGAAGCCGCAGTTTGAGATAAATAAGGATGAAGCTGAAGTAAGGGGTCTCTGTTACTATGAGGGTGAAGCTAAAAAGAGTGGTCACTATACCTGAGAGGTTGAGATTAAGGAGCCAGTGCAGTACATCTAAGGACGGAATGAGTCAGAGTGATCACTTTAACTGTGAGGGTGGAACTAGAGAGTGGGAGTCATTATCACCAGAGGACAGTAACAGAGAGAGGGGTCACTGTAACTGGGAGGGTGGGCTAAGGTAGAGACATCACTAAGTGAGGGTACAGCTAAAGAGTGGGGTTGCTGTAACCTGAAGACAGAGAGAGAGAGATAGAAGAATTATTGTAACTGGGGGAAGTCAATGGAACAGAGAGACCAGGATAAAGAAGGGGGTCACTGTAACTGAGGGCACAACTAGAGAGTGGTTGTTGTAACCTGAACACATAGATAGAGAGAAGTTACTGTAACTGGGAGGGTGTAGCAAGATGGGGTAATGAATGTAACTGAGGCCAGGGCTGGCATGAGAGATCACCCTAACTGGAAGAGCATAGCTGGATAAAGAGAAGTCTCAGTGGCCATAAGGATGGAGCAAGAGAAAGATTACCAGAGTAGTGGGCATTGCTTAGCAGTAGAATGGGGGTTGGCACATAAATTAGGGGACACTGTGACAGAGCTGAGATTGGATTAAGAAGTCTATGAGGGTTGTGGAATAGAGAGGGTTAGATGGAGTAACTGACCAAGCAAGGGTTGAGTCTACTTGTACACAGCAGTACAGTATGGGCTGGATGTAAACATTAAATGGTGTGAAGATTGGTAAATCTCGGGATTGGCATTGGCAGTGTGTGTGAAGCTAACATGGGTGCAGTATTAGGATTTGCATTGGGTAACAGAGGGTGTGTTAAGCACAAGCAGTGTTAAGCTTCTTCTGATTCCACTGTTATTTGAGTTAAACTTGTGTTTCTTGTGCAGGTCCCCCTCTCCCAGCCGGTCACCCGTCACTCACTCCTGTGGCTTCATTAGCACCACCGACTCCAATACCTCCTTCAAGTGGAGGTCCTCCACCTCCTCCGCCACCTCCTGGCCCACCGCCACCTTCTGCTGGTGCCCCACCTCCTCCCCCTCCACTGCCGGCTGGTGGAGGATCAACAAGCACGGGTGATGAGAGTCCAGGGTCAGGACTAGCGGCTGCCTTGGCAGGAGCCAAACTTCGCAAAGTTCAGAGGGTGCGTGACATCTCCTTTTCTCTCTCTCTCTCTCTCCCTCTCTTTCTCTCCACATCTCATGGCCCCTGCCTTTAGAGTGCAGGGTGTCACCCTAGAGAAATATTTCAAATATTGGGTTTTCTAGACTGTGAAATCATGCCCCTTGTACTTTTCCTATAGTCTGAAGATGGTTCGGGGGGCACCAGTCCAGGTGGGGCAGCAAAGAACGAAGCCAACCGCACGAGCGGAGGTGGGGGCCTGATGCAAGAAATGAATGCTCTGCTCGCACGAAGGTCAGCAGGGAAGGTGGAAGTGCTCCGTTTTAGAAAGCAAACTGGAATGTTTGACAAATACCCACATAATACTTTCACTCTTTCTCTTTCCTAGAAGGAAGGCGGCGACACAAACAGAAAAGCCAAATGAGAAGAAAGAGGAAGAGCTGCAAACTGTGAGTGTCCCACAGCCCTCTGAAAACTGAAGTGTCTCTGAAGGCTGTCTTTTGCACTGACTATTAGTGTTGCCTTTTTATAGGATGATCCCAGCCCCTCTCCATCACCTGTGACCCGAGGGCCCAGTCAGCAGAACTCAACAGGTGAGGACTCCAACAAGTGCCAGGCTACCAGACCCACTGCCCCCATCGTATACACACCACCCACCCCATGTGGCTTTATTCACCTTGTATAACAAAACCATTTTGAACTAATAGGACACGAGTTCCCCCACATTACATTTCAACAGTAGTACAAGATGGATGCTTTCTTATTCTGCTACTGAACCAGTTGTCATTCTTGATAGATCCTCTCAAGAAGCCATGGGATAGAGCAAGTTCTACAGATAAGGCACTAGTATCAAGGTAAGCCACCACCAGGGGAGAATTGTGCTGTGAAGGAAGAGACAGAACGCATTCATCATCTTGACCAGCAGATGGCAGTGTGTTCAGCCTTCATTGTGAACAGATCTTGGGTAGAGATGCTGAACGGGTGCAAGAGGTTCACAATTAAAGTGGCGCTGGGGATTTAGAGCATTTCAAAGCAACTTCATTTGTCATCACCGACATTACACCTTCACAAGTCTAACATGTTTCTATCTTAGCTTCACCTTGAAGCTCCTTCAGTAACCTCCCTTTATATTTAAATCTTCTACTGTCTGCAATTGTTTCCTTAAAATAAGTTACCTGTGTCAGTGTCCTCCTGATTATAAAGAATCAGGTCCAGATAGCATTGTGTCTTCACTTTTATCAGTCGTCCTCATGAGTGCTGTGCCGAGGTGTATGCGCACTGATGTAACTGGGGTCCATGTTGTGTCTCTGTAGGGTCAAGTCGGGGGCTGGCAGTAATGACCTGGGCTCTGACACCTTAGATTTTGACAGAATGAAACAGGTGAGGCATTGAATTGCTTTGTGTTGGCGTGGAGCTCAGCCAGTGCTGAGTTTATTTTAATGCTGAGGCTTTCGTTCTCCCTTTGTGTCTTCAGGAAATTCTGGAAGAAGTGGTGCGTGAGCTGCACAAGGTGAAGGGAGAGATAATTGATGGTAAGATCAATGAGTGTTTTGTGTGTTCTCAGGATTCACAGGGCGTGGGGGATTTGGGGGAGTGTACATTGAGCTGATGTCCACTGGTGGGCATCCTCAACACAACATCAGCTTGTAGTCATTGTGCACTGTGGGGACCAGTGTGAGTCAATATCTGGCAATGGATATAGGAACAATAGTGATAACCAGTCAGAGTGGGGACCCCAAATTGGAAGTGTCATTGTTCACTTGGGAGTGTAAATTCCATCCATTCCAGAAAGGAGCATGGCGACCACTAGCGAGTTTGTGGACCACAGTAACTCTGCAAAGCAAAGGCCACACTTTCCACTAGGGAGTAACCATGAGCCAGCGCCCAGTATGGAGTGTGGGAACCACAAGTGCCTCTGAATGGTTGTCCACTTAGGAGTGTGTGGGCCACATTAATTTTGAGTCATTGACCACTAGGCAGTGTTAGGACCACAGTCACTGTGAGACAGAGTCCAAGGAAGTGTGGGGAACACAAGCATTGAGAACAAATATGGAGTGGAGAGTGTGTGGACCACAGTAACTGTAAACCATTGTCCTCTTGGAAGAGTGTGTACCTCATTTACCGGGAGTTATTAACTAATAGTGAGTATAAGGACCACAGTGGCAGTGAGACAGTGTCCAGTAGAAGTCTGGGGGTTAACAATAACTATAGAGTACAACCAGTAGAAAGTGTGGGGACTACACTCTTAAAAATAAAGGTGGAAAAAATGGCTGATCAGAGTGATGCCATAGGGGACCCGTTTGTGGTTCCCAAAAGAACCGTCCACATGAAGGTTCCAGAAAGAACTTTAGGTTTACTTAGATCTGTAACAGGTTCCATAAATACAGGTAATCTGAAATTGATGATAAAAGATAAGGGAAATATTAGTGGGCTCATAGTCTTTAAAAGATTCTTGCTGCATATATATCATAAGCTGAGCTCAGGTGTTCTTGATTTGTTAGCATCCTCCTAAGTAGCCTCCAAATTTGAACCATTTTGTTTTTTAATTCACTTATTAGGAACATTTTCAACTTTTTCATATGTAAAGATCCATTCTGAGATGGAAAGGGTACTTTGCCAAGCAAAAGTTCAACAACAAACCTCACAACCCAATAAAGAGCCATTAAAGAACCATCATTTTTAAGAGTGTACAGTAACTGTGAGTCATTGCCAACCTGGGTCTTTTCACTTGGGTGTGTGAGCACCACCATCATCATAAGCCGCTGCCCACCTGGGAGGACCCTAGTTTAGAGGTCAAGCCACTGCATGCTGTCATGCACAGTCTCCTTATGGTGAGTGGCTTTGGTGACACCACTCATTTCATACAGTGCCTGGTGGTCCATCACATCTGAGAGGGAGACACGGTGTTCCAAGTGGAGTAACTGGGAGGGTGGAGGTTGGATATGACCCACCAACTCCCTAACCCTCTTATTTTCTGTACTACTTTTTCCTCCAACACCTCACCACATGCCTTGGAACCTGCAGCTCCACAAAAGAAGGGTCCACATCTCCATTAGTCTTCCAAAGGCCTTTCCTGCCCACCTCCCTTTGACATTATTGTTTCTCTCTTTTTTTTGTTTGTTTTGTTTTACAGCCATTAGACAAGAACTGAGTCGGATCAGCACGACATAACGTGGGGTGGGGGGGCAGCACGTCCCAGGAGGAGAGGACCGTGAGGGTCACCTGCACTGATTGTCTATGTCCAGAGACCAGAGCCAACCTGCAGCTCAAAGCTTTCAGTCTGTATTCTGTTCAAGTCTTAAGTTTTCAAGAACACACATTTTCTAGATTTTTCCGTTTAAGAAGTTGCACACCATTTTATGTCAGCCTTTTATATTTTATATTGGCATATATATACAGTATATATATATATACTTTTTTTTTGGTTCTGGAACTAAATGCAAGCACATCACCATGGATTGCTTTTTAGTTGCGGGGCATCAGCAGCGTTTTTACCTTGAGATTTGTTTTTTAATTATTATTTTTTTATGTTTTTCTTTTTTTTTTGCCAACACAGAAGTATGAGATTATTGACAAAACCATTATGACCCTGAATTAGTTGTGGAAGATTAGAATTCTGTTTATATTGCAACCTTATCAATGATACATCTGAACACACAAGTATTTGTGATCTTGTTGATAATAAAATGTCTGTTGGCTGCGAGGTCCGCTTGTATTCATTTAGTTTTCCCCTTGATTTTTAAAAGTGGCTTCCAGTTGACACACACTTTCCTGTTGAATCCCCATTTTAATAAAGCTGTGAACCATGTGAAAAGCGAACAAGAGGCTCTTATTTGATGTGTGAGTGTCATATGTCGCTCCTACATGGCGTTGCGTTCCAACAATGAAGCTGTGGGGCTTTACACAAGAAGACGTTCGTGGACCCTTTGTGGTTACCTGCAGTAATCCCTCATAAAACCTAATCACGAAAATCGGAAAATACAATCTTCTTAAACTAACGACACAAACAATTGCGGCTTCTGAACACATCGTTTAAACATTCACAGGCCAGGGTGAAAAAAGCAGGTGACCTTCAAGGTCAACGACTTCTCCAAATTGGAGTTGAGCGTTCAGTCAATGAGAGGAGGTTGACGGTGTAGGGTGGAGGTTCAGTGCCATACAAAAAAGCTCAAAGTTTGGTTACCGACAGAATCAGTGCTCCTCCTCTCAAGAACGGAACATCAAGCAAAATACTCTTAGAAGATATATTAGAGACTTGCATTAGAGACTTCTAAAGACCTGGGTTCTGCACAGTCCACCATTAGACAAGTTGTTTGCAAATGGAGGGTACTCTGCACTGTTCCTGCTGTCCCTGGAAGTTGCTGTCCTACAAAGATCATGACAAGAACCCAGCATGCAAAGCAAATGACGAGCAGACATCTCCTGAACTTCCCAAAGCCTCTGCTCACGTATATACAACATAAGAAAAACACAGAACAGTAATGGTGTTCAGGGAAGGACACCACAAAGGAAACCACTGCTCCATAGAAGAGACATTGCTGCAGATTTAAAGTTAGCAGAAGACCACGGAGTGTTCTGCACAACACTGTGAACAGATGAGACAAAACCCTCTGAGAGAACTGCATGTTGTATGTTTGGTGGAGGACCAGCACATCTCGCCAATACCAAAAGCTATTCCAATGTTCTTATGTTTTCATGGATGAATTATATGGATAGGATTAGTGAGCTGGGCCTATATGACCTGTTCTTGTCAAAATGTTTATGGATGTTTTAGAACCTCATCTCGTCGGTGAAGGACAATGGAGGAAGCATCATGGTGTGATGCTGCTTTGTTGCCTTAGGGTTTGGACAGCTTACTTTCCAAAGAAAGAAATAATGAAGTCAAAATTGTATCAAGAAATTCTATAAGAGAATGTCAGAGCAGCCTTGTTGTCAGTCACCTGATTCTGTTGGGTGATCCAATAAGACAATGACCTGGAACACCCAAGAATGGATTGAAACAAAAGGAAAATGTGTGTTCTGGAATGAAGTTAGAGTCCAGCCCTCACCCCAAATGAGAAGCTGTGGCATGTGGCAAAGAGGGCTGCTCACGCAAGGAATATTAAGGAACAGATTTGTAATGTACAATGGTCTCCGATTCCTCCTACCCATAGTCCAAGACTGATGAGCAGCTGCAGGTAATGTTTGGTGAGGAGTACTGGGACTCAAAGAGGTTCTAGCAGTTACTAAAACAGCCTGGACTGTGAATGTTGAAACAACGTGTTCAGTATTGACAGAAAGTGTGTTACTAGTTCATGCAGATGTTGTTTGCCTATGACCGTGACTTAGTTAAACATTAGACCACACTTTGATGAGTAAGTCATTTCAAAAGGTTCACGGGCTTATAAATGAAATTGTGCCATATTCAGTGCAATCGCCCCACCATATCAGGCACAAAGTTTTTACATCACAGCTTACTCTGCTTGCCCATAATTCAGTAACTTTGACTGAAATCTGTGCTGGAGGTGCCCACTGTTGGCAACATCCTGTGCCTTTTCAGGTAAGTGAAGACCGCTTCACCCTCTCAGAAACAGCCATGGCCTGCTCTGTGAGACCGTGACACAGGGTGGGCTCTGCTGTGCCTTCACTTGGGGGCACATGGAGTAACTTCGGCCTGCTGGGTAAGTATGCTTCAGTTTCTGTCTGTTCCTGTGAAGGCCCATCTGCTTTTGGTGAACCTCCACACTTTATGTGCCAGTGGCAGCCACTATCTGCTGTGTATAAATCCGTGACACCCAATGTACTTTATAGGTCTTCTCCCTAGTATCAGATGGAGCCAGTTGAAATGGCTCGAGCATCTGTGCCTTCTGGACGCCTCTGTGGAGGTGTTTCAGGCATGCATGTCCAACCAGAAGGAGATATTGGGGGCAGACCCAGGGCATAATGGAGAGAGAAAATAATTCCCAGCTGACCTAGGACTGCCTCATTATTCCTTCAGAGCAGTTGGGAGGAGGTGGTGAGGAAACAAAACATCTGGGTGTCTTTGTTTAGACTGCCACCCTGTGACTCGAACCCAAATAGAAAATGGATGTATGGATGGATGCTCTTTATGTACCTCCATCAAGCCCATGACTCCCCAGTGCACATCTAAGTCCTAGTGTCCTCCTACTTGGATATACCCACTGTCTGCTCTCCATGTGTGTGTCACTTTCTGAATTTCCCTCCTTCCCCTTTCTTTAGATGAAGCTGAGGTCCCCTGAAGTAGCTGGGAATGCCCTCTGTCTGCTGCTGTTGCTCAGTATCTTCTTTCAGTGGATCCTACTTAATCCAATGACAGGTCCATGCGATATCGGCATCTGTACTGCAAGTAACCAACTCCATGTCATTTCATCACAGTGCCATGTTACATTTGCCAGTTCAGCCAGCCTGTTTGCCTTTGGGATGTGGGAGGTAAACTCACACAAACACGATAAACCCGTGTGTGGTGGGTGGGCAGAGATTGAACCATTTAGGATGCTGGAGCTGTGAAGCAGCAGAGCTAACTGCAAAGCCACCACACTGTCCATGAATCATCCAAAGCATCTCTGTGAACCTGAAACACCCCCTGTCAGGTGTGCACGAGCTGCGCGTCCTGCCACTCCCCATTGCGAGATGCCCGTACTTGAGGCTCTAACACTTCCCAGGAGGCCACAGTTCCATCTTCTCAGCTGCCGTGTTAACACCTCAGCCTCTCTCGAACGCTCTGAACATCTGTGGGGACTGAAAGGTGCTGTTTGACTGTAAACACCTTTGTTATTATCAGTCATAGAATACACTTGTGCCCCTGAGATCTCTCAGTGTGGACCCGCTTGTGTGCCATGACTTGTGCTGCCACTCCCTACTGCGATTGTACACCCAACTCAACTGAATCAATCAGCGCCCAGTATGGGGGACACCAGAAATCAGATGGCATGGCAAGAACTTCATGAGTGACTTTCCCCCAGATACCTGAGTGTGTCTCCTGTTTAAATACCGTGTCCCCAGATGGCTCACTGAATGATCTCCATGAATGGTGTGACCCCTTGATGCCTCATTAAGTGCCCCCAGATGCTCTGTTTTGATTGATGTGCCCTGTGAGTGCCTCATCTGAGTGGTGCCTCTTCGGATCTCAAGCAATGCTACAGACACTTTGCTAGATGAATTGAGAGACAAATGGGTGTCTTTTAAGAGACAAATGGGTGTCTTTTAAGAGTGGTGGGCATGCAGAGGCCTTGCTAGATGCACCACACGTGGGCTGTGTCTTTAGATGGGTGCTGTACTTGTACATACTTAACTAGATGCCCAGTATGAGTGGTCACAACCACTAGATATGTCTCTAAATGGCCCATACGTCTGACATACCAAACCACAGCCATTGCAGCAGGGGCTCCCTGTGATGCGTTGCTAGAGCTGGTTCTGCAAATGCTTTGGAAGTTGCCCATTATGAGTGGTCTGAATCACCAGATATGTCTAAATACTCCGGCTATCAGACATAGCACTACACAGCCATTGCAGGAGGAGCGCCCTGCAGTGCCTTGCTACAGCTGGTTCCGCAGATGCTTTAGCAGGTGCCAGTCATGACTAATATAAGTCCTCCTCAGTGTCTCACTGAACACCCATTAACCATTGCCAGGCCCCACCTTGTTAGATGCTACACACTCATTAGGAGCGACGTGCCTCTGCCCCAGACACATTATCAGATGCCCCATTGAAATGCGGTGCTCACAGATGCTTCACTAGATGCTCTTCATTGGTGTGGTACCCACTGGCATGTTGGCTAGATGTGTTGAACACTCATTGTAAGCTTGTACGCTACATGCCTATTAGGAGTAGGTGTACCCACTTAGCAGAGCTGAGGCATATTTGTGATTTTGGACCACTGAAGAATCACTGGCTGCTAGGATTTACTCAAACCTGGAAAAAAAAGGAATGGCATTTCAAGGAGTGATGAATTCTTCTAAATGAAAGAAGTGACCAAAAAGGCCCATCAGATGTGTGAATGGAACAGAAATGTGGTACCAGTTTTGGGCGTCTAGCCTTTGGGTAAGTTGAAGTTTCAACCAGTTACTAGTCATTTCTTACACAATCCTTCTTTCTTGCCTGCCTGCTGCTTCCACAATGTGCCCAATGGCAGACCACCTCACGTACCTAGATAGTGCGATGCCCTGCTTCTAAGGCAGGGTGCAGTTGGGCAAAAGTCAGTCCTGCGTAACCAGTCGGCAGTGCCGCTTCACCCGGGCGTATGGCCCAATGGAGTCATCAAACACAAAATCCCATAAGACGTGGACCCAGGAGGTGTGCTGGGGTAGGTGGTCGTAGAACTCGGCGGCAATCTTCTTGACCTGCCGGGGCGAATAAGTCATCAGTCAGTAAATATCCAACAATAAAACATCTTCACCTGCTACCTCCTCATCTCTGCCGAGTCCAAGGGTCACTGGCCTGTCACTTGGTTGCCAAGGCAACGAGATAAGGCACAAGAAAGCCCTGCCATTCCCTCTTTTGTGCATTGCTGACCTACAATTGTGACAATATTTACTGCCTTATCCAATTTCCCATTGACCTTAAAGTCATGAGAAATATTAGATCACAATTCTCAAAACGTATTCATCTAGTGTTTCAAAACCTGCTCTTTCGCTGTGGAGGGTCCCGGTTTGGGGGTTTGAGCATTAGTCTATATAACACTTAAACTCACACTGGGCCAAATGAAAGGACACACAGGTTGCCCTAACCAGAAGTTGAACTGTTAAAAGCGGAAAGCCCACCCTGATGGGATATGCAATACACCAATTTCTACCGGAGTCAGTGGCTCATTATGTCACACTACGACAGTTCCCTCTTCAACACTTGCCCACCTTGCCACCATCAGTTGTCTCATCTACTCACCTCTGGTAGCTTGCTGCCTGGGATGCTAGGGAAATCGTGGTGCTCCATGTGATAGCCCACGTTGAACGTGAGAAGGTTCAGCACCCCGTAGTACGAATAGGTCTCGTGGCCCTTCAGAAACATGTAATGCTCTGCGATGAAGTGGCCAGAAATAGGATGGAGTCCCATGCAGAGAATGGAACCCGCTACCAGGTAGACCATGGCCTTCAGACCACACAGGTAATATATGAGCAGGTCAGCAGCAAACTGCACAGCAGCATTCAGAATTTCTAGTCTGGTCACCGGCTTGGGGTTGACGTACAGCGGCCTCAGAGCGTAGAAGAGGGGCTGTAGAAACAGCCAAAGGAGCTTGCGGAGCGGGCTGCAGAAAAACCAGCCTTCTAAATCAGTAGGGATGTCCACATCCAGACCGTGGCCTCCTAGGTAGCGGTGATGGTCTATGTGGTACTTCTTGAAGGAGGCAGAGTAAGGCATGCCAATGGGCAGGTTGGCAAACATTGCAAACCAGCGGTTCCAGCGGGCATGCTTGTTGCCGAAGGCCACGTTGTGGGAGATGTCATGGATTGCCAGGGTCAGAGAGTGGTTGATGCAGCCACCGAAGGTGTAAGCCCAGAAGATCACCCATTTCCAGGAGAGCGTCCTCACCAAGTAGCAGGCCAGCAGCTGCGTGAGCACCATAGCTGAGACGATCCACTTTAGCTGGGGATCTGCTCCCATGAGCGCCTTGATCTGTGGGTACTTAGCTGAGGAGAGAAACAATGGGGGTCAGTCGGAAGTATCCTGAATGATGTGTCCTGGAGCGATGGAAACACCTGCTAGTCACACACCAGTACATTCCTGCCCGTATCACAGCAGACTTCACTCAGGCTCATTATTGTCACGTGTACAGAGTACCATGAAATTCTTACTTGCGTGTATTCATCAACACAATTAGGGGTTAAAACTTCCTTACCTCAAAACTCATGTCTTCCTTACGTGAAAAATCTTGTCAGCGTAATTGATTTGACGTGTGGAGCTGGTGGACCAACACAGTGTCAAACATAACCTAAAGACAGGCTTAACCCTCACTTAGACCACCAGTCACTTCCACACGTTCTGTCACCTCCTTCCACCAGCTACAGGCTGGGTGAGGGGCAACTTGACCTTCCTTTTGTGATAATCACATGATTCTGAGTTGGGTGCGGGATTTTGGGGGTCACCCTCTGTTATCCAGCTGCCTGAAGCACTTAGTCCAGGGGTCTGCAAAGTCAGTCATAGAAGGCAGTAGTGGCTGCAGGTTTCTGTTCCAACCCAGTTTCTTACTGAGAAGTCAATTATTGATGTTGAAGCTCTCAATAGTCAAACCACACCTTTATGCTTCACTTTAGTGGTCTCACTTGTTGAAGTTCCCCACCCTTAATATCTTATTCCAGTCTTAAACAGCTGCATTTACTGTTTTTAATTGCTCCATATTAGCAATAGGACCCAAACGACAAAGGACGCAGCAGTTCTCAGTCTGATTTGTTTCCAGGTGCACCTGTGGGCATTCATCGTGAACTATCTGGGTTAATGGAATATTTGGAAGGAAGCTGAAGAGAACTTGTGCAGAACTGAGAATTACTCCCTGAGAATGATATGACATTTCAGAATAAAAAACCACAAGCAAGCCAGAAAATTACATTAAGATCTGTTTTTTGCCAAGAACTTTTTCTTCATTAAGCAATCAGGGTGGAACAAAAACCTGCCGGACCGACTTTGCTGACCCTTGAGTTAGCCTACCATGTAGAAATGACCAGAGCGCCCTCTCTTGACTGGGCACCCTTCTGGCGCTCTTTCTTTCCAACAAGCAGCTCACCACAAAGCCCATGGCAGGAACCAGTTGGGGTGATGAAAGCACATGTGAATGCCACTCTTCCATTTTCGTGACGGGGGGGTCAAAGGGGGCAACAGCATATCCAAATACTACTGAACTTGAGGAAGGAGCCGACCCTTGATGAGACGACACCACAATATACTGAACACACACATGCTCCTCCACACTGGATAAACTTACATGATGGCACATCTGAAAATGCTGGGATAATACCTGAAAATAGAACCATGGACCAAGAATGTGAAAGCAAGATTGTCGTTACCCGTGAGAGAAATGTACACAAGTGCAGAAGTACAATCACTGAACGTAAAGAGCAACATTACTTATTAAAGTAGTAAGCAGTGAGACCACCTTACTCGCTCTTCAATGGTCAGTAGGATGTTTGGGGGGTGCAATTGGGCACCAGAAGAACAAGGATAAACATTTTGAACATTAACACAAAAATTCAAGCATGGCCCAGATGACATAAATGTGTCACGTCCCAGCCTGGCTGTGTTCCCTTGCTAATATTTATCATCCTTTCCTGTGTTTTCTTTGTTTATTTCAATGTATTATTTTTCATGCCTTTATTATATTTTTGTAACCATTGCTCTATTTAATTATTGTTTACTGCCTGTGCATTACAGGTTCTCTTGTGCTCTTTGGGTTTTGTGGGTGGAACTCCCCCCCAGGAGGCGGGGCCACCATGACATCACAGGACAAGGACTGCCCACGGCCTATATGTATATTGTGAGGCCGGGGAGGGAGCAGACCCTTCATTGGTTCACTGACTGTCATTTGGCGAGTGCTTTTCAGAGTGCTCATTGTTTTGCGGGTCTTCTGATGTATTTGCTTCTGTCTGTGGTTCTTATCTCCGGATTTCATATTGGAATTTGTTTGATCTTCTTCTTTCGGCTGCTCCTGTTAGGGGTTGCCATAGCAGATCATTCTTTTTCATATCTTCCTGTCCTTGTCATCTTGCTCTGTTACACCCATCACATCCATGTCCTCTCTCATCACATCCATAAACCTTCTCTTAGGCCTTCCTCTTTTCCTTTTACCCAGCAGCTCCATCTTTAACCTCCTTCTCCCAATATACCCAGCATCTCTCCTCTGCACATGTCCAAACAAATGCAATCTCGCCTCTCTGTCTTTGTCTCCAAACTGTCTAACCTGAGCTGACCTAAATTGCCTTTTTAGGCCAACCTTTCTTTGCCTCACTTTTGTCTTGTTTTGCCATTTTTGCTATTTCTGATCTTTAAATGTCAATTTGAAATGTCTCTCAAGGCAGAGGGTTTACAGTTCCTCAATTGTGGGTCGTTTTGATACATCCTGGACATTTAAGGTATTTTTAAACTTTGGGATCTTTTTTCTCCTTTCTGTGTCCTAGAGAGACCAGTATAGTTAGGGTTCAGGCTGCCTAGGGTGAGGCTTAGTTTTGACAGGTTAGGGTAGGCCCCGGCCTGGTTATTGGGTCTTTTTTGAGTCCTCAGACCCTTTTACTATTTTTCTGTTCACTCATTCATAAGAAGATGAAGGCCCATCCATACTGCATGCATCAGCCTCTGGTACTGTGGTACAATGTGCCATGGGGTCAGTGACAGATCAGCAAGGCGTGGGTTTTTAGTTTCTGCTTCTCAGATCTGCGAGTGTAGGTGTGCGCAGAAGAGAAGGATGGTCATGGAGCACTTACTAGGGGAATGGGCTGATTAAGTGTTGTAGAAGATTTTAGCATTCCATGACTTCATTTTATTTTTTAAGGGTGCTGCTATTTTCTGGTCACATGATTTGTTGCAACTGCTGTCTTACAAATGATCTCCCAGGAAAGCACAGCGCATGACACCATTGTCAAGTTCATTCCTAAATCAATCACGATTTTTAATATGTTTCTTACCCCATGTAGTTTATAGTGGTGACTACTAGAGAAAAAATGTTAATCTAAAGCTTTATGTAGAACAAAAGAAAAACATTTATGATATAAAAGAAGTCAATGGTGACCAGTGTTGTATGATAGCAAACTATGTGAACAACATAATGGAAAAAAGAAAAACAACTTTCACATAAGTTGTGTCGCATGATCCACATGTCCATTGTCCAGTTGTATGCTCAAGAAATGCAAAAGACAAAAAATTATTAATAGTTAGTCCTGGAAAAATCAATGCATAATGCAAAGAGGAAAGGCATTCCCATAATACCGTGCCTTTGAGGGGATCATCTGCCTCTCCACCCTCATTCCTTGGTCAAGAATCCTGTCTTCAATTTAAAAGCAGAGCATTACGGGAAATGCTTGTTCATGTTTACGTTGTCTGCTGATTTTTTTCCCCCCAAAAGTAACTTCTAATAATATTTTAGCAAGAAATATTTATAAATATTTTAAATAAGTAAATATCTATATATATAATTCACTAAGGCAAGACAACCATGGAAAGCACGCCGGAAGGGGAGTGGATTCACTAAGCCGCCGACAAGTGAGATGCCCATGGCGCACGCAGGAAGGAGCCACGCATACCAACTCTAAGACCATTGGATACGACGACAACTCACAGAGCCACGCCCACCAACTCGGACGCGACGACACAGGAAAAACGGCGTCATTTATGTTCGTCTGTCGTAGAGTCCACATGCGGCTCTGAGCTACGTTGACTGTTCATAGAGGCATGTTTCTCACGGAACTGAATCGCTATATGCAGCGTGTAAAACAGTTTGCGAGGGGTATCCCATGGGATCCTTAAAACAATCCTTTAAAACTGAGGTTAAAACACAATGAAGGAAGCAGTCTTTAAAAACCAATAAGCCCTGTGCCTCTGTTTCATTACCGTCTCACCTGCTTCACCAATGCAGGCCCTGCAACAGTCGAGACGCTCTGTCAGCAGCTGACCTTCTCTGTGCCTTCACACAGAGGCACCACACGATGCGGCAGGACTATCTAAGAGGAGGCATGTTTGTCACGGATGTAAATCGCTGTATGCAGCGTGTAAAAGAGTTTGTTTGTCGCGGAAGTGAATCGTTGTATGCAGTTCGCGAGGGGTATCCCATGGTCTTACAGTTGGTGGGCGAGTCTCTGTTAGTTGCTCTTGCGAGCGGGCACATGACCAGGCAGTGTGTGTGCTTCAAGAGCGTGGGTGGATGCGACAGCACCATCTAAGAAGATTCATATTTATCGCGGATGTAAATCACTGTATGCAGCGTGTAAAACACTGTATTGTATGTTGCCCTCTCCAGAGTTACAGCTTTTCATTCATTACAGTCGTACACACAATGAAGTAACCAGTATTTAAAAACCGAGTTTTCGGTTACGACGCACGACTGTTTTACATGCTACATACAGCAATTCGCATCCGCGACAAACATGCGACTTCTTAGATGCTCCTGCATTTTGTACACGCCGCCCTCCCACCTCGCTACTACCGTGGTCGGGTGTCTTGGTTGATTATATATAGAAAGGCAGCCAAAACCGCACAGAGCAATGAAAAGTCTACGTGAGTCACAGCTGCATCAGGACTGTGCACAGACGACAACGACTCGAGTGACGAGTTGGAGGTGGGCACATGAGCAGGCAGTGCATACTGGACGAGAAATCTGCAGTCTAGCATGACGGAGGGAGCGAGTGGACGTCCTTCTCTTCTCCTCTCCTCCCATTCCACCCTCCACGCCGGAGCGCCGCACAAATGATTGTGTGTTGGTTCGTTCCGTGCATTGTTACAATGTTGCTTTTATTGCTGATTTCTTACATTTCCGATTTTTCAAATGTTAGTTTTCTCCCTGTGCTTAAAAATCATTAAAAAACCGGCCTGATTATGTGGCGTATGGTACGCCGCGGGTTGGCTAGTTATAAATAAATATTATAAATATTTTAAATATTTTACATGTTTTGTGAACATTCGACTGGATAAGGAATGTGTGGATCATGCGACACGAGTAAACTGAGATTTGTTTTTTGTTGTTTCCATGGACGTTTTTCACATCGTCGGGTGTTGTACAGCCTTGGTTAATATTGGCTTCTGTTTTATCAATCTCTCATTCTGCATGAAAACATGTGATTAAAGATTTTTATCAGCCATCACTGCAAATTACATGGGTTACGTAACATTAAAAAAATGAATTTTTGGCTGTGATTTAGCCTTGTGATTTTTGATTAGCGCGTTGCACTTCACTTTGACTGTTCGGCGGTGAGCTTGGCTCGATTCAGTGACTACGTCTCACCTCCTGATCCTTTTCGTTGAAGTCATATGGCCTCCACTTGAGTCAGTGAAGCTGGAAGGACGCACCCCAAGGCTGCCTGCCACTGACCACCAACTCGGCCCCAGGGCTGATGGACACATTGGTAGACTTGCTAGCCTCTCAAGCCCTCTCTCCAAATGCAGGATAGGCAATGCTGTGTCCCTGGACGCTGGCAGCAGGTGGCACGCCATTCCTGATGGGAGCCTGGGGACCTGCCGGGCTCTTACTGATAATTAGAAGTGGGAAGTCATTAGGAGCAAAACATTTTTTTTTTTTTAAAGTAATTCTTTATATCCTTAGGGCAGTCAGTAGACTAACTAGGGTCATTAATTATTTTTCCAAGAGGACAGACAGATTAGTTTTGAATGAATTGTTGGCTTGGCTGGGCCTTAGTACTTTTCAAACTGGAATGACTTGCCCGGCTCTGAACAGACGTCGAATTTGCAAACCGAATGCGGTCGGAGGAGGAAGGTTCCACTTAATGGCCAGGAGGAAATTCAATTGGAAAGCTGCACTGAGGGTTACCCAAGCTGAAGGTACACTGAGGTGTTTGAAGATTTGATGGACTGTAATAAAACCCCACCACTATGCAGCCAGCTAATGGATTGCATTATCCACTTCAGATCCACATGAAGAATTGCTCTACAAGCTTTTGGTTCTGTAATGTAAATTGCCATGCACACTTAACTATAAACGACACCATATAAAGACAGATTGGGTGACTGATTATCGCAGACAAGACGCCACGTTGCCATGCCTATTGATTGCTGGAGAAGCCCATTTGTCATTGTTAGCGCTAGTGAACGGCTCTCTTGCTTGTCTTTGTTTCATGCAGAGCAGGCCCAATGAGGTTTCTGGATTGCTGGGAGGTGGTAGTGAACTCTGAGGGTGTCAGATGGCACCCCAAGGACCTGAAGCTGCAGGGCAGGGTGGGAGAGTCCCACTATAGCTCCATTTACTTTATCTTTGTTTTGTTTTTTTTTCTGTAGGGTGAATGTCTCTTATATTTTTTGTTTCACAAAATTGGGATTTTGGAGCAGAAGTTTGCCTTCCCCTAGCTAGCCAATCGCACTATCAGGGCATTAGATTATATATATTAGATTATATTAGATTTATACAACCACAACCTTTTTTGTCCCATAATAAGTACAACAGGCTCTACATACAGAAGACTCGAATCCTGAATAGAAGAATTTAAGATACAACAGCACCTAACCCTGCTTATTCAGGGTGTCCTTGCTTTTAGACCACAATTGAACTATGCAACAGATTAATGGGAGGCCATAGTGAACTCTGGCATATAGCAGGTGATCTAAAGAAGGACTGCCATTGCCACATATGTCTCGTCATTTATGAATTTACTCGAAACTGCCGGGGCTTTCTTTGTTTTTAGCTCTTTGCAACTTTAGAACATTAGAAAAGTTGTGATAAGAACGAGCCATTCAGTCCAATGAGTTTGTCCCTCCCAGTCATCAAGATTATCCAAAATAACATCAAGTTGAAATCTGTTGGTCCCTAAAGTCCTGCTCTCCATGACATTACTTGGTAACTTACTCCATGTGTCTGTGGTTCTTTGCATGAAGTAAAATTTTCTACAAAATATGCCCTTAACAAGTTTCCAACGGTGTTCCCGTTGAGATATTTAGTTTTGTATTAATTCCTTTCATAAGTTTAAACACATCAATCATGTCACCTCTTAGTCAAACTGCAAAGGTTCAGCTTCTTCAGTCTCTCCTCATAGTTCACACCTCACTGTCCTATTCAACCTGGTCGCTCTGCTCTGGAAATTCTCTACAGCTGCTCTGTCCTTTTTGTAGTATGGAGACCAGATATGAACAGAAAACTCCAAGTGAGGCCTCATTGGCACATCATATGACTTAAGCAGAAGCTCCTTTGACTTGTACTCCACACATCAGGGAGCCATATAACCTAACATTCTATTAGCTGTCTTCATCATTTCTGCACACTGTCAGGATGTTGGAAGTGATGAGTTCATTATAACTCCCAGGTCCTTCTCATAAGGTGTATATTCGATACTCAGACCTCCCGTTGTGTATTCTAATCTAACATTTTTATTTCCTACATGTAATAATTTATATTTACTTACATTAAACAAAATGGGGACTTATTACAATGTGTATCATACAGACCAATTTCACTTCTGAATAATGATGTTAAGATACTCTCCAAAGTCCTAGCTAGAAGGATGGACAAAGTGCTGCCTTCGGTAATATCACAAGACCAAACTGGATTTATTAAAGGCAGACACTTAGCTTCCAATCTTCCACACCTGTATAATCTAATATATTCACCCACAAAGTCAAACACCCCGGAGATATTATTATCGTTGAATGCAGAAAAAGCATTTGATATGGTCAAATGGAACTACATTTTCACTACATTGGAGAAATTTGGGTTTGGCCCGAACATTTATGCATGGATCAAACTACTGTATACCAATTCAGAAGCTTCATTTTGTATTAACAACTTTAATTCAGACTACTTTAAACTAAAACGTGGTACCAGACAAGGATGCCCCTTGTCACCACTGCTTTTTGCAATTGCCATTGAGCCACTGGCAATTCACTGTCGAAATGCTTATGAGATAAAGGGGATTATCAGAGAAGGACTGGAACAAAAAAGTTTCTCTATATGTAGATGATATGGTACTGTATACAGTATATCAGACCCACAAAATACTGTGCCTGCAGTCTTAACAGCACTTACAGAATTTCAAAAGATCTCTGGTCTCAGAATCAGTTTGAATAAAAGTGTGCTCTTTCCAGTGAATTCTCAAACATACAATATTAGATTGGACACCTTCCCTTTTATCATTGCAGATCAGTTTAAATACCTAGGGGTAAATATCCCAAGTAAACATAAAGCTCTTTATATTTACTTACATTAAATGTCATCTGCCACAAATCGGCCCAAGCCTGTATGCCGTCCAAGTCCCTCTGTAACAATCTGGGTGATTCTGCATTATCCACTCTTCCACCTGGTGTTGTAGCATCTGAAAACTTAACCAGCTTTCTGATTCCACTCTTGTCCAGGTCATTTATGTATATCATAAAGAGCAGCGGCCCCAGCACCGACTCCTGCTAGACACCACTTTTGCCATCACCTAATTCTGATAAGGTTCCTTGGCCCATAACCCAACTGTTTATTGTGTTTAAGCCAATGTTGTTCCCACATACAGACCATGCCCTGAATTCCCACTTCTTTTAGTTTGATCATCAACCTTTCATGCAATACCTTATCAAAAGCCTTTTGAAAATCAAGATGAATAATATCACAAACTTTTGTTGCTTCCTCATAGAATTAAAGAATATTAGTGAAACACGACCTTCTTCGTCTCAACCCATGTTGACTGTTTGTTAACAGACCTGTTCTAGACATATGCTGCGCCATCTTTTCCTTAATAATTCCTTCCATTAGTTTACTTGTTAAGCTTACTGGCCTATAGTTACTGGAATCATTCCGATCACGCTTTATATACAATGGGATTATATTTGCTAGGTTCCAGTCTTTAGGAATTTCCTAGGTGTGCAGTGATATTCTAAAACTATGTGCTAAGAATTTATATATATTCCTGATAAAGTCCCTAAGCACTTAATGTTATCTGCTCCTGGTGATTTATTAAATTTCAGCCTGTTTAATTGTGGCAGCCCTTCTCCCTTTACAGTTTCCAAGCCTCTAAGTCCACTTTGGGGGAAATCTTTGGCTGCCCCTGACCCAAAAGCCATCGCCTTTCCTAGTGGGTTCTGCTGAAATGGCGTCTCTTTCATCAGCACTGGGGTGCGGTTGCCACACTTCCCTTGAAGATCTTGAATAAATGGCAGGCTGCTCGCTGCTGCTAATTACCGGTGAATGTAAGGGCTCTGCCTGTGTGACCTGGGAGCGCAACATCTTTGTCCAGGAACCTTTGCATAAAGGCGTGAGTCACACAAAAACAGGACTTCTTTCAAATTAGCTGCTATTCATGCGGGTGAAATATTAGAAGAGCTGGCAACAGGAGCTAATGAAAATGTGCATATTAAAAGAGACCACAAAGGCGAGCAAGATGAATAAATGAAAAAGCCGCAGTAAGACAAAACAATGGGTGCCGCTTGGGCAGAATGGAAACAGTCCTCATGCAGGGTGTGTGACTCATATGTCTGGGGTCTCGAACCCACATGGCCGAGTTCACCAAAAGTGGGCTCGACACTCGGTTGGCGCCAGAGGCACAGGCAGCTGGCAAAACAGCAAGGAACAGATTCATATTAGTCAGGGTGAGATAATACACTGAATCAAGGGGCGACTGTATATAAAATCAATGTTACATTGAGCAGTTTAAAAGATATTTTTCAAGTCAAAGTTATTCTTTATAAAAATGTAATATGTGTTATTTGCAATGCAAAGTTATGTTCTAAAGCCGAGCACTATCTATAAATTGAAATAAGTATGTTGTCTGCACTTGTGCTTTACAATGGAGGTTGTGTGGCATGGAGGAAAAGCTTAAAAATGTCCCAAATATGTTCATTTACAGCCAAGAAAGTTGTCGAGTATTGATCTGTGCCTTCTGTGTTTCCGACGCATGTTTGTGTCAACAAAAAGGATTTGGAAATAATCATCTTATTGCATTTTTTTGTGCTAAGGGTTTTCTATTCGCTTGTTTGAGTTCTCACATAAATACAGAAGTAAATAAAAAAAACAAAACAATCAAGTGGCCAGAGAAGTTTACTGTGATTTGGTCTTTCAAAAAGGAACCACACCCCAGTGGGGTCAAAGGTTGCTGCACTGGCTGAGCTATCGCACACAGCTTGGTCTTCTTTTAACCCTTAACTACTCGCACCATTTCTCATTTCATACGTACTCACGCGATGTACTTTATGCACCAGTGTAAAAATAGCTATTTATATGCACGCTGTGAGAATAGAATATAAAATACTGCACTAATTTTAAATTGTACATGTTTTTAAACATCATTTTATACCATATTATGGAACAGTATGACACAGTCTCGGACTATCTGAAAATAAACCTGAACGGACCCTTGAGCAAGGCTCTTACCCTGCAATTGCTCCATTCTGGGTATGACATTAATCTGCATCCAGCCCTGCAGGCAGGTCCTCCAACTTGTGGGGAAAACTCAGGAATTGGTGGCAGGATTGGCACTCCAGCCGCCGTAGGAGACCTCCCACTGTTCCATTGTGGTGCTGTGGTGTCACCCGTTGCGCGGCTGCTCTCTGATCTCAATCCAAGTGGTTTGCCATGTGGTGGGTGCGGCAGTGCACTGTAATCAGCACATGATCCCAACCTCCTCCTCCTCTTGTTTAGGTGCATGAAACACAGAAGCTAACCTCAGATTTGAAGTCTCTGCATGTTAAAAACCCCATAATCGATATGTAATTAGCCAGGAACCAGAATCTGCACGTGAAGCGGTGAGGAAGAAGATCAACGCCTCCAAGTCTCAGGTCAAGGTCCCAAATTAGGAATGGGTGGAGTGTCCTGTCCAAGTTGTGGATGAACTGCTGCCTCAAGTGGAGGAGTTTATGTACCTCAGGGTCTTGTTCACAACTAAGCGAAAAGGGGAAAGAGAGGAAGACTGGCAGAGCAGAGCAGCGTCAGCTGGCATGCAGACGTTGTACAGGTCAGTCATGACAGAGAAAGAGTTGAGGTGAAAGGCAGCGCTCTCGATTTACCGGTCGATCTGCGTACCTCTCCTCACCTTTGGGAAGTGACCGATGGAACTAGATGACAGATACATGTGGCAGAAATGAGCTTCCTTCGCAGGGTGTCTGGGCTCACCTTTGAAGATAGAGTGAGGAGCAGAGACATTCAGGAGGAGCTCAAAGTAGGCTCTGCAGTGGAAGTGAGTCAGGACGCCTTCTGGAAATCTCACTGGGGAGCTGTTTTGGTGAGGAGACCATAGGAGCAGACTCAGGAAAGGCTGGTAAGATTAGACCTCTAGGCTGTCCTGGGAACGTCTCAGTAACCCCGTTAGGAGTTGGAGGAGGTGGGGGTGAAGGTGGAGGACTGGGCAGCTCTGCATAGAGTGCTACCCCCGTGACCCGGACTGGAAGAAGTGATAGAATTGGATGTATGGAATTTGCATAATAAATGTTTTAAAAAATCAGAGATCATAACTTGAACCAGGCTGCCACTAAAGCCAACTGCACTTTAAATGGAAATAAATGTGCTGAGCATGTGAAGCATTAAATAAAATAAAGTTAATTTTAAGCAGTGGGACCTAATATGGGGAATATTTTGAACAAAATTAAATAAAATAAATACACAAATGCGATTGCAAATAAATAAAAACACAGATATATGTGAGCAGTACTAATTAAATGTGTCATGAAGTGTTTTTGTTGCTTATTTATTATGTATTTGTTCGGATCTTGTTGTATTTATTTCAGTGAAACCTCACACAGCATTAAGTATGCAAACTGTCGTTTTCACCCGTCAAGAGTCGAGCGGGTGGACTTTGGCAAGTGCTGTGTTTTCATTGGTGTCACGTCGCTAGTGAGGATGCTCACAGTCTGCCAGTGCTGATAAGCCACAGGATTCACAGGGCAAGCACAGCAGCTGCTCAGAGTTGTGACTGCGAGGGTCCAAGATGGACACGAGTGCAAGAAAAAGCTGCTCAGACCTACTGCAGGCACAGCAACTTTAATTCAAGAAGATCCGAATTCATCATCCTCTCAGGACTCTGCATCTCAGGAATGGGGTCTGCCTATAAATATAGCACTTGATGGTTATATCCTCCCCTCCCCTGAGTCTTATTTGATTTGATTTTTTGCTCAAATGAGAGTTGTTAAGGTATGTTAACGTTACTCTTGTTTATTGTCTGCTTTGTTTTTTGTACCTGTGCTATGTTTTAGCCAGGAGCTGCCCTCTGCCCTGTACATCCGGAGGGCCTTGGCAGCTCATTTCAAATGCACCAGGGATTTGGTGAGTGTTGTGATTTTACTGGGCTTTTCATTCAGTGGACTTTCGACTTTACCATTGGCTTGTGTAATGAGACGTGTTCACCTTGGACTGTCCCTGCTGGCAACTCCTTTTTACCTTGTGTGCTCCATGGAGCTTCAGGTACTTACCAGAGTATTTTTGTGATAACAAACCTTTAATTTTATAAAGATTCTAAATGGCCCCATTTGTGTCTAGCCTGTTTTTTTTTTTGGACAGGATTTCCCCCTCTAGTGGGCATTTTTGGAACTCTTGTACTTTGGGAATTTCGATCACAACACTGATGGCCAAAGACTTCAATGGAGTGAGTGTAGCTGCAGACCTCCAGAGCTCCACTCCTGAGGAGGAGTCAATCAAATTGCACGTGTCCTATGACGTTTTGTGTTCTTTTCTTTATATGTCAGTGATGTTACATGATACGTCGGGTCATTTGTATCTTTCTCAGCACAGCCGTTTTGAAGGTGTATCTCACGTTGTGGTAATTGCCTTAACTTCACTATTAGCACGTAGACTTATCTTGCCCAACTGGAAGAATCCTATCCCACCTCTTTTACGTCAGTGAGTAACTGATGTTATATACTATTTAAAATTGGAAAAAAATCAAATTCTCTCTTAGAGGATCTGTTAAAAACATTTTAAAAACTCAGCATGATCTAATCAATTATAGAATAAGCATTTATATTGGGGGAAAAGAATTCCCTCCCCACTTTTCTACTCTTAAAGTTTTACTTTTGTCTGTTGCCCTTCATCTTTTTCTCATGGGTGGGAGTTGAATTCAGTTTTTAGTTTTGTCAAGTTTGACTAGTTTGTATGGAATATTACTTGCATTTATTTAATTCAATAAAATTAAAATATTACAGTTGTGGGAGGGCTATCTGCCTCATGAATAATGACAACTATCGAATGGGCGTGTCTAGCAGTGGGCGTGTCACGTAGTACGACTGTCTCTCATGTAGCGTTACTGTCGGGCAGTGCTGTGGATTTCTCAGACTTTCCGCTGTGCGCATCAGGTGACATATATGTGCAATCCCATTGGCTATTCAGTGCGGCTCCTCAGTTGTAAATATTTACACACATTCTATTGACGATTCACCAATCAAAACACAGCACTCCCTGGAGCCCACCCTCTCATCTTCGACAGGTGAAGATGACAACCTTCATTTCAAGGCATATTAAAAATGTTGCATGCAGCGTCACTGACATAATCAAATGAAGAAATAATGAAATACAAAAAGACATAAGCATCAAAAAACATTTTTGATGCATTTAATTATTTATAATTGCTTTCATTTATTTGCTGTCACATGTGACAATACATTTATTTATTTGCCTATTTATTTTTATATTCCTCCACAACCTAGCAGTCAGGGTGCTGGACTAGAAACCACAACATTAGTCAGTCAATAAAGCCCACCTGCATCCCCCCTGTATATGGAAACAATTGTGCTGCAGTTGTTCAACTGCCTTGGGGTGGGGTTGGGTTCATTAAATAAAAACGCTCCATAAAACCAAGTTAATTTTAAGGGTGACCAGGCAGCCAGGCTTTGGGTTGAGTAAGTGACTACAGTGTGCCAACATCTGCAAATGGAAAGAATTGTAAATGTACTTGACAGGCTCTGTGGGGATGAGTTCACTAAATAAAGGTGCCATATAAAATAAAGTTAATTTTAAGCAGTGTGACCTGGAAAATAAGCCACCAAACCATAAACTACAGAGTTAGTTAGCGATTAATACCAGAATCTGTTCCTAAGTGAGACAAACTAAAGCAGACTTACAAAGCATCTTACGTTCACTACAGAAAGACACTATATAAAAAGGATGTTTAATAGCGGAGTGTATCACAGCAACATACAGCTTCTGTGATGGTACTTTAGGGGTTCAGGGGTTTGTGGTGGCCCCACTGCTTGACCAAGATCCAGTTCATTCAGGAAAGGGGTCTTTGCACATCAGATTGGTTCTTTGGGTTGTGAAAAATGTTCCTAATATGTGGACAAAACCCAAATCTTTGATGTATAGCAGGTGACCTACCAGAATACTAACAGATCAAGAAACTGAACACAGCCTGTGTCGTTGTCTTTTTAAGATCATGAATCCATTGGTATTTCACATCTATGCATGATTATTTATTGATCCTGTCACAGGTCTAAATAAATGAAGGCTCGTTCTGAAACTTTCATATGTTGATGGTTCTTCAGGGTACCAAAAATGGATCCTTTATGGCACCACTCTAAAGAACCACCATGGCACCTTTATTTGAGTGGAGGGCGTTTAATACAAGAATAATGTTGAGCCTTCAAGGACCAAGTGCTTATTAAATACCCACTAAATTTACTTAGCCTGTATCGATGTAAACGGCTCACTGGGGCGCTTTCCTTTTTTGATGAATGTCTTTGCAGCCAGTCGTTCGTATCAGCTAACCGTTTCCTAACAATTCATCACATCCATTTTCCTACCCGCTTTTCCAGTTCTGGGTTGCTTGGGCCGCAGCAGGTTGAAGGCAGGAACCAACTCGGACGGGGAGCCGGGCGGGCGCGCGCACGCATGCACACGTTTACTCACACTGTCCGCGCGCTTTAGTTTTCTGCTATGAGTTACGGTATTCGGAATAAATTCAGCGACACGCGAACAGAACAGGAAAACTCCACCCTGTGGATGGTCGGGTGAGCGTAAACTGATGCACAATATATAAAAATTCCAGCTAAGAAACTGATTGAGCAAGAATTGTACAACACTTTCAGAGTGTTACGTGGGTTATACAGTAAGTCTACAAAAGATTGGGTCTACCGATTCTTTCTATCCATTTTAACCCGCTGCCTGTTGATTGCAATGCAAATGATTACACAATGACGAGGAAAAATAAAAAATAACCCAACATCTCTCTAAAAGAATATTGCACAACTGGATAACAATGTGGCATCGATTTGTAGACCACTGCGTCCTCCATCTTTTAAAAATATTATGCGGATCTTTAAAGTGCTTTTTTTTTTTTAAAGTCCTACTATCTCAGAGCTCCACAGTCCAGGGTTCGCTCTACCCTCGTGGAGTCTCGCATGTTCTCCTGGTATGCACGTGTAATTTCTAGCGCCGCTCTCATTTTCCAGTTCTTCTATGTCACGTGCAGATTCGGTTGATTGGCAAATTAATTAATCAATGGCCATCTTTATCGTCCGTTTTCTTTACCTTGCGAGCCCCAGGTGTTACACCAGCGATACTCATGACGAAGGACGTGGCACGAGACGGTGCTGGACTTGACGCCACGCCACTCCCACACGACCAGTTGGGCACCTGACTGCGTGTCTGTGGGGTCTTCTACGTAATGGCAAAAATGAATCGAGCCTGTGATTAGCATTTACTAGTAACCAGTTGGCAGTTGTGTGTGTGCGCATCTTCTTAGAACTGAATTGTTTCGACTCTCTGGATTTGTTTACTGCATGGCGATTGAGAGCGAGTGAAGCTTCGGAAAACATTTTAGTGCGGCAGCATTTCTAATTCGAACGAATCACTCAGGGTGCCATATAAGATTTGTCTGTTAATATGAACACTTTCGAAGGTGACCGAATCTCTTTTTCTTGCACAACCTTTTCTGCACTGACTCATTAGCCTGTCGTGTCTGTGTGTTTGTATAAGGGCCGGATAACTCGACTTGGGTGTATACTTTGAAAAAATATTAATTAGCGCCAAACTCGATTTCATATGGCGTCATTATAAACCGTTTCATAAATACAACGCACCAACTAATTAAAACAATCTACTTGTTTGCATTATTATTTAGGGAAGTTTTTTTTTACATAGAGGATGGAAAGACAATGCACGTTCCAGTGCTCTTCTGTAAAGAGGCATTCACGGCGATAACAATCGCAGTCCACAAAACCCAACCACAAAGCAAAAAAGTACGTTTTTGTACGATACGCCTGCATATGATAAGCATGTCCGAAAATCAACCTGGTTAGGAATTTCTTTCTATATTAAACTTTAAAAAAAATGGCTTAAGTCAGTAAAACCGAACTTTTATTGAACTTGTTCGGCTGAGTGTGTTAATAAGGCGCTTAGGTGACTTGGGTTTCTCCAGAATATTTTCTTTTATGAAGGATGAATTGTACGTGGTAACTACATCAACCGATATAGCGATACTTTATGTAGCGCCTTTCACAGAACACATCGCCATAAAACATTTCACTCAAGAATACATTTCAAAACGAAAACAAAACCAAATTAGGTTCGTTTCCATGCTGTCTTTTTTCGTAACGCGAGTAGAAGAGACGCCCCTGGGGTGTTAATATAAACGCAATGGGTGTCTTTTTGCTGGCGCGAGCTTCTTTTCAAAATGCTGCTTTCGAGAAATTGACGACAATGTCATCTCACCGTACGTGCAAACTCGTCCCATGAAGGCTCCTAACTTGTGTCCAGATCCTTTGGTATTGGCTCCCGACACTCGTTACGACATAAAACGGTTTTCGAAAATGGATGGTCGGGTAAGCTGAAATGGCTCGCAAGTCTCCACGTCTTCATAGACATGACGCCGGATTGCTGCAGGTCGATCACGGAGACTGTGTAACTGTGTATGTCTCACCCAATGGAGTTTCGGAATGATTCGTAATTTTGCCCCCAAATCTATCTTTCCCTTCCAGTAGCACCGCTGGAGCGCTCCCTCCACGGAGCTAACGAATCGGCCTTCAGAACCTGGATATTAAATCTCAAGATGGTTAAGGCAGCACACCGCTCGCTCGGCCAGGAGGAATCTAAAGCTGTTCAGTGGGTCTTCGAAAATTCGCCAGAAATTCGCGGTACAACGCGTCCAAAGTGAAGCATTACGTTTTTAAACCATGTTAATAAGTAACAAGCTACGACTTTCAGAACGGCTAAGATTGAGGGTTCTAACCATATGCAGCATTACGGCTGGTGCCCTTATACGTGAACAGGTTCAAGTCCAGTCATATTTAAGCTACCCCTCCCACAAAAAACAGAACCAGCTGCCGCCTTACCTATGATTTCTTTCCTCCTGGAAGTGTGCGGTTGGTCAGTATAAACCCACTCAAAATCATTTCTCGCAGACTTACGACCCATTTTAAAATCCGTGATGATGACTGTCCTCGCTCAAACGTCTTCTTTCACCAGCTCCGAACTACACCGAGGGTCCGTCAAAAATGTAGCTGATTTGGTTCGGCAGCTCCCCAACGTGCGAGGTCTTCGTGTCTGTCTGTCAAACGTAAAGCGAACCTTCTAAACTTAGGCGCACTGGTTGTTGTTGGTTTTTTTCGTAATTGACCGTGTGCTTCACGGCACATACTCCTTTACCCGACGAGTGACCAGCTACCTTGCGCTCTCCGTGACAATGACACAGTGGAGCACTCGGCTCACCTGCACAGGTGTGGCAGGGCCCCTCCCACGAGCAGCTCCGCCCTCCCGCGCTGGGGCCTCAGATCTATTAGTTAAGTACATCGTAATGACACCGCGCCTACCGCTGAGGCTCCGTTGCTCTGCAATAAACTGTTTAGGAAAACCTATTCCACCTGTTGCCATCGGCAGGTGCACTATCGGCCGGGTGGGCAGCGACCCCCACACTCCCCGAACGCTTCCATATCCAAACTTTTACAAAGTGGTAATCAAGGAAAAAGTGACCACATTTCTAATTATAAAAGAAGGACAAATCAAGTAATGACACTAAAGCCGTGGATTCTCCGTTCCTTTTAACTTTCCAGTCTCCTGACTTCACTTTCTTTTTGTTCAACGGCCAGACCCAACTAGGACTTGTCCCACATCCCAGAAAAAAAACACAAAAAAAAAAACCAGATCACTCAAAACATGACTTCTCAGGAGTATTTACACGGAAATATTAATATCTATACTATAACGCGTACACAATAAGTCTTACTATTAAATCCAGTTATATTATCTAAAATACATTTCTTACATTTTCAATAACTATGCGTTTACCCAACAATTAGCATAAGCCACCCTCATTCAGCTTGTTCATAAGAAATGTAATGATTTACTTGAAAAGGAAGAACATAATAAACAAGAACGGTTGTGACAAATATCTGAAGTATTAAATTGAGTTCATTAATGTCAATGTTCGACTTCAGAACAGGTAAGCCACCTAAAGCTAAGCATGTTTGTACCTGGCAAGCACTTGCTTGGGAGGTCATCTAAGAAAAGCTTGGGTTGCTGCTGGAAGAAGTGTGGCGAGGTGGGCCATCAGTGGGTGCTAACCCTGTGGTCTCTGTGTGGATCCCAAAGCCCCAGTGACGAGGGCCCCTATGCACCAACTGGTCAGAAACATCCAGGTAACTGACACTTTATCTTGAAGGCCATTTCTATTGTGACATAATGCCGGACAGGTAGCAAGATGGCTGAGTGTTTAGCGCTGCTGCCTCATAACTTCAATGACTCGAGTTTGAGTCTCATCCTTATTACTATGTGAACTCTGCATATACACCCTTGGGTTCTGTATGGATCCTGATTTCCTTGTACATTTTAAACGTGTGTGATAGATTAGGGGGCTCCTTGAAGTGGAAAGGTTTCACTAAACAAGTCCCCCAACACACTTGGATGTTAATTCAGGGGGAAGCTCATTGCTTTCCTTTTGTTTTAACTTCAATAGCCATATTAATTGCCCTTTCTCTTTTATTCATTATACAGTATATGAAGAGACACTTATCCTTTGGTGTGTGTGGATACCAATGGCCCCATGGCAGTGACAGGGACACTGTGCTATTGTAAAACAGGCTCTGTCCTTCTGACAAGATGTAAAGCAGAGGTCCTAACTTTCTGTGTTCATAAAAGATCACTTGGGTATCTTTTCAAAAGAGTTGTGTGTTTCTCGATGTCCTGGCGAAATTGCCCACCATAGCCTGGTCATTCTGGCTCCTTAATCATCCCCATGTCCTTACTGGCTAACTTATCTCACCTCTTCACCACCTAACAGCTTGTGGTGTGATGAGCATATTGCCACATAAATGGCTTGCGGTGGTTGTTACAAATTGCTGGTTAAAGTGCTTCCCCACCATGTAAAGAGTTTGGAATATATTAGAAAAGCAGTATATGCATGTTATTTGTTATCGATTATTACTTCATCAGAACCCTCTGCTCATTCCGGGGGTTGTTTCTTTCTTTAAGTGCCAGTCTATAACAGATATGAACTTGAACCATCGGCCCACAAGGAAATCCAATTTTCTGTGCTGAACAACTGGCCATTCCTTCGTCACACTCACTCTCTGCTCACTACATATTTCTGCCAACCACAATGAAAGTAGAGAGGGAAGAGACAGGATAAGACTGAATACCTGTCCTTCTTCAGGGTGGATTGTGTCAAGCTGCTTGGAGATACTGCTTATGGAAAGCACATTTAATGCTGTGCCAGCTTCCTCCTGGAAAGGAGTCTAATTAGTAGAATTCACCATCATATGCCTGAGCCATTGTAGTTTCCCCTGATCCTGTTTTTGGATCATTTTCCTGCTGAAAAGTCAATTCTTGTGTCAGCACTCCTTTTTTTGAATTTCACATAAGCTCTGACAGGTGTTCTGGTCTCTATTGAAATAGCACCATAACCAGTTCAGAGAAAAGGTCATCCAAAATGCAATGCGTCCACTTGTTCAATGAGATATTTAGGTAATGTTTGATGGCGGGGCGGCAATGTGATCAATTATTAGTGCTGCTGCCTCACAGCTCCGAAATTGTTGCTGTCAATGTGGAATTTGCACATTCCTTGTGTCCTGCATCCCAAAGTCATAACTTATGTATGTGTGTATGAGGAGGTCCTGCAAAGGACTGACAGGACAGACCCCAGCCTCCTAAATCCATAATTAAATTAAGCAAGTCTGAGAATATACAGTGGTGTGAAAAACTATTTGCCCCCTTCCTGATTTCTTATTCTTTTGCATGTTTGTCACACAAAATGTTTCTGATCATCAAACACATTTAACCATTAGTCAAATATAACACAAGTAAACACAAAATGCAGTTTTTAAATGATGGTTTTTATTATTTAGGGAGAAAAAAAATCCAAACCTACATGGCCCTGTGTGAACAAGTAATTGCCCCCTTGTTAAAAAATAACCTAACTGTGGTGTATCACACCTGAGTTCAATTTCAGTTAAAAAAAAAACAAAAAAACAGAAAGACTATATACAAAAACAAGACTATATGAGCAATAGTTGCATAGTGAATACAGAAAGTTTAAAAGACGTGCAATATGTAATTTCTAATTAATTTTTATCTTTCCACTTTCTCACCTGGGCTGCATCAGGAGTGGGCAGGAGGAGGAGTACAGGAAGCTAATCAAGGACTTTGTTAAATGGTGTGACACAAACCAATTACACCTGAACACCAGCAAAACCAAGGAACCGGTGGTGGATTTTAGGAGGCCCAGGCCCCTCATGGACCCCGTGATCATCAGAGGTGACTGGGCAGAGGGTACAGACCTATAAATACCTGGGAGTGCAGCTGGATGATAAATTGGACTGGTCTGCCAATACTGATGCTCTGTGCAAGAGAGGACAGAGCCGACTATACTTCCTTAGAAGGTTGGCGTCCTTCAACATCTGTTCTATCAGACAGTTGTGGCGAGCGCCCTCTTCTATGTGGTGGTGTGCTGGGAGGCAGCATAAAGAAGAGGGACGCCTCACGTCTGGACAAACTGATGAGGAAGGCAGGCTCTATTGTAGGCACGGAGATGGACAGTTTGACATCCGTGGCAGAGCGACGGGCGCTGAGCAGGCACGTGTCAATCATGGAGAATCCACCGCATCCACTGAACAGGATCATCTCCAGACAGAGGAGCAGCTTCAGCGACAGACTGCTGTCACCGTCCTGCTCCACTGACAGACTGAGGAGATCGTTCCTCCACCACACTATGCGACTCTTCAACTCCACCCGGGATTGGGTAAACGTTAACATTATTGTCTGTTTTTACTTGCATTTTTATTACTCTTTAATTTAATATTGTTTTTTGTATCAGTATGCTGCTGCTGCCGGATTATGTGAATTTCCCCTTGGGGATTAATAAAGTATCAATCAATCTATCTATCTAAGCTAGTTATGTACCAATACAAGAAGGTCAAACAGTTCTTCAATACAGATTGCTGAACGATTATTTTGTTACATCCATTCTTGCAAAAGTTCCAATGTTTTACATGGCTACATTACCACCTTCAAAAGATTTACGTTTCTTACCGTTGTTAATACACACAAATATATTCACTCTCCACAATTCCAGGCAGGGCAGAAACTAGTACAAAACAGAAAAAAGAAGGCCAAAATGATGCAAACCCAGCTTTTCTGAACTATGTAACACTGTCGAAAAGTCATAAAAAAACATTGCAGATGAAAAGCTGCTAAACTTCAAATGAAGAGATACCAGACATTGAAGTACCAGCTGGGCTGCTGCTGCTGCTGCCTGTGTGAGAAATCCCAGTTATTACAAGTATAAAGAAATATTCAGCCATCATAACTCTGTGATGCACAACTCATCAGAGCCAACAATACTTCTGTATTGATTGCTGTTTCTTAAATCATAAGAGAAAGTAGGGTGAAATGATGCCTTTTATTGCCTGACTAAATAGATTACAAATGCAAGCTTTCGAGGCAGCGAAGGCTCCTTCATCAGGCGAGGTGCGACCATAGGTGATACTTGGCCACCGATATTATTATGCGCTTTCCCAACTTTGAGTGAGCCTTGTATGATTTTCATCCAGTTTAACCACATGCATTGTTACATAATGCGGTTTCATGGCATATACTAATGTATCAGCACTTATTTCATGAATTGCACATTGCAATCATTCACCGATTTGTATTTTTATCTCACATTTAATTGAGGTAACCAGTTCTGCTTGGCTGCGCTACACTGAACTAAGTTTATACTTTTTCTTCAAGAGCCAGAGATCACTGCCATTATCGATGGAATTTTATTATACTTGAACACAAAGCAAATCCGGCACATTCGCCTCCCTAAACATGACATTTTCCAGATTGCTTCCTCCATAAAAAATAAAACAATTTTATTCACCCCTCTCTCTAGCCTGAAGCAGTTTCTCCCACGTTAATGCGTCTGCCATACCAATAACAGGCCTTTGACTCTGCCTCAGCCACTACTGGTTGCTATGTTGTGCCCAGTGCTGCTGGGACAGGGTCTGACCCTTAACAGGATTAATTTCGTAAAAAAAGATAGACATGAATTGTTTACTTGCATTTCCTCCATGCATTTCAGACCTTCTGAAGTCTTAAATGATGTGTCTCAATTTGGAGGCCATTAATCTCATTTTCAGCTGCTTCTCTTTAGCTTTGGTAGCACTCCTCATACACAGCATTCTCTCTCAATGTCCCTCTGGCTCCACGTACCCTTACCTCTAAAAACAAAAACTAATTTGAATTACAACCACACACTGCCCATCATCCATCAGTTCTGCAAACATTGCTTTGAATTGCTCGGATGTTAGAAGATCTGACCCGGTTTACTTCCAGAGAGCAGCACTGAACTGTTTATAACCTACCCTGGTCATCTTCCGATTGCCATTGCTGAGAACATCAAGTGTGATACTCTGACATGACCCAAAAGAGGTGAAACATTTGTGATAACAGCTGCACACTCCACCTTGAAGTTTCATAAAAGTCTGGAAACTTCCTTCACGTTTAAATTTAACCTCTAGTGCTGACAAGACTGATGCTTGCAGAATGGGATTTTCAGCTTATCTCCATTTTGCCAATAATACAAGAACCCACAGGCATCCTTATTAATTTAAATGATATGTTAAATACATTTTTATAGATTCATTTTGTCACAGTACCTATGGTTTAAAGGAGTAGTACTCAAGCTCAGTCCTGGAGACCCCTTGTGGCTGCAGGTGTTTGTGCCTCCCAGTTAACTAACTCCCAGAGTCATTTAAAATCCAATGCTGATCTTTGTTTTCCTCTTTTCTTATTCTACATTCAAAAAATCCAGCAGTGTGATTTTTATAAGACATCTAGAAATATTTGTATTTTTGCTTTGGCTTTAAATGCTTAACTTCTTTTGTTGGTTTCCTATTAATTTGCCATTTTTTTCTGTGTAGTTTGCTCCTTTACCTGTATCCAAATAATAACAATTAACAATGAGCAGAGAAGACAACACTCAGTGCTTTAAGGCTGCAACTATTTCAGCATCAGACCCACTAACCTGCTCAATAGCAAATAGTGAATTAAATAACCAGAACACCGGGGATACCAGAAGGACAGCCATGATGCTGATGATGATAAAAGAAAACACACAGAATTATCCCAACATACATAAATCTTAGTACACTCTTACCAGACTTAGTTTTGTAATTTCAAAATTACAAAACTAATTGGTCTAGGCTTCAAATTAAAAACAGAAGTGGGATGGAAAGAAAAACCTGAAACTACATGGGGTCTCCAGGACTGAGTCTGAGAACCACTGGCATAAAGAAGTGAAACAGTGAGCAGCGTTGGCTGCCAGCAGCAGGCGTCTGGGTTTACCACTGAGCCTGGTCAATGTATGCACTGGTTTTTCTATCCAAATGGAGTTGTTCAGGGTCGGGGATGCTTGCTTAGAAAGAGTGTCTTATTTGGGCCCCTAGTTGGCTCAGATTGGGTGGGTGCTGGTGTGAGCATTAACATGTCCATGCAAGGGTTGGTCCTACCTTGCACCTGCTGCTGCTGGGCCAGACTTGAGCACCTGCAAAACTGTAACTAGATTAGGAGGGTTTGAAAATGGATGGCTGAATGAATGCATTCATTCATGCATGACTTGACAGTTCTATAATTCTCTAATGTATGTATTCATGTATTGTACTTTTTAGGAATGAATCATCCACTAAAAAGAATATATTTTATTCCTTTTCTTATGTAGCCTGCCCCTGGGTCACATCATTTGTTGACATGAACCAAAATACATTTTATTCATTGCTGTGTCATGACCACTCCACAATGCATCTAAAATGTAGACAAACAGAGCAGCCGCCATTTTACTTATCAGGTTGAAAAAAATCATGTAGATGTATTTCTTCTTTGTGTCTAAATAAAGTTTATTCCCCCCTCCACCACAAGCTGAAAAGTTTTTCGTGGTAGACATGAACAAATTACAGTTGAGTCAATGTAAGGACCTTTACTGTCAAGGTGAGCTCCAGTAAAGGATATAAGGAGTTGGAAAGATATTAAACTTAAAAACATGTATCACTTTTGAAAAATAAAAGCTTTTTCCATTTTTCATCCACCCAAAGCATAAGGTCATAAATAGTAAGCAGTAATAGTAATTATCACAATGCCAGGACCAATCCTGAACAAGAATCCCAGTTCATCATAGGCCTTTCTTATGTAAACACTGACACTAACTTCAGGTTCTGATCAACCTCATAGTGTGTCGATCTACTATGAGAGGACAAAGGTGACCCTACAGGAAACCTAGCAGAACAAGGGAAGAACACTGGGATCCAATGGGTATGAATGAGGAAATACTCCAAATAAGAAATCGGAAGTGACAAACCTTGTTACTAATATTATTCACTGAAATAAACTTTCTAAATATTCACATATCAGCTCAGTATTTATCAAGTTAAGTAGTAATGGTCATGTCACATTTTGAGACCTTTCCAGAGATTTTCAATTGTAGCCTTCATTTACATAATCGTCGGGAGTTGGAAGCAGTTGGTGCCTAATGTCACCTAATGTGACATGTGGGATGTACAAGAACTAGTACCTGACTCGTCTGATTTTGTCTTTAGGCACAGGGGTGAGCTCAGTGTGTACGACAGCAGGCAACCACTGAATGCTCATCCAGAAGAAGTACAATACATACAGGGAGTGCAGAATTATTAGGCAAGTTGTATTTTTGAGGATTAATTTTAATATGGAACAAACACAGTGCTATCAGTCAATCCAAAATGTTAATAAACCTGAAACCTGAATGTTTCACAACGGAAATGTGAGTGTGAACATCATCAGGGGAATACATATGTGCACACAATTATTAGGCAACTATTAGTGTGCAGATTTATTATGCAACTAAAGGAAAAATGAAAATTTTCCCATCTCACTTGTTTATTTTCATCTGTTATAGTGAGAATAATAAACAAACACCTCAAAATTTACAAATAAACATCTCTGACATTTTAAAAAAAATAAACCAATCAATCAATGACCAATATAGCCACCCTTCTTTCCAATAACAGTCATAAGCCTTTCCATTCATGGAGTCTGTCAGTTTCTTGATCTGTTGACGATCAGCTTTTTGTGGAGCAGTGACTACAGCCTCCCAGAGACTCTTCAGAGAGGTGTATTGTTTTTCTCCCCCGTAAATCTAGCGTTTAAGAAGTGCCCACAAGTTCTCGATAGGGTTTAGGTCAGATGAGGAAGGGGGGCCATGTCATTATTCCTTCATCTTTAAGGCCTTTACTGGCTGGCCACGCAGTGGAGAACTTCGATGCAAGTGATGGAGCATTGGCCTGCATAAAAATCATGGTCTTTTTCCTGTATCACTGTTTGAAGAAAGTGTCTTCAAAAACTGGCAGTAGGTTTGGGAGTTGATTTTGAGTTCATCTTCAATGCAAAAGGTCCAACTAGCTCATCTTTAAAAATACCAGCTCATACCAGTACCCCACCTCCACGTTGGAGTGGAGCTCTGTGCCCATTACTGATCCACAGGTCCATCCATCTGGTCCATCAAGAGTCACTCTCATCTCATCGGTCCATAAAACCTTTGAAAAAAATCTGTCTTCAGATATTTCTTGGCCCAGTTTTGACGTTTCAACTTATGTTTCTTGTTCAGTGGTGGTTGGGTTTCAGCCCTCCTTACCTTGGCCATGTCTTTGAGCACTGAACACCTTGTACTTCTGGGCACTCCAGGTAGGTTGCAGCTCTGGAATATGAAAGTACTGGAGGATAATGGGTTCCTGGTAGCTTCACGTTTGATTCTTCTCAAATCTTTGGCAGCTAATTTGCGTCTTGTGTTCTCAACACGTTTCTTGCGACCCTGTTGACTATTTGCAACAAAATGTTTGATGGTTCTGTGATCACACACCAATATCTTAGCAATTCCAAAAGTGCTGCATCCCTCTGAAAGACTTTTTACAATTTTTGACTTTTCAGAGTCAGTTAAATCTCTTTTTGGCCCATTTTGCCTGAGGAAAACTAGCTGCCTAATAATTCTGCACACCTTGATATAGGGTGTTGATCTCCTTAGGCCACACCCTCCCTCATTACACAAATACACATCACCTGACGTGCTTAAATCCAATAAGCATTCAAGTTAATACAGCTTGGAGTTGGAATATACGCATAAAAAATGATGATATGGTCAAAATACTCACTTGCCTAATAATTGTGCACACAGTGTATGCTGAGATGAGAAATAAGGAATATGGCATTTTGGACCACATAAACAGAACAGAAGGATAAGCTTGCCTATCTGATGTTGTGTTTTACGTACCACAACAGAGTTTAAAAAAAAAAAAAGTACTGAACTTAATACTGGTTAACCCTTAGATATATAAGGCAAGCACGACTGTGCGGGTTGTTCGGCAACCAATTGAACATGTGACATGCTTAGCGATCTTCACTTTTAATTGCCATGGTCCAGCAAGTACAGTAGATTAGAAACAGCAGTTGGCAAGTCAGATGGATGTTGTGTAATGTGACAACGGCTTTAAATGTAATAATGTAAACAAAACTAATCAAGATTCTTCATTAAAGCGAATGATTATCTCAATTACAGTCAACGGTTATTATTTATAGAGCCTTTCTGACATCCACCCAAAACAACAAATTATATATATGATACAATACCTGCCAAAAAATACACACACACATTATATATTATATATATATATATATATATACATATACACACACACATAAATATATACATACACACACATATATACTCAGCGAAAAAAGCAACGTCCCTTTTCCAGGACTGTGTATTTCAACAATAATGTTTTAAAAATCCAAATAACTTTCCAGATCGTCATTGTAAAGGGTTTAAACAATGTTTTCCATGCATGTTCAATTAACCATAATCAATTAATTAACATGCACTTGTGGAATGGTCGTTAAGACCTTAACAGCTTACAGAAAGTAGGCATTTAAGGTCACAGTTCTAAAAACGCAGGACACTAAAGAGACTTGTCTACCGACTGTGAAAAACACCCAAAGAAAGATGCCCAGGGTCCCTGCTCATCTGCGTGAACGTGCATTAGGCATGCTGCAGGGAGGCATGAGGACTGCTGATGTGGCTAGGGCAATAAATTGCCATGTCCGCACTGTGAGACGCCTAAGACAGCGCTACAGGGAGACGGTAAGGACAGCTGATCATCCTCGCAGTGGAAGAGCCCGGATCTCAATCCCATTGAGCACGTCTGGGACCTGTTGGATCGCAGGGTGAGGGCTAGGGCCATTCCCCCCAGAAATGTCCAGGAACTTGCAGGTGCCTTGGTGGAAGAGTGGGGTAACATCTCGCAGCAGGAACTGATAAATCTGTTCCATACACACACACATATATATATATGTATATATATATATACATACACACACATACCCATAGTTTACTGTCAAATAACGCAAAGAGCACACGACACGTGTTTCGCCCTCATTTAGGTTCATCAGGCGTACGCACTCTACTGCTCCCCTCTCGGGGATCGAACCTCGGACGTCAGCGAAGCCCCTTTACGCTGCGCCACGTTTGTTTGACGGCCTGTAGGTCCGGAGTACTGTAATTTCATTCATTGCATTCGTAGTCCGAGTCCCAACCTGACTTGTGTGGGTGATTACCTACCAGGTAACGCTTGTGGTTGGTCTGCCATTCGGCAAACATCCGCCACAGTGCTCTTTTCATTTGCGAGAAGCAGATCATGGAATGCTGCATAGTACAGTCAAATAACCTTACAGACGAACCACCACTGATGACTGTGTAACTGTGCAATGACATTACACAAGTTTTACTGAATCAAAAAAGTATAGAACAAGGCGCAAGTAAACAAACACACCATTCCTCAAAAAAGTGGCATTGAATGCCAAACACATTTATATTGGCACACACACACACTGAATAATTTCATTACACAACATTATTTTAGTACTGTTAAATGGGCGAGTATACATTTTCCTTGAGTGCTCGAGTCCCGTCCAGGGTTGGTTCTTGCTTCGTACCTACAAGATTCGGTTAACTGCAGCCTTTAAGACACTGGATCAAACAGTACACGGCTGTTCACTTGCTACAAGCCTACCCCACTATAAAATATCTGATCAAGCCAAACTAAACGAATAATGAGGCGTGTTGAGGCTTTCCCAAAATGCACCGGCACAAAACGACTGATAGCGGAACGTATTTGACAAATGCAAAAATCTCCTCATTGTCTTTTCAACGGAGATGAGAAAAATAAATTGCGATTTTGCAATTCTGGTTTCTGTGACACAGTTCAAGAGTTAATTTGTGGATTAGAATTGTGTATTTAGGCTGCTGTGTAAATTGTTTTAAGTAACATACTGGATAAAACAAAATAAAATATAGCATCTGGAATTAAAAAAAAAAAAGCTCAATATACACCGTACGCGGCAAACGTAATTGGTATGAAATGGACATACAGAGACATAAGAATCCAGTTTTGAACAGAATTTATTAGGCTGACATTACCTTGAATGACATAAGCCAACCTTCGCCAACCTTCACCATAAGACAATGTTACCTCCCTGAATCCCTAGAAATACAACGACAGAAGTCTAACGCCTTCGTTATCTCCCTTTCTTGAGGGTCTTTTTTAACAGTCTGTGCATCAATTTCGTCATTTTAACTGACAGTTAATGACTTTTTTCTTAATATAATCTTGACCACTATGACAATAAATTAAAACAATATCTGCTTTTCTGACCTGGTAACAGTCCGAGCCATAGAACAAAAGCTACTTTGATTTGCAGTTTTCAAACAAGCGGCCACGCCACTTATGCGATAAAATCAGTCCGAATAGTTGAAAGTCCCTCTTTTTGCTTCACTGGTCATCTCCTGTTCCAACATACAGCAGTATTAGCTACTCCTGGTGACAGATTATGAACCTGTAAAGACTCCAAAGATTTCTTTAAACCCGCATTCGCACAAACAGCTTGATCTTGACGCTCCTCCATCATTCACTTCCAATCTAGTCCTGTCGGCGTGTTCTCGCGAGGTTTCAAGGCACAGGAGAGGGTTAGCCGAATTCGCGCACTGGAAGAAGGAAGAGCTACGAAGGGGGAGGAGGAGTGGGGGGCGTCTGGAGATTGTTGAACGAGTGGTGGTGGGGGTGTGTGAGAGTGAGCGAGAGAGCGCGCGAGCGTGCGTGAGGAGAGAGAGAGAGTGTATGTGTGAGAGAGAGAGAGAGAGAGCGCGCAAGCGAGCAACCAGGGGATCCAATATGGCATCGGGCGATACGTTGTACATTGCGACCGACGGCTCGGAGATGCCGGCCGAAATCGTGGAGTTGCATGAGATCGAAGTGGAGACCATCCCCGTGGAAACTATCGAGACCACCGTTGTCGGAGAGGACGACGACGAAGACGACGACGAGCACCACCAGCCCATGATCGCTCTGCAACCCCTGGTGACGGACGATCCGACTCAGGTTCACCATCACCAGGAGGTTATTCTGGTGCAGACCCGCGAAGAGGTGGTCGGTGGGGATGATTCGGACCTCCGGGCTGACGACGGCTTTGAGGACCAGATCCTCATCCCTGTGCCGGCCCCGGCGGCCGAAGAGGAGTACATCGAGCAGACGCTGGTGACGGTCGCCGGGAAAAGCAGCTCCTCGTCAGGAGGGCGGATGAAGAAAGGGGGCGGCAGCAGTGGCAAGAAAGCGGGCAAAAAGAGTTACCTGACTGGAGCTGAGGCAAGCGGCAGAAAATGGGAACAGAAGCAGGTCCAGATCAAGACCTTAGAAGGGGAGTTTTCTGTCACGATGTGGGCATCAGGTGAGTGGGGACTTCGAGAGAACGTGACAGAAGTGCTGCTGCCGTTCGAGTTTCTGATCGTGGAGCCTAACAAAGAGGGCCTTCCAAGGGCGTTGTCCTCCTGTGCAGGCCTGGCTTTGCGGGGCGGTGAATCGGGCCCTCTTTCGGGGCGCCTTTTCAGTCGAACCCCGCGTGCAGTTCAGCAAAGCCGGCTTGAATTGTTTTTGTTTTGAAGGGAAGCCATGTTTTTATGTGTTGATGGGCGCCGCCATGTTCCCCCTCCGGTCCAGTATGGCGGCCCGAAAAAATGGCGTTGGTGCGGCCGGGGGAAGATGGCGGCGGCTGCGGGAGCGTGCGAGCGCGCTGCTGCCGCCGAGGCGAGGGGAGGCGAGTAGGCCGCAATGGCGCAGTTTGGCTCGCAGGAAGCAACGGCTCAGTGAGAGGAGTGGGGGGAGAAGGAGGAGGAGGGAATGGGAGGAGACAGATGGCTGTGTTCAGAAAAGTACACGCTTGGTGCACCGAAGGGCCAACTAGGCTGGCGCCGATTCAGAAATGCTTCGTCTCGAAGACGAGATGCATGCATGCACGCACGGAGACCGGACTGTTAGACGGATCGGGCTGCCCCGATAGACATGCATGCTGTTGCCCAGAGGAGATGGGCGCAGTTAGGACTGCGTTTATACGGAGTGAATTTTTAACTTTGGAGTGTAAGAGAGACTCGAGGTGCATATCTGTCCGGTGATCGATCGGTAACCAGTGCCTCGACGCTTACCATGGTAACCTTCACATAACTATTGCGTTGTATGGGTGTGTGTTTCACCGGCTGGCGTCATACAGTGTTAATAGATACGCTACGGTTGCATATTTCTTTCGGTTAAATACAAAGCATTTGACACAAAGATGAGAAATGGTGCTACAATAACGAACAGGTAGGCGAAGTGGAACTCATGGTCCCGTTAGACGTTCACGTTTCATTGTATTGTCAAGGCTTCCAAAGTCTCTAAAACGAGTGATTGGGCCTTTGGACACATTCTCTAATAGATGATAATTTTCTAAATTATTTTCTATGATGTCTAGCATTAAAACTGGGTCGTGAATTAAGAACTTTTCGAAGGTGATTGGAATTGATTTAATCGTTCAAGTTTTGGCTAATGTCGGCTATCCTTCCTGACACTGACCCTTTGTATTTATCTGGGCTCGGGACCGGCATCAAGTTGGAGGAAGTAAAGTAGGCCCTGAAAAGAATAAAGAATGGGAACAGGACCGGATGAAATGACAATGGAAGTGTGGAAGAGTTTTGGGGAAGCGGAAGTAGATGTGTTGTGAGATCTAACGCATGAGAGAATATCAAACGAGTGGAGGAACAGTGTGATTGATGTCTGTTTATTAGGAGGAGGACGATGTTCAGGATTGTGGAAACTATAAACTGATAAAGTTGATGTCACACGCAGTAGAAATTTAGGGAAGGTTTAGGAAGGAGGTCACCATATTGACAAACAGGACGAGACCATTCAGTTCTTCAGACTCGTTTGACTGCCTTTTAGCTAAGCCGTCCAACTATCTTAATCCAAGATCCTTCTTAAAGGTTGTCAAGGCTCCTGCTTCAACTACAAGTCTGGATAGTTTGTACCAGATTCCCACAATGCTTTGCTTTAACAAGTGCATCCTGGACTACAGTGTAGTGCTAAATGTACTTACCGTTAATTTCCACTGTTGTCCTGTGGGTCCTTCAATTGAAGGACAGTTTGCTGAGACTGAACAGGCTTAATCCTCTTGAGTCTGTTTGAGTATGGCATTCCCTTAACTCTTGTGATACACATGGTTGCTCTCCACTACTCAAGTTCAAGCACTGCCATGTCAGCCAACAGTTCGGTTTTATGCCAGGGAGAGGAACAACTGTGGCAGTCTTTGTATTAAAACAGCTTATAGGGAAGCATCAAGAAAAGGTTTGCATTGCACATCATGTTTATTGATTTGGAGAAGGCTTATGATGGAGTGCCACATCTGAAGGTGCATAAGAGTGAAAGGAGTACAAATAAGTCTGGGAGGATTGTCCAGGGATTGGCTGAAATGAGAACATTGTGATACATGTATGGAGTTGCATAAGATATGGGACAATTGGATGTACAGTAAAAGTGGGAGATATATTTAAGAAAGTACAGGAATGCAGGCTGAGGTGGTACAGATATGTGATGAGGGGAGAGAGTGAATATGTGGACAAAATAGTGATGGAAAAACAAGGGAGGCTGAAGCAGAGGAGGAAATTGTTGTTTGACACAGGGGTTTCCAAAAATTTTTAAGCTGAGCCTCCCAAAAACATTGTATCATTTGGTCAGGGCTCTCCACCAAAATAAACCCAGTGTTGCGAAGTAGAGTATGATCTTGGGTTCTTGGCGGCTGTTATTACTGGTCAGACAAAATAATTTTGGATATTATTAGACCTATTAATTGAAGTAAGTGCTTAACTGTAGCAGACTATTGACACTTATAGTCGTGTGAAAAGGCAAGTACACCCCATAAAGATTGTTGGCTTTTTCAATATAAATGAACAGGCAAACCTTAGGTCTTAATGTAAACAGTGCCTACAGATAAAGGTGGTATACTTGAAAAAGTACACATACATCTTACATTGTGTATTCACGTTCATAATCTACTGTAAATGAACAAAACTGCAGATAAGTCACGTAGAAAAAGTAAGTACAGTACATCCCAACATTTATCACCATTTCAAATCCACAAAATTAGAATCCGGTGTTCCATTTTAGGTGCCATAAATTAAAACTTTCTTCTTCTGCAGATTGGCCCTGTCTTATTTTAACTGCAGATATCGAGGGTCTCGTGTTCTCTTTGCTCTAGATATGTGTGGTGTCATCATGCCAAGATCAAAAGGGCTGTCTGAGGCCCTTTTGAAACAAGGTAATGGATGCCCACGAGTCTGGCAAGGACTTTAAAAAGATCACCAAATTATTTGAAATCAGTCATTCCATTGTAAGGAAAATCATCTCCAAGTAGTGTAGATTTCAGGCGACTGCTAATTTGTCCAGGACTGGTTGGCCCAGCAAATTCAGCTCAATGACTGCATATCTAAATGAACAACTGAAGTAAGTTAAAATTAGGGTTTAATTGGAAATGCAAACAGGCCTTGCCAAAATGTAGATGTGGCTCTTTTAATATGTAATATATCCACACACCACAATGCTCATCTACACTCTGTTTGTTGTTATGCCATATAGTGACGCAGTAGTCAAAATGACAGAAAGATATTGTAACAAACAAAAATATTTCTCAAGTTCCTGAATTGATTACCTCAATTTTAGCTTATTTTCTTTCAGCTTTAAGTTTTTCTAATACACTGGTGATTTAAGCTGCATGAGTGGGGGGGTGTTAAGTGCAGGTGTTTTAAGAAGAAGCCCTGTGGGCAAAACATTTGCAGCAGTGGAATTCATGGCTATTCCTTGCAAACTTTATAATGAGTTGTCCCCAGATGTGTATTCTCATTTGAGAATCATGTCTGGCACCTCTAGACTATTTATGTATTTACTTTTTTCCCAATAAGACCACTACATGTATTGATGTCTTTGCTGAATGAAATCATCATAGATCAGGCAAATTCCTGATTTCAAGCATATCACCTTTATCTGTTGGCCCATGAAGATCTACTGCTTGCCTTTTCAAATTTGTCAACAATTTCCATGGAGTGCACATTTTCATGTGTCTGTATATGATGAGATTTTGTGTGCTATCTTTCTAGGCCACAGGGTCTCAACACCTTTTTTGCCATACACAGTCCAGGAAGTGAATGTTTTGAAATATCACAATTCTTTACTCACCTTTCCCTAATATTGTATTTTCAGAATTGTAACAAGTGATTTATATATTATATACACAGTGCATCCGGAAAGGATTCACAGCACATCAGTTTTTCCACATTTTGTTGTTACAGCCTTATTCCAAAATGTATTAAATTCATTTTTTTACTCAGAATTCTACACACAACACCCCATAATGACAACGTGAAAAAAGTTTACTTGAGGTTTTTGCAAATTTATTAAAAATAAACAAATTGAGAAAGCACATGTACATATGTATTCAAAGCCTTTGCCATGAAGCTCAAAGTTGAGTTCAGGTGCATCCTGTTTCTCCTGATCATCCTTGAGATGTTTCTGCAGCTTAATTGGAGTCCACCTGTGGTAAATTCAGTTGATTGGACATGATTTGAAAAGGCACACACCTGTCTATATAAGGTCCCACAGTTGACAGCTCAGTGTCAGAGCACAAACCAAGCATGAAGTCAAAGGAATTGTCTATAGACCTCTGAGACAGGATTATCTTGAGGCACAAATCTGGGGAAGGTTACAGAAAAATTTCTGCTGCTTTGAAAGTCCCGAAGAGCACAGTGGCCTCCATCATTCGTAAATGGAAGAAGTTCGAAACCACCAGGACTCTTCTTAGAGCTGGCCGGCCATCTAAACTGAGCGTTTGGAGGAGAAGGGCCTTAGTCAGGGAGGTGACCAAGAACCCGATTGTCACTCTGTCAGAGCTCCAGAGGTCCTCTGTGGAGAGAGGAGAACCTTCCAGAAGGACAACCATCTCTGCAACAATCCACCAATCAGGCCTGTATGGTAGACTGGCCAGACGGAAGCTACTCCTTAGTAAATGGCACATGGCAGCCCACCTGGAGTTCGCCAAAAGGCACCTGAAGGACTCTCTGGTCTGATGAGACAAAGATTGAACTCTTTGGTGTGAATGCCAGGCGTCACATTTGGACGAAACCAGGCACCGCTCATCACCAGGCCAATACTATCCCTACAGTGAAGCATGGTGGTGGCAGCATCATGCTGTGGGGATGTTTTTCAGCGGCAGAAACTGGGAGACTAGCCAGGATAAAGGGAAAGATGACTGCAGCAATGTACAGAGACATCCTGGATGAAAACCTGCTCCAGAGCGCTCTTGACCTCAGACTGGGGCGACGGTTCATCTTTCGGCAGGACAACGACCCTAAGCACACAGCCAACATATCAAAGGAGTGGCTTCAGGACAACTCTGTGAATGTCCTTGAGTGGCCCAGCCAGAGCCCAGACTTGAATCCGATTGAACATCTCTGGAGAGATCTTAAAATGGCTGTGCACCGACGCTTCCCATCCAACCTGATGGAGCTTGAGAAGTGCTGCAAAGAGGAATGGGCGAAACTGGCCAAGGATAGGTGTGCCAAGCTTGTGGCATCATATTCAAAAAGACTTGAGGCTGTAATTGCTGTCAAAGGTGCATCGACAAAGTATTGAACAAATGCTGTGAATACTTATGTACATATGATTTCTCAGTTTTTTTTATTTTTAATAAATTTGCAAAACCCTCAAGTAAACTTTTTTCACGTTCTTGTTATGGGGTGTTGTGTGTATTTTTAATTTGCAAAAATTACAAACTTACATATGAATTCAGATCAAAAGAAATATTCACAAGTTTAATGCTACTTGAGGCCAAAAATGAGCAAAATAACTGAAAGTCAATGTGAGTTTACTTCTTGGCTACACAGTTGTGGTTCCAGCTTCTCCCAGTTGCTGTATTAATTTTTAAGGAAGTGACATTTCCTGAAAATTGACCCCTCTGTCAAAACAAAAGCTTTCCATTGTTAATTAATATCAGTAAACACTCAGATAAAACATTGGATACATTTATTAATAACTGTTGACAGTTGTCTTTGTTTCTTGTTGTATATTCTGCATTAATCTGGCAGTTTCATCTTTTTTTTTTTTTTTAAATGATGGCACACTAAAACATTTGCCACAGCTAAAATATTGTAATGCTGGCATGTTGGATCTGAAGCAGAGAGGCATGCAGTATGCAAACCTCACTGGGGAATGGAGGATGTTAGAAAGACGGCACCCTCTTTAAATGCTGATTTTTGCAAAAATCCCTACGTTTTAATGCAAGTTTGTCCAGGCAGTCTACTCTTAAGAACTGGGGTTATGTTGGATTGCATGTTAATAGAGGGAAACTTCAAATTCTTGCAGGCAGTGGACATGGAAGTGGAGGATGAGATGAAGTGGTTGAGACTTGAGTGTCAAGTCTTGCTACAGGAGCACAATGAGACAGAGCAGAAGGGAGCAGTAGAACTGAAGCGAAGCTGAGCACACAGTCGTGGGTTCCGCCACTATGTTTTTTAAAGGTCACTTTTTTCCAGTTTTTATTTTATTTTTGTTCGTGTGTGTGTTTTCCTCACTTATCACCCAACCCGCAACCCTGTAATCAGTACTGGACTACTTCAAAGCAAGGATAGAAGAACATTGTGAGTTATAGTTATTTATAAACTACATGGGGTAATTTGAAGACAAACTTTAAAATTGGGCTTCATTTTTTAGGAATGTCCAAGTCTGCAATGGAGCCGCAGACATCCAAGCAGAGGCAGTCAAGTTTGAAAACTCCTGCCCTAGTATTGTTGAGGTTTGCATAATGCAGAGTTCCTAAAACCACAGTATTTGAGTGACAAATGGTGCTGTTGGTCAGCTCCTCTAGTTATTTTGTAAAATGTGTGATTATTATTCAAATTGAGCTTGCAAATTCATATTTTTTAAGCAAAGCTAATACAAAAAAAAGTTCCTGCTAATTATTTGTTTTTATTTTTGTTTTTTTCTTCTCTCCCTGTGTCATGGGTTCAATAATAGCCATGCGTGGCGTAAAGGTGCTCACTCAGGCAAGCCATTTTCCCACCTTGGAGTTGCGACCGTCTCCAGTGGGTTTAGAAGACAGATAGATACATGAGGAATGTGATAGGCCAGACAGGGGTCAGCCAGAAAGACACTTGTCAAGAGACGGAACTTTACTAAAAGTAGCAAGTGTCAGATGTTAAAATGAGTTTAAGTGTAGGATCATCTGACTGACAAATTTAGTTTTGCTCTGTCTTTTCATAGCAAGTTTTAAATGTCTGGCACAGTGATTGTCTCATTTTCTGGTAGTGACTTGCTGCAGGGTAGCATGGTGGTGCAGTGGTACCACTGCTCTCTCGCAGTAAGGAGACGAGGGCTCTCATCCCGGCTCTTACCTGCATGGAGTTTGCATGTTCTTCCTGTGTGTACTTGGGTTTTCTCCTCATACTGTCTGAAAAGACATGCAGATTTGGTGAATTTGTGATGCTAAATTGGCCCTAGTTTGTGTGTGTATGTTCACTTTGTGATGGCCTAGCGCCCTGTACAGGGATTGTTCCTGTCTTACACCCTATGATTTCTGGGATAAGCACCAGATTCCCCAAGACCTTGCTCAGAATAAAGAGGGATTTGAATATGTTATGAGGACTGAGTTAGCAGCCTCATTTTTTTGACACCATAGCTGGTAGTTAAAGATGTGTTAGGTAAGTACGATCAAATAGTAGAACTTTATATTGGAATTTTTGTATGCATCTATGAAGCAGTGTGCACTTGTGCTTTTTACTTCTAAGTGCACAAGAATTGAGGTTATCATTCATATTAATACATTTTATATATATTGTAGGCCAATGACAGTACATGCACATGTTATAAAATCTAATTCAGGGAGTGGGTTGCAGTTGCCTTTCCCTGTAGCACTGAACACCAGGCAGGAATTAACCTTGGACAGGTGCACAAACCCACATGCCAGTTTAGAGTTTCCAGTTAACTTAATCTGTGAGTCTTTGAGGAAGCAGATATATTTGTGTTTTTATTGGTATGCCTCCTTTTTTTTTTTTTTTTTTAAATCCCCAAGGGGGAATTGTCTTTTTGAGTTGCTGCGAATTGCAGGGTTCAGAGTCTCTCTAAGCACAGCACAGTTTGTTGCACTGGTCATTGAAAGAAGATGCAAGAGAGTAGGACCCTTTGTGTCCCACAAGAAAGTCATCACGGTTTTCTTGGCAGAGGACTGTTGTTTGGATGTCTCCTTTACTGGAGAAAACTGGTGTATCCACTGAATTATGGCTCACAGTGATGGGGACATGTCTCATTTCCAGTGACAATCTGGTACAAAACACTCCTTAATTCCTTAATGATGTTTCAGGAATTGGATCGCAACCTACACTCACTGTTGCTCGTGCCGATCAGTGAGCTGCTTGGGTAGCCATCTTGGGCAGTTTTACATTATGGCATGTACAAATCCATAGCTGATATCCAAATGTGCAACAACAGTGAGCAACATATCCCATCAGTCTTCTCTGATGAAGGCATTCGCCATATCTATATGGGATTATGTGCATGATGTTGATGGTCGAGCAGATTGAGCTTCATCAGTTACACTTGTTCTGCTCACTTATAAACCATTCATAATCTTTTCGGCGAGTCATTCTGTTTTCACTTCTGTACTGAGCCAACATCCTATGGTGAATTCCAGCAGGTTTCTCTCTTCCTGGCCAAAGAAATTTCACTACAGCATGTTGTTTAACAATGGTCCAGTCCCACAGTGGAGCCAAGTTTCCCCCTGGAGACAAATACAGTTTGTTACATCCATCCATCGAGCATCCATGTTCATTTGACCCTGGCATCAACTGGACTAATGACATAGCACTCACTGTGCTGTGCTTGTTTGAATGACTCATAAGCTATCGAGAACATGTTGTGTTCCATCAGCTTCTATCCATTGTGGTTATTGTGTAATTCTCAAATTGCCTCTACTTTTTGATTCACCTTTGTACACATTGTTTAAAGTGACTATTAACTCTAAATTGACCTGATGTGTGCATGAATCTTGGCTAGACTTGTGGTCTGATCCAGGCTTCATTCCTGCCTTGTGTCTGTTGCTGCTGAGTGAGGCTTCCACACTGTAGGTTCAGAAAACAGATGGAGGAATATTAGCAGTTTGTGTGTATTATGCAGCATACTGTTCTCATATGGAGAAATTTTAATTTGAACTAGGTAGTGTGACTTAGTAGCAAAGGCTTTGTGTTCTGACCTATCAAGTGAACCTTGTAGTATCCTTTAGTATCCTTTAACCTGCCAACATTCTTGGAGTTGTGCTTTAGTTTTGTGCACTTAATCCATTGCTGGGGGAAGTTTTTATGTTATGAAAATGTACTCTTTAATAACAAAGTGTAGTTATTTATTTGCATTGAAATTAATTAATGATTAATTATATTAATTTCTAAGTGAAAATGCTTAGCATAAAATTTAATTTGCAGGCTGTTTTTTGTTTTTTTTTTTTTGTTTTTTTTTTAGTTCAAGCCTCTATGTATTCAATCCATGTACTTTGAATTTTAAATGTCCTGTTCTTGCAGAGGTGAGGTGTCTGTGAGATTATTATTTTTTAATTGTTTTGTAAATCTAGTGTACTCTTGAGGTCCGGTTTCATAGTTGATGGAATTTCTTGTTTAATTAAATTCGAGAGTTTGTGTCACCTTTCTGTCTGCAGTCTGGATTATTTTTTTTTTTCTTTGTATGGTGTGGTAGGACACTTGTTGTGGATGCACCTTGTAATGTAGAAGAATTTGTCCACTTCTCTTCATTTTACCTTACTCTCTTGTCAAGATTTTTAAGTAATAGTTTCATTATTCTACAACTTTCCTTTTAAATCTAGAGGTAGTTATTAATTAATTCTGTGCTATTTGCCCAAGTATAATGCACAATTTTAAGTTCTCAAAAGAATATGAGAGGAGTAAACATTAAGTTTTGAGAGTGCGCATCTTATGAACTCACTTATCCTTTTTTTTAATCAGGAAAACAATCTTATCTTGGAATTTAAGGCATAGCATGATGGGAACAGGAACACGCTTTTAATTGATGTATCCAGTTTTAGCTGTAAAAGTTAGCTAGTTTCTAATTAACAAATTGGTCGCGGTAAAACTTGTACTTCCTTAAAATTGTACCTGTTTCTCTGGTTCTTAGTGATTTTTTTTTTTTTTATTGCGAGATTGTGTTGGTTTGGACATGTGCAGGAGAGATGCTGGGTATTTTGGGAGGAGGATGTTAGGGATAGAGCTGCCAGGTAAGAGCAGAAGAGGAAGGCCTAAGCGAAGGTTTATGGATGTGGTGAGAGAGGACATGAAGGTGAAGGGTGTAACAGAACAAGATGATGAGGACAGGATAATACGGAAAAAGATTTTGCTGTGGTAACCCCCAACTGGAGCAGCCGAAAGAAGAAGACTGATTTATCTTGTGTATTTGTTTTTGCACGTGGCATTGTATTATTTGTTAATTTCAAGAAACATGTCCTTTGGTGTTATTTGTAGAAAGCACTACAGTTGGTACTTTTTGAAGTGTTTTAGCCTGCATGATGTTAGATGGTAAACTGGGAAAAATCAAGGCACTCCGCATAAAAGGTATAGGCAGTGTGGCATAGTGGTTAAGGCATTACAGGCCAAGAATTTCCAGTCACTTAAACTGTGAGCACATTTCTGAAGATGGCACACTTCATTTGTACTGTGTCATGGTTGGTTGCTTTCAGTATAAAGCTTCATGCTTATTTTTTGTACTACAAAGGCAGCAGTGTATTTTATTAAGAGATTGACGGCTTGTGCACTCAGTTTGATTTAAGAGCACCAAACCCTTTTCGCATGTAAGTTACTGGTGGTGAGGGTGGGTGAGTAGAGACTCGGTCAGTTACTTTTCCTGTCACACATCAAAAGACACTGATAATCTTCAACAAATGCTGAATTTACCGTTCTTGTTGTCTTTTTTTAGCGTCTTTGTTTTTCCTTTTGCATTCACATTTGTGTTTTTGGTAGTGGACTTGTATTTTAAGCTTGCAGAAAATCATTACACTATGCACTTTGCTACTTAACTGGATCTTGCTGATCATAATAAGGGCATTACAATATAATTGTTTTACACTACCTGTCAGTTCCTAAGCCAACTCTCTATTTCTTGTAAAATGTCTTCATATTCTCAGCTTTGCTAATAAATTTCACTGGAATGTGAATGTATAGACCTTCAAAGCATCTGAGTCTACTGTGAAAATTTGCAAATGTATTTTTGTTTTCTTACTTTTATTCAGAAGTTATATTTGTTTATGTGATTAAGTCCACATCTGTAGAACTCTACTTTCATCCTTTGATCAAGTAATTCAATTTAATTGAACTCTCCATTGTCCAACTCAAGAATGAGATGCATGTTTAGAAATATAGTTGAAAATAAAGTATACACTGCGGTGGGTTGGCACCCTGCCCAGGATTGGTTCCTGCCTTGTGCCCTGTGTTGGCTGGGATTGGCTCCAGCAGACCCCCGTGACCCTGTATTCGGATTCAGCGGGTTAGAAAATGGATGGATGGATAAAGTATACACTAAATGCCATGCCAATCTGTCTACAATATAATAAAACACTAAAGTCAATATGTCTAGTCCCTCAACGCAATCCGATTAGTTGGTTTGGCTTTGGTGATGCGAAAAAAGAAGTGTGAGTGGTGAGACACGTGAAGAGGGGTAAAGCTGAGAGAGTCGCCTTCAAAGGCAGCAAATATAAAACTGGACAGGAGGCAGGAAAGACACCTTGAAAATAATGACAGAGCCCAAGAAGCAGGCTTTAAGGGAATGTGTTCAAGAGAGACTGTCGAGTGGTTCAGGCGTACATGGATACCAAGGAAAGGTGCTGGTGGAGGTACACGTAGGGCAAGAGATAGCAAGTATTCTTTCATTTTTCTACTACATGTCTTTCACAGGTACCGTGGCTAGTGTGTCTATAAAGCACAATCTCTGTTTTATTTGTTCTTCACGCACAGCTTTATTTTCAAGCCATATATTTTAAATATGTCACACAGGTACTTGCCACAGGTCAGGTTTTAAAATATATAGCATTCAGTTTTGATCACCTTTGGAGTGGCAGGCCTGGCTCTGGGGATAGTGTGTGTGTGTGTGTATGTGGTAAGAACTGCTATAGTGTGATGTACCGATAAAGAAACAGCACTTCACGACCTGTAATAGTTGTTCCAGGCTCCATTCCCACCCATTAAATGCAACTCTTTATTTAATCAAGCATTTCCCTCTCTGCTTTTTGTCGCAGCCCCAGGCCATAATGTCTTCTGTGTTAGTTATTGCATTTTGGAGTTCTTGGCACCTGAAGGAAAAATGAACGATATTGTATACACAGATTCTTTCCAATACTGACAGTAGCTGTTTACTAAATACAACATGTTTAAAGGTAATAAAGTTTGATAACATATAATTTGTAATTACTTATTTTCTTTTTACTCTTCTACTTTCTTACCTGGGCAACAGCAGGCCAGTACACAAGTACAATATGGTTACTTGTTTGGAATGAGAATGATTTTGGCAGGCATGACACTGGACAAAAGAAGAATATGGTGCTTTTTATTTTGATCATCTAGATCCATCTTTCCCAGGTGATAGGATTACACTGCTGTCACCTGTTATCCTGGAAGTGCTGTGCTGGCAGTGTGCCAACCCCAAACCCTCCCCAACCAACATCTTGGTCTGCTTCTCTTGGTTATGTGCTCAGGGACCCACTGCCTGTGTGCAGCATTGTATGCCATCTTGTTAGGAAACAGCATTTTATGAACAAGAGGGGAGACCATTCAATCCATCAAGCGTGTTTGTTTAGCTAATAGCTATGATGTCCTAATATCTTATCCCGATGCTTTCTAAAGATTATAAAGAATTCTGCTTCAACAACATGACTCGATTGGTTGTTCCAGATTCCCAGAGCTCTTTTATAAAGAAGTGCTTCTTGTGTTCTGAATAAAAATAGTTCTCTATTTTCCACTTGTGTCCTCTATTTCCCCTTGGGATTAATAAAGTATGTATCTATCTATCTATCTATCTATCTATCTATCTATCTATCTATCTATCTATCTATCTATCTATCTATCTATCTATCTATCTATCTTTTATATAGTGCCTTTCCTATCTATCTATCTAATTAATCAAAAATTTAGTCACAAAGTATTTGGCTATATCTATTTGATCGATGCCTTTGAGAATTTTGAAACCTTGGGATAGGTCCTCACACAGTCTGTACTTAAGACTAAATGGGTTTAATTCACTGAGTCTGTCAGAGTAGAAGGTGCCTTCAAGTCCTGCTGTGTCTTTTTCGTGAAGAAATATTGCCGAACTCTTTTCAAGACACCATAATCACCTGACCCCACCCATCCCGTCAGTTCTTTTCTTCATCAGTCCCAGATACCTCCAGAATATTCATTTGTAGGCATATTCTTAAATTAAAGGGTATACTGTCCCATAGTGGTTCATGTTTGTCCTCATTGAAATCCAAAAATATTTTGATTCGCTAGTATGAATTTATAAAATGTTGTTAAATCCTAAATTGGCTAATCCCCCATCCCATATCCCTTCCTTCCCTTAACTTTTCAACTAAGTAATCTTCTTCAGTGTACATATGTAAGGTAGTTTTATACTAAATTTGGTTCTTATAACTACTGACAGTAATAAGTAAATTGTACATTAAAAAATACTGTATTCCATGTTGTTTCCATTAATGGCCACAAGAAAATTGCATTCTCATGTTTTTATGAAGAATTGTGATGATAAAAGTATGGAAACAAGAGCCACTAACATTGAACAAACAGCAAACAATATCAAAAAGTCAACGGTCAATCTCAGTTTAATTAAGTTGCATAGTTTACATATTCATTCATATGCTCACAATGCCCCTCAAAACCTTGGATATACACAAAGATGAGACCTACTTCCCACCTGATGATTATTTCACTCACATTTCTTCCCTAAACGTTCACCTCTCCGAGACCATACTCTGTAATGTCAACAAGACATTAAGTGACACGGTAGCCAATGAATGAGCTACTTCTGGGCAGGACTCCTGACCAACAAATGTGAGGGGAGTCGGGTCTTCAATTCACAAGGTCATTCTCGTGTAAGCGTAATTTCTAGTCATTCATAAGATGATTTTCTGGAAGTTGTTTTATTTAATAATATTTTAGACCACATCCATGTACCTGGGACATTGTGAGTACACGACTGAATATCTGACGTATGGATTGTACGATACAAGCAAACTGAATTTTTTTTTGTGCATGTTTTGATAATGTTTTGTAGCAAAGATTCCTGTTTTGTCAGTAGCGTCTTTCTTTTTATTCTCCATTAAAACGCGATAGTAAAAGTATTTTTTGGCCATTACTACAAGAAATATGGAGTGTGTTATAGGTAAAATAATTTTTTAGGTGGTGCATTTCTTTAAAGTCGTATAAAGATGGCATCACGTTACACAGCATCCAGTTGGAGGTTATGTCAAATTTGACAAGAGTCAGTGCTGTAGGAATGCTTTCCAGGGATAGCAATGGTACATACAACTTGAAACTGCAGACAGATGAGCCTTAGTCTCTCTTGTGTCTGAGGTCCAAAATGCTGCTCATCCTGCTTTTTTGTGGTTGTCGTCAGCTCTCGCATACACAAAGTTCACCAGTTCACTTGAAAACAAATCAGACATGCCTACTTTTATAGGTGGGTCTCTGATTGGTTGGACTAAATCGATTTGAGATGTTGAACAACATGACTCGGGGCCACAGGAATGCACTGCAACTACCCTGACTTTCTAAAATCTTGTAAATAGAGTTTGCAGCTGAAATTCAGTGGACAAATTGTGTGTTATGACAGGGCCTTAAGATAGGAAATAAAATTGCAGCCAGCACCACCCCTACTCATTTTATGTCTCTCTCCATTTTCTCGTGAATGCTTTTACAGAGAAAACTGTGGTGGTGTTGTGTTAATCCTGCTGAAATTTCACAACAGAGCAAACTCCTCTTAAGCTCTGTTGCTACGGAGTGTTTGTCCTACAGCTTAGTAAATAACAAACCACATATGGCCCACTTGCAACTGCCTTTTCAGATGTCTGTTTCAGTTTAATTGAAGTACCTGTGAGGTTATATGCAGTATTTAAACTGTTAGCAAAAAAAAAAAACAACATAGTAGGTACAGTATACTATTTCTTGCTGGATGGAAAATTTCCAAGGAATAGTTATCCGTATCAATATGTTGCATGTGTTTTCTTAGTATATTTCTGCGTGATGTTAAGATAGAATTAAAAGCTTTGTTTCATATTTCCTGTTAACTTTGGAAGAATAATAATTTTTGAGAGTGTGAAAGTGTCATTAACGAAATAACAGGAAAACGTTCTTAAGATACCAGTAAAATATTTGTGATTCATAACTGTAATGAAACTGACTTAGAAAAAAAAGTAAGTTGCATGTGACATGATACATTTAGGACATTTGTGTGCTGTGCAGACCTTTTCAAAATAGAATAGTTTAAAAAGTTGATCTTGAATTAGAATTTGTCTATGGCATACTGGCTCTTTAATTAGCACCATATTTTATTACAGAATTAAAAAAAAAATGGAAGGGTGCTCTTAAGAATACACTTAAATTATACTCCAGATACATTAAGCAATCTCTAAACTATATTTTTGCTGGATTTCAAAATGTCTGCCATAATACTGAAAGAATTTTATTGTCGGTTTAGGAAGTTTTTTTTTTTTCTTTGTAAAAGGTGTCTACTCCTTCAGTATTTCAGAACTAGCATAGCTAACAGCAAAGCTAGGAAGAAGGGAGTGTAGTTCCCCAGCATTTTCATAAAATAAGACTGAAACATACATAAGTAAGTAATAAATACATTCATTACCTATATAGTACCTGGAAGGGCCCCCTTTTTCCTTAGAATGCTCTGAATTCTTTGACACATGGATTCAGCAATGTGCTAGAAAACATTCCCTTAGGGATTTTCATCCAGGCTGACATGACAGCATCACACAATTCCCACCTGTTTTTCAACCACATATTCATGCTGCAAACCGCCTCTTTCACCTTGAATTAAGATATGAGGTCTTTGCAGGCTGTTCATCACAGTAAATGGATGCGTGCTTTGTGTTGTGGCACATGTCCTTGCTGGAAATATCCATTTCAATAAGGGTAGATATGGCTGTAACAATGGGCAGCAACAATATTTAGGTATGCTGTGGCATTCGCATGACACTCTCGGTATTCAGATTTTTAAGTTTGGCCAAGAGAACATTTTGTAGATTATCGATGTCGATTTCACCACCAACAGCTGACACCATTGTCACAAGCCTGGACAGACCCATGGGTTCCACACAGTATTTTTCTCACTTGTCAGCTGTCATGTTTTGGTGATCATGCACTTACTATAGTCTCGTTTTCTTGTTCTTAGCTGACCAGAGTGGACCCAAGTGTATTCTGCTGCTGTAGCTCGTCTACTATAACTTTTGATGTGTTTTCATGCACATGTAGAGTTGTTGTTATGCATGTCACTGTTAAGAGATGTTTTCTGAGTATCTGTGACCTTTCTGATAGCTTAAATTAGTTTTACCAACAAATAAGCTTAACCACCATAGCGTTACACCCAAACGTCAGATGGGCTATAAAAACAGGACTAAGAGCATTTTGCCTGAGTGACACTCGGTCAATGGTATAGACGCATCTCGCATAAGACCAAATGTTTACTAAGGCTGTCAAAGTGCCAACAGTGTTAGGGCTGAGCATTACTCGGGCAGCGGTATAGGTGTACCCTGCATAAGCATCGGGCCCCAGTGTTACCCGGGCAATGGTGTAGACCAGGAGTGTCAAACTCTAGGCCTCAAGGGCCGCAGTGGCTGCAGGTTTTCATTCTAACCCTTTTCTTAATCAGTGACCAGTTTTTACTGCTAATTCATTTTTTTTCTCTTCATTTTAGTAGCCCTGTTTCTAAGGATTCAGTCCTTTGAATTATTTTCTTAATTAAATGACAGCCAAACAGAAATGAGATGTGAAACGAGCCAACAGATGACCAGCTAAATTGGGGCTTCAAACTCCAGCCAATTTCACTCCAACCCGTTTCTTAATTAGAAGCTTATTCTTGTTGTTAATTAAACCTGTTGTTTAATTCAGTGGCCTGTTGCTGCTCTCATTCTGCCACAACAGACATTTCCAAAACTGTTGATTTTTCTGTTTTTTCCTAAGAAAACTGTCGAAATGTTTTAGTGACCTGAGAGGTCAACTTTACAGAGACCGTCACCTTTCTTTATTTTCAGATATTGTGTGATGGGCACAGGTGAGTTGGTCATGTTTTGTGTCTCATTATTGTTTGGCTGCAAATTAAGCAAAAAGAAACAACTAAGGTGTCTGAGTCAAATTTATTATAACTAAAGAAGTTAATTAGCAGCAAAAACTCATTAATAAAGAAGATGGTTAGAATGAAAACCTGCAGCCGCTGCGTCCCTCCAGGACCGGAGTTCGACATCCCTGGTGTAGACACATCTTCTAGCCTCATAATGGCGTCTCATAAGAAACGTCTCTCATCAGCAGTGATAACGAAGTGAGTCTGATTTCAGGCAGTGCAATTGAAATGGTCGATGAAACCGAAAGGGATTCTGGGAATCTGAAAGTGACACTTGTACACATGTAAAGTGTGCTCTTCATATTATTATTATCTATAATTTTTATTACTGTTTGTATCATTATTATACTTTCTACACCTCTGACCTTGTACTTTTAGTGTTTTGCATGTTTTATAGTAGAAAGATATGTTTTGATAAAAATGTCATTTTGCAAGCCAAAAAAAGCTGTGCTTTTTACAAGTAATGTAATGCTGAGGACTACTGATCTGAATGCTCTCCTCTTGTTTGTCAAATTTCTTTTTTGCACTTTTTTCTGTACACTTTTGAGGTTTTTTTTTTTTTTTAACCAGTGTGCCGTGCACTGCGAGAGCTACCCAGGTGTGCCATGTAGCACACTTGCATCTGATCCTGACAAGGACAAGCTCTGTAGGTGGACAGGACTACCTAGAGAAGCTGGCATAAAAGCAGCTCTGCAGTCACTGCGACAGAGCACTTCAGACATGTCTCCTGCTACTGTCCATCTGCCTGCCAGCGAGCCTCACAGGGCTGGTGACTAGTGGGTGTATGAGTTGCCTCTCAGCCAGAGAGGGGTAGACAAAGGGATGAAGTAGCCTGGTGATGATACCAAAGTGCTCACTAAGTGCCACATCTGTGAACGCAGGTCTTGGAACTGCTTTTTTAGCGGCTTCTCTGGTTGCCCCGGCCTTTTCGGACAGTTGAGCATGTGTATGAGATAGACGTGAGTTTGAGTTTTGTTAAACAGTGGTGTGCCTTGGGGAGTGTTTGGTTACAAGTAAGTGTGCTACTACCACAGAAGAAAGGTTTTGAAACACCGCTCCAATGACTACAGAGCATAAAGATCCCAGGCTGCCTGCTATTTCCGAAATACTGAAACATCCATGTCTGCAGCCAACATTTTATTTCCCAGTTGTAGTCAATGGGATAACATCTGTTATCTGTTGTTCTAATACTTGGTTGAACAAAAGCTGGACCTCTTGACTCTGTTTGCTTGCTTTATGTATTGAATTGCAGTCCCACAATTCATTGTTTGGAGGAATGAGCTATTTGGTTCAACAAGCAGCTGCACCAAATAAAGTGGACAGTTGGTGTATATTTTGAAACACTGATGTGATTTCTTTTACTGCTTTTCGCTTAAAATACAGGACTGTGTGTTCTTCTGTTTGTTGGTGTCTCGATTCTTTGGTCAATTTGGCCAATCTGAGCAAAAAACACCACACATCCCTGAGTTGAAATCACTGATGTTTTTAGTAGAGACTTCAGCCAAACTTCTCATAAGTAATTCCTGGTTATCAATACATCCCATCATAGAGCATTTCTCATAAGGTGAAATCTCTGTAAATTGCTCGATTTTGCATCACGGCTGCAATTAATGAATGAATTGCCTTTTGCTTTTAACATTGGAAAAATGATAGGTGTGGAAGCAGCATGTTCTCCTGGATGATTGGAAAAGAAATTGTGTAAGGAAATGAAGACCTATATGATTTTCCCTTAACATTAACTACACTATAGAAGTGTTAAGTCTGTAATGAAAATACAACCGCCGTATTTGTGGTCCTGGATGATAGACGTCTGAATAGTAACACTGCTAAAGCTGACAGTCTGTGTTGTATGCAATTCCCTCATTCATTAAGGTGATGATATGGATTTGAGTTTTTCTGTAGTGATAATTACCCTAACACTTTTTTGCACTTTCATTGTATGCAAAAAGTGTGTGTCTTGGGGGGAAAAAAATAAGGTTCTTTCAGGTCAAAATTAAGATAACAAAAAAAGCCAAGTTCCTATTCAGAAAAATGTGTTTTTAATTTATTTTCTGTCTCTTGATTTTCTGCATCCCACACTTCCTGTTGAAACAGCGCAGCTAAAAATGCACACAGTCCTAATAGCTCTTTTCCGTTTCTGATGTACTGCTACCAGAAAGATATGTCTTTTAATATATTATGTGACAGTCTTATCGAGTAAGTGCCTTTAGATTTGTGTATTCACTTACAGGTAGGTTCATACTATAAACTGGCCGATGTTAAGAGTGGTGTTCCACAGGGGTCAGTGCTAGGGCCACTGCTATTTTTAATATATATAAATGATTTAGATAGGAATATAAGTAACAAGCTCGTTAAGTTGGCAGATGATACCAAGATAGGTGGATTAGCAGATAATTTGGAATCCGTTATATCATTAAAGAAGGACTTGGATAGCATACAGAATTGGGCAGATTTGTGGCAGATAAAATTTAATGTCAGTAAATGTAAAGTATTACACATAGGAAGTAAAAATGTTAAGTCTGAATACACAATGGGCGGTCGAAAAATCGAGAGTACACCTTATGAGAAGGATTTAGGAGTCATAGTGGACTCTGCACTATCAACTTCCCAACAGAATGTCAGGTTATATAGCGCCTTGATGTGTGGAGTACAAGTCACAGGAGGTTTAGCTCAAGTTTTTATAACACACTGGTGAGGCCTCATCTGGAGTCCTGTGTGCAGTTTTGGTCTCCAGGCTACAAAAAGGACATAGCAGCACTAGAAAAGGGCCAGAGAAGAGCGAATAGGCTGACTGCAGGGCTACAGGGGATGAGTTATGAGGAAAGATTAAAAGAGTTGAGCCTTTACTGTTCAAACAAAAGAAGATGAAGAGGAGACCTGACTGAAGTGTTTAAAATTATGAAGGGAATTAGTCCAGTGGATCGAGACTGTTATTTTAAAATGAGTTCATCAAGAACACGGGGACACAGTTGGAAATTTGTTAAGGGTAAATTTCGCACAAACATTAGGACGTTTTTCTTTACACAAAGAACGATAGACACTTGGAATAAGCAACCAAGTAGGTGGTAGACAGTAAGACGTTAGGGACTTTCAAAACTCGACTTGATGTTTTCTTGGAAGAAATAAGTGGATAGGACTGGCAAGCTTTGTTGGGCTGAATGGCTTGTTCTCGTCTGGAGTGTTCTAATGTTCTAAAACGAATGTTGCATAGTGCACGACCATTAGATTGTGCACCTTCAGAGCTGATTTACCACCTTTGTTTGCTTTATTTTGAAACTTTTTTGACACATTAAATTTACCAATGGAACCTATTTATTTCAAACAATTTACAAATCACACACCTACAGTATAAATGCAAATGCAAGGGAACAATTAAAACACTAAAGCACAGATACCAGGTTCAAGTTTTCTGTAAAGACATAGTATCACACATTTTTAGTCGGGATGGGCACAGGTGTTCAAGTACTGTTGCTCCTATTTTATTTTTTGAGATTTATTGTTATTGTATCAGTGGAAAAAGAAATCTGTTCATGTAAAAGTCACATGATAGAGTAAAAAGTATATTAGGTTTCCATTAAGTATTCAAATGGAAATATGTTCAGCAGTTGTTTCTGTGCTCATCAGTATTATAATGTGCACAGGTTTATGTATTTTTCTTCTTTATTCGGCCTGCACCTGCTTTTGTCTAAATAAAGTGCTCTTTGGAGTTATTTCCCATCATGTGCAGACATTGTATTGAGCTGAGTGTTTTGCTGTTCTGGTACTACAGTGCCAGTTTTGCTTATTCTAATGACCGTTATGGCAATTGTGATCCCAAACGTGTGAGGGAAACTGAGATGATATTGGATACATATGGCCGGTTCAGAAAATATTCAGACCAATTTACTTTCAGCACACTTAACTGTATTTCAGATGTTATAAATTTGCCATTGATGCCAATCAGTCTACACTCAATAACCTATAAAGAGAAAATGAGAACATGTTTCATAAAAGTTACTCACATTTTAATATAGCCCCATACACAAGTCCTTTATCTTCTGACCTTTTTATGAACATTACTACAGTTATCCGTCCAGCCATCAATTTTCTAAAAGGCCTAATCAGTTCAGTGTTGCTGGGAGTTGGTGTATATCCCAGCTTCATTGGGCTGAGGACTTGGGTGGTTCACCTAGCTTGCACACATCCTCACTCCCGTGTACACTTCATTCCAAAATCAAATATTTAGTTAGTGCTTTAGAACTTCCCTGTTGGCTGGTGGTTAAGTCTGTAAACTTTCAAGGCTTATCTCCGCACTAATACAAAAGGCAGAGTGTTAGCGAAAGTGCAGAATATCTGAGAGGCGCTCGAAAACAAGAGAACAGACCTGTATTATAAGACTTCTAAAATAATAATCTTACATTGACAAGTGTGATTTCACAGGCGTAGTTTGGACAAATCTAAAGCGGCAGTGGAAGGATTTGCAAAATGATATCCTCAGTTTTGTGACATCTGAATTAATGTGACTCTTCATTTCTGCGTTTTTAACCAGCTGATGTGTCTTCAACAATTTGATGTAAACACATAAATGTCACAACAGCAAATGCAAGTAATCTAAAATGAAGAGTTTCTGACAAATGTGGTAGAAAAAGGTGCATTTTTACAAAAGACCTTGTGTAAATGAAAATATACTGATTCCAAATTATCTTGGTGTTCAGGTGTTCGTGTGGCAATAATATAGTAATGTTTGATGTTTTTCTTTTAGTATTGTTTTTCAGCAGGACTTATTTTTCATTTACTGGAAGTGAATACATTTAGCACATGTACATGTTAAGATCATTCAGGTAGGCTGTGATAATCATATTGTTTATGCACCTTGTGCTGGAATCCTTTCCAAAGCCAATACAGTGGCCTTCATTTTTTGCTACATTGAGTGGAAATCTCCATCTCCGTCACATGGAATTCAGACCTTGTTTTGGTGCTGCCCAACCTAAACCACAAACGTGTTATTTAACAGTAGTAAATGATATTTCCCAATTAACAGTAGTGTTTTGCTTGGAAAGATGAGAATTTTACAAAACATTCAGTGCTGAGTTTGGCACAAATTCAGTTGGGGCCACTTGGAAATGGAAGAAAGATGCAGTCAGAAGGGCCAGAGCCATCCTCCGAAGCCATGTAGAGTGTGTGTGTGTGTGTGTGTGTGTGTGTGTGTGTGTGTGTGTGTGTGTGTGTGTGTGTGAGAGAGAGAGAGGCTGAGGTAATTTATAGATAGATAGATAGATAGATACTTTATTAATCCCAAGGGGAAATTCACATAATCCAGCAGCAGTATACTGATACAAAGAAACAATATTAAATTAAATAGTAATAAAATGAAAAAAATAAAATAAAATTAATGTTAGCATTTACTCCCCCGGGTGGAATTGAAGAGTCGCATAGTGTGGGGGAGGAACGATCTCCTCAGTCTGTCAGTGGAGCAGGACAATGACAGCAGTCTGCTGCTGAAGCTGCTCCTCTGCCTGGAGATGACACTGTTCAGTGGATGCAGTGGATTCTTCATGATTGACAGGAGTTTGCTTAGTGCCCGTCGCTCTGCCACAGATGTTAAACTGTCCAACTTTACTCCTACAATAGAGCCTGCCTTCTTAACAAGTTTGTCCAGGCGTGAGGCGTCTTTCATCTTTATGCTGCCACCCCAGCACACCACCGCGTAGAAGAGGGCACTCGCCATAACCGTCTGGTAGAACATCTGCAGCATCTTACTGCAGATGTTAATGATGCCAACCTTCTCAGAAAGTATAGTCTGCTTTGACCTTTCTTACATAGAGCATCAGTATTGGCAGTCCAGTCCAATTTGTCATCCAGCTGCACTCCCAGATATTTAAAGGTCTGCACACAGTCACCTCTGATGATCACAGGGTCCATGAGGGGCCTGGGCCTCCTAAAATCCACCACCAGCTCCTTGGTCTTGCTGGTGTTCAGGTGTAAGTGGTTTGAGTCGCACCATTTAACAAAGTCTTTGATTAACTTTCTGTACTCCTCCTCCTGCCCACTCCTGATGCAGCCCACAATAGCAGTGTCATCAGCGAACTTTTGCACATGGCAGGACTCTTAAAGGCAGAGCTTTCGTCGTGCTCCTCTTCTTAAATTCATTGGCTTTGGTACAACAGGCTGCAAGTGATCTTGGAAGGATCCTGGATTGGATCAGTTCTCGGAATTGGGAAAGGTGAGCACCAATGTAGTTGCCTCTGACCACATGTGACCAGTGATATATAAAAAAGATGGTTGGCGCTGCATGAAAAGAGCAATGAGAGATCAGAACAGCAGCCACAACAGCACTGGATGTCAGCTGAAGAAGGAGATGGTATCCCGTAAACCTCACAAGAGCTTGGCACAATGTGGCTTCCAGAACCAGAGATGACAAAACATCAGCTAAGTAATGGCATAAAAAGCACACACCCAAAGTGAAGATCTATCATCCTACTGTCCTACGCTAACTGCTAAAGGATAATATTAAAAGATGTCTACAGCAACATCAAATGCTCCCAACACCCAAAGCAGAAATGCAAATGAATATTCATAGTTTGAATTTTTATTCAATAGGCAAAGTGCTAAAAAAAAAAGTACTGTACGTTTAAAATTTGGTATGATTCAGGATAATGATGACAACTACTCCATGTTGATAGGCTATTCAAGTTGACAGTCGCTTTAAATTGTGTCACAACAAAAAAAAAAATAGTCAATGTGTTGCCTAAAAGTGCTCTAGCCATCAAACCCCCAAGCAGAACTGAACAGTTCAGGCTGCACATCTGCACACCTGACCAAAGGCATGCCCAGAACACTGCCCAACCAATCTGGATGCAGGCTAGCAGTACCAGGCACAAACAAAATTTAACATACTCCAAAAAGGTAGTATTTTTAGATGGCACATTGCAGTGATCATAGCATATTCAAGTTCAAAAATCTGAATATAAATATTAAGTTGATTTTGCAGTAAGCATTTTAGCAATACGTTCAGTTATTGAGATGCCACTGAATGCATTTAAAGAATATGTCTCCAAAGTGAACCACTCCCCATGTGTCTGCACACTTTACAATTAAGCATGTGGTAACTCAGCTTATGTTTTGTGGCAGACATCGCTCAGCACCATATGTAATGTAGCGTTTGGTGAGAGGTGGTATGTCTGCTCAGTATTTTTTGCATCTACATTGCTTTCACTGAGCCCCTTTTGCATGCTGATGTGTGGAGGATGTGTGGCATGTCACTTTTTTTTTTTTACAACACATTTTCCTGCCTTGAAGAATAGTCAGTCGTTCTCCAATCTGCTATATCCTAACACAGGGTCACAGGGGTCTGCTGGAGCCAATCCCAGCCAACACGGCACAAGGCAGAAACAAACCCTGGGCAGGGCACCAACCCACCGCAGGCTGAAGAATATAACTGATTTTATAGGTATCTGTGTATTATGCTGATGTGGGTGTGAATCGGAAAAGCACAGCTGTATAATAATTTACTCATTGATAATAAAGAACTAGTAAATAAAATGTATTTCTAAGGAAATGTAAACGAATGTGGCATAAAACGTTTAGTATGGTATCCTGCCCATATCATTTTGCAGTATTCCTGATCCTATCTTCGAGTAGGATGATGCATGAGGACTAAGAAAGGTCACAGAAAGTGGCGCAAAATGTGCTGCATTTGCTCAGCTTTTGCGACTGTGTGTACAGTAGGATGCGTTGCATTCACCAAATTCCTCAAAGTTGTAATTGATGCCCTGGGGAATGACTTTGGTAAGAAAGTCAAATGCATATCTCATTAAAAATGAGTCATAATGCAGGAGATCAAAGTAACCGAGGGCAAAGCATTAAAGTGGTAAAGTGTCAGAATGTTATATTAGCAGGGATGTGTCCCTCCTCTTAAGATAAATCTTAGTGCTGCTTTTATTAGAAACTTAAAAGAAGCTTTGACCTAAAATCTAATGCCTGCTTCTGTATGTAATGATCAGTTTAAAAAATCAGGATTGTTTACTGCCATTTCTATCGAGGCAGTTGATTTGTGTCAATATTGAGTGCTCAGTTTCACCACCTACAATCGCAGTCATCTTCTTTGTGATTTTTGTTTCTTTTGTCTTTATAAGTTTGCTAATGTTGGAATGATGTGATGTACTTTTATTTGCCAGTCTCTGTTTGATGCCAATGCAGTTTCCGTTTTGGGTTAACGTAAGAGTAGCTGATTTTCATAGTCCTGGACATGTTTTAGTTAGACTTATTCTACCATAGCCCTTCCATGTCTCTTTCAGTTTAATCCCCTAATTAGTTTTGCTAAATAATTTTTATGGGATTTCTTGCAACTGCAGCAAGCCTGCAGTGTTGTATGTCCACTTTACGCTAATACTTATGACTAACAACTAGCAATAATGTGTGAAGCATAACAGAATTTGATGAATTTGTCAGCAAACTGTAATTGCTCCCTCACTCTTTCCGTCTTTTTGATAAGCACTGACAGGACGTTGATCCAAAGAGGAATGACCTGCGTTTGATTTATAGCTGTATTGCCACTTGGCTCCATCAACAACTCAAGTGCTCAAGTCGAGGATATTGAAATTATCCTTAGTAATATTTGGTAAATTTTTTTGGCTTGATTGTGGATTTCTTCTATTTTTTTTTCTGCCTCTAGAAATTTACTGAATAATTCAGTGGAATTTTCTAGTATCCTAAAAGGATAATTGTGTTTTGTGGGTGAAGAATATAACTTTTAAATATTAATTATTCACACAAAATCATTTAATAATGGCAAATTAGTGCATTGTTCATAAATTTCAATACCACAGTCACCTGTGATACGCTACACATCACTTTTAAACTTCATGGGTAGTTATTTGCACTTTTAGCCTTTCATGTCTTACCGATTACTTGTCATTTGTTTTTGTGTTTGTATTTTATATATTGACTGAATCAAAATCGTGGGCCTATTCAAATGAAAATTATTTTTTTATGTCAACATTTATCAGGTTTCACAGACATTGAAGTTTATTTGTGTGTACTTAATTGTGGTTGCTTGCCCAGTTTGGTTGACGATGGTATACTGCCATCTTCTGACTTTGCAGGACAGTCAAGCTGCACTAACATTAGTGCTGTGATTATTGTTCTTGCTGTACGTGCCTGCTCAAGCCACACATAAATGTGTTCAGCACGCATAAGTGATATTGCAAGATATTGTATTTAAAATAAAAGAGAAACAGAAAGCAGAAGAAAGCAGAAGGAAGCAGGTATGTCATCCTATTTATTTATTTATTGATCAGAGAGGCTGATGTCATCTTCAGTTTTATTTTTTCTTTGCTATTTTTGGATTTTGGCCCCACTTTTGGGGTGTTAGTTACTTTGTATTTTTGACAAACATTTATTTTTTTTTTTCCGGTTTTGAGCTCACCTTGCGCTTGTTTTATTTTCTGTTTGTTTCCTGCAAATATCCTCCGAATATTAGCAGAGTTTCTTTGCAGCCTTTGTTGATTTTTGTAAAGCGGTTGACTTAGTTGATCGAGCTGCCCTGTGGGACATCCTGAGTGTTCGCGGGATCCCCCCCGAGGTTGCTGGATATTATGGCTGGCCTGTACACTGGTACTGTGAGTGCTGTGCAGAGTGGAGACAGAACCTCTTGTGTTTTTCCCAGTTGATTCTGAGGTTTGTCAGGGGTCTGTTCTGCTCCTACTCTGTCCAATGCTTGTATGGACTGGGTGTTGGGCAAGGTCATGTGGTCCAGCAGCTGTGGGGCATCTGTTGGTGAAGAAAGATTCACGGATCTTGACTTTGCTGACTATGCTGTGATCTTTGCGGAGTCAATGGAGGCTCTGATCGGGGCACTCGAGAGACTGAGCGAGGAGTCTGAGTGTCTGGGCTTGCGAGTGTCCTGAATAAAAACTAAGAGCCAGGCCTTTAATGACCTATTGGGTACAGCCATCAGCAGTGTGTCTGTCTGCGGAGAGAGTGTCGACCGCGTTGAGAGGTTTAATTACCTCGGCAGTGACATTCATGTTTCTGGTGACTCTTCCTATGAAGTCAGTAGACCGATTGGGAGAGTACTGGGGGTCATGACGTTGCTGGAAAGGGGTGTGTGGCACTCCCTATGTCTATGCAAAAGGATGAAGGTCTAAGTCTTTAGAGTCCTGGTGCTTCCTGTCTTACTATATGGTTGCGAGACATGAACGCTATCCAGTGACCTGAGACAAAGAGTGGACTCCTTTGGTACTTTGTCTCTCCGGAAAATCCTTGGGTACCGTTGGTTTGACTTTGTGTCCAATGAGCGGTTGCTCATGGAGTCCTGAATGAGGCACATTAGCTGCATTGTGAGGAAGTGTCAGTTACAGCACTACGGCCATGTGGCGCCTTTTCCCGAGGGTGATCCAGTTCGTAGGATCCTCATTGTTGGGGACCCGAGTGGCTGGACCAGGCCAAGGGGTTGCCCATGTAACACCTGGCTGTGGCAGATAGAAGGTCATTTCCAGAGGGTGGGACTGGACCACCTGTCTGCCTGGGGGGTTGTCAACTGGGATCTCGAGTTGTTTCATCATGTGGTGGGTGAGGCAACACCCTGTACCAGTGTGTGCCCCCAAACTTGAACATGAACTTGAACTTCTGTGCTCATAGTAAAGTTAAAAGCACCAAACGTCTTGCAAAAGATACACAAATATTGAAACACCAGCTGAAAGGCACTGTGCAATATAGAGTTGTGCTTGAAAGTTTGTGAACCCTTTAGAATTTTCTATATTTCTGCATAAATATGACCTAAAACATCATCGGATTTTCACTCAAGTCCTAAAAGTAGAGAAACCAGTTAAACAAATGAGACACAAATATTACACTTGGTCATTTATTTATTGAGGAAAATAATGGAATATTACATATTTGTGAGTGGCAAAATTATGTGAACCTCTAGGATGATCAGTTAGTTGGAAGGTGAAATTCGAGTCCGGTGTTTTCAATCAATGGGATGACAATCAGGTCTGAGTGGGCACCCTGTGTTATTTAAAGAACGGGGATCTATCAAAGTCTGCTCTTCACAACACGTTTATGGAAGTGCATCATGGCATGAACATAGGAGATTTCTGAGGAGCTCTGAAAAAGAGTTGTTGATGCTCATCAGGCTGGAAAAGGTTACAAAACCATCTCTCTAAAGAGTTTGGACTCCACCAATCCACAGTCAGATAGATTGTGTACAAATGAAGGAAATTCAAGACCATTGTTACCCTCCCCAGGAGTGGTCGACCAACAAAGATCACTCCAAGAGCAAGGTGTGTAATAGTCAGCGAGGTCACAAAGGACACCAGGGTGACTTCTAAGCAACTGAAGGCCTCTCTCACATTGGCTAATGTTCATGTTCATGAGTCCACCATCAGGAGAACACTCAACAACAATGGTGTGCATGGCAGGGTTGCAAGGAGAAAGCCACTGCTCTCCAAAAAAAACATTGCTGCTCATCTGCAATTTGCTAAAGATCACGTGGACAAACCAGAAGGATATTGGAAGAATGTTTTGTGGATGGATGAGACCAAAATAGAACTTTCTGGTTTAAATGAAAAGCGTTATGTTTGGAGAAAGGAAAACACTGCATTCCAGAATAAGAACCTTATCCCATCTGTGAAACATGGTGGTGGTAGTATCATGGTTTGGGCCTGTTTTGCTGCATCTGGGCCAGGATGGCTTGCCTTCATTGACGGAACAATGAATTCTGAATTATATCAGAGAATTCTGAAGGCAAATGTCAGGACATCTGTCCATGAACTGAATCTCAAGAGAAGGTGGATCATGCAGCAAGACAACGACCCTAAGCACACAAGTCGTTCTACCAAAGAATGATTAAAGAAGAATAAAGTTAATGTTTTGGAAAGTCCAAGTAAAAGTCCTGACCTTAATCCAATCGAAATGTTGTGGAAAGACCTGAAGCGAGCAGTTAATGTGAGGAAACCCAACAACATCCCACAGTTGAAGCTGTTCTGTACGGAGGTATGGGCTCAAATTCCTTCAAGCCGGTGTGCAGGAATGATCAGAAGTTACCAGAAACGTTTAGTTGCAGTTATTGATGCAAAGGGGGCACACCAGATACTGAAAGCCAAGGTTCACATACTTTTGCCTCTCACAAATATGTAATATTCGATCATTTTCCTTAATATATAAATGACCAAGTGTAATATTTTTGTTTCATTTGTTTAACTGGTTTATCTTTTTTTGTTTCATTTGTTTAACTGGTTTCTCTTTATCTACTTTTAGGACTTGAGTGAAAATCTGATGATGTTTTAGGTCATATTTATGCAGAAATAAAGAAAATTCTAAAGGGTTCACAAACTTTCAAGCACAACTGTATGAAAAGATATGAAAAGGTATCTGACCATCACTGGTGCCATGATTGTGAACGTCCACTTAAAGTAGATGAAGAACTGTTGCTCTGTGCAGAAAAAAGAAAAACTTTATCAGCGTTGAACGTGGTTGGCATAAATATAAAAAGAAATAATTTTTAAAGCTACATGAAAACAAAAGGAATAAGCTGATAAACAACTTAAGAGTACTCACTCATATGTTCACGATTTCCAAGACATGTATGTCAGTCCTTTTTAATGGTTAGTGTGACGTGTTGCCTCCCTGTGATAGTCACAAGTGTACTGCACATGCAAACCTAACCATTTGCATCTCTGGCCGTGCTGGGCTACCATAATAATAATAATGCAAATTAGACCACTGCTTCTGGCTAAAACGTTTTGTTTTTGTTACAGCTAGGGTTTATGTGCATACGTGTGTGTATAAATTTGAAGACTACTTTGCAGGAGAACAGAAATACAAAACACCATGCAGTTTGTTTGAAGAGTTAGATATTTCTGTACTTGTATTCGGTCATTTGTCATACATTATGTTCTTAACGATTACTTAAGAATGCTTTAAAATTGCTTTGATTTTTTTTTTATTTTTTTATTTTGATAAAGCAAAAAACAATAGGTGTCTTCAGCAAAAATGATCAGAAGGAGTTGAAGTTGTGCATACCATATCAGTTGACAGGATAGGAAGGGCCAAAATGATTTCTTTTCATATAACTTCCAAAAATAGGGATTGATAACGTAGACATTGGGAATGCTGTTTTATGCTATTTCAAAGTTGCTGATCAGAACTAGAGATAAGCAAACACTCCTGCATTCAGTTCACCTCACGTTGAGCAAAGTAACAGAAATGTTTGTGAACTACGCTCAACTCTGGGAAAAGCATTGAAGTCGATGAGGAAGGAGGAACTGAACTGGTTTGGAGTGGAATATAATGGTGGAGTGGCAGTGGTCTTTTAAATGTCCATGAGGGATAGGGAAAAATCTGACAGCAATTCTGGAACAATTATGGTGGTCATATATGCGATCTAAACTGTGAGGCAGCAGTGCTAACCACAATCCCACCATGCCTCAAACAACCAAAGACGTACGTGGAACAAATGGCTTAAGTTAAATACAGAAACGACCACAAACTAGCAATAAATTAAAACAAAAGGTCATTGTGCGGCACGAGTGTCAATCTAGATTCACACATAGCCATGTCCTAAAGCAGTGGCGTGGGACTGCCTCGTTCTCAGAGCACAACAGGAACATCTAGTTTGTTTCCCAAGTCTCTGTGGTTTCTTCTTTCATGAAGAGCAAAGACACACTTTGGAAATAGTAATAATTATTTTTTTTTAAGTGTGTCCTGTATTTTCTGATAAAGCTTGCTTTTAAGATCATTCCTGAGCACATGGCTAATTTGCTTGCATAATTAACAGTGCTGTGCTATGTTGCCAGCGCCCAGTGATCAGTGTTGTGTATCTGTTGGCCGTACCAATAATACTGCAATTATTTCTTTCTTCTTCTTTTTTTTTTTCTCTTCTCTTTCAAGGTTTGTGGCTTCAGGACACATTTTTACCTTTTGAAATTCACTGACAGCACACATGAAATGACAGTAAATGGAAGAAAGAATGTAGTTAGAGACAAGAAAAAATATCAAAAGCACTGTTCAGTGGACACTGGGGGTGGTTCAGCACATCTCAGCAGCTGAAATGGCCCCGTTTTTCCCCTCCTGTGCTTGCAACAATGCGATGGCCAAGTCAGCAACAATCGTATAGCAGGCATGCCTGAAAGTTCTTTTGCATGGCTCTTAAAACTCTGTGATGTCACTATGACCTTGCAGATCATCACTGGGGGTTGTTGTTAGCTGGTTGGATTGCAAATTTCCAGGAAGATGTTTGGCGAACAAGGTCACTGGCAAATACAGCATACTCACTGTGGAAGATGTTTTGGCGAAATTCACTGATCAACACTAATCACAAATGTGATAAAGGATTTGATGATCCTTGACTGGTGGTCCTAGCTGTCTTAAGAGAGCCACTCCAAGAAGGTTAAAAATGACAAATTTCAAACATAAGAATGTTGGGTATCGATTTAGACATCCTCAGAGTCCGTGAATACGAATGTCTGGTGTTATTTTGGATTTGTTTGACCCTTTTATTAGGGATGTAGTCCTCCTTGAACCTTTATCACAGGGTAAACAATTACACATTTCTACTACAATTAAGAATATTTAGACTTTAAATATTTAAATTGGAGCACACAATTTAGTATTTTAAATATTTGACACAGCTATTCTTATTTATTACTTTTACCTCATGAAGTAAATCATTACATTTTTAATCATCACCCGGAGCTAGGGCAGTTAGGCTAATTCAGATTTTTAGGTTTGTATAGACGTATACACAGATGAAGTTTAGAAGATTCTGTTATACAGAGCAACGTAACAAATTACAAAGATCAGGTGTAGTTATTTCAATGCTATCCGTGTACAAGACTATTAGCAGTAGGGAAGATTAAGGAACATGTTCAAGATTCAGTAGCTTGGACTAGCAGACCACCTTGTGGTTTATTGGTTAAAGTCCACTGTCATGGCTACTAGAATACACAGTGCAGATTTTGTGTGCCTTCCTTCCTCCTCTTCCTCCTCAGTGGCCTTGTTCACAAACCCCAACTTGTGAGATTCTCATTCTTAAAATACATAAATAAATAGATACTTGGCACCTATTCTGATTGGCATTCTACTTATTGTTAATTCTTTATTTTAGATTTGATAGAACATATCACTCTCTTTAATACATATCGGTGACAGCTTTCTGTGGAATTGTTACAAAAATTGTTAAAGTGCCGTGAACCATTTGTTTCCTGTTCTTTTGAAAACTATTCTCCGTTCTAATATATCCACATCAGAACATTAGCAATTTACTAAATGAGAGGAGACCATTCAGTCCATCAAGCTTGTTGGTTAAGATAATAGCCAGACTGTCCCAGTATCTCATCTTAATCCTTGTTAAATGTTGCCAAAGTTTCTCCATCAACTACATGACTCAATAGTTTGTTCCATTTTCCCTAAACCTTTTGCGTAAAGAAGTGCTTTCTGGCTTCAGTCTTATATCCATTTCCCCATAATTTCTACTGCTGCCTTCATTTGCCATTTTAGTGAAAAGAATTTAGCGTCATTATTAATATTTCAGAATTTTGAAAACTTGGGATTATGTCCCATCAGAGCCATTTTCCATACCTGCTCCGATGCTGCATTTTTGTCTTTCTAGTGCAGCCTGTGGGTGTTGGTTTCACGCAGCATGTCATGTTTCTTAATACGTGTCTGTTTTACTAATGTGACTTTGTCTGGTTCTGACAGTGGCTTCCCCTATTAAAACCGACCGTGGACTAACCAAGAAAGGGTTATTCTCACCTTACTGCTGTTCATTTTTGTTTTCCTCTCCTCCATTGCCAACTTGCATATTATGCAAGATATGTTGTTAAAGAACTTTTTATAAAGTATGTATCAAGATTAACTTTGTGTTTAATGTAGTTTTATATTTTCATACATGATACATGAAAATGTTTGTGCTTTAGGAGTTCGAGCTTGTAGGTGTATATTTGTGCTCATGCTCAAGTGAACAGTGCTATGTATAAAAAAATAAAATTGAACTACGTTAGGCCTGTCACAATCTAAAGTGGAGCTTCAGGTTCTTGAGCTACTGCAGTAGCTGCTCTCCTTTCTCTTTTATCAGCAGAGTATGCCACAAGGAACAGCTGGAAGTGTTAATGTTTAAGTAGCTCCATATATAGACCTCCGCCCTCTTCCTACGTGCCTTGTTAAAAGGTAACAGTGTGTGAAATGTCCCATTTTGAAGTTGGCAATATGCTGCGACCTTTATAACTTCTTGTGTAGTCAAAGGTAGCCATTTATGTGGATACATTTCTTTGCAGCATTCATTTTATTTTCCTCAAAAACTGACAAATGGTAAGAAAACTGCAGGCTGTACATTTGGCTGGTTTTCAATCAATCAATCAATCAATCAATCAACATTTATTTATATAGCACATATTCATACAAAAAAAATGTAGCTCAAAGTGCTTTACAAAATGAATAGAGAAAGAAGACACAATAAAAGATAAACATAAGTCAACATTAATTAACATAGAATAAGAGTAAGGTCCGATGGCCAGGGTGGACAGAAAAAACTAAAAAAAAAACTCCAGAGGCTGGAGAAAAAAAGGTTTTGTGTCGTACCTTAATGTGTGCAATGCTCCCATCTGGTGGAGGTTTTAAAATGTGGTCTCTTTCAGTCCATCTTGGTATTTTTCCTTTACTAAAATTAAGTTGAGAGAGCCACTGTCTCCAGTTTTTTTTCTGAGCTCACATACCGGCATGACTGGGATTAATAAATACTTTATTCATGTTCACTTTATTATACAGCTGCTTGCTGCTAATGGCAGCAGGAACCTGTTAGTATGTAAGAGATCTGAAGCCTTTAATTTAAGAATGTCATGGCTGGCTAGTCATATGTAGTGTTACACTTTTTTTGGATTTTGTATCGGCAGATATTTTCCTACGCATGGGTCTTTCATAGTGAGAAGTGAGGGGGTAAGTGCCGAAGTAATATAAACGAGCACGCGTGCGCCACCTAGTGGTTATGGTTGAGCGTGAGCAGAGCGGACTGCTCCATATGCACACACAGGTCTTTAGTTTATACAGGCAGTCCCCGGGTTACGTGCGAGATAGGCACTGTAGGTTTGTACTTAAGTTGAATTTGTATGTAAGTCGGAGCAGGTACATTATTTTAATAAATGCTATTGTTGAATGACTGTAACCAAGTGCTCTGCCAATGAATGATGGAGCTTCACCTCTCTCTGACCTTTTTATTATTTATACTTTATTTTCAATGGTAATGGTTTTTCTCTCCTTTACTGTATCACCAGCACTTGCATCAGATTTGTGCTTCAGAGACATTGTTGAAGGGTGAAGACAAAAGGTTAAGATGAGCTCTTCTGCACAGCACTGTACACACTATCACAGCAGGAAGGTACCCGTCGTCAATACGTCTGATGTATTGACAAGAGACAACTTCCTGCTATGTGCGTAACTGTACAAGCAGGCTTGCTATTGAGAATGACTGGGGGCGGCGACAGGGGGTTCATCACCAGCCCACTTCACAGTCCCCTCCACTACAGTGCCTGCAGAATCTGCCTACCAAGAACAAACACGGTACGGCCAAATGCGGGTAGTGAATCACCCAACCCCACTTCAACAGCCAGCCATCCGAGGCACACTACAAGGCCGCCTCCGCCGCCCCGTTCACCCCGTTACCTGTCTGTGACCTGGGGACTACCTGTATATGTCTAGTGTGTGTGTGTGTGTGTGTGTGTGTGTACTGACTATACAGTATATTGATATATAGACAGACTAGACAGATAAACCTAACAGAGTGGCTAGCTGTTTACTTGCTATTTAAGGTTCTAATTTGTCTTAGCACAGATAAATAGTTTTGCGATACCAAGTTTTTATGGATGATGTCCGATGTGTGGAGTTGTTGCTGCTCCGGGATCACATGGAGGACTCTTTGCGCACGAGTGCACTTCTTTTATGACGGTTCTTTGTTCGTGGTGTGCTGTACTTTTCTTAGTTAGGTTCTTTGCTGTAGTGTCTGCAACTTCATAGGAGAAAAGCATTACTCCTTCTGGCTGAGGAGTTTCAATCCAGACATTCCCTTGTTGAAGCTATAGCTGCATCTCCGTAGACTCTGACTACTGGCACACAGCTTTGGCTTGGCAGTCTGGATCACAACTTTCAGGTCCACAAAAAGAAGAGAAGTGTCAGTTTCCGCTCTCCCATAGAAAGAACAGCTCATCTACATTTTTTGTGTGTCAGAGAGCAGGTTTCAGAGGGGCATTTTGCAGATTTCCCCCATCCCCAGAGAGGTTGCTCCAAGTATATTGCCAAGGAGTTTGGTGAAAATCAAGAGAGTATCCTCAGATGGGGTGAGTACAGTTAAGTGTTATGAAGGAATTCTATCATCCCGTGATTGGATTAAAGTTGCTTACATTTACAAAATCAGGGCCTGCTCGTAGGCTAGTTATTCTGTCCATCCCAATTGTCATCCCTTGAATTATAGGTCTTTTGTTCATGCAGAGGTGCCTCTGGAACGATGACAGTTTAACTCTGGCTTACACCTTTGTTATCAGATGGAGTGTCCACAAGAGGGCAGGAATGTCCAATGAACTAAGGCAAGTGGCCACCGTATAGTATACTGTTCAGTTCACATCCATGCATCACGCTGTCTGGTGTCCACAACAGGGCTGGAATGTGTGATGAAGAAAGGCAGCAAAAAGCACAAAGACAGAGAGATGTAAGGGCTACAAAGTCAAATGAATAAAGGCAACAAGACGTATGAAGAATGCAGGATGTGAGACACATCTGGTGAAGAGAGGTTTGTAAATGCCCGATACGATCAAAACAGCTGGGCTTACCATTGTACCATTAAACCCGTTTTAATAAGCGGGCATTACGCCGTGCTAGTTTAAACTGACGTCTGCTGGTACCTTTATTAAGTCATCCATTTTTAAATTCCATTGAGACATCTGGCTTCCCAGAAACAAAATTGAATGTGTAAACCTCATCAGTTATGGCCTTTGGGGGTGGGGAGGGCAGAATTTACAGTTGGTTTGTTCGGTAGGTCAGAACTGTGCTATTGTGTGTCAAAATTCCAATGATACTTTTTTATTAACACAATGTAAATTGTGGTTTTCTTTAGACAGAGAACTTTCTTTACAAACATAGCTAGGTTATTTCATGCTGGTTCTCTTTTTTTTTTTATATGTTCCAGATGACAAGAAGGATATTGACCATGAGACGGTTGTGGAAGAACAGATTATTGGGGAAAACTCCCCTCCAGATTATTCAGAATACATGACTGGAAAGAAGCTACCACCAGGTGGAATACCAGGCATTGATCTTTCAGACCCCAAACAGTTAGCAGAATTTGCCAGGTGAGCCATTGTTTTAGCGGTCGACCTGCTGCTCACCTGCTACTGCTCACAAGGTTAAGGGATGGGAGATGGATGTCTCACTGTACCTCTGCGGAAGAGGCTGTTCTTGATATGGCAGTTTTCTTATTCAGTCTTATGAATTATTTAGTATTGGATTTCTAGCTTGAAGATGAAGATGTAGAGTTTAAAGCAGCTATGGACAGTTACAAAGTTAGCTATGCTCAAGGGTTGTCATTTGTGTAGTTTGCTGGTTCTTTCAGCATTCATTGATCGCCCAATCATTGTATACATTTGCTTGCCTCAGGATAGGAGTTGGAAAGGACAAAACACGTGAACCTTAGAGACAAATGGGCCTTTTTATACTGATTTAACTTGTTCAAACCTATAGATATTAGGAGGTCTGTTGTAGCCCTTTTTCTATAATGAAGAAAAGTCCAAAGATTGGATAGTTCAATGAACGCCTGCAAGACAGCCCTCTGAGGTTAAACCATCGTGATGGACAAGCTGCAGTCGAGTAGCATGGTGCAGGAGCTGCTTCATTATTCATTTGTTCAAATATCATTTTCAAGAAATAGACCAGATTTCTATTCTTCGTCCTCTTTCTTTGTATAACCAGAATATTCTAGCAAGTTCTTCCTAGATCTTGATCTTGAACTCTGCTTGTTTTGTACCGGGTGTCCCAAAATTCACGCAAGGTTTGAATTTGTGCGGTAAAGTGTTGCCAACGAAAACAAAAAAGACAGCGTGACAGCTCACAGTTCAGGGTTATTAAAAATGGAGCACTACACGAAAGAACAAGGCGTTTTCATTGTTGAGCAATATTTTAAAAATAATGAAGGTTTGGCAGCTACAGTTTGCAATTTTTGTACAAAATATGGTCGGAATAGTGATTTAACTTCATCAGCTTTTTCGAACAAAATCATCTTCAGCGATGAGGCTCATTTTCATCTTGATGGCTTTGTTAATCGTCAAAATTGTCACATTTGGGGTTCAGAAAATCCACGAGTGATTGTTGAGAAACAAATACATCCACAACGTGTCACTGTTTGGTGCGTATTTTGGGCTGGAGGCATCATCGGACCATTCTTCTTCGAAAATGCGGCTGGTCAGGCAATAACAGTTAATGTTGCTCGCTATCGCGATATGATAATCCAGCTTTTTGTGCCTAAATTGCAAGATATGGATGTGGACGACATGTGGTTTCAACAAGACGGTGCCACATACCATACAGCCAGAGAAACAATTCAGTTACTGCATGAGTCATTTCCTGGTCGTGTAATTTCCTGTTTTGGTGATCAGAATTGGCCGCCCAGATCATGCGATTTAACGTCGTTGGGCTTTTGGGGTCTTTGGGGTTTTTGAAGTACAAGGTTTATGCCATCAACCCCACAACCACCCACGCCTTGAAGGAGGAAATTGAGCTCTGTATCAACGAAATTCGGCCACATTTATGCAAAATGGTCATGGAAAAGTTCGACAAAACAGTGCGTATGTGCCAGCAAAGCCATGGAGGCCATTTACCCGATATGCTATTCCATACATAACCCTATACTGTATACTTTATGAATCAATTTTTAATTAAAAACCTGTGTTCTCTATCAAAATTACTTCTTGCGTGAATTTTGGGACACCCTATAGTTTGACCTGGGGTTTTTATATTTCAAAGAGATCTTTCCTTGAAGTCCACGAATGATCCTTCTATAGTATCTGCCATCTCTAATGTAAGCTACAATGTTTTATTAGTGCTTATAATTCTTAGCCATGGCAGATTATTAAAAAGGTTTGGGTATGAGCCTGACACATGCTGATTTTTTCACTGGTCAAAGTGCGTGTTTTAGCCTTAGCACACTTTGCTATGCAGCCATTTCCTATTCAAGTGTGGTCTAACCTTGTGCCCATTTGTACCCCTGCTTCCTTCTGTGTTGGTTAATTTAAGTCAAGAAGTTGAAAAGATGTTTGAAGAATTACTTCTTTATTATAGTCTGCCTTGATTTTATTAATCCAGGAAGCCAATACTTTGCTAATACACATCACACTGTTATTCAGTTTTCTTTTCAGACAGTAGGACTTTAGGGACGTTCAAGACTCAATGGTTTCTTTAGAAGAATCAAGTGGACAGGACTGGTGAACTTCGTTGGGCTGGATGGCCTGTTCTCATCTCAATTGTTTTAAATGTGTGTTTTCTTGTGTTTTTCTCTCTTTCAAGCACAACATTCATTTAATAATTTGTTGATTCAACAAACAGAACTGATGTGTTTGCATCATCTTCTGCTTACAATAGAGCTTTGTGAATAAGTAGAAGGCTGCAAATAAGTCACTAACTATCGTACATGTTCATTCATTAGACATCTTCATGCACTCATATTTTTATATGTTCAGAGCACTGTGCGTAATTGTAACTTCTTCCCTAGGGTGGTCTCCAAGGCCTCTCTTTCATTTGGAGGTTATCTAGTTCTTAAACTGCTGTCAAGGGGCTCCTGTGATGTCTGATTTATACATATCAATGGAGTCTCCATGTAGACAAGCAGTGCGAGCAAAGAGAAGGCAACAACCTTTTGGCCAGGCGCTTTCTTACGCCTTTTTTAATGCAAACTAGGAGTGTCACCATTTAGTGCAGGGGACTGGTACAGCCATTTGTGACGGGTGGATATTCCTTTGGTGCTGCCAGGCAAACCAGGGTTTCAGGGGGCCAACACCTGTCCTTACAGGCTGGAGGTATCCCTCTAGCATCAAAAAGATGAACATCCCAGTACGTGATTGCATGTTTTTTTTTTTTTAAATATCCTTTGTTAATCACAGAGAGGAAATTGTCTTTTGACAGTTGACAATTTGACAAATTGACCTTTGGGGGATCAGAAGGTCCGCCATTTTACATTTCAGTGAATGGTTCAAAATTATCATTAAGCAGACCTCTTTATCCACAGAGACAAAAGAATGTACAGTCGTGCAATAAGAATACACCCCATCTTTTTTTTATTATCTGTGGACATATCACCATTTGTTCTTTTTGTAAAACAGTATCTTATCTAAAGGGCAGTGTAAGAATGGGGGTCTTGGTCAGTGTAATGACAATGCAAATTTGACTTTACAATAATTTATTTTATAAAAATGAACAGATAAGCCATTTCTGTCTGTGGAGAAAGCAACTCCACCCTTGGCTCTAATCGCTGCTGTTGGCCCCTCACATATGGACGTCACGATACTAGAAGCGATCGACAGCAACACCAGTGAGACTGTACAATACTCAATACAACGGCACAACCAGAAAGTGCACAATACTGTGACTTATTCTTTGATACAATATAAAATTTATAAATACTAACAGTAACCACAGCTGTAAAATACTGGTATATCCATTAAGTAGTTACCCATGTAACTATCATTTAAGTCAACTAGTATTGGCATTGATAAATATCAGAATACAATGCAGAGCTTCAATTTTACTGTACGGCAGAGGTGGGGATCCCTCCAGTGTAATAAAAAAAATCGGGGGTTTATAATTTTAGGGGGAGTTCAGTGTAGGGTTTGTAAAGAACGATACACCATGAGCTGCCTGATTTATCTTGGCATGTGCACATTCTACATTTATTCTGACATTTTCTGACTAGTGACTGAAATCTGCTGCTTAAAATTCATGCTAGATATAAAAATTCAAACATTACCTACCTGTCTGTCTGTCTGTCTGTCTGCATGTATGATTTTCATGTCTGAACACGAAAGCCCTTCCAGATGTGACCTCTGCTGTTTTCTTTTCGACGTGTGGATGTGGTGCTGTACCCTCAATGCTGTGTGCCTTTTTTAGTTGTAGTTTATACTTACACTTTTCTCATGTATAATTGTGCCACCCAGAGTAATTTGTCTTCTTGCAGTCACACATGAAAGCAATACCAACTTTCCTGGTACTACCGATAGTGTAGAAAAGCTGGTACCATTACATTTTCAGGACTTTGGTAACAAATTAATACCAAAATAACGGTTCTCATGCCATACTTACCCTCAGGTATGCATTTCCTGTAACTGTCTGCCAGGCTCTGACACTGACTGGCAAAAAACAAGTTTTAGCCCACATTTGATATTCTCATTTGACTAGTGTGTGTCATTTGTAATAAAGTGATCCCCAATAACCTTATTTAGGACAATATGGAGCAAATTGTACCCATCTATTTTTCTAACCATCTGTCTAGTTTCGGATCTCAGGGAGCCAGCCAGTACCTGATCGTGCAGCAAGGAAACAAACCTGGACAGCAGAAAGGAGCGCATTTCACAGAGTCAAGGTCAGGATTCTGATACTGTGAGGCAGCCCTGAAAGGGGAATGTACCCTCTAGGAATTCACCACGGCTTCTGTTGTGGGTTTGTTTTAAGTGCTGTCAAATATGTGTAGATGTCAGAGCATCGACAACAAGTCGAGTCCCTTTGTTGAAGCCATGATGTTACTTTGCTAGTCTGAAGTATCTACTAGAAAATTGGAGTGTGGCTAACCAGTCGAGTGCCAAAGTTTCATGTCTTGCTCACAGAAAGTGCTATTTGTAACATCTTAAATATAACAGGAATTTATTTATTTAAAGTATGCACTCTTCCTATCAGCATCAGGCATAGGAGTCTGTCTACCGCAGGCCGTACTTCTCCACACATGCTTACTTACACTCACAGATACAGCCCACCCCTGTTCACATTGGGATAGTTTTGTGTTGCCACACTAATGACCTTGGGATGCAAGAGGAAAGCCCTAAGGAACAGACAGTAGCACTGTGAGGTATAACACCTCTTAGCCAAGGTGCTGCCTGGCACCCATAAAATAAGAATATTTTTATTTTCTAATGAGCATGTTTAATTTCTTTGTAACATTTTACGTTTAATTTCTTATGAGCAAGTCGAGATGTTAAGTTTTTTACATTTGGATGTTTGTTTGCGTATTAAATTTTTTTTTTCCTTTAATGGGCCAATTTCAAAAATATGCTTGAAATGACAATGTCATTTCTGTCTGGCTGTGACACGCTGTCACATTTAATGAATAATCACTTCTGTTGTGACAGTACTATCAAAGCATTAGCAGAATTGATGGGTTCCATCTGCACACAGCAGATGCTTTCCAAGGCATTGCTAGCATTCGTTCCACATAAAAACTGAGTTATGTGAACATTCAGGCCTCATCTGTGAATCAGTCGCTTTTGACCAGCAGCATGGTGGTCTGTTGTCTCCTCGGTGGACAGTAAAACTCCTGACTACACTGCCTTATCCTTAGCAAGTCACTTGACATGGCTGTACATCTCTAGAAAAAGGTAAAAATATATGAATGTGTTCTCGTTTTGTGTTTACTTTGGGATGCTTCTCACTACAGAATGGATGTTTATACAACATAAAGGTGTCGGCAAGGATGGCCGTTTCTTTATTATGCTTGGCTCCTGAACAGGTGAACAGTTGCACCAAAAGGCACAAGTACAAGCACATGCTTTTATTTTTTTTTTCCTTGTGGGAAACGCCTTCCTGCGTTTCCCACAAGAACAACACAGTCACAGCACAATACAACTTTCTCTCTTTTTCTCCTCCTGGCAAGCTCAGATTCCCTCATATCGACTCTGGCTCCTTAAACCGAGTGAGGCAGCCTCTTTTATAGTGCACCCGGAAGTGCTCCAGGTGCTTTTAAATCCCCTTCTGGTTGTGGCGGAAGTACTGCAAGGTCACTGGGAAGTGCTCCAGGTGCGCAAGGATCCTTTTCCGACAGAACTTCCAGTTGTGGTGGAAGTGCTGCAGTCCAAGGCTCTGGAACTGTCCAGACGCCAACCCTATGGCCCCAATGTAATCCAGGGGGATTGTCCACACGTGTTCCAGGGGAGGTATAGCCCTGGATATATCCTCTCCCCTGGTCCTTCCATCACAGAGGCGTCCCAGCCGGGCAAGGGCCCAGGCTGCCCCCCACATTTTGATGCTTTATCTTAGTGGTCTCGCTTGTTAAAGTTCCCCATCCTTAATTGCTTATTTCAGTCTTAAACAGCTGCATTTACTGTTTTTAAATGTGCCTTAGTAGCAATAATTTGCAAATGTTTAATAAAACACTTAAGAGAAGAATGTGACAGACTGAAAATTATCCATTTTAGGCTTCAAATCATTTGGATAATATCCTTGGAAAGGAAAAAATCTACGATATAAGAATATAACATTACACACCAACAGTCCTTAAAATCACTAAATAAAGACGGAGATTAGCAAGGCTAATCAAGCAATTGGTTTGGAACGAAAACCTGCAGCCACTGTGGCACACCTGTACCAACGTTGCCCACCCCTGAGCTAGGAGGAGACTCCAGGGAAGATCCAGGGCTCACTGGGAAGATTATATTTCCCACATGCACTGAGAATGCCTTTGGATCCCACAGTATGAGTTAGTAAGTGTGTCTGAGGAAAGGGATGTATGGATCCCACTGCTAAGACTGTTGCCCTCGTGACCAGGTCTCAGATAAGCAGTGGAAAATTAATGAATGAACAAAAATGCTGTCCTATAATTTTGTCCTGATGAACACACGGACTCCTTATTGGCACATGAAAAACCTAGACAGAAAGTTACAGGTATATAATTACTGCCTTTGGGTTTTACTGAAAGCTTTTCTGCATTTACCATTACTGACACATATGAAGAGTTAACTACATTTACCAGACAGTGAGGACTGAAAAATGTGCTGCTGTCCATGATAAAATAATTAAAGTAGGAGATGGGTGGCAAGTTCTTTAGAAAAATGTTGGCATCTGTGTTTAGAAGTGAAATGGGTCTGTGCCTGGGGAGTGGAGGGTAGGGATTTAAATGTCTGTCACATTTCATTTTTTGGTAACATTCTGTAGACTTTTTGGATTAGTGGAGATCCACTGTTGATCGTTAAAGGCTAACTCCAGTACTGTGTCAGTAGGACCATCTTTGTGCTGTTGGGCTGTAATGATTTGTTTCTATTTGATGATCTTCCAAGTGGTTTTAAGTTGATTGCAGGCCAATCAGTGTTTGATGTGTCTTTGTATTACAGAATGAAGCCAAGAAAAATTAAAGAAGACGATGCCCCCAGGACAATAGCATGTCCTCACAAAGTAAGTGAATGAACTGGGGTGGTACTGGGAGGTGGGCTTTGGCCTTCATCATCTCACAGTGAACTATTGCCACTGGAATGTCCAGTTGGGTTACTGGCTGTCACAGTCCTACATGGTGGAGGTGGGTTCAGTTACTCCATGGTTCTCATCCTTCTTTTGCTTCTAGGGTTGCACAAAGATGTTCAGGGACAATTCTGCCATGAGGAAGCACTTGCACACTCACGGGCCTCGTGTTCACGTGTGTGCGGAATGTGGGAAGGCATTTGTAGAAAGCTCCAAACTGAAGCGGCATCAGCTTGTGCACACTGGGGAAAAGCCTTTTCAGGTAAGCTGTGAAGCTCCATGAAGAAGTGCTGGCTAAGCGAATGGCACGTATGGAAGGGAAATCATAGAGGATTGTTCTGAAATTGTGTTTCTGTTGATAGAATCTGCTAGGATAGCCGGTTTGAATGGGGCAGACCATCACCTACAACAAAGCTTGATCAAATGTCTGCCTCCTCTTTAGCTACAGTTTGTGTTGGGATAAGGAACTGTGTAAATAAACACTGATGAGCCAAAACATCGAGAGCACTTCCATATGCTGTGCCTGATGTTGACTATCTCATAACAGCGGCACATGCCAGTGACATATTAGATGGTAAGCTGACGTCAGGTACTCATAGTCAACGTGCTGAACACAGAAGATATGGGCTGGTGTTGAGACCTAACAGAAACTAAATTGTTATGGCAGGATGACTGAGTAAGAGCATTTCTGAAATGGCAAGGTTTGTGGGGTGCCCATAGTCGGCCATGGTGAGTACCTACTGACGGTGGTATGAAAAGGGCAAAACCACAGAGTGCTGGAAGTAGCCATACCACATGCAATTCAGAAAAGGTCATCCACCTGAAGATAAGTACTAAGGCCTGGCCAGTACTTGGATGGGAGACCATCTAGGAAAAGCTTGGGTTGCTGCTGGAAGAGGTGTTGGTGAGGCCAGCAGGGAGCACTTACACCTTGGGCTAATAATTAGTTTGGCTTCCAGGGTACCCAGTCAAAATAACTAATGTTTAGGGGCTTTGAGCGGAAGCATAAAACAGTCTAAAAGAGGAAAGATTTGAGGTAACACAGGGAATACTGCAGGAAAGAAAGGAGGGCAGCAGGTGGCAAATGTGTGTCCAGAATATGTGGAGAAAAGTGGCAGATAAACCAAGGGGACATAGTGGGCAGAATGGAGCAGCAATGAGGCCCATGAGAAACGGCTTACGGGAGAGTGGGATTGAGTCTGTGTAGAATTCTGAACTGGGTGTGCTGGTAGTTTGGGTTTCTAGAAGAAAGACTTACATTGCAGAAAAACAGTGTCCCATGAAACCCCTCACAACGTAACAGGAGTGTGAGGGTCTGCTGCTAACGTCCTGGTGCCAGATACCACGGTACACCTTCACAGGTCTTTTTGTGGACTGCTTTGGTGGCAGATGGAGGAGTGACGGCATATTGGGCAGGTGGTCACGATGGTCTGGCTCATTGGTGATTGATGAGGATGAGGATGAGGATGAGGCCCGGCCCTGACTTGCTCTTTTTTCTGTCTCTGTCTTTCTCTCTATCTACAGTGCACGTTTGAGGGCTGCGGGAAGCGATTCTCACTGGACTTCAATTTACGCACTCACGTGCGAATTCATACCGGAGACCGGCCCTATGTGTGCCCTTTTGATGGTTGTAATAAGAAGTTTGCTCAGTCGACTAACCTGAAGTCTCACATCTTGACACACGCTAAAGCCAAAAACAACCAGTGAAATGGTGCTGCAGACTTCCAGCTCAGTCCGCTCTTTGGTGCAGCAGCATCTTCATGGTGTCTAAACAAAACAAAAAAAAACACAAAAAAAAGCAACCTTTTCCTTTGTATGTCCTTTCTTAGAAGAGTTTTAAAGAGAAAAAGAAAACACACAGAAAGTACTTTTCGATAAGGTGAGGAAAAACAAACCCTTCAGAGACGACACTCTGCTGTTTCTCACCGCTAATCCCATTTAAAGAACACGCCGGTGTTTTTGTAAAATGATGAGATGGACACAACGCGGTCCGTGCAGGAGGACGCCCATCTGTGGACGGGTATCAAAAGACAATTCTTTATACAAATGTGCTAAACGAAAAGGAAAACATTGGACTGATTTTCACCTTTAATTTACACCTGTCTGCATAGAAATCAGATTGCTTTTTTAATTTTATATCTTTCTAAGTGTGCATATTGTACACTTTCTTTGGGATATGCTTAGTAATGCTATGTGTGATTATATTTTTTTCCCAAAAGGACTGAACTGTTCTTGTATTGAATCTTCTTGGAAGAGAATTACCAGTTGCTGTACTTCACACATACTTCAGAAGTATTTTTTCTGTAAAAAGTTACATAAGGTTTTTTTTGTTCTGTTTTGTTTTTTTTTTTTTGTTTGTTTTATTATTATTTTTGGCTCCAATTTGGTTGTATTCTTTATTGTTAACTCATTTTTGTATAATTGTATCGTATAACTGTATTGAAATCATGTAGACATTAATACCAATGTGATTTAAATAGTGTTAATTAAAACCATTTTAGTCACACTTTTTATTATTTCCACCCCCTGCTGTATGGCCCGATGTCAAAGGCTCGACTTTTTCTTTTTTTTTTTTTTATGGGGGGGACTTCAAGCCGAGTTCCCACGCCGCTTGTGCTCTCCCAGCATGGGGCTCAGCGTCCAGGTAGTGGCACAGAGCTTAAGAGAAGGAGGACTGGAGGCTGCAAAATGAGCACTTAGCCAACGTGATTTTTTTTTTTTTTATTATTTTTATTATTGGGTTGTTCTCATAGAAGAGGTGAGCTACACAGGACTGTGGCTCAGGGGTCCGAGACCCGACGCCATCCTGCTGTGGAATGCAAGGGTTGAGCCTCTCGAGCGCACAACGCTTCTGCCTGGCGTTTGCTGAAGTGGGTCTCGCCGGGTTACGTTCAGGTGATGTTAGGATTCTCCAGAGTTAAGAATTTCTATTGTTGGCATAAGCCATGAAATTCTGCAGTTTTATGTGCGCACGCACACACACACACACACACACACCCACACCTTAGTGAGAATGCTGCTTTGAGTTTAATGGGACAGACAGACAGACAGACTGCCTGGGATGTGCCGAAGTGAGAATGCCTGGCTGGCATGCAGGTCCAAATCCTGCCGTTTTTTTGTATTTTTTTTGTTTAAATCGGTTCACCAATTTGCATTACAGTATGTGGGTCATTGAACATTTTTTTTTTTTTTTTCCATTTTATTTTCAAAATGTTGTGTGTGCTTTGCTCTGATTTTGTTCTGTAATAAAGAAACCCTGCTTTATACTTTGTCATGACTGAAAAATGTATTTAAGACATTGTGGGTCAATCGCAGTGCACCTCTTGACGAGACCATGAGAAGCTCATCCGTAACCGTCCGCTCCATTGCTGGAACTATAAAGTGGGACCAGAGGCAGACATGTCAGGTGTGTGGACCAGGTGATGATGGGAAATCGTCAAGGGGCTCATCCCAGAAATCAAGATAAGACCTGAGTAAGTAAAGTGTTTATGTGCTCTCGGACAGCCGGGAAAATTACAAGATTCCGAGTCTGAAATTTCACGTAGATGAACTACAAGTTCGGATAGTTCAGAGAAAACAAATCTACCCGATTTGTCCAAGATTCAGACGTAACTGACCTTTTAATTTAGCCACTTGAGTAAAACGACATAATCCAGTCAGTAGGAAAGGCCATTTTTTTGGTTGAATTACATTTAATACATTTATTTTCCTCTTTACTTCCACGAAAAATGTGTTTATCTTTGTTTTGTTTTTGCAGACCTCACGTTTCTCCGAATTGTCCAGCTAGAAACCGATGTGAGTGCACAGAATTAGGAAGGTGAATCGTCACAAGTTGGGAGTCCCAGATATTCTGAGAGCACCGCATAAATTAAAATACGCACTCCCTTCCTGTTCAGTGATTACGATGTTTTGTAAGTTGTATTTTTTTTTTTTTTTTTTTGCACTCTTATTTTGGTCAAATCTAAAGTGGTGGCCATACATACCCTATAATATTGGGACGCCTGCCTTTACACACACACGAGCTTTAATGACATCCAATTCATATATAGTAGGGAATCCATTCCGAGCCCGGGTTTTCCAGACATTTTTCTTTCCCGGGTGGGAATGAAACTGCTGTAATTCCCGGGAAACTGGGAACGGGCAGGGTCGCATATATAGCGTGTAAAAGTGTAAAAATCGATCAAGAAATAACAGAGTTATAGTTGAAAACTGGACTTCATTGACGTCTGTCAGACAACAGCTTTGAACAACAACTTGAAATTGCAATGCGTCGGTCTGTTGCATCCGCATTATCTGTGCCAAGAAACCTGCCATCACAGAATGATGACAAGAAACTGAATGGATCAGCAACAGCTGAAGTGGCGGTGTTTTAGAGCAACGGCAAGCGCGGGCATTGTTTAGAACAAGTGACTGTATCTGATGACTGTGCCACCTACTTCAGGGGAGAATGAGCGTGCTTTCTCAGTGGCTGGCGTACTCTGCACGAAGGTGCACTCTCACCTGGACGACTGCACGCTGGGCACGTTGTGCTTTCTACGCTCTTATTACCGCAACTAACTAGATCAGGGGTGCCCACAGTTTTTCAGCATGCGAGGTACTTTTAAAATGACCAGGTTGAAATGATCTACCTACCTTAAAAATGATTTTATATATATATATATATATATATACTAATAAAAGGCAAAGCCCTCACTCACTCACTGACTCACTCACTCACTGACTCATCACTAATTCTCCAACTTCCCGTGTGGGTGGAAGGCTGAAATTTGGCAGGTTCATTCCTTACAGCTTCCTTACAAAAGTTGGGCAGGTTTTATATCGAAATTCTACGCGTAATGGTCATAACTGGAAGCAGTTTTTCTCCATTTACTGTAATGGAGATGAGCTTCAACGCCGTGGGCGGAGTTTCGTGTGACATCATCACGCCTCCCACGTAATCACGCAGCACATAGAAAACCAGGAAGACCTCAAAAGCGCTGAAGAAAACATGCATTATATAATTGAGAAGGCAGCGAAACAATAAGAAGCGAGTGAGTGACATATACAACCATGTTCATGAGTTCTGCTACTTCGGAAACAAAGCACGATGTAAACCTACACTTTAAATTAAGTTCATAGACAGGCTGCCGCTGGTGTTTGTAATTTAGTGCCTGCCCATATAAGGCCGTCCGTCAGCGGCAATCCAATAGCAAACTCCTACTAAATATTCACGGGTTAAGGACTGTGCTTATGGAGAGGAAGATGAGATGGTCAGGGTGGTGTTTGGCACAAACTCAGCGAAACTGCGAGAGAAAGTTTTAAGTGCCAGGACTAAGGTAACATTAAATACAGCCACGGACATAGCACGAGATGGCACCAGCACAGCTGGGAACCTTCGATGCATGTACACCGAGCGGCTCACATGAACTGACGCAGTGCACAGATAAAAGGCAACAGTTCCAAAGAGCGCTGAACAAAACCAAATTACACAATTGAAAAGGCAGCAAAAATATGAAGCGCCTGATAAGCATATTCATAAATCCAGCTACTGCGGAAACAAAGCACACGGTGGAAAAAGTCAATGTCCCGCTAAAGGAAGACAGTGTAAAAAACCCGTGCATGCAGTGTGTCAGGTCTCAGATAAAGAAGAAGACGAGCTGTTTATTGATGCAGTAAGAAACGAATCGATGAATGAAACCTGTCATCTTTACAACGATTGACAAACACGGAATGTAACTTGAACACAACACATCCGCGATACGCGGGTATATATATAACCCGATCTACATACTCGAGTAATGGATACTTTATTCGCCATCAATGATTGTTTTGGTAAAGCCATACTCAGTGTATTCATTAGATGAACGGTAAAAAAGTAAGAGCGAGGGAGGATGACTTATTGAGGCATGCAGGCTGTAGTGCGTCAACTCTATCTGAATTGCGCGATCACATTTGACAAAATATATCTTTTCAAGTTCTATTTAGTCCATATGTGTCAAACTCAAGGGCGGGCCACATCCGCCCGGCGTGTAATTATATCCGCCCGAGATCATTTTATATACTGTATTATTGTTATTAAAGCCGGGTATATGAAGCGCTGGTAACACAATAAACTACAGATCCCATAATGCAGCGCTTCAGCTGCCTTGCCGAACACTTACCGCGTTAATCAAGTCTAGCTTATGATGCTGCAAGTTATTGCGAAGCTAGCTCACATGATGCTGAAGAGAAAAGTTGATTCTGAAAATAGAGCCTTTAAAAACCGATGGGAGGCTGAGTATATGTTTACTGAACCCGTGTGTCTCATTTGTGGAGCTAATGTGGCTGTAATTACAGAATTTAATCTAAGACGGCACTATGAGATAAAACATCAGGGTAACCTGAATGCAATGCAGAAGATACAGAAAGCAGCATAATTAAATAAGAATCTGACACTTCAGCGGACGTTTTAACCGTGCACAATCACAAAGTGATTTCAAGTGAAGCTGCTTTTATGGGAGACACAAATGCACCAGTGCACCTTGCCCCACTTTCCCTGTTGCCAAGTAATGTTAAACCAAGTCGTCACTACGGTGTTCCCAACACGCACTTTGCTGATAAACTGAGCGCACTGCGCACTGAGTTTGCACGGCGCTTTGGTGACTTTGAAGAACAAAAAAAGTCTGTCTACATGCGGCTCGAACCTTGTGCATGTTTGGTAGCACATATCTGTGTGAGAAGCTCTTCTCAGTGATAAAGACTAACAAAACAGCACACAGGAGTCGCCTCACTGATGAGCACCTGCAATCCATCCTGAGAATCTCCACAACACAGAACCTCACACCAAACAGAAACGAACCTGTGGCCAAAAAAGATGCCAGGCGTCCAGCTCTAAAATGACATATGAGCAAAGACAACTGAATGATTTGATTTGTTATTGCTGAAAGGAACACATTTTATTTATATTTCTAGGTTTTGTTATGCAGCATGTTCATATTTGAATTTGTATAATTTTGACAGGATATATTTTTATGGAGAGCAAAATCTTTTGGGATATTTAAAATCTAAGTTTATTTTTATATAAAATTACATAAGAGTAAAGAAATGTGAATGTTTGTTCTTTTAACGTTTACTTTATTTCTAACTTGTATAATTTAGACAGGATAAATTTTTATGGAGAGAAAAATATTATAAGTTGTTTAAGGTTTGAGTTGATTTATTCACGAATAATATTCCTGTCTGTTTTACCATTCCTACCAAACATATTTCTGTCGACTAAATAAAAATTCCTTCTATTTAAAATTTAAATAGAACTTGAACAAATACGATAGTTCATAATATCCACGCAGACTTGCACGTAAGAGCGGGTGTCATCCGTTTTAACAAACAGCGTATTGCACTGATACGAAATAGCTGTGTGTGTATATATGTAGATATGTATTTGTGTGTATATATGTGTGTGTATGTATATATATATATATATGTATTTGTGTGTATGTATGTGTGTATGTATATATGTATTTGTATTTATGTATGTGTGTATATGTATGTGTATATATGTAGATATATATATGTATGTATATATGTGTATATGTATAGATATGTATATATATATATGTTTATGTGTGTGTGTGTGTAAATATATATATATATATATATGACAACAACACTCATCACTTACAACAGTGACAAAACAATTACATTGACAATCATGTTACGTTATTTTCAAAATGTTTCCTTTTCTTTTCATTGCTTCTTTAACACACTACTTCTCCGCTGGCTGGTATTTTGCTAGTATATATATATATATATATATATATATATATATATATATATATATATATATATATACACTGAGTATACTTTATACATAAAATATATGTTGTCGTACCTTGCATAATTGAATAACCTTTATGGCACAATAACAGTTCAATACATTTATGGTCACTACAGTATTTGATTTTAATCATTTTCATGTGGGAAAAGGCTGACTCGCATAAATAAGTAGAGCCGAATAATACAGTCAAGGAGCTTTTGAATTCAGCCGATTTTAGTTCCCTCTCCTTTCTCTTTCTCAGATCGCTTTTTGGAAAGACGTCAGTTTCGTAGTTTTTATGAATAGTTCGAAAGTGCCTTTCCACATTTTCCTTCTTTGAAACAGCAATGATAGATTGACAGATCAGACAAACGCACTTCGATTGTGACATTGAGAGAAAAAAAATCCTCTTCCAATTCCACATAAAGCCCATACCCTCACCAAACAAATTTTTTTAAAATCTCTTCTTTAGTCGATATAAATTGGAAGGCTAACTAGATCACAGCCGGAGTTTTGCAGTAGCTCACGCGTTTGATCGTGTGTGCGGGATGACCAGTGTGTTAAAAGAAAAGAGATCTCAGACTGGCCGCCCTGTGTGTCAATCAAGTGGCAAATGCCATAGGGAGGATATATGATAGACTAACGTTTAAGAAAAATTTTTTTTGAATGCAACGCGATCTACCGGTTGATCGCGATCGATGCATTGGGCACCCCTGAACTAGATACATGTACTTATATAACAGCATGAACTGCTTGTAGATAAGGTTAGTCTTTTAGTGGTGTCAACATATTGCAATAGTTTTATTAAAAAATAAATGTCACACATGTGAGATGCCTGTGCACTGTGTCATCCCCGGGAGCCTGGAATTCCCGGGAATGGATAAACCTGTCCGGGAAAGGATTCCCTAATAGATAGGCTTTAATATGTAGTTGGCCCACCCTATAACAGTTTCAGCTCTTCTGGGATGGCTTTCCACAACGTTTACGAGTGTGTTTATGGGAATTTTTGACCAGGAGAGCCTTTGTGAGGTCAGGCACTGATGTTGGATGTGAAGGCTCACTCGCAGCCTCCACTCTAATTCATCCCAAAGGTGTTCTGTCGGTTTGAGGTCAGGGCTCTCTGCAGGCCACTCAACCTCCTCCACACCAAACTGGCTCATCCATTTCTTTATAGATCTTGCTTTGTACACTGGTGTGTGCGCAGTCATGTCGCCATCCCCAAAGTGTTCCCACAAAGTTGGGAGCATGAAAGTGCCCAAAATGGCTTTGTATGCTAAAACATTAAGAGTTCCTTTCACTGGAACTAAGGGCCCAAGCTTAACCCCTGAAAAACAACCCCACACCATAATGCCCCCTCCACCAAACTTTACATTTGGTGCGGTGCAGTCAGCCAAGTACTGTTCTCCTGGAAACCGCCAAACCCAGACTCGTCCATCGTATTGCATGATTCGTCACTAAAGATGACACGTCTCCATTGCTCTAGAGTCCTGTGGCGGTGGGCTTTACACCACTGCATCCGACGCTTTGCATTGCACTTGGTGAATGAAGGCTTACATGCAGCTGCTCGGCCGTGGAAACCCATTGCATGCAGCTCTCTACGCTGTACTGTTCTTGAGCTTTTGGAGGTCTATAGCTATCGACTCTGCAGAAAGTTGGCAACTTCTACACATTGTTTGCCTCAGCGTGTGCTGTCCCCGCTCTTTGATTTTACGTGGCCTACCACTTCGTGGCTGAGTTGCTGTTGTTCCCAATTGCTTCCACTTTGTTATAATGCCACTAAAAGCTGACTGTGGAATATTTAGTAGTGAGGAAATTTCACGAATGGACTTACTGCACAGGTGGTATCCTATCACGGTACTACGCTTGAATTCACTGAGCCCCTGAAAGCGACCCATTCTTTTACAAATGTTTATAGAAGCCAGCAGTCTGCATGCCGAGGTGCTCGAGTTTATACACCTGTGCCCATGGAATTCAATGATTTGGAGGGGGGTCCCAATACTTCTAAGAAGCCTTAAAGGGGGACTTGTTCATCCACAGTGATGGTGGGCCACAATGGCTGGAGGCCTTCATTCCGATCAGCTTCCTAATTAGAAGACAGAAGCTCGGTATGTCACTGTGTGGCTCGTTAGCGCGTTCAAACATCCAAGATGCATTTTAATTACATTGACGTGTTTTCCTTTCCTTTGTTTTGTAGATCCGCAACTTCTGTGTAGTTCTCAGTATTTTGTTTTTAAACGTTTTCTTAACACAGATACTCAGTGATGCACATTCACCATTGCAGATGGAGCCAAGTTAGCTGGTGGCTCTTTTACGATTCACACCTCATTATAAACTGATGGCTGGGTAAGAAAACACAAAATGATGAAATCTTAAAACTAAATCGGGCGATTAAATAAGAATAATTGACTTAAATTTAAACCTAAAATCAAACTGCTTTAGCAGCCAATAAATGTTTTCTAACGAAGAAATTGACTAAAGTGAAAACCTGCAGTCCCCTAGGACTAAAATTGAGGGTCCCTACTCTACAGTGCAATTAAAATTTATATTGGGAGAGTTACGGTTTATACTTGCGGATAAGTCTGGACTTGATTTGACCGTACAATTTCCGTTTTTTATAATGTCGGTCATATAAGTCGAAAGCAGAAAACTCACACCATTGGTCCAAGAGATTACAATATGCTAACGGGCACCTGAGAGAGTAACCACAGGGCACATGGCCTTTTTTTATGTATTGTGCCTACTGTATGTGACCACACGGTGATACCTGAACTGTTCTGAAGCAACATTTGCACTGATTTGTACTTTTTATATCTCATACCCTCATGCACCTTTATTGTAAGAGCATCCCTTATCTACAGAGTGGTCCAAATCTAATTATGTAGATCCAGATCGTCTGGATGACTTTGATTTATGCGGGGACGATTCCACTTTGGCACAAAGACGATTCTTCCTGTCGTCAGTTCGCACACTTCTCGATGGTTCAGGATTTTTCAGGTGATTTTCTATGTAATAAACTTAAGTTATGGCGTAATGAAAATTGCATAATTAGATCTGGACCACCCTATACGATGGAGCATCAGAAGAAAATATGAAGCTGGTCTTAAATTAAAAGTCGTTGAAGTGGCAAAAGAATTTGGTAACTGCGCTGCTGCAACAAAATTTGATGTGTCTGAGAAACTGATGTGAGATTGGAGAAGGCAAGAAGATGTAAAAAATAAAACGTGTCGCATTTTTGAACGGGCGGGCGTACAAGTCAGGGTCTGATTGGATGATCTATTTTTCCGTGTTTCAAGACCCGACTTGTACGTTAGTATATACAGTAACATACCAAATCGCGTGACCCGCTAGGACTGTCTTTCTATTTTTGGCCTGTAGTCACTGCGGCCCCACGGGACCGTGACTGAGGATTCCCAGTTTAAAGCGTGACTTCTCTTGTAATCGGTAGTTCCATACTGTTGCAGGTGGTCTCAGTGTCTTAACTTTATCAGGTGTTGAGTATTACAAACTGTGAAAGGCACAAAATTGCACAACCACCCTTCATTTTCTAATCTGCAGAGTTGCAGCAAGCATCAGGCGCAAGGCAGGGACATGACGCCAGCCCATCATGCAGAAAACACACGCTCAGGCCAATTTGGCATTGCCAACCCACCCATGCCTATGGGACACTGGGAGAACATACAAGTTACACAGAGGGAGTCCAGCGCCGCTTCCCTTGTTGCATCACCTGTAAATAACCAGAGGAGTGAAGTTTTGACCTGATTTTCCAAACGTTTTGGGTTAAACATGGCGGGCTAAACATGAGTGATCGATGGGGGGTGTGCCAGCTCAGAACGTCCACTTGTGAGAGCGGATGGAGTCCATCCATCCATCTTAATTCAGGCCGAGGTCAGCTGCAAAGCAGGAATCTGGATAGTTACATCTATATGGTGCCTTACATAGACCGGTGGGGGGCCACTTCCACCACCAATGTGTAACATCCACCTGGATAAGGTGAAAACAGCCATTCTTTCACCAGTACGCTCAGTACGCATGAGCTGTTCTGTGGTGAAGGGCTGACAGGGGGGACGGGATGACTAGGGGGCCAAGATGGTGAATACAGCCACGTCATCAGGATACACCCTGCTCTTTACGAAGCATGCCCAGAGATCTTTAATGACCACAGTGTCAGGACCTCGATTTTACATCTCATGCCATTTTTACAGCTCATTGTCCCCATCACTGCACTGGGGCATTGGGATCAACGCACAGACGTAAAAGGTAAGCACCCCACGCTGGCATCACCAACACCCCTTCCAGCAGTAACCATCTCCAGTCCAAGTACTGGCCAGACCCAAACATGCTTAGCTTCAGGTGGATTTTCTGTTCCGAAGTGCAGGTGGCATGGCGGTTGTCACTGGTGTGTAGGAGGAGTGGGCAAGAGCTCACAGCACAGTGTGGTCCAGTCAATCAATATGGCCACCCGCTCCTGTCGTTGTCCTTGCTTGTTGGCTCCCTGGCTCTCTCGAGACACCAGGAAGAGGAGGTTTACAAAGTGTCTTGATTGGATTATTTACCACGCCATGTTTAAACTTCTAGAGGAATGCAGAAAACTGCAAGGATGACGAAAGAACACACTTGCAGTGCTGAAAACCTTCAGTCAGGCGGCAGTGGACATTACGTTCTTGCAAAAGACAGACATAAACGCCTTTAAAGTCTCAGAATTGTTACCAGATGACCAGTGACCATGAAGGAGCAGGATGGCGTCTGGTGGAGGAGGCCATCAGTGAGCATGAAACGCTAGCTGGAAGAAGGCGGTCTGAGTAGACTTAAACCTTTGGGGTTTTTCTTGTCAGGGACAAATAACGCCATTTCAATGAAACGCGAACTTCATTATGCATTCTGTTTGTCAAATGAACTTGCTGGGTGATTCTGCTCTTACCTTGTGGCCTGCTTATGTGGCTACTGAGTGAAGCCATACACTGCATGCCTGATGAGAAAAAAGAAAATAAAATCCAAATGGAAATTTTTTTTTATTTTTTTTTTGTCAGCTTGCGTTTGGCCCGTAAATGGAGTGTAAATTCAGAGGTTTAGCTTTGACCACCGTGGTAGTGCAGCCAGGCCGTGATACTCAGCCAGCTATTAACAAATGCGGTGAGGGAACAAAAACAAGTCGCCCCAAACGTCCTTGTTTTGGTTTGTCCTGCGCCCCCTAAAAGTCTGAATACGGCTTACAGGGGCCCTGCTATGTTGCCGACACGTGTGGTTTCTTGTTGTTTGCCAATTTACTTTTCTTGTCTTTGCATTCCTCTGTACTCTCTGTTGCAGTCCCAGCTTTGTTCCTGTTCATTCACCATTAAACTAAAAATTCTTTGACCACTTTTCTGAGGAAGCTTGTCTCTTGCTGCAGGACCCCTTTTGAAAACATGCAAAGGTGAGCATTCTGGGTTGAATGGCCCCGTTTCACCACACGTACAGGAGCCAGACCTCCTGCTTTAAGTGTGAGCAGTGCCAGGGGTGACAACACAGGACAGCCAAGAGTTTGCTTCTTGAACACTTCTGGGTCTGTCTTATGGATTTTGACCAGCTGAATTTTCCTATCCCATACCATTTTATAGTAACCTATTTACCAATAACACTTATATAGTAGAAGTGGAACATCGGTGGTGGTCTACAGGGGTGGCACTGCAGCTCAGACAGACCAAGTCCTATTAAAGAGTCTCACGACATTAAAAGAACTGAGTGCTCCATGTGCCACATAAACTACCACTTGTCGCCCCACCAGAGAGATCTTTGCTTTATCTTCATTTAAAACTTGATGAAACATTTCATGAAGGCAAAGAACAAGGAAGGTGAAGGATTGGCATATTTGTGACGGACATGTCCATGAGGCCAAGATTAAGGAGGGAGTTTTTTTTTTTGGTCTACAAACGCATCATCAATGACTGACAGGAAGATCTGCCAGTGGGGCCAGAAGGAACTGCAAGGGTGCCGTTGATCCTGAGCACTAAAGCACATCCATACAAAGCCATCAAGTGTGACGTGCTGCTGAAGATTCATTTTCTGCATTCACACTTCTTCCTCCCTAACCTCAGCATCAATCCTGGAGGGCTACAGGTTTCACTTTCTGCCATTTTCTTCATCAGTGACCAACTTATGCTTTTAATTGACTTCTTCATCCCTTCATTTTAACTGCCTTGTTTTTTTTTCCCCATAAATGGTAAATGTTCACCAAGAGATGACCACCGAACCAGTGTCCATCTTACAATATGTGAAAATAAAGAAAGGTGAAGGAACGTCGCAGGATGGTTGACCTGCTGATGCCCAGAAAACATTTTGATGACAAACCAATAAATAAATCAACCGCTTTGGTAATGTCTGCTGTGGCAGAACAAGCACAGCCACAGGCCGTGGAATAAAATAACAGCAGGAATCGACCTCTAATTCAGAAACTGCTTGGAGTTTGAGGCCCGTCTTAGCTGATCATCTACTGGCTCATCTTTTTGGCTGTCATCTCAGGAAGAAAAGAAACAATTCAGAGGTTTGAGTCGTAAAAAAAACAAGAAAATGAAAAAGAAGGGAAAAGAAGTCAATTCAAAGAAAAGTTTGGTATTTTTCATGTTGAAGTTACTTCTTCACAAACATTTTAAACTAGGCTGACCCGCCTTTTAAGTTGATCACTTCTTAAGGCAATTCAATATGTCGATCAATTTGATATTTTATACAAACATTAATTTGGTTATATTGCATTTGAGCGGTATTACTTTAATACTCTTAGTATCTGTTATTTTTGTGATGAAATTTAAACTTTTTTTCTGTATTGAGGTCACCCTTTTGAACCCCCTGATATTTACTACGCGGTGAGGCATTTGTACTCCATCAACATTAATTATTTCCAGAGCCATAATTTTGTCTATTTTTCCAGCGCATCGCGCACAAAAGCAAGGGCACGATGGGAGCACCAGAACTCTGCTCACATCATGTCGCTTCGTACTGCAAGCTGCAATAGTAAGTCTGTGATAAGCGGAATACCGCTACGCTTTCCACTCACGGGACAGAAGGACAATCCCAACCGCTTTTATATAGTAAGAAAGAAGAAGAAATATCGCACAGTCTGGAGTAGAAAATCAACTTTTACCTGGAAAAACGAAACTACAAATCCCATCGTGCATTGCAAAATGGAAGGGGCGTGTGTGAAACTCCACGCCTGCGTAGCACTCACGGGATGGAAGGACAATCCCGACCGCTTTTTTATGGAAGGATTTGCATTTGCCACACAAAATCGTGTTCTATTTCCAGCAATTTCTATACATTTTTAAAAAAATGATCTTGTCCCCTCTGGCATTTTACACTGGAATTAACTGAGCTCGGGCAAAGCTGGAAAAGAAAAGCCTTTTAACCGAATGAGTCCATTCTTCAAGCTAAGCAATTACACACACACACAGTAAAACAGCTTATACGTGACTTTTAAACACACACCCACACAAAACAGTATTGTGTGCTTCTGCCATTTAAAAGAAGACCAGCTGTGTGTGCTACCTCGGCACTTGTGCCCTTCCGCAATAACCTTTCACCCCTGGGGGTGGTTTCTTCCTGACAAATCAAATCACAGTAGACTTTTCATGTCAGGTGGTTAGTTTCATTTTGATTTACTCCCATAATTATGTGAGAACTCGCAAAGCGAATGTATCCCTCCCTCCAGAGGAATGGTATGAGGAATATCAGCTTAGATTAGACAAACTGTATTAATCCCATGCAAAAATTTAAAATATGCAGGATTGTTTCCAGATCCCTTTTGTTGTCACAAATATGCGCCAGAAACTCGGAAGACAGGTTTTCTTTTATTGACATTTGGTAAGTTTTAAGCTTTTATTTTCTGGTGGTGATTTGTGCTTCATTCTAAACTGGCCCTAGTGTGTGCTTGGTGTGTGTGTGTGTGTGTGCGCACACGCCCTGCCCGGGGTTTGTTTCCTGCCTTGCACCCTGTGTTGCCTGGGATTGGCTCCCTGTGGTTAGGATATAAAGCGGGTAGGATGATGGATGGATTTGTGCTTCATTGTGTCAATTGTAAAGCCACAGTGTGGGCAAGACAAGCTTTTTGTTTTTAAATGTAAAGAAAACAATGGACTTTGGAACACAATTTTGTGTAGAAAATGCTTATTTTATACATTATATACACACACAATGTTTGTGAAGAAATAAATTTGGTTTGGAAAAATACCAATACCGACCAGAACCTGGTCGCTGATTTAGACAGCGGCAGGAAGGAAAACCTGCAGCCACTGTAGCCCTCCAGGACTGGAGATGGACACCCCAATGCAGCTTCAGGGCCAGTGGGTCATTCACTGCTGTCCGAATCTAGTTTGGACACTGAAATGAGAAACATCAGGTGTCAAGCACAAATGAAAATCAGCAGCAAAATATGCAATGTGTCAGCATCATTAAGTGACTAAACACACTAAATTCAATAAAAGTTTGTTTCATGTTTCTCCACACAACTACATGATGCAGTCCATCTCAAATTATAGTTCTGCTCCACTTGAAGCTGCCTATCATAATCACCAAAACTTTTCAAAACACCCCTTGTCCAGTTTTAAGGGTGCCTTTACAACACAAATTCTGGAGGATAACCACCCAAGATGGATACACAAAAGGACTCGTACAGACATCAAAAAATGGAGCTTCGAAGCCCCTGTTAGTTTTAAGCCACTTGTTCAGCTCATTTTGAAGAGCTCTTAAGGTTTCAGATTGATTTGAACCCCAAAAAGCATTTCAATACCTTAACATTTTATTTCTTCCTTTGTTTCCTGTCATATACAATACTTTGGTACACAGGTTCAGAACAATGCAGTACATATTTGGTAATTGTAGAAACACACAATACTGGATTGTTTGCTTGCACCTCCATCCCACCTCACACCGCCAATATAAAATACTTAGCTTTAAAGTCCCGTCGGACCACCTTGCTGACCACACTCACCTCACCATGGAGAACAGCCAACATCTCCATTCATTACTTTCATCACTTTACAGAGTGGAAGGTGCAACAGACCTTCCTCTTGACAGTGTGTTTTTGTTCTTCATAAAAATAAAATACACAGCATCAAACTATTCTCTTGGTCAAAAGGTTCTATTGAACCATTGATAAGCTTTGACCATATGGTTTCGGTCAAAATAACTCCAAATGTGATCAACATAACACAATAATAGGAACTTCTCCTCTATAAACGGTTTTGAGTCCTGGTGTGCCGCAGTGCTACGTAGGGAATGGCGACCAACTGAAATGCCAGGTGGACAGTGGAAGGGTACGTACGGGCTGCTGCTTCCAGGAGTTGTCCTTTCATTTTTAGCAGTGCCGTCCTCTTATGCAATAATAAAAATGTAAAAATCGGAGAGAAGGACGCCCTCAACTTGAGTCACTCTGCCGTCCTTTCTGCTCGTCTTAAAAGGCACCCCTATCACTCCAGTGCACCACCCCAGGTTATGTCCACGTGAATTCATGGTGGTCTGGCTGGCCCTGCCAGCCAGTCTTCTCTGCCAAGACTTGTATTGCTTGAGACTGTTTTCAAAAGTGTGCTTTGTATGTTCCCTTTTGCATCCTAAGAACACATAAATATGGAAGATAAAAATATAACTTGTTTAAAATGTTATTGGAGTTAACCATTAACTCCAGAAGAGTTAAAAAAAAAAATAGCAGCTCAGAATGACAGTCCGAAAAATGGGCTTAATAAAAATAAAAAAGCCCCTGTACAGAAGCAAGTGGAGCACACCTCATAGGTGACTTTAACCAGCTGTCGATTAAAATGTGTTGCAGAAGAATAAAACAATCATATTTACAGAAGACATTCCCAACAGCAAAGAGCTTACATGAACACGGAAATTCTAGTTTTTGCAAATAAGGCCAAAATGCGAGAGAAAAACTAAATATATGCAATCTCACGAGTGCCGTAAAAACGGGACCTATTTACATGGATACCTCACTTATAAAAATAGACTCCTTAATAAAACGAGCTGTGCCATTCACAAACTAGAGGGCTGCTGCATTGTGGGGGAGGCCTCACACTCCTTCACACCTTCTTCTTCGGCTCTCATGTACATAAGGAAGAGCGTAACAGTGGCAAATGTGGCTGCGTTAACTGGAAAGGCTCGGAGGAGGGTGGACGTCAGGCCCCGCGTGAACACTCGCCAACCTTCTTTGGCGAGGCTTTGTTGGACGCAGTCCATGATCCCTTTGTATTGGTTCACCCCACCCACCCCGTCTGCCTGAAGTCGGGACTTGATCACGTCTGCAGGGTAAGTTGACAACCATGATGCGATGCCAGACATGCCCCCTGCAAACAGCAGCTTGGGAATCATGTAAGAGTCATCTGGGTCACAGCCCAAAGAGCGGGTCAGGTAGTCATAGGTTAGGAAATAGATGCCGAAGGCTGGCGTCTCACGCATAAGGGTGGTCAACATGCCACGGTTGATGCCCCGTACTCCTTCCTTCTGGTAGATTCTCACAAGGCAGTCCAACGAGTTCTTGTAGAGGCGCTTCTTGGACTTGTATTCCCCCGTACCCTGCAGCTGCATGCGCGTCTTGGCCAACTCCATTGGACAGCAGACAACACACTGGATGGCTCCTGCAGCTGAGCCAGCAAGGAATTGGTTTTGTGGCGTATCCTTGCCAAGTCGGCGCATAACATTGCCCTGCACCCCAAACACAATAGCATTGATGAAGGTCAGTCCCATCATGGGGGATCCGATCCCCTTAAAAAGTCCCTGGACCTGGAAAAGAAACAAAACAAGATCAGAGCTAAAGGTGGACAGGAGACGAGAATACACCCTTAGAATGAAGACCGCTCTACTGGGCTAGTCATGTGAAAAAGTAAATATCCCCTATAAAAACTGTTGACGTTTTCAACATATTTGAACAGACAAACATAAGATCTTCATGTGAACAGTGCCCACAAATAAAGGTGATCTACTGGAACAAATGACACATAAAATCCATCCATCCATTATCCAACCTGCTATATCCTAATTACAGGGTCACGGGGGTCTGCTGGAGCCAATCCCAGCCAAAACAGGGCGCAAGGCAGGAAACAAACCCCGGGCAGGGCGCACACACACACACGCGCGCACACCCACACACCAAGCACACACTAGGGACAATTTAGGATCTCCAATGCACCTATCCTGCATGTCTTTGGACTGTGGGAGGAAACCCACACAGACACGGGGACACACAAAATCAACATGGTAAATCCCTTCTCATGATCAAAATAAACAAAAAATGCTTATTTGTCACATGGAAAAAATAAGTTCACCCCTGCATTTATCACCACTTCAGAGCCATAAGATTAGAATCAGGTGTTCCAGATTCAGTACCAATAATTAGAACCTCTGAAGGGGGTTTGCAGGTGGACCCCGTCTTATTTAAACTGCAAGATTCTGGTGATCTTTTTACTATTGACATGTGTGGCGTCATCAAGTCAAGATCAAAAGAGCTCTCCGAAGCCCTCAAAAATAAGGTTGTAGATTCTCAGGAATCTGGCAAGGGATTTACATTATTTGAACTCAATAAAATTATTTGAAATCACGGAAAGGAAAATTGTCTACAACCAATGTGGGTTTTACACAACTGCTAATTTGTCCAGGACTGGCTGGCCCAGACAATTAGATAGATAGATAGATAGATACTTTATTAATCCCAAGGGGAAATTCACATAATCCAGCAGCAGTATACTGATACAAAGAAACAATATTAAATTAAAGAGTAATAAAAATGAAAAGAATTAAAATAAAATTAATGTTCGCATTTACTCCCCCGGGTGGAGCCCAAAGTTAAGTTAAGCCCAAAAACTGAAAGACACTAACTTTTGCAAGATTTACCTGAAGATCCCACAGTGAAATTTTGGGGCTCTTGGCGACTTTTTTTAGTTTCACAGCACGCATCTACAATCAGCAAGAGGGAGTACAAATTTGACCTGCATGCGAGGAGTGCCAGGAAAAAGCTTTTGCTGTCCAGTAAGAACATTAGGTCAAGACTACAGTTTGCCACTGAATAGCCAGTCAAAGACCAGGCCTTCTGGATCAATGCAAAGATAGGGTTGTTTGGTGACAGCAACAGTAGACATGTTTGGTGCAAACTGAACACAGCATTTCAGGAGAAGAACCTCATACCAAATGTGAAGCACAGGGGTGGAAAGGTTATGGTCTAATGCCCCGAGCAGCTTGCAGTTATCGAGTCAACTATAAATTCTGCATCATGTCAAAGTCTGAGGCGAATGCAAGGCCATCTGCTGAAATAGTTCAAGTTGAAGTGGAAATTGACTTTTTAACTTGTTAATGATCCTATGCACCCTAGCAATACACCAAGGAATGGCTTAAAAGAAAGAAATGGAGTCTTGTGGACTGGCCAGGTCAAAGCCTTGGATTTGAATCCCACTGAAATGCTGGAGGATTTAAAAATGGGTAGCACATGCAAGAAAACCCACAAACATCTTGCATCAAGGGGTGGTCAAAAATATCACTGAGCTGATGTCAGAGACTGGTGAGTAGTTATGCAAAACACCTACAAGAAGTCATTTTTGCTAAAGGGGACAATACCAACTTCTGAGGCCATTGATGGACTTACTTTTTTCCCCAGACGACTATTACGTTGATTGGAGATTTTTGTTGAATAAATGATTAAAAAGACCAATTTTCCTTGTGTTTTTATTCAAGTATATTACCTTTATTTGTCCATACTGTTTGTGTGAAAATCTACTGTTTGCATATTCAAATATGTTGAAAAAGACAACACATTTCATGAAGGTGTACTTACTTTTTCACAAGACTGTATGCTGAGGAGTGCACACGGTCTGGTTAGATAAAATGATACATGGCTAAGGTTAACATGCACAGCCCAAGCACAAGCCCACAGTTCCTTGAAGGTAATCTTTAGCTCCCCAACACTTTCATTGATGCCACATTCACAAGATGAACGCACCCACATCCAGGGACAGTGCCCTGCTTGGCAGCCAAGTTTGTCAGACTAGTCTCCAGACCCCACTACTTGAAAAATTCATTAATTGGGGCCAGAAAAAAATCTGATTAGACTAAATTGATTAACTACACAAGTTTCCCTGTGACTATAATTCATTTAGACTCAATTCAGAAGGTTCTTAAAAGATCTGACAGCTTAGAAAGCAAGACTGATAGAGTGGACCTCACTATTCTAGACTGGCCAACTTTCATCTTTGCAGCCTCATATGCACCAATGAGCATACAGTGGAACAGACCATCATACAGGATTGCTTGTGTATGTATGCCAAGGTTGTGTATACACTGTCGCCACTAAATAAGGGGTGGACACAAGTCCCCCTCCCCACACCCACATCCTCATCTGCATCGTTTACCATATTGGGCACCCGGTGAACGGAGGCTACACAAAATGGACAGAGATAAATGAATATCTTCATAGTCTGTGTGAGATGTTACTTATCCCACATGTCATTCTGTACTTTAATGCTTGAGTGATCGACACAAGGAGCAGATAACCATGTCTTCAGTTTTGGACTCCATATTACAAAAAAAGATGCAGCAGCACTAGAGAAAGTCCATAGCAGAGCAACTAGGCTGATTATGGTATGAGCAATGAAGAGATTAAAGGAGCTGAACCTTTCTAGTTTAAGAAGACTGGGATGATGAAATGACATGACCAAATCATTTAAAATTCTGAAAGGAATTAGCACAGTGGATCTTAACTGTTACTTAAAAATTAATTCTGCATTATGAAGACAGGAGTATGGTTGAAAACTTGAGGGAAGATTTTGCAAAAATGGTAGAAAAGTGTTCTGTACAAAAAGAATCACTGACACATGGAATAAATTACCAAGTAGTGTGGTGGACAGTAGGACTTGGTGGCCTTCAAATCTCAATATGATGCTATTTTGAACAATCTAGGTGAACAGGTCAATCCTTGATAAGCTTGTTGGGCCAAATGGTTTGTTCTTGTCACAATGTTCTAAATACAAGTGACCTTTCTCATGACCTTAAATTACTGTATCTATCCGTAACTACAACAGCACTGAAGAATAATTCAACCACCATAAGTTTTGCCATCACTTGCTAGAGTAGTTTATGAAAGGGTGAATGTTAAGTGGGAAGCAGGATTATACAGTGGTTACTGCAGTTACCCAAAGCTGGTCTTTGTCTTTATGATATATGCATGTTCTCCCCATGTCAAAGTGGCCTTTCTCCTACAAATCAGCAGGGTAGGTTGATTAGTGATGCTAAATTGTGTACTGTGACGGCATGGAACTCCTCCCAGGATTGGTTCTTGCTTTGCAGCCAGTGCTACAGGACCTAAAACCCTGTAGAGAAGATGTAGAAGCAGAAAATGGTTTGGTAAGTTCTGCACAGAACTGAAAAACGTAAGTCTAAGAGCCATTTGTTAGTTACTAAGGTTATATTAAATTGCTAGAAGTAGTTTTAGTTATGTTAAAATGTTTGCTTATATATTTGTGCATAGATATATGGGAGGTTTTATTATAACCCCCACAAGCTAAACAATAAATGGAATATTCTAATTATTTCTTATCCCTCTGACTAAAAAATAGTTCCAGTTTTATGATCTGCCTTGCAGCTGGTAAGGCGTGGAGGGCAAACACTTTCAAATGTACTGACTGTATTGAATTTGCCATTAAGTAAAGGATATGCACGTTTGCCATAGAGAAATAACACAACCTTTAAGTATAGAAAGTAATGGAATTTTAACAAGAAAAAGCTAAGTTTGTAGAAGAAACATTTTTTTCCCCTTTTTGACTTTTATTCTATGTATGTAATAACGTTTTCTCTATTTTTGTGTGAACTATTTTGGTTGGAATTTTCACTAAACCTTTTTTCAAAATGAACTTTATTGGACTGAGAAATTTCTTTTGTTGTGCATGCTAGAGCCTACATACCTTGCCAACTCAGTAGCTGCTTGATTTTGGGAGGCTAGAAAAGACGCAGCTACAATAAGGGTGCTCTTCAGTTCTACAGCAAATTCAAATGTAGAAACTTGAAAACAACAATGGCTATAAATAAGTTTATATAAAAGCATCAGTCAAATAAATGTAAGAAATTGACAGACATTGCCAGTCTGCTGCATTAGGGCTAGAGGAGGCCCACAGTTGGTGTAGGTTATTGCCATTTTACTGAACTGAACAATCAAAGACCATGTATACAGTATTGTGTATTAATGTGTAGACATGGAAACAGTATGAGCCTGTCTAATAGGAAGTGTACTATAAGTGAAACGGACCATGCTGAGGAAACATGAGAAGACTGCAGATGGAAGAACATCAGGGTGACCTCACATATATACCTCCTGTTGTGCTTCACTGCAGCGCTGTCTCCTTGGACATGTATTTAACCGTGTCATGAAAGGCCGCTTGCCAACTCACTTCTGTTTTTTTACAATTATCTCACTTATGAACAAACTAATTGTTCTTTGATTTCAACACAAAGGTGAATATAAAATTACAATATAAATATAATTACATTACAGATATCCTTGCAAAAAAGAGACCAGAGTTCTCATGACCGGCTGTGGTGTAATGTGCCCAGCAGAGGGCATCCATATACAACTTTGTCAGCAGACAAACTTTCCATTGTCAGCAGACAGGAAGGATTCACTTACTGCACTGTCATGTTGGTGGCCTCAGACAAGTAAACTTGAGGAGTCTGTGTTAAATGAAAGACAATCTTTTAAGGATGGCCAAGGATCAGGTTACATCAAGAAGGGCTCTTAGTGGAGACGTCTATAAAAATTAGGTTCAAGACTGAAAGCCTGATCAAGTCCATTTCAGTGGCTTACTATCAAGTGTTTCATAGTAAGGCAGTAGTACAGCAATTACAAGAAGCTTCATATTGCTGAATCCAGTTTTTCTGCTAACTCACTGACAGGAATGACAAAACCAGTTTTTAGTTGCTTTTTGGGAAGGAGTTCAAGATAGGTGTGCTGGCGAGTGTGCCTTCTTAAACAGAACGGTTTAGAGTTCAGACTCACGGATCCAAGTAAACCAGATCACTTTGTTTTGAATGACTAGGGAAAGGAGAAACAGATAAAGGTTGCTCCAACTTAAACTTAAGTGCAGTTATGGCAAAGGCTTCTAATGACTCTAAACCAGCTGTTCTAAAATTCAGCCCTGAGGACTCCATGTAGTTGCAGGTTTTTGTTTCAACTGACTTCTGTTTTTAATTGGACCTTTAGGCTAATTAAGCAAGCTGATATTTCAAAGTTTCTGTGTTTTTGAGGTTACTGTAGTTTTGTCATTTTCTACATTAAGTTTGGTAAATATTTACTAGAATGTACCAAGCATGTAATGTATATATTACAAAGGGATGCTTTCGGAGTAACTTTTTTTTTTTTAAATAATTTTTTCATGATTTTCCTCTAATTTTCCAGGTTATTTATTCTACCATTTATCAACTAGCTATTCTAAGATGGGTTGAAATCTAAGTAATCAATATTGACCTCAGTGTCAGTGTTTGCAGTGCACTATGCAATGCATCTGCCATTTGATATGAGATTCGTTAAAGCAGTGTTAATGTTTGTGATGTGCCAGCTGTTGGAATGATAAATGAAATGTATTTTATTACTAAAAATGTTTGTGCTGCACCATCTTTTGGAATGACAGAGACACAGCAACCAGACAGACAAACAAAAACAGACACATATCTTTTTATTAAGGTGGATGAGCATTTCAGTGGAACTGGAGATCAAGTACATAGTTGCAGCTCACAGCATTTACTGTCATTGGTCAGGTTGGCTGCGCTACTTATTGTTAATGCCAATTATTAGGACACAATTAAGGGAACAAATTACAAATAAAAACACTAAAGTTTATAGCATTTATATCCACAGCAAAAAATACTAATATTTCTGTACATCTTAGAAAAGTTTATATAGAAAAAAAAATATTGTGCTTCTCTGAAGGAAGAACAACAGAAAAGAGCAGCTCATTAAACAATTAGGTCAATTAGAGGTAAAATGACTCCTTGATTGTGAATCAGGCTGGAACAAAAACCTGCAGCCACATGGGAGTCCCCAGGACCAAGTCTGAGAACCACTGATCTAGAAGACACAATATTTGTCCAACTGCAATACTATTGCACATTGGGGATGAGGGCTGACGTACTCACACAGGGAGAACATGTTACACACCGACAGAGTCTGATCACAGAATTTGGGAGCCGAGAGGCAGCAGTGCCAACTAATATGTCAGTGTGCTACATGCTGAAGTTTGATCCTTCTATCCATCCTCAAAGCAATACAGTCCAGATTAGTTGGAGTCAATGCCTTATCATGCCGAGATAGGCCCAAAACGGAAATCACTCTGGAATTGCTGCAAATTCAAAGGACATATGCAAAGGCCAGCTGATATATTGTCACCAATTGGCCTCCCCGGCCTCTCTTCTGTGTGAGGAGAAAACCCATTAAAAAAAAAAACAAACAAGATCATGCCAATCAGAGGTAGACTAGGCCATCATCTCAAATGGAAATGTTAAATCCATTTCTGGTCATGGTTATACCATCATCCCACGTTCTCCTTCTAAGGTGCAAAACATTTCTACAAAATTATAAAGAGCAGTTAAAAAAAAATACATTTACTGTCTTTTACGGAGGACATAACTGATGTGATTTGGCATTAAAAAAAAAAAAGTTGCTGAGGTACACTTACAATGAAAGTGATAAAAGTGTGAGGTGGGTACAGACAATACATTTACTTGGAAATACTTCATTGTTATTGGCTCTTTGATTATTAGTGAACCAGATTAATTCCTATCCAAACTGCTAAACCAGAAATTCAGAGCACTCTTAGACAAAGATTCTCTAACCATGTGGCTACACACTGCATTTTTTAATACAATTTTTAGTGGTGTTGCATTCTAGCGATAATCAACTTGATTGTACAGCATATGCAGCCATCTAGCAGAATTAGTTTATTACCAGCAAACGGTTCAGATTTAAGTAACCTGGATTTTGGATCACATTTATGTGACTTGTGTTCAGGCCCAGGAAGATAGCAGTAAACTAGAAGTGTCCTGCAGTAAAACCTTGAATGGTGTTGCATCTAACCGAGATAACATGTACTCAGCTTCGCTGTGAAAGACTCAGAGAGGATTAAACTGCTTTGAGCCTATAATTCCATTTCTAGTGTAGCACATGCTTTTGTCAATCAGCTTCTCAGGTTACAAGAGAGCTAAAACAAGCGACAGAGAGTCAGATGACATGGAAAGGGAGATGTCAGGTGGAGGTCACCCTTGTGTTACCACAGCCTATTGACAGGAATCTCAGAGCAGTACTGGAAATCTTGAAACAATATTTACATGAGACCATTTCTTACACAATACGGACCTTGTGAGGAAGGTGTAATCTTGATTGCTGGAAGTACTATATAAATGAAAATACCCAAGATAAATATAATGGTGGATAAATGTCAGCCATCTGCTTTTTGGATGTGGTGCTACATCAATGGTGTGTCGTGTTGAAAGTGACTCATGCCCAAATACTTACCGATTCCTGCCTCACGATGGACTGAAAGCAGTGGAATGTCCCTCGGTAAAGAGGCTTGTCCACACTCTGAACCTGAAGGCGTACCTGCCAAAGCACAAGGGGAGATGTTAACCACAACGTCATTCTAAGCTGTCAGGATAAATTCCTAACTCGCATATCAGTGGATTCAAAAAATTAAACGGTAATACTTAGCTCAACACTTGACAAATGATTCACTTCAATGTAATGAAGTATTACAAACAATAAAATCGGCAATAACTTATAAAATAAAAAAAAAAGGATAGTAAATAAAAAATAGTGTCTTTAGCACAAAAATCAAAAACAAGGATCCACCGAGACAGTACTTACTAGGTAACTCCTTCAGGAAAAGGCTTATCCCTCATCTACAACAAAGTAACACTTTTGCTGTTAATGAAGACAGCCCCTGGCTCAAAAATAAAGGCAGTTAAAAGGCATACAGAAAATTATAACCCGCCACGACATTGCAAAAACTTAGGGAGTGTTCACATCCTTAAGCATCAAACCAAAATTCACACATTATCAATTGTTATTTAAGGCTTTTGGAGACTTATAAAGTACACTTCACACAGATCCTAAATGTATCAGCAGAAAATGGTGTCTAGAACACAAAACCAAAAACTGCAATGCCCCACATGAATTAAATGTTAGAGAGAATGCAGGGCAGGGGTAATTGGTGTGCGTAAACAGGCTGGGCAGTACTATGGCACAGAATTTAGTGCTGTCGCCTCATGATTCCACAATATTCTACTATCTATCAACTAGCTATTCTAAGATTGGGTTGAAATCTAAGTAATCAATGTTGACCTCATTGTTAGCGTTTGCAGTGCACCATGCAATGCATATGCCGTTTGGTATGGGATTCGTAAAAGCAGTGTTAATGTTTGTGATGTGCCAGCTGTTGGAATGACAAATGAAATGCATTTTATTACTGAAAATGTTTGTGCTGCACCATCTTTTGGAATGATAGAGACAAAGCAACCAGACAGACAAACAAACAAGCAGACACATATCTTTTTATTTTTATTTTGACCGAGTTGGTCAGGAGTGGGTGTTCTGGTGCATATGAAAACACAAGGCAACCAACTGGCAAAGCAGTTTGGGTTTCACCTGCTGAGCAATCATCACATTCAACAGTCACACAGATTAACACAGAAATCAGCAATAAGCAGCATCTCTTTAAGACATGGCCTGGTTAAATACCAAAAGGTTGTACTCATTTATAATTTGGAAAACTTCAAGTAACTAAGACCTGCATTAATACACAATATAAATTTTAACTTTTAAATTTCGCCATTTACTTGCTTAGGGTTGCAAAGTGCTACAGTTGTTCGTGCTAACACTTCTTAATTCCAGAGTCCAGGACATATAAACTCTACACAGTAACCGTATTTGTTCCTCACACGTCCCAAGGACATGCATATTGGGTTAAACTGCAGCCACAAACTGGCACTTTATGGGTGAGCGAATGTGTGTGTGTGTGCCCTTCATTGACTTCATGACTTATGCAGGATTAAATGCTTCACTGCACCAGATGGTGCCCCAGAACACTGGAGTTATTTACTATAGCTGATTATCTTAGTCAAAGATCATTGAATCCATCTATCCGTTACCTGAAATACTAAAAATAATTTTTATGTTTAATTCTATAGAGACCATACGTAAACACGCCCACCAGCCTCCCAGCAATGGTGCAAAAGTGTCTAAGTATAAGCCTACCAAATTGCACCTTCTAGAAGAGTGTTTTTATTGCTTTGTCATCTAGTATTGTTTTGCCAACTCACCTTGACTGTATCAAAGGGATGTCCAACAAGCACTCCTGCTGCCCCTGAAACCAAATCAGACAGGAGTAGTTAGGACAATCTCATATGGCTAAAACCTAATAAACACAAAGAAACCTTCAGTTTCATTTTTAGCAGAGTATTTCTATCAGGCCTTCATCCCAAAACAAACATAGATTAGGCTAAATGGTAACTGTAAAACTGGTGCAGACTGTTTAAGTTAGTTTCCCATGACGGACTGCTGTCCCATCCAGACCTGGCTCCCGTCTTGCATGCAATGCTGCTCTGATATTCAACAGATGCAACAATGGCCCTCGAATGGATTCAGGGAGTATTTGTGTTTAACTGTAGTGTACCACCTCCAAAAGGGGCTGAAATATGTACACTACCAAAAAGCATCATCAAGCAGTAGTTGCTCCAGAGGAAAACAGGAAATCAATGCCCGGTACTCTTACCAATATCAGTAAAGGATAAACTGAAACTTTTGGAACCCTTCAAAATTCACCGTTTTCATTTAATTTAAAAATGCCCCTATGGCATCCTGTATATGCCTAAACTCAAACATGTTGGCAACATATTGCTACTCTCCCAGGAGTCCACTCTTTCATTTACTGGGGAACCACAGTTAGGGTGGTGAAGGAGCAAACCATTTCAAAACCTTTACTGCAACACAATGACCATGGAATGATGGAGGCCAGAGAGTCCAGCTGGATGAAATTTAGCACCATTGCTGCTCTTCAAGAGAGGCTATTTAACAAAACTCTAAAAAAGGAGACCAAATACTCTGCCAGGCCAGGGAGAAAGTGGTATATTCATGAACACAAAGAAGAAAAAGAACAAAAGGGGTACGAATGTGGACATGCCAAGGAAAACAGTGCTCTCCAAAATAAACATCTCTTGACAGTAGAAAACTGTTCTTTTTTGGCTATGGCTAAGCTAGTTCAGAATCCTGTGAATGCCAGAAGTGACTATACTCCGTTGGGCCCTTGAGCAAGGCCTTTAACCTGCAATTGCTTCATCCTGGGTATGACGTTAATCTGCACCTAGCAGGTCCTTCAACTTTCAGGGAAAACTTGGGGGTTGGTGGCACGATTGGCACTTCAGACACTGTAAAAAAATGTCACACTGTTCCAGTGGTGTGCTGAGGTGTCACCCACTGCACTCGGGTCTCAATCCAGGTGTTTTGTCATGTGGTGGGTGCGGCAACGGGCTATCAGTACATGTTCCCAACCTCTCTCTCTCTCTAGTTCAGAGGAACATGCACATTTTTAAATTTCTGCTATAAAATTTGCCAAAAACAAAATCACACGCAAAAATCTTACAAAAGATGCACAAGCCAGCTGTAAAGTGTGGAGTCACTTTTCAATCTCAGGGCTCAGATGGTTTATGATGCAATGAACCCAAAACACAGTGTCCCACAATTTGTAATCAGATATTCCAAGAAAAAGTATAGATGAACATGAAAGTGTGCCCTGTAAAAAAAAAACAAGTGAGACGCAGGGCGATTTTATGCTTTATATACAACTTTGCCAGCTTTAAAGTCTGAATACCACAAGTTGAAAATTGCATGGATTGATAAAACAAAAATTGACATTTTAGGTTTGCAAGAATATAGATGATAGCTATTTTTCACCCCTGTAGTTAGTTAACACAGCAATCTTAATACCAGATGTTGCCATATTTTTTCAGTAAGAAACCTTAACCAGTGCGACCTAAGTAGTCAGTAATCAAACTAGCAACTTTGTGGCTTACATAATTCAGTGTCATCCTGTCTGGCCACACTCCTATTTCTAAAAGCAGCAGAGGCCACAGCAGCTACTAGATCTCATCAGGGCATAAAATTCAATTGCTGTTAAATTAAAAATAAATAAAAAATTAAGACTTTCACCAAACATTCTGAAACCTGTTCACCCTAGGAAAGAAGGTAGAGTTGTGGGCAACTTATTTACTCCACGTTAGCAAAACAACACGTGATTTACTGTCAAAGCACGTTCATAACCAGAACTTGTTTGTTTCTTCTTTTTCACTGAACTGACAAACAGGTGCACAGCTTGTGATATGAAGCAATCAGAAAGTCTCTGCTCACACAAGAGCTTAAAGAGAGATCCAAATGAACAGGACATGCAGGCCACACACAGGGTCTCCATACCTGTTTTTTTTCCCCCCCCAAAGAGTTTGTGAAGCACATCCAAATCACCTTTAAGTTACTATATGAACAGTTACAGAAAACTGAATTAATTTTACATTAGTTCACCAAGAAAATGTTTATGTGGACAGCTTTGAGTGGTCAAGAAATGTATACATATTTTTTGTATGTGGAAGAAAACCAGAGGACCGATAAAAAAAGCTCCAGACCACCAATATGAATGTCAAATAGACAAAGACTAGGCCTGACCAGTATCTGCTCCACAATGCCACCTATTGCAATTACATGGATTGAAATGCATTTAATAAAATATACAAAATAGCATGCTCCACTGTTGAGGCAGCTCTCACCAGAATACCAAGTGTAAATAGTAGCAGTAACACAGTAAAGTTTAACCTATTATACAACAAAGCAACAAGTTCACATAAAGCACACAAAACCAGTCAAAAGCAAACTCTGCAGACTTGAGTGAATTGTAGTTCACCAAACCTCCCCTTTGACTGACCACACATTTACAGAAACTGATTAGCTCAAGTTTTACATCTTTAAATATGAAATAAGGATGGGCAGGTGTCAAGTCTTCAATGCAATGGGTAGACGATTCCTCCTAGGCTGGGTCTACTATTAGCCCAGGGCTGTTGGTATATGCTGCAACTTGCAGATTTCATAATAGACAAGGAGACTTGAGATGATGGATTAGCTCATCTGCTGGTTTGAAAAATAACGCAAAAAATACAATGAATGTATCCAAATAAACCTCTTACCAAGCTCCATGGACTAGTTTTGTAACATGTACAAAGAAATGATTCAATGAATCACCTTATTACAACACTTACTTTTACATTGTATCCATTCTCAAATCAGCCTATTCAGGTTCCATTCCAGCAGCATTGGCTGCAAAGTAGGATCCAGTTCTACACATGAGCACAGGTACATTTAATTAATCATATAGTTAAAACGGCAACAATTTAGGGAGAAGTCCTATTGGAGAAGCACAATTCAAATGAACTGAAAGCATTTGTGCACAAGTAACCTAAACCCTACAGGTGGTTGTGCTCCAAAATAGGAACCTGTGCAGTAGAGGTCTCTTTTGTTAAAAAGTTTAACTTTTCTTGGACATTGCCATCCATATCTGCTTCATTTTAAGTTGTCTCCCCAAACCTCTACGATCTTTTCCTTAATCAGAATGCTTTAGGCTGCTGCTGAAAAATCATCACACAGCATTTATTACGGTTAGTACACGAGTATATGAATGACCACTTCTCACACTGGGCCACTGCATTTAAAACACAAACACACACACACAGGTATTCCAAGAACAAAACTATTAAAAAACACCAAGATACACAATACAATGATTTAGAAAGAACCTCAGACTTCATGAAGAAATTTAAGAAAATGCATTTTGCTGAACCCTGATCCTGGTCTCTAACAGTAACAGACAAAGCATGAACTGATAACATGCAGAGTTCACAATTTCATCAGAACGGTGTAAGCATGAAGGAGGAGGAGGAAAAAAAAATTGCTGTGCTCTGCAAGCTTGTCCGTCAATATAGGAGATCGAAAACCCTACAAGTGAGGCAATTGTGAAATTAAAAGTGCAAATGTAGTCCTGGTCTTCTAAGAAATTAAGGGCATGATCAGATAAGGATTAGCAAGACTTTGTATTCAGAGGGGAATAAAGAAGACCAGGCTTAGCAGTGCCAAGTTTTTAACTAAAGTGATTGAGGGATTTCTCATCTAGGGATGGCTACTAATGTGCAGAGGATGTTGTACATAAGCTCTTCCTCAACCCTAAACTAGATTAGGGAAATCAATTATGAATATATGTTGGTAGTATATATGAGATGCACTAGATTCCACCATCCACTTCAATCCAAGACATACCATGTTTTACATGCAATAAGATAGCACTTCCACTACTATCATGAAGGAGTTAACAGGTTAAGTTTGAATATATTAGAGGGGCAGCATAGTGGCTCAGATCACAGCTTGGTTATTGTCCGCATGGATCTTGCTTGTTTCGATATCTGCTCCAATTTTCCCTTCACATCCTAGATACATGGCAATGCAAAGTGACTGGTGCATGAGAGTGCAATTATGCCCAGAGATGGATGGTCACCCCAGCCAGATTTTTGCAGCCACTAACTTGCAGCGCATGGTCCTGTGACTCTATAATCCAATTATATGTTGCAAAAGTGTGGGTGGATGGGTGAGGATCACTGACCCTAAAGCAGTCACTGACCTCTAGGACATGTTTCTGTTTAGGCATCTGTTCCCTTCAGATAAACCACTACGTTCAAATCCCACACCATACAGACCACTCCATTTTACTTCCAGTGCTTTGCATTGTGAAATCGGAGAAGAACTGCTGAAAAGCAACCATTCAAATCACCTGGTTGGTAGCACTAGCTAATTTTGGCAGCACATCAAGAAAAAAAACAGTGTATGTAATTCAGGTCATCAGCTATTGGTCTGTCAGAGGGTGTGTGCATTCTGTTCTGTAAAACCCGGACAATCCTCGTAACTACCACTCTAGGCCACTGTGCTTGGCACCTTGCTTAGGAGGTCAAAGATCACATGCAAACAAACATAAAAGAACTCTCCTGACTTCTTAGGAATGTGCTGACCAAAATGCTGTTTTCATGCTTCACCAGAATCAGTAGCCTCTGATCAGATGTTCATGGTTCAAAAGGGAATTAAATGGGTTTGTAGCAGGATGCAAAAAATTAGGGCTACACCAATGAGAGATATTTTTGATGGGTTATACAAAGGGTTTTTTTGGGGTAGGACATTTGTAGACTCTACTTTCCTGTAGAAAATGGATCCTAATCCCAATGCAAAATTGAACTCTGCAAACAGTCCAATTATAAACAAACAAACTATTGTACACTTTATTCAAATGGTCATTTTATGTGCTATCAGATGAAGCAAAGCCCTTCACGTTGCATTTGTCATAATGGATTTGAAATCCTCCTCCATACATTTACCAGTTTATTTACAGGTTGAGCATATTTGTGAACAAGCCAGAGCAAGATATCCCAGGAAAGCCAACCTCATAATTCCTCAGAACAAGGCCTGGTATAACGCATAGGTAGTGACTAACTATTCTTAAGTCTGTGTGACATTACACTACTCTTCCAGCAATTATTAGTCATAGCCTTCATTTACATAATCCTAGGGAGTCTTTAGTCATAGGGGTAGGCTCTCTGCACATTAGAGTGAACAACCATTGAATGCTCAAGTGGAAGTACAATATAATGTATTCCTTATTCTTCGATGCTGCATGTGTTCTGGACAAGCTCGTTTATCTGATGTCATAACAGTATTGTAAAAGATGGGGTGTGGGGGACAAAGATTGTGGTTGTACCTGTTAACCATTCATACATAGCCAGCTCTGTTGAGCAGCAAGTTATTGGCTGGGCCGACACAAAAAGGAGTGAACTGCTGGAAAGTCAGGCACGCGGTCAGTAAGTTAGACATGCTTGGTTGTTTAAACTGAAATGGTCCAAGGACAAGATCAGCAACTACAGGTGGGAAGTCTGACATGCCCCACAACTAAAAATCACATAATATAACATCAGCTTTAAACATTTTGTCACATTCTAGGCTCTGAGTTGAGCAAACAAAATCAAGAGTTCTTTTTAAAAGCACACTTTATTCTTGAAGTAGTAGAAACTGGTTTAGTCTTTCAGCAAAACTAACCTTCAATAAAACTCAACTGTGTTTTAGTCTACTAAGACTTCATTAAACTCAAAACCATCTTCTTCAGAATTGCTCCACTAGAGAGGGGTGGCAATGCCACATTCGAGACTGACCAAAAATGAACAAAACCTCAAAGCTGGAGGAAAACAGATTGCATCAGTGAGACACACGCTTTAAAAGATGTAGGATCAGCTGAACGTCAATTCCCTTAACTCCTAACTTTCATATCACAGTTATAAAAGTCTTTAAGAGTAGTGTTTACATGAATGTGTGTTTATTTTGAAACTAAACCCGATCTACAATGTGAAAGTAAAGCACTTTTTTAAAATTATGACATATGCAGCAAAAAGTAATTCTTATTTTTAAATCAAGACAGTGATGATTAGGAGTTCATGTCTAGCTCCAACAAAGCAATGTTTGCTATCCAAACATATCTGGAAAATGGAAGGACACTGAAAGGCGTTCTCACTCTCTGCCTAAACCATAAAAGCACAATTACTCCAAGACATGGCCTCATGATGCTTGCTTCAGTGATTACAGTGGGGCTTTCCTCTGGTCCTGGACGGCTGCAAGTGTTTATTCTAGCCTTTAATTTAACTTCTATTTTAGTTCAAAAACACAGTTATTTACTTTTCATGCATTTATTCTCTCAGTTTAAAAAAAAAAATCCTACAAGGTTTATTGAATTTATTGAAATTTAACATAAATGGACAGATTTATCATATATTGATTGTACGAGTTCTTCTGAGAAGCAAATATTTCCTGATACAATTTTTTGGATTGAAGGGACTGAGCAATACACTGAGAAATAATAGCATTTCTAATTGAAATATAACGAAACATAAAAATGGAAATTAGTTGAAACAACAATCTGCAGCTACCGTAGCCCCCACGGGCTCAGCGCTGAGCACTCCTGAATTAGATGAAAGCATTCCCCACCTCCCCCCAATTGCAAAAGGAGCAGTGAATCAGTGGTGTTACTAGGAGGTCCTGCAGTAGACATTCGGATACATAGGGAAGGCAACTAAATGTCAAAATAAGCTAAAACGTTATTATTTTTTTAATAATTTTTCATTGGGTGGACACGCCCTACATGCAGCCAATACAGTTCAATTTTGTGACAATGAAGCCAAGCCACAATGAATCTAATGGCAGGTAATGTTTGTCTGTTTATAACCAAATTTTATTAAACTTTGTAAAGTGTTTAAAGTTATAGTACCCTGAATCAATGGATGCAGGGATCACCCCAAACAATTTATTCTTTTATTTCAACTCCTACCTTAGCTAAGTAAACAGTTATTCATCAGCTTCTATTTTTGTATCAATCCAGAAATTAAACTGCTTATGCTACATCTGTAACAAATGAAGCTGAACGCTTAGCTTAGCCAAGAATCCATTGATTGAATTTTTAATTAATGCCTTGGTTATTTAACAGATAACTTACTAATAAGAACACACAAATAGCTTCCCTTTAGCGCTCACTGTTTCAACATACACATCCAGTTCCTTATTTACACACTACTTTTAAAAACCGTTGAGAAATACTTTCATTAAAAGTTTTAAATAGCTCACAATGCTAATATCATTGCTTTGCCATACTGCAAGCTTCCAAGAAATCAATTTAAAATATGTGCACATCGAAGCTAAGTGAATTAGCATTATACCACCATTAATTTTCCTGATTTTTTACATGTTGTATGTATATTGATTGTCATTTTAGAATGTTTTTTTTTTTTTTAATTTCTGGAATGTTAAGGTGCCAGCCACATGTACAATAAATGGTAAATGACTCTCAAATTTGCAATATGGATTTAGTTTAAAAAAAGCGATGGCACCTTTTAGCTCGCAGAATACAATTTGAAAGTTCCAGGGTATAAAGAGAAAAGCACAAGATGAGTTTGCAAAACGCTAGTTTTTTGTCTTGCATTCAATTATGCTGAATCAAATGAATAAAAAATGGAGGGGTGAAAGATTTGTTTGTTTTGTTTATAAATGTCTATTTTATTGTTTTAAAGCTAATATTATTTTGCAAGCATAATATACAGGCGGCATGGTGGCGCATTGGTAGAGCTGCTATATCACAGAAAGGAGACGAAGGTTTCCATCCCGGGTTCTCCCTGCATGGAGTTTTAATGTTCTACCCATATTTGTGTGGGCATCCTCCAGGGTACTCCAATTTCCTTCCGATGTTCAGACAGGCATGTTAGGTAAAATGGCACTGCTACATTGGCCCTAGTGTGTGTTTTGCCCATGATGTGCTGGTGCCCTGCCCAGGTTTTCTTCCTGCTAGCCTCCAACCTGTGACCATGGTCTGGATAAAGCGGGTTGGAAAATGAATTGATAATCTATTTGTTTGTTCATTGTTAGAAAATGAAATGATAAATTATTTATTTGTTTGTTCATTGTTAGAGAGGTTGGGAGCATGCTTGTAAGGAGGTAGTAAAAATGTACCTTGCCTCAGGGTATATTATTTAATGTGCAAAGTCCATTTTATCAGTTGTTAGACATAATTAATAAAGAAAACTTCAATGAAAGTGTTTGAAAACCAACTGGATAGAAAGAGGGAGAAAGTTAAGCAATTAAAGATATGGGAAAACAACAATATATCTACATGTCTTATAAATATCACAACTACTGCACTTTTCTGAATGGAACAGAAGAAAAAGAAGAAAGATCAACGAATTAAAAAATGAGATCAAAACTAGTTAAAAATGACTCATGGATTGTGGAATTGGTTGGAACAGTCTGAATTTGAGAACCATTATACTACACCACTGGGTCCTTGCCAATTCCTATTCAATTTACCATTTTGATATATACGTGCACAACCATTTGAGAAGGTAAACAATGGAATTTCTCAAGCTTGGAGTGTAAAAGGCTATAAACTGTTTTGAAGGCAGGGTGGCAATCTTTAAGGCTAATTTGCTTGTTGGACAAGTTTCACACCCTTTGGACAAGTTTCACACTGTGACTGGAAGATTACAAAAGGTTACAGATTAAGCAGCCATAGAAATATTAAAACAGAGATACAATCGGTCTAAAGAGATAAGCACGATGTTGGAAGGAGTAAAGCAGGACCAAGAACAGTATGAGAAATTAGGAAATGAGACAGACGTGGAAGGGCAGGATGATGATTAACAAATGTGCCAGTCAGCTTTAGCCTACTACCTCTAACAAATCGTCTTGTAAACGGAACTAAAGGAGCATCAAGTTCAGGGAATATTTTTCTAGAAATGTTTTAATTTGTAACAGTTTGTAACGGTCACATTCTTGGAGAAACTCCCTCAGCCCAAAAATGTATATTTACCTATAACATACATTTTCTAAAAAGCACCATTCTTCACTCATTGGACAAATTAAGACTGGCTAATTTAATAAAGCCGTGTTAGGGAGGAAAGTCAAGAAACCTTATACATTGTTTTAAACAGAATGAATATATTCATATTGTGCAGGAAGAACTAAATGAATATTGAAGGAAGAAAAATGTTCAGTGTCCACAGCCAATACAGTTTCCCTGCCAAGACTGAATATAGCATCAAACAGCATATTTTAAGATGAAGAGTAAAACAATTGCCAAAAGCAAGACACCAGTAATAAAATCATGTTGTTTAGCGGCAGCCTACTGAAAAAACCTGGGCTGACCAAGGTGGTGGGGGCTTTCATCAAGGTCACTTGACCAGATGATGTAAAATTGTCCAAGTATCTCATTCAGTTTTTTTTTTCTCTTCATTTTAAGGTTGTCAACTTTTCTACTTTAGATATATAACTTGGTGATTGAGTGTTTTGTGGACAGCAGAACATTCTGTGTTCAATCTTACATTAACTTCCCCTTCATTTCATTTGCTATTTAAATATCAAACGATTCTGCTGGTTCTCATTTAATTAGTGAATGTATAAATTAGTAATTCACAAGTGGATCTGGTAGTTACTTTAACACTCCTTGTATAGCATGATGACCACAAGTGCACAATGTACTCTAGATACAGTCTCACCAACTCTGCACAACAGCCCTAAAAAAGGAAGAGTCTGTTAGAGGCCACTTTCTATGCATTCAGATAACCTCTACAGAAATAAGCAATACAGGCAAGAATGTGTGGACATTGATCTACTGAAATAAAGCCTTTCAGGTCATGCAGTTAGAAGCACAGCTTCTGTAATCACTTGACCAGACACCATGAGATGCCCAGAATCACAGAGCATCTTCTTCATACCACACCACCTTGCAATAAATGCTTACAATAAAAAAATTAGCTGTTGACTTTCAGAAGTCCAGAGTTAAGTGGAGGCAAAGAGCCAAAGTCAATAAATGGTAGATCCATTTAACAGCTTTATTGGAGAAGAGTAATCAGACACCCATGGCAGTCAGGTAGCAACTCTCATCAATCAAAAGGCAGTTCTTTCATGCATAACTACATCACCTCACAGTTCAAATAAAATAATCAACCATTTTGCTTATCTTCCAACCCAGTATTAACCTACCTGATCTAACGGACCACTCCCACCCTGTACTGAACCTATCTATTTTGGCTAAAATGCAAGCAAACAGTTCTTTTAGTTGTAAGCAATCCCATGAAGCACTGCAACTTAAAAGTAACTGTACTTGACATAACTTTACTTAACTTCTAACTAAAGGCAATCAGGCCTACAAGCCTTACAACAATAACAATAATAATAATAATACCTTCCACAGTTACATGCTGAAGAGGGGGTGATCATAAAGACAAAGTAAATACACCTGACTTAAGGTAAATGAGCAATAAACGTGTGTTATGACTGTTATTTTAATACTTTGCTCAAGATGACAGCTCACAACTATACTCCCCTCTTCTCAGTTCACAGTGGAAGATCATTGTTCTGGCCCATGTTTTCTGTAAAGCTCTTAGGATTATTCATGATGCTCTTTCACTCAACATTTTCCGATACAGGCTCCAAAGACTTGCAATTTAATTTTTAAATGCCCTTTCCCCATTTTGACATGCAGTCCTTATATTTTGATTTTTAACTCTTCTGATGCCATTATCTAAACGATGTCTTACTACACTTTACAAAGACACTGTACTTGTTTTGCTTTATTACATTTCAGTATCTCAAATGCACTTAACGGACTATGAACATAAGAAAAATATCTGCTTTAGGTGTTTTATGGAGTCTTGATTATTTAATTTTTGGGATGATTCATCAGATTACGCAATTTCCCTCAGGTGCTTTTATTAGCTCAAGATACAGCGCCTGCAGGCTACATATCCTTGTTTACCACTCATTTGGCAAAGCAGCATTAGTTAACGTTCAGTTAACTACACCTTTGCTCCCTTTCACTTTTGCAGTTAAGGAGGTCTTTTGACCATTTTGTTGTTTGCTTCTCTGGATTTATAACTTTTGGCTTCATTACTTGTTTTTGAATGAGACTGGTTGGGTCATTTCTAGATTATTGTTAATACCTAAATACAAGAAGTCAAATACCATTTTCTTGCATTTTGACCCTCTAATTTTATTTTCTTACTTTGCATTTCTTCTGTGTTTGACTTTTTCTTGCCTTTTTTGAAATTTTGATTTCTCATTATTTTTGATTCTGCCCATTTTGAATCAACCAAAACACACCTTAGTTTCATTGTGTGATCATTTTTTTAGCCTGTTTTTGTGGCAAATCATGATACATTACAAGGTGTACACCCATCTTTTTAATGTGGCTGCCATTCTGTCATGCGTTTAATCTGTCTCATGCTGGAAACATGGAGCATTCCAGAGACCAAACTCTTCAAAATGGCAGCACTGGTAAAACTAATCATACAAAATGACAGAGACTGTGACATCACTATACTGGTAAAAATATAAGCAAAGAAAAATATCTTAAATTGTAAGAATAGACTGCTTACAAATTAGCCCAATGTTCATTTTTGTCTCTTTGAACCGCAATGTAACTTCTCAGGTTTGAACATATTTTATATTTCTAAAAATCTGATGAGATCTTATTTAAATGTGTAATGAAATTTTGCATTATTACTGTTATTTATTTATTATTGCTGAACTCCAAACAGTTTTCAAGCCAAGGACTACATCCATTACATCTTAGGCTGATCTTTTGACTGAAACTGCAAAGTGCTTCACTGGTTTGAAGTAACGCTTTGCTTTACCCTACGTTTCCTGAGGTATCCAGAATTGTACTTGGATCTGTATTTAGTCTAATGAATAATATACTCTGTTTAAATTGTAATTTGGGTGTGATTTACTTAAAGAATTTAATTTCTTGGTGTTTTTTCCTAGTTACATAAAAGGTTAAAAATAAAAACTGACTAATTGTAATATGATGATTAGGGGAACAGCAATCAACTTTGCTGCATAAAAAGAGGAAACATCTACACTCTTTCAATAGTGAGAAATGATCATTTGTGTCTTGAACAACTCAGACAGTAGCTCAGATTTAATTTCACAGCTCTCAGCCACTTCTATTTATGAATCACACAAGCATGATAAAGTATGTACAGTAAGTGTTCATACATTTGGCTTTCTGAATTTGTCAAAGTTTAGGCATGAAAACCAATCATACTGCAGTTGATTAAAGTTTTTTTTTTTCTTTAAGGTAAGACATTTGTTCATGATTTTCAATAGAAGCATTAGTAACTGCTTTGAAAACTAAAGGAAATGTAAATGTTCAGAAAGGCCAACATGTATCCGACACTCCACAACCTGCTTGGTGCAGGTTATACACTGGAACGCCAGAAATATGTGGACACCCCTCCAAATTAAGATCATATGTTTCAGTCTCAATCATTGTTAAACTGTTGCATACAATCAAGCACATAGCAATGTCAATTTCCATTGGAAAACGCTGGCAGCAGAGTCCTACTAAAGAGCTTATGGACTTTCAACATGGCACTGTCATAGGAGGTCACCTTCGCTATAAGTCTGTATGTGAAACTTCTGCTCTGCTGGATCTGCCCTGTTCCAGTTCAAGTGCTATTATTGTGAAGTGGAAGAGCCTAGGAGCAACAACAGCTCAGCCACGAAGAGGTAGTACATGCAAACTCAAAGAATACGGCTGCCAAGTGCAGACGCACATAGTGTGTAAAATTTCTGTTACTCACAACAACAGAATTTCAAACTTCCAGGGAAGCAACATCAGTATAAGAACCATGCGGCAAGAGTTTTGTGAAATAGATTTCCATGGCCTAGAATGGCCTACAAGCCTATGATCACATTGCCAATTGTCAGCTATTCGACTCTAGAGAGACAAATCTGGGGTGGGACAATGCCAGGAGAATGCTATTTTCTGATTGCATAGTACCTACTGTAAAGTTTGATGGACGAGGGATAATGTTCTGGGGCTGTTTTTCAGGGTTTGTGCTAGGCAGTTTGGTCCCAATGAAAGGGTCTGTTAAATGTCTTTGTATGGTGTAGTATTTAGATTATTGTGCACTTCCAACTTTGTGGCAACAGTTTGGGGAAGGCACTTTTCTGTTCCAGCATGACTGTGCCCATGTCCACAAAGCCAGGTCATAGTTAGATGAGTATGACATAGTTGGATGAGTTTGGTGTTTAGTGTTGAGGAACAAGTACAATGGCAATTGCTTGCGAGGTCTTCTTGCCCATCTTCAGTACTTGATCTCACACACTCTTGGCTGAATGGGCACATATTCCCCCAGACACCCTCCAAAATCCAAAAGGATGGAAGTGGTTACAGCTGCAATTGGAGGGCCAATTCCATATTAATGCATATGGTTTTGAAATGAGATGTCCAACAAGCTCATATAGATGTGTCCACAAACTTGGCCATATAGAGTACCTTCTCATAGTGCAACACAATGTTATGCCTGCAAATGCTAGCACTTGTCAGACTTACTTTTAACATGTCCACTAAAGTTGGGTAATGTTGAAAATCTCATCATGACATAATTCTGGAAAGCCACTGTGTCAGCAATTTCATTAGCATTATCATAAATATTATACGATTACAAAACAGATGGAAATGTGTGGCAATAAATCATAGATTGACTGGTGCAAGCGTTTTACTTTTTAAAATGCTGCACATATAAGGTTTTCACCTAAGAGTTTTTATTTTTTTCCAGTCTCCAATGTCAGACTTTCAGATGTTAAGAACCTGTTAGGAGTCAACCAAAAGAGAGGCACACTCTAGCCCACCCCAGAACATACCATAAGACCCCTGTTGAATATAAGCAGCATGCATTTTAAATGACTTAAACGAACCCTAGGTTTACAAGACCTTGTGGGAGACCATATAAAAATGTACCATATGCTATTTCCAATCACAATGAGGCAAGTTGTACATTTGGGTCGTTTTGCTAGATTGACAAATTAGAATAAAATAAAACCAGCAACTGTATACTTGGAAAGGTCAGAGTCAGACAAGCATGTAGATAAAATGACAAATATGCAACTAGTCCAACCCAGGGCAAGAATAACTGGGAGCCGTATAAGGGAGGGTAAGTCTACTTAGTTTAACTAGTTCCATGCACTACAAAACTAACAAGCAAGCAGAATGAAAAGTAAACAAGAGACACTTATCAGAAGATATCTAAACCTTTTTGTGATTATCACTATAAGAGAACGATGACAATACAATCCACAAGTTAAAGTCAGCACACTGTACAGACTTAAACAATTAATTGTGATAAAGGATGAATTGAATAGGTGGTCCTTAAAAACAAACCTGTCATGCACTGATTAATTCTTCTGAAGACTGGGAACAGAACCATGTCATAGACAAATATCATCAAAGCCCACTATTGTAAGGACCTAACCATAATGGGGAACAACTATCAGAATAGAAATCAGAAACCCAAGATGCACCAGACGATTTTTAAAAAAACGTATTAAATGGTTTACTTTAAAGTACAGGAGTCAAAATTGGTTACTGAAAGAGTACAGTGAATGCAGGTTCGCTTCCAACAGATTCCTTCACTGCAAGCTAATTCTTGTTATTAAAACAACCCTCCAGTCACTGAGCTTGCTTAATCCAGTTTTGGTGTTGTAGGTGCAGGTCTGAATAAATAAAATCATGTAGCTTGTTAGTACTCTCCTTTTGCCTTGTTACAAATTTTGATATTCAAATGTTTTTTTGTCCAGAGAATATCAAAAGATTGAGGACCAAATCAAATTTATGAAGACACACAGATGCAGGCAAGAACAAATCTGTAGATCAGATATTGCCTGTTGTTGTTTGCCTTTGTTTATTGGCAGTTAATTTAAAATTAAATAAATGTATAGTTAATAAGTAAGTAAGTAAATAATTGAAGCAACAATAAAAATCAGTTATGATGCCAGGATCTAGGTTTAATGCCTCAATTCTAATGGTGAAAAAAAAAAAAAAAAATTACAGCACCGCTCCAAGAGTGTGAAAAAAATAGGTGTTCAGTTACAAATTAACCTTTTTTTTTTTATTTTTTAAAATAAGCAGCCAGGAAGACAAGCCCACGCACTAAAAGTCCTCTTGCAAATCTGCTGGAGCTCTCTGTAGTTATCTAAGGAAAGAGCCCACATGCCTGGCAAGAGATCACAGCCTAAATCTGTGAGTGTGTGTATATACAATAACACTGGTTGTCAGTTTGTGAGCCTTAACTTATTTTCTCGTATCAATGTAAGAATGCCTTATGTTTTGTACTTTTCTGCTGTAAACGAAATTTCCCTTCGGGATAATAATGTCTACCTATCCTATCTGTGAAATTAAAATATCACAAAATGGCAGACTTTAGGAGAAACGAAAGTGTTCATGGTGTGCATTTAAGTTTGTAATGTCAATCTGCCTTGTCCTACCGGTACAAAAGCTCCTGTACCTGGTATGTTTGATAGTGTGGTTTATTTTTTAATCTTGCCACACACACAAACTTCCAGGATTCTAATATATAACATGCAGAACACTGTATTTAAAATTCACCTTACCGTGCAAAACATTATCTTTACAATGTTCTTCACATCCAGCCTTAAAAACAGTTTAAAAATGCTGACAATATAAAAAGATCCTTTGCTACTGAATAGTTTCCAAAAAACATTACAGTTGATTTGATGGGCATTATCTGGGTTTGCTCATGTTGGCATTTCAACTCATTTATCCATTCACTTGTACATATTTCTTTTCCTTTATATTGTTCAATGGCACCAGAGAAAGTAAGTCTTGCAAATACTGATCATACAAAACTAATGGTGCAGATATCACAGAACTATTGCAAAATAAATTTTAGTAAGGGCTCACTCCATCATTCTCTACAACATTTACCCAATTTTTTTACACATTTAATTATCTTTATCAATTTTTGACACAGTATCTGAACCAACAAATCAACACCACTTGTTTCTGTATAAGAAGTATTTCACTTTGTCCACAAGGAAGCAAGCTTTATTAGTTTCCTTCAGTGAATGTGAATGCAATTTAACTAGTCCTGGGTGATCTGTGAGCAATGCACATTGCAATCAGGCTCATCCACAAGGCAACTTAACTTTACCAAAAGCTAAGACATTGCACTAGCATATACATATATATGGCGTCACAGCTCACGGAAACACTGACAATTCTACAAGAGTTTGATTAAAATTTTGGCTCACGAGGTAGACAAACAACTTCATCCGACCACGGTCACCGCCACCTGAACATTACTATCCTGCCGTAAGGCTTTCTTTATTGTTACTCTCACAAACCTACATTTTTCCTTCTTCGCTACCCAAATCAGACCTAATGCTTTCATGTCAGGAGCTGCTAAATGCATCCCATTCAGCAGACCGTTGCATTTTTATACAAGGGTTCTGGTTTTATATGATGCATGATCAATCTCACAATTTTACTACTCCTGATCCCTATGATTTTAATGCTGATTTGTACTCATGCAGAAATCAAACGTGAAAATTATGTTTCAGCACACGTAATACATACTACATATAAAACTTTGAACGTTGTTGACCTCTTTAGTGTAGATGGAACCATTACAAATCAGACCGGTATTAACTGCGTATTGTACCTAACTAGAGGGACATACGTCTTTAAAACAGAACACACAGCGGCCCAGCAGACAGCTGCTCCCGGCTGTTCTTACACAGGTATTTCTTACAGTCAGAAACGTCTTCACTCCTGACGTCACTGCTAAATAAATTTTCACTTTTTACGACTTACACAAAACAAAAATTCTGGACTGCGACTTCAGCGATGCAAAGGGAGCGCATCCCTCGGGGCGCCTCACGATTCTCCCAAAATCCCAAAACTCACCTCCGAGACACCCCGCCACAAAATCGAGCGCCATCCCTCGCGCTGCTTGCTTATCGCGCTCCTGTCGTTATAAACTGGCTTCCCCCTGGCGTGAAATCGCTCTTCTCCGGAATCCGAGACTTTTTCCCCCACAATAAGGTTCTCGGCACAGCACTTTGTTTCGGAAGTACAGCAGCTCTCCTTGGTGCTTCTAGTTCTAATTTGGGGGGAGGGGTAGTGTGGTCGTATATATATATTTATATATATACATATGTATCCTTTATTTGGTTTAGTCGTCTGTCCAATTAGAGCGCGGCGTTAAGGACAACACCCTCGCTCACCGCCCAGTCACTTCAGACCTCGAATGACGTCAGTGACGTCGATACCACGCGGCGTGGCCAATCTGACCATTGAGAAAACGATGTAAACGTGAGGTGGTATCGCCGAAAAAAATCTCTAGAATGTTCTCCGCATTCCAACAAACTGCGCATCGCGTGGTTAGCTGCACGAGTCCGGAAGGAACCAAGTATACGAACTGGGCCATTGGCAGACAGTAAAAATGAAATCTAATAAAACGTCAGTGATAAGTGGTCTGTTTGGGTTAATATCTTCACATGTGGAGCAGATGGATAATTCGAAGGCGTCAATATTCAGAAAACAGGTAACAGAGTACAGAACATTAATGTGTTTAAATAGAAACGAAGCACGACATGAATTCAGCGAGACGTATAAAATAAGAAAGTTTGATATAAATTGCAAGGAATATGTTTATCGGTATTGATGCATGTTATAAGAATAAATGTAATCCTGTAAAATCACTACGTATTTATGCATTTAGTTTTAAAACTCGTAACAAAACATTTTGTACTAGAAATGTTTACTTTGCAACGTATAACTTTTTATTATCGTTACCAACACCAGATACCAATCGGAATTGTCAGGTGCTACAGTCAAAATTCCCCTTGTGAAAACCAACCAACCAAACAAGGAAATCTTCTAAGTATTGTTTTACGTGCACAATAAACGGCGTTTTTTTAAAAAAAACATTACTGTTCTATTGTAAAGAACCTGTTTGTCACTTTGTACAAGTAAATTATGTTGTCAAAATTAGCGAACTAGCGCTGGCAATAGTAGTATAAAAAGTTTATATTATTCTGACCAAAAATCCTTTTATGACTTTTTAATGTACATTCCTGTACACTTTATGCAAAAGAATGGTGTATTTTGCAGAACATGGAGATTATTACATTTTGGGAACATTTTGTTAACCAAACCAGTTTAAAATATTTGACTTCATTATCATATGAATGAAAAAACACAGTGAATGTATTCTTTAAAGATATTAAAAATTTAATTAACCTACAGCTTATAAACACCTCACAGGAAAAGCTACTCTAAAACCTATAAATGCAGTGTTCTGTGCTTTGATACGAACAGGTTAATTTTAAAATGGAACAACAAAATAATGATCATCCCAAAATATAATGTATAATCACAGTTTAACTTATTTACAAGCCAAGAAAGTTTAGAAAGCAAAGGTAATCATTTAAGTAATAAACTCACTACTTGTACACTCTTGTTTCTGTACTCTATTTACTGCTAAAGGTCTGGCTATAGTTTGATGCTTTGGGAGCTGCCATTACACAGGGTAATTGTTATACTGAAATATATTTTAAAAATCCAGTTTTAATCTTGCAAAGGTACGCTGACAGTTTCACTGAACTCTCCAAGCTAACACCTGTCCTAGATTTGTGTTTTTGCTCACCTGGAATTCTGAGTCATAATAATAAAAAGGACTACAGGCTGGGGCAGGACAAGCATGCTGCTGTCGAAACTCCCTGACCCCAGTCATACATGAGCTTTGAGATGAATGACGGAAGGCTATTCATTATATTTGTTGTTGCTGGAAGATGATTTCATCGGGCATTGGGGGGAGGAAAGATATAGAAGATATGAAAGCTTATTTCTATTGGGAGGTAATTCACATAAACAACCCAGATTTCCTCAGCATTAAACTCTTCCCCCTATTTTTTCCCCCAGTGTCACTGATTTCCCTCTAAAATGGAAGGTCTCCACCAACCCAAACCTGCTACTATTTCTGGAATGGGACATCAGTCCATTGCAGCACATGCTCATGAGCACATCCATCTTTAGTTACATGGGGGTAAATTAGCCTGGCACTTAAGTGGAAAGATGCCCACATGAACAGAGGAAACAATGCAAACTCCACACAGGCAAAATGAGGTCTAGGTATCTGGTGCCTTGAGGTAGCTGTAGTAACTCTACAAATACAATTTAAAAACAAAAAAGGACAAAACGGTAATGCAGAACATTGTTTAGCTCACTCCCAGGGCTTCTTAATAATATGTTTATTAGTTACACTGCAGGGTGTGGCTGCAGCCCTTAGGGACATTACATTAATTTAAATAGCACTGGCAGTAGATGGATGGGAGAAATTTTCCAGAGTTAATTCGAGCAGCCTGAGTTAAAAGAAAAATCCTGATGAATAGAATTCCATCAAAAAAACTGTCTTTGTGTTTACTTCAAACACCAGTGGGTTTGGGGATTATAACTATTGGATATAAGGAGGAGGAGGAAATTTAGATGAGACAATGGACATGGATTTCATGGAAAGTCCAACAAACAAGCAGCACCTGAAGACAGCTGCGGTAAAGGGCTGACTATGAAATATTGCTGATGCGGCTCGAACATCTTCTTGAGCTTAAAGGGGCTGCTCTTAACTGGTTCAGGTCATATTTAACTGGTAGAAACTTTTCAGTGACTTTAAATTCCTCTTTTTCATCTACTGCTCCTCTCAAATAAGGTGTTCGTTCCTCAGGGATCCATTTTGGGTTCTTTTTTATTCTCTATATACCTTCACCCTATGGGAGGGATTTTTAGGAAATTTATCATTTGCTTTTCACTGCTATGCTGATGATACTCAGGTTTATATTCCCGTCTGCAACTCTGCAACAAATCAACTCCAAAACTGTCTGAACTAAGATCTTGATGGCTAATAATTTTCTTGATCTAAATCAAAATAAAATGGAGGTGCTTATAGTGGGTCCGCCAGCTAAAGCCCAAATTGGTCTTGGACTTCTCGGCTCTTTCTTTGTCTTTTCCAAACCTCAAGTCCGCAATCTTGATGTTACCTCTGATAGTAACCTTTCTTTTGAGAAACAAGTAAATTCTGTAGTCAAGAGTTGCTTTTTCCAACTTCGTCTAATAGGCAAATCAAGCCTTTTTTATCTTCTAAAGATCTTGAGAAAGCTGCTCATGCTTTTATTTTTTCTCACCTCGATTATTGTAGTTCGCTGTATTCTGGGATTAACAAATCTCTGATACACAGGTTACAGCTGGTCCAAAATGCTGCCGTTCGCTTTCTGGTTGGGGCAAGGAAGTATGACTCTGTTTCTCCTATTTTAGCTTCTTTACACCTGCCTGTCAGTTTTCGAATTGATTTTAAAATATTGCTGCTAGTTTTTAAATCTTTACATGAGCTTGCTCCTGCCTATTTATCTGAACTGTGTGCTTTACACCAGCCATCTAGAGTATCTTCTGGTCAGTTGTCTCTTGTTGTCCCTCGTACCAAATGTAAAACTAAGGGGGACAGGGCATTTGCAGCTGCTGCCCCTCACCTGTGGAACTCTTTCCCTCATTACATAAAGGAGTCGTCTACAATTGAACTGTTCAAAACGAGATTAAAAACTCACTTCTTTTCACTTGCATTCCATGACCTTCAGTAATACTGATGGTTTCCTCTTTGTGATCGTATAACATTATTTCTATTTATTATCTATCTTATTTTATGTTCATATATTTTATTACTATTTATGTTTTATTGTTTATTGTTTTGTTTTTTCTTTTATCCTATTATTGTAAAGCACTTTGGCCGCAGCATTAATATGTTGTTTTAAATGTGCTATATAAATAAATTGACATTGACTGACAAAAGCATCACTAGGGTGAAAACCCAGCACTTGGAGATGGCCATGTGTTCAGACCCCAGGCAGTCAATGACTGCAAAGGATTTTCAACCAAGTATTGAAAATGGTTGTTATATTCATGATTATGTTAGTTTGTTTAAATACTTTGAGCCGATGACAGTGGGAGGACTATGTATACAAATTGCTGTCATTTCTGAATAGCTTATACAATATTTTTGTTGAACCCTTTGAATTAATGCTAAAAGCCTACATTTCAATCAAAAATAACTTCTTCATTTACAATCCATTGTGGTGGCATATAGAGACAAAATTATAAAAATTGTGTCACCATCCAAATACTTATGTCCCTAACTATGTACCTCATATTCAGATGTTTGAATATATGCAAAAAATGAGGATACACAAATAAATTATAATAACATATTATAATAAAAAAAATGTGTGCCACGTTTAACTAGCTAGTTTAAGCCAGCCTAGTCCAATCTGTCCAATTGTGACAGATTTATTTCTCCTTTGAAAAGTATAATAATAATATAATTAATTACATATACAGTTAGGTCCATAAATATTTGCAAGCACCACACCTCAAATCAACTCCAGGCCTTTTATCTGCTTAATTGATAATGACATTACTTGCCCACAACTGCCCATGAAATAGCCTTTGAGTCAATTGTCCAATTACTTTTGAGCCCCTGAAATGAAGGGATTGTGTTAAAAAATGCTTTAGTTGCCTCACATTTTTATGCAATTGTTTTGTTCAACCCACTGAATTAACAATGAAAGTCTGCACTTCAAATGCATCTGAGTTGTTTCATTTAAAATACATTGTGGTAATGTACAGAACCAAAATTATAAAAAAGTTGTCTCTGTCCAAATATTTATGGACCTAACTGTATACAGTATTTTTCTAACCTACTCAAAGTGCTTAATATAGACAATGGAGAGCCAAACCCCCACCAATGTGCAGCGTCCACCTAGATGACATGATGGCAGCCATTCTTGTGCTAGTGTGCTCATGACGCTTCAGCTATTAGGTAGTAAAGAGGTGAGATAGATAGCTAAGCTAATAAGGTACAAGGGATGATTGGGGGATGAGAATGATCAGGCTGTAGTGGGCAATTTAGCCAGAACATTGGGAAACATTTTATTATTTTTCAAAGGATAACCACAGAGAGCCCAGGACCTTGGATTTACATCTCATCCAAAGCATGGCGCCAACTTTTACAGCACGGTGTTCCTGTTACTGCCTTAGGGTACTGGAATCCTCACATAGACTACAGGATAAGTGCACCCTGATGGCCTCATAAACACTTCTTCCAGCAGTAACCCAAGCTCATCCAAAATCTGCTTTCTCTATTACACAGTTACTGGAAAGCTAAGCCAATTGCAATAGGAGAGACATAAAACAAGGATTGTCCCTCGATGGGAAATCAGTCCATCACTGTGCATACAACTCAAACAGGACACAAACTCATACTGGGTCATTTTGGAATCACCACTTACCCTAACAGGCACATCCTTCAGATGTGGGAGGAAACTGGAACGCTTTAAAATTGTACACACACACATAAGGAGAACATGCAATTTTCACATGGAGAAATGATCAAATTAGGTCCAAAACCCCCAGCCTGGGAGTTCAATGTGGACTCAATTAATAAAATAGTTAAGGTATTGTTAGATGTAGTTGTATTGTGGCTTGTGCAACTGCCTTTCAGATGTATTGTTTTAGGTTCGAGTCCTACACCCAGTCTCTTAATTTACTATATGTGGTATTTTCTCTGCAGTTTAACTTCCAGACACATGAATGGTAAGGTAATTGCCCTTTTAAAAGTGGCCCAATGTCAGTGGGTGCAGAAGTGGGTTCTGCTACGGACTGGTGCCCCATTGTGAATGTGGGACTTGCCTAAGAAATCCCTGACCTCCTGCTATCCTGTATTGAATTACCCAGGCTTGAGAAAGCTATAGTATATTCATAAGGGTGATTTCAAAATATTTGAACATTTCAGAAATGTTTGCCTTGATTACTAAAAGTAAATCAAATCAAAGAAACAACTGGGGGCGGGATGTGGCTAAGATTTGTTCACTACTACTTTTTCTACCCGGTCACCGCTGTGTGGGTTTTCTACAAGCACTTTATTGGTGGATCAAAATTAGCTCAAGGTGACTGATTTTGTGTGTAAAAGCGTGTATCTAATTTAGGGATTTTCCTTGTCCTGTCTGTCTTTTTGTAATATTTAAATATAAAACATGTTTCCATAAAAATGAATGGGTAAATATTAATATATTTGTAAATTTGTTTTTGAAAATGTGCTTGCATTACAAATTGTAATAGCTTTATTAAGGTTGAATGTCTAGGAAATACTGATGTTACTAACTTCACAGTGGCCAACATAAGGCTATTTTCAGTTTTACTTTTTGTTTGTACTTTATATGTATTTTATCATGCCAGCTACAGTTTCAGGTTAGCAAAAGTTACAAGAGTTTTTATTTTCATTTTATTGATATATTCAAGTTTCAGATTAGTTCAGACTACGTTTACGACCAGTTGCCATAGTAAAGTGGTTAATTGCCTTCTTGCTTCTCATACTTCTGGTAGATACAGTAGCAATAAATGTTGATTTATCACCAGAAATAGAGATCTGTATTATTTATTTGTTTAAGGATGGGTGTCAGCAGAAAGAAAAATAAAAGTCTTTTCAACAGGTCTTCGAATGAAGAGACTGCAATTAGCCTTTCAACAGCTGATCCATTGCTAGGATACAGTGTCTTCCAGTTTTGCTAAAGTGCAAAGGTGTATTTGTCATATTTTAGTTGTGAGATGGATGATTATTCTGTATTTACAGTTTCTGATTCTTCGGTATAAATGGCGGAATTTGATATATAATTATCATCAAACATTTGAAGATATGAATGTCTTTAACGCTATTCATGTAGCATGTACTTTAATGGGATGCTGAGGATGTTATTGATTTAGTAAAATTTATTAAATTCATATTTTTATCTAATAAAAGAATACAATAGAAGAAGAACATTTCTGACAGAATTTAAATATTATAAGCTTCCACTTACAGTATATAAAGTGCCTTTTTAACTTAATACTGATACTCTGTATGTTCAATTCTTCATAATAAATATTCATGGTGGCTCTAAAATCCATACTGACCCCTACTCTCTCTTCTGTTTCTTTTTCCGGTTTCTTTGTGGTGGCGGCCTGCGCCACCACCACCTACTCAAAGCATCATGATGCACCAACATTGATGGACTGAAAGCCAGAAGTCTACGTGACCATCATCATCAAGTCCTTCCATGAAAACCCTAAATACAAAGAGGACTGTTTGATTTATGTAAGGTAGAATGCCCAGAGGGCACTGGGCAGTCTCTTGGTTTGGAATCCCTACAGATTTTATTTTTTTTCTCCAGCCTTTGGAGTTTTTTTTTTGTTTTTTCTGTCCACCCTGGCCATCGGACCTTACTTATTAAATGTTAATTAATGTTGACTTATGTTTATTTTTTATTGTGTCTTCTGTTTTTCTATTCTTCATTTTGTAAAGCACTTTGAGCTACATTTTTTTGTATGAAAATGTGCTATATAAATAAATGTTGATTGATTCTCCTAAACAACTTAAAGCTAGTGCTCAGCATTGTTCTGGACTCTGCCACAACTCTAGTGTCGAGGGCTGCCTGTCTTGAACACTGTCCCTTCCAAGGTTATTATAATTTTACCTTTTTATATATTTATATTTTTTAAAATGTCTGTATTATTTCTGATCTTACTTACTTTTAGTTCTAATTTAGTTTTTATTTCACAAAAACACCCATCCATCCATTATCCAATCTGCTATACCCTAACTACAGGGTCACAGGGGTCTGCTGGAACCAATCCCAGCCAACATAGGGCACAAGGCAGGAAACAAACCCCGGGTGGGGCTCCAGCCCACTTCAGTTCACAAAAACATTTCTATAGTTTTAGTTTTAGTAATTATGTTATGGTTAAAGAGCTACTATTTAGTTTAGTTTTGTGTGGGCTGACACCCATCCTTAATGGGTTTGGATGTGTTTAATGTTAGTGGAAGCTTACTACACACATGGTTTGCTATCTGGATTTGTTTTTGTCTGTTAAAAACAAGCATAATCAAAAACATACTGAATATGAGAAATTTTATACAATTTTATCATTTTTAAAATATTTTCTATGTCATTTGTGCTAACAAATGTGTGCTGACTGTTCACACATTTCATCCTTTCCTTTTCTTGCCCAGAATGGACCAATTTGTGATGAAATTTAGATGAATTTTAAGGTTTGAGAGTGGTTTTTTTTTTACCCAAAATGTTTACAGCACACAACATATCCTGCTCGAAGACAATATGCTTACAATTAATGCCTTTAATATTGCATTCAAAAATCTCCCATGCTGTTCTTTGTTATTTTCTACTGGCCATATTGATCTCTGATTCGATCTCAGGCACATAAAATTTAAAGACAGAACTTTGCCGACCTGAAAAATATATAAACTAATCAGAAAATAGATTCTAGTGTGTTTTGACAGGTGTGATCATGAAAATCATGGGGGCTTAGGAAGAACAGGGCTAGCTGTAGTGAGGGAACAAAGAAAAACAAGCATGTAGCGTCAAGGTTAGGGATAGTGAGACTTGAATAACCCATGTATAACAACAGTAAACCCTTAATGAGCAGAGTAAGTGCAGGTAATAGGAGTACAGACAGCCACAACATGACAGAAACAGCATCTGAAATTAGGAGCAAAATATATATTTTCTAAACTTGCTTATCCAGAGCAGGATGTCAGGAAACCTGGAGCCTATCGCAGCAGCTTTGGATGCAAGGCAGGAAAAATCCCTTGACAGGCTACCAGCCTATTGCAACAATACTATATATAGAATATGTGTGACATGGCTGATGTTAAGAACATAAAGAGATATCTATTTTGAGAGAGAAAGATTGAAAAGAGGGAAACCAATATTTTAAAGCATAATTCTGACACAGAATTATTTTCACAGTATCAGGTATTTTGAGCTGTGAATGTAAAACTCAAAAAAGGAAAATTAATAAATACAGAATAAATACAAAAACATGTTAATATGTTTAGTTTTTCACCAGTGGTAGACTCTCTTCATCTACCTACCTACCTACCTGCCTACCTACCTGTAGTTCAGTAGAGACACTGCCAACTCAGGAATTTCACAAGGTTTGTATGGTTTTGTTGTTAAAACAACCTTTTTAAAGGTTCTTTTAAAGCAAAGGTGATTGGGTCACCAACAATATGCTGATATAGCATGTTGACAGTCTCTTGATCAGTGCTGTTTTATTTTCAAAAAGGATTTCTCTTATGCAAAGTGGCATTATTGTCAACAAAACTCAGACACTTGAGAAATAAAATGAAATGTTACTAACTCATGATTTTTCTGTCCCTGCAGTAAAGTTATTGTTGACCAGCACATTCCAGCTTCAGGCATTTGAATTACATCTTGATATACAAGAAGCACGAAGAAATGCTGCAGCTCATCTTAACAAACATCAGACTCATGCAGCCTGGAATATGGCGTAGTGTATGCTGCTATAAGTGTACAGTATAAATCTTGGGCTCAGTCAGAATTACAGCCAACATGCCATCATTTATGAATGGACCGAAATTCTGTAAGGGATTATTTGTATCTAATACTTCTCTCTTGAGCCCCGGAGATCCAGTGAACAGCAGCTTTGAAAGTTGCTGAGCACATTCAAAGCAAAATCATCACCTTGGTAATTCTTCGCTAACACTTGAACCAGAACCTATCATGCTGTCCCTATCAGTACCTGAAGAACTGTCATTATTATCACACAGTAAATCGTTTTCTTTGTCACATGCTTTACGCCCCCGTATTCAGCTTTCTTTGTCACTGCAAATACTGTGTAAACATCCATTCTCCGTCACCAGCCTCCATTCGCTGCATAAATGGATGCGGGCGTCTCGTGGTGGATGACGTTCTGTTTTATAATTAAAAGTTACAAGGGGTAAAGACTAATGGCAGGAAATTCTTATTCATATATTTTGGTTAATTTTGGGAACCCTGCAGCTCAGGTTAGCCTCTGTGTGAGTCTGGTTGTCACAAAAAGTAAAATTAATTTTAGTTAATTATTATTTTATTTCAGTTAGTCTTTTCAGCTGCTTTAATAATTTTGTTTAGTTTTAGTTTTTCATTTTGGTTTTGTTAATTACATTATTTCAGTTTACAATTTTTGTTTATTATTAGTTTCAGTTTTGATTTTAGGTTTCTTTCTATTATAATAACCTTGATCCCTCCTACCATACTTCTAGGTAGTACCTGTTCTGCAGCAATCATGATGCAAGGAGTAGGGAAGTAAAAGAACAGCACATCCAGTAGCATTTGTCCTAAATATACAATAGAATAATACAGCTTATTTTTGCATAGCATTCTTCACTTATTGCAGGCGCAGAACGCTGTGAGCAATTCTCAGTTAAACTACAAGTATAGTTTATACTAATTACTAAATACAGAACTGGTACACTTACAACGCTATATATAAATATAGCACTGTGACTTTCAGCATCTGGGGAAGCCTTTGGCATTTGTCTCCAGTATTGAATTATTTATTTTAATTTTATGTTACTGTATAGGATGTTGCTTTTGCTGTTCTCTTTTGGTAACTTTTTCCATATGCCTTTCTTGCTAACTTCATATTATAGCGTTGATTCATACATTCTGAATAAATGCATTATTTTTTACCTTTATTCTGTTATGGCTGGGAGTCCCAAAGCTCAAAGTCCCAAAAAGCACTTCCAAAATGCCCACTAGAAGGGGATATACCACCAAGCTCAGGCTAGATAAACAGCCAAACACAGAAACTTTATAAAAAACAAAAAGGTTTTATTTCTACAAATAATGCTCTGTAATACTGTGAAGCTGCAAAGAGCACCATGACAACCATAAATGCAAGGCAACCCAAGAAAACAAAGTTCCAAATCACAAATCCACAGAACAGTCAAAAATCCAGAATTTCACAAGAGCACAACAAAACAGAAGAACTCACCAAAACTCCCCACTACTGTGGGAGACCTTCCAGTTTTATAGGGTGGAGGGCAGTTCCCAACAGGTGGCCCCATCTCTTGGGGGATCATCCGCAAAACACATGGAGCATAACCAAGGTGTAGTACACAATGCAGATAGTAAACAAACATTAACATAGATAAATGATTCAAAAACTAACAAAAATTATATAAAAAAGGATTTGAAAGTAAATCACAGCACCCATACTTGGGGAGAACTTGCCAACTCCACCCATGAGCAACCAGGCCACATTTCAAATGTAATCACTGAAAGCTGTTACAACATGGCCCTTTTAAATATCTTGGAGGATGATTACTAATTTTCTATCTATAAAGCTAAAGCCCCCATTTAAAACTGCTGATATTAAACAAGATTTATTCCATCTGCTTCCAATTTGCCAAAACTCCTGCAGCTACATTTAATAGTTATTGAGACTGATGCAAAAATCATCAACATAAGCAAAATAGGAAGTTTTAGTTTGGCTGCTGGTTGCTACTGAAGCTAGAAAGAACAAAAGAAACTAATTACTATTTTTTTTAGAGACATTCACTTTTTTTCTGTTTTGTTTTAATTTTCATTTATGGTTTGAAGTAGCTTGAGTATCTGTGTCCTCAGTTGTCTGCACTGTTTGTTGGTGTGCCATAATATGACTATTTTAGCCTTTTGGTGATAAAAAAAACCTTCCTCCAGCTGTCCAAACAACGGAATAACATTATAACAAGACAGTTGGACAAGCCTAGAAGTGCTGCACCATGGTGCTGGCATTTCAGCACAGGGCACACAGATGATAGATGTCAGTAAAAGTAGCTGCTGGGTGTGCAGCATCTCATTTTGAGCAAGAGGATTCAGAAGAGAGCAGAATAACATGGAGACAGAGACCAACTGACACAGAGAGTGGTATGAGAGCCCAGGGGCAGACAATGACATTTAGACAAAAACGAGCTTTGTTGACTTGGTGTTGTCTTCTTTGACCCTAAGAACATAAATGGAAGGGTTTGTGATGCTGCTGCAGAAGAAAATAAAAATGTCTTTTGGCATACCCGAAAACCCCTGTGCATCATGTCCTTCATTCATGGTTGTCACACACATTTGAGTGGATTTAAATGGGCTGCAAGGAATCCTTCTTATTGTTTGTTATATTTGGTACTAAATGATGTGACATAACATAGTGAAATATTGTTAAATGTTGCCACAAGTCCTGACAGTAATCCATTTCACAAAATCACAAAAGGAAATGCTGAGTCATGTTGAACCCTTGTACTTATCAGGAAACATCTTTAAATATGCAATATACTAGGCCAGGGATAGTCACTCAAGGTCCTGGTAGGCCACAGTGGCTGCAGGTTTTCATTCCAATCAGTTTGCTAATTAGAAGACAGACATACCTGTTTAGCTACATTGCTTGTTTCTGGTTTCATTGACCCAAGACAAATTTTAATTACATTATAGATCAGTGATCCTCAATCACTGTCCTGGGGGCCTCAGTGGCTACAAGTTTTCACGTTAACCAGTTTCTTAGTTTGAACACATTTATTTGCTGCTAAAGCAATATGTGTTTTAGGCTTAAATTTTGTTTGCTCATTTATGGTTTAATGCCTTTAATCGCCTGATTTAGTTTTAAGATTTAATTGTTTTGTGTTGTGTTATCCAGCCATCAGTGTATAATGAGGTGTGAATTATAAAGGAGCCACCAGCTCTCTAATTAACTTGATTCCATTTTCAATGGTGAATGTGCAAAATGAAATTCTACAACGTGATTACAATTTGTCTTGGATGAATAAAAGCACTAACAAGATGTATAGTTAAATACAAAGTTTCATTATCAGCAAGGACTGTTTTCTAAGGACAGCACTTATTCATTGTTTCATGGAGTGCAGGAACAGTACCTCAATAGTGACAAACAAGGGAGGTGGTTAACAATGTACAATTCAAAACATTAATATATCCCACTTGACCTGTTTGTTTTCAGTAGTAGCAAAAGAGGGAATGAAAAAAAAACCTAGTGACATTATGAACAGTGCTGCACATCCAGTCTCTGACACACTAACATTGAAGACTTTAAGGCAATGAATCATTCAATTGAAGACTTTAAGGTAATGAATTATTTCCGCAGAAGTGTGTCAAAAAACACTATGGGGGCTCCTTTATACCAACAGCATTACGTCTGCATTATGTCTCACTGGGATTGTGACAGCGAGGTCAGAAGTTTTATTTCCTTTTAAATTTCTTCCTTCTTAGTCATTATGGTGTGTTTTCAGTGTTTCAGACAATAGTGTGTGTATATTTATTTACTTATCTACCTATATGTGATTTTATTTTTTTATTTAAATAGCTTCTGTAAAAAGCCAGATTTCCCCCTGGGGACAAATAAAGTTCTATCTATCTATCTATCTATCTATCTATCTATCTATCTATCTATCTATCTATCTATCTATCTATCTGTTCTAGAAGTTGACAATTTGTGTTAACTGCAGTCTGAACTGAAGGGGTTTCTGAATGTATAGTTACTGTAATACTGTCAGACATACTATAGAACTAAGGAACTTTGAGGCCACAGTTGCATCCCTTTTAGTCTCTTTTTTGTGGAACAATAACTATGGGAGCATTTTTACCATGAATTAAAATCTGTATAAAGTTGTATTGCATGTAGTATACATAATCATAGGTTTACAGGGTCAGTATTGTGACATGTACCAGAGTACAGTGAAGTTCTTACCTGCATGAGGAAATCAACATGCAAGACGTTGACACCATCTGGCACTATGATTAGTGAATATGACAACCTTATCTCGAAGGTGATGTCAAGGATTCTTCTTCCTTACCTCAAATTATCTATTTATTTGAACAATTTTAACTTAAACAGACCAATCAGCACAACAGCGCTCATCAACCTTTTTAATCTAAAATTGGGCTGTTCACTGATACAGTTTTCTAAATATGACTACATAGGTGTCAGGTGTCATATGTGAATTTCCCCTTGGGATTAATAAAGTATCTATCTATCTATCTATCATATAGTGCCTTTCATATCTATCTATCTATCTATCTATCTATCTATCTATCTATCTATCTATCTATCTATATCCTCAACATGTAGATTTACATTGTAGAGCCACCCCTTCCCTAGCATCTGGGGGATACTCTTTCATTCTTATTTCTATACAAGAAGATGACAGACACATTAATTGTTAGATAGATAGTTGCTGCTTTATTTAAGCAAGCAGAATAAATATATAAATATTATAACAAACAACAACCCCTCGCTCAGTGCAAACCCGACATGCTAAAGATAAAAAGAGCAGTCACAGTCACAGTGAGGCAGCTTAAGGTGTATCAATAATAATAATAATCAGTGATTAATACATTGATTTGAGTTGTGATTAAATGATTTTGTAGACATATACTGTATGCTCTATCGTTTGCTATATTTACACCTTTTATGTAATGATTTAAGTTACTTTTAATATGCATATAACCTTACACTATTTAGCTTTTACTATTCAAACATATTTTTTTTGGAGTTTCAGGGGTGGGCAAAGTCATTCCTGGAGGGCCGCAGTGGCTGCAGGTTTTTGTTCCAACCCAGTTGCTTATTAAGGAGCATTTATTGCTCAAGTAACTCTTCTGCTTCATTTTAGTTGCCTCACTCATTAGGATTTTGAACCCTTATTGCTTATTTTAGTCTTAAACAGCTGTTGTCTTGGTTTCTAATGGCTTTTTATTTGCTAAGATTCAAATGACAAAAGAAAGCAGCATTTCTCCATTTTGCTTGTTTCAATTTACACCTGTCTGTATTGTGCAGCCTTTGGTTTAATTAAATACTTGGGAGGAAAATGAAGAGAAAAAAGTGAAAGATAGAATATTATTCATACATTTTAGACTTCATATCGTTTAGATGATATCATTAGAAAGAAAGAAAAATCTAGGATATGAGAATGGCCTGACATGGCAGAGTTAAAACACTAACAAGCCATGAAATTGAATTATTGGCAAGGATTGTTTTCTAATTAAGCAACTGGGTTGCTGCAAAAACCTGCAGCCACTGCGGCCCTCCAGGAATGACTTTGCCCACCCTGAGTTAGATGCAACATAAGAATGATTGCAACACCCAGAAAGAGAAATGGCATAAGTTACACAACATCCTTTTTCTTCTGTTTTAAACAAGAAAAACAGAGACAGTCTGCAAAAATACAGATAAAACTGAAGGTCAGGTACAAGATTATGTTATATGGGAGTTTTATTTTTAGCCAGAATGCTTCCAGTTAAAAGAAACTTAGTAGTATAAAAAGGCACACTGAGCAAGGCATGATAAAAAAAATAGACCAACAACCACATCTTTGTGCTGTTTGTCTTTCCGTAAGTTTATCAAATGGCTACCATCCAGTTTAAGTGGCTTCAACATCCAGCCTTCAATTTTTTCTTCCAAAACAAGTTATTAGTGAAAGTTTGTGTTTTTTCTCGGAATAAAGATATTTATTCTACTTGCTGATGATAATGTGCTTCTATTCCGTGCCTTACTAGCTGAATGGTCCAACAGATGAAATCAGCATTAAAAATCAGTAGTTCAATTTTTTCTTAAATGTATGCATGTTTTATTTTTCTGCTACCTATTTTTGGGCTGGTATGTGGGCTGTTAGTTGTAGGTAGGAAAAAATTTAGGGACCATCAGCCTCCTTTAAAACACTAGTAGACATGAGACTCTATTCTCTTTCCTTCTACTTGTGAATTGCATTCTCAGGACATCAACACACTGTTAGGCCTTGGAATTTGGTTTGCGTCTCATCCGTTAGTGGATAATTGTCATTTTGGCCATATCTGACTGTGTTCTGAAGTGGTTGATCTCCAATTATAAATTAGTGGGGATACAAATCAGCACCTGAAAAATAAAAAAATAAAAAAATCAGGGTTTTCTCTTTGAAAAGAGAGGCTTTCTTTCTGCAGATGAAATTCAAACAGATGGCTCAAATTGAAAACTTAAACTATCTCAGGCCTCTGTTTACAAATGAGGATACTGAGTAGCTGAGATTGACAGACGGTTACAGAAGTGGTTTTACTGTGATCTTCACTTTTCAGTCAGTCTGCATCTTCATCCTCACGTGTAACCATTAACTGAGAATGGTGATGGAAATAATTAGCTGTTGGTTACCAGTGGCAAAAAATATGTTTTTCTTTCTCTTTCTTTAAAAGCTATGGTGTTCACTCTTTGTGTACCAAAAGTACTGTGCAAAACATGGCCCATTGTGAGGAGACTTTCTTGCAGACCCAACCAACCTGGATGCCACCTTGGAATTTCTCAGAATGGATTGAAGATTGTTGAAGTTATTAGGGGGGGGGGCTAGTCTGCCCTGTCCAGCCATTTACCAAAGTGATCCACATCAGGACAAGCAGATTGAAAATATCAGACAAAGAATGAATCAGAACATAAGTAAAATGGAACCATTTACTATTTGGTGGGTCAGTGATTATCATGTTTGCCTCAAAATGCTGGGAGGTGGGATTCTACCCCAGTCATTGTCTGTGTGCATGTTCTCCTTGTGGCTGCAGGAGTATTTCTGTGGTTCCACAGGTCTGTATGGTCGGAGAATTGATTTCCCATAATTCATATCATTCTCAATTTACTGTCAGTATGCCCTAGAGCTTAATAAAAATTACTTGTTGCTAGAAATCCTACATAAATGTTAAATATATGTAATGACAATACAGCACATGGTGCAGAATACAGAGACTAAACATTGCTCTGGTATTAAACAACTATAAATGTCAGTAACTGTGCAACTATATTAAGTATAAAAACAAATATATAAATATCATGTATAAAAACACACAAAGTTGTGAGCAGCATTCTCCATGTGAGAATATGTGAATGTATTAATATTCCCTGTACAAGACCAGTTCCTGTGTTGTACTTGATGCTGATGGTTTTGGCTCCTTTGCATTAGAAACCTAAAGCAGATTATGCAAGTGTAGGAAATGGATGAATGGAATGTATTATTGATTTTGGGATGGCAGTGTTTTTTTTTTTTATTTCTCTATTCTAAACTATCTAAATAACATTGCACATGGAATGATTAATAGTTTTTGGTTCTTGAAAATTCACATCTTTAATGATCTTTTGTGCAACACTGGGAAATGCTCTTATCTACAGTATTTGTCAGCCTGTAGCTGAAATCCAAAGCACTAGCACATGTTTAACTGGAACCTGTGTTAAGGTACTAATCAATTGTATAAGATGTAGTTTAATTAATTTGCACTTTGCTTAAGTTAGAAAAGTCATCAAGAAGTTACTGTAAACGATTTCCAAGAAATCTCATATATAGTGAAGCCATTAGGTGGTCCATTCATCCACCTGTTTTGTAAAGCCACTTGTTCCAGTACAGTGTCTGGGTTGGGGACACCACTCTCCTTCATACAGAGATGTTTATTTGTGGAAGAAAAACAATATGTCTTTAAGCTGTGGGGGAATACTGAAGTAGCTTTAGAAAAACACTCAAAAAAACAGAGGACTAGGCAGGAACTCTACAAAGACAGTGGAATTGGCTCTTATAAACCATCAAACAACTGGTGATAAACCTAAAAGTTCCCTAAAATGTTAATTTGCTACTGGCTAATGTGTTTAACAAGCATATTTAAAATAACTGACATCAGTCTAATAGCTTCAGCTTCAATTGGGTTATCCTAACCAATTTTTAGGGAATTTTCTTAGTGTGCTATAGATAAAAGAAAATATGCAAAAATAATTCCCCAGAATGTTTTCATTTTCATTATCTCTGCGTTGGTCCTTGTTACACCTTTCCCAGACTATGTGCCATGTATGTGTCTTTTTATGCTCCTGGCCACTCCTTTCCAAGTTGGTAACCTGCAATGGTTTGTTTACGGGTAGCAAAAATGTTTTATCTGTTCTTATAGTACTGTACTCTGAATAAATATAAGATGAAAAGCTATATTGTGGGGCGAGTAATAAATCAACAGAGATATCAATGACATTTAGAATTTGTCTTCAAAAAGATAACAGTTTACGCTACCAGGTCTAGACATGAAAATGAAAACTCTTCAGGTAATAGCATTGCGTATGAAGAATTGTCAACCTTGTTTATCATAGTCATACTAGTTTCACTTTTACCTTTGTTTGTTTATTTACCCAGTAGTTCTGTTCAGTGTTACTTTTCATTCTCATCAGAAAATAACAGAATAGTTTCTGTATTTCTTAATGTGGACCACTGGTTGGATCTCAGAGACATCCAAAATGTCAGTGATGGGGTTTGTAGCAACAACCTTGTGAATTAGAGCTTAGCTTCTTTGTTCCCAACCTCAAAGACTGGTAATTAATGTTAACTATAGATGTTTATAATTTTATTTGGCTATTGAAAGTTTGTTTCAAGCACTTCTGAGTATTATGAATAGTTTTTAGTGTTATCGTTATGTTGCAGCACCATCCCAATATGTTGTTTTTAGAATCAGATTCCATCAGTTGTCTGAATTTCATTGCTTTAAAGAGGTTGTAATCACTTTAAGCTTGCTCTAATCTAAATGCTCTCTTACTTCTTCCTTGTTAGTAGCTATAAACCCAATCCACCTCAGTCCTCTCATTTTAGTGAGTTAAACAGGGTGAGTGCCTGAAGGGTTTAAGGTTAAGCCTTTTCAGTTGTGCCATGAGGGCTTAATGTGCTTTCAATCTAAAAAGATGATCAGTACCAAAAAGGCAGTTAAATTCTCTTCATAAGGCTTCTTCAGAAAATTAGGTTCAATGCCAGGAAAAGTCTGTTATGCTGCCACTCCCATTTTTCTTTCTTTCTGCTGTTAACTGAAATTGTCATTCCCAAAATCTGATTAGGGTGCTTAGTCTATAGTACATGGCACCCCTTTGTTTTTGTAGGATTATATATATACAGTGGGTACGGAAAGTATTCAGACCCCCTTCAATTTTTCATTCTTTGTTATATTGCAGCCATTTGCTAAAATCATTTAAATAAATTTTTTCCCTCATTAATGTACACACAGCACCCCATATTGACAGACAAAAAAAAGAATTTTTGAAATTGTTGCAGATTTATTAAAAAAGAAAAACTGAAATATCACATGGTCCTAAGTATTCAGACCCTTTGCTCTGTATTTAGTAGAAGCACCCTTTTGAGCCAATACAGCCATGAGTCTTCTTGGGAAAGATGCAACAAGTTTTTCACACCTGGATTTGGGGATCCTCTCCAGTTCTGTCAGGTTGGATGGTAAACATTGGTGGACAGCCATTTTTAGGTCTCTCCAGAGATGCTCAGTTGGATTTAAGTCAGGGCTCTGGCTGGGCCATTCAAGTCTGAGGCCCTTAGCACTCTGGAGAAGGTTTTTGTCCAGGATATCCCTGTACTTGGCCGCATTCATCTTTCCCTCGATTGCAACCTGTCGTCCTGTCCCTGCAGCTGAAAAAAAAAACCACAGCATGATGCTGCCACCGCCATGCTTCACTGTGGGGACTGTATTGGACAAGTGATGAGCAGTGCCTGGTTGTCTCCACACATACCGCTTAGAATTAAGGCCAAAAAGTTCTATCTTGGAGTTTGCTAAAAGACACCTGAAGGACTCGGAGATGGTGAGAAATAAGATTCTCTGGTCTGATGAGACCAAGATAGAACTTTTTGGCCTTAATTCTAAGCGGAATGTGTGGAGAAGTATATGTATTCATATAAGTATATGAAGTATATGAAGTATATGAAGTATATATATATATATATATATATATATATATATATATATATATATATATATATATACTGCTCAAAAGAATTAAAGGAACACTTTTAATCAGAGTATAGCATAAAGTCAATGAAACTTATGGGATATTAATCTGGTCAGTTAAGTAGCAGAGGGGTTGTTAATCAGTTTCAGCTGCTGTGGTGTTAATGAAATTAACAACAGATGCACTAGAGGGGCAACAATGAGATGACCCCAAAACAGGAATGAATGGTTTAACAGGTGGAGGCCACTGACATTTTTCCCTCCTCATCTTTTCTGACTGTTTCTTCACTAGTTTTGCATTTGGCTACAGTCAGTGTCACTACTGGTAGCATGAGGCGATACCTGGACCCTACAGAGGTTGCACAGGTAGTCCAACTTCTCCAGGATGGCACATCAATACGTGTCATTGCCAGAAGGTTTGCTGTGTCTCCTGCATAGTCTCAAGGGCATGGAGGAGATTCTAGGAGACAAGCAGTTACTCTAGGAGAGCTGGAGAGGGCCATAGAAGGTCCATAACCCATCAGCAGGACCAGTATCTGCTCCTTTGGGCAAGGAGGAACAGGATGAGCACTGCCAGAGCCCTACAAAATGACCTCCAGCTGGCCACTGGTGTGAATGTCTCTGACCAAACAACCAGAAAGACTTCATGAGGGTGACCCAAGGGCCCCATGTCCTCTAATGGGCCCAGAGCTCACTGCCCAGCAGCATGCAGCTCGATTGGCATTCGCCATAGAATACCAGAATTGGCAGATGCACCACTGGTGCCCTGTGCTTTACAGATGAGAGCAGGTTCACCCTGAGCACGTGACAGAAGTGAAAGGGTCTGGAGAAGCCATGGAGAACATTTTGCTGCCTGTAAAATCATTCAGCATGAGCAGATTGGTGGTGGGTTAATGATTGTCTGGGGAGGCATATCCATGGAGGGTCACACAGACCGCTACAGGCTTGACAAAGGCACCTTGGCTGCCATTAGGTATCAGGATGAAATCCTTGGACCCATTGTCAGACCCTATGCTGGTACAGTGGCTCCTGGTGCACGACAATTCCTGGCCTCATGTGGTGAGAGTATGCAGGCAGTTCCTGGAGGATGAAGGAATTGATACCATTGACTGGCCACCACACTTTCCTGACCTAAATCCAATAGAACACCTCTGGGACATTATGTTTTGGTCCATCCAATGCCACCAGGTTGCACCTCAGACTGTCCAGGAGCTCAGTGATGCCCTGGTCCAGATCTGGGAGGAGATCCTCCACAACACCATCTGTCATCTCATTAGAAGCATGCACCGAAGCATGTATACAGGAACACAGGGGCCATACAAAGTGCTGCGTACAATTTTGAGTTGCTGCAATTTAATTTTGGCAAAATGGACTAGCCTGCCACATAATTTTTTCACTCTGATTTTTGGGTCGTCTTTGAATTCAGGGCTCTGTAGGTTGATCATTTTCATTTCCATCAAACGATGTGGCATCCTTTCGTTCCTAACACATTACCCAGTCTACATCAGTATAGATATCCAGGAGGATTTCTTTTTCCCATTCAGATCTGATGTGTTTTCAAAGCCTTGGGATCTCTGGAAATCAGCACTTCTGCCACACCCGGAAGTGCTGGGGGGGAAGAGGATTGGGGACACCCGAAGTGCGCAGCTGGCACTTCCGCCACACTTGGGAGTGCCGGTGGAAGATTGTCAGAATGCACCTGGAGCACATCCAGGTGATTATAAAAGGGGCCACCTCCCTCCATACGATGGCTGGAGTTGGGAGAGAAGGAGTCTTGGAGGAGGCAAGGAGGCAGCCTGAAGAAGGAAAAGGCATTTGAGTTGACCTGGACTTTGGGGTTTGTTGTGCACTTGTGTAAAGATGGACACTGTAAATAAACGTGTTGTGGGCGACTTAGACGTGTCCGCCTATCTGTATCCGGGTCAGCTACCACAATATATATATATATATATTTTAATCTATATTAACCACATCAAGATCATTTGAAGTACAGTACATCACAGAAAGTTACCATGTACTTTGTGATCTATAAAGACTGTTTAAAGAATGATTCATAGGTAAATGCTCTGTTGCCATTGACTTCAGTGTATTTACAACAGTCTAATGTGTATCCAGTGTAAATGGTTCATGCTGTGCCATTTGTGCTGGGAAAGCACTGCAGAATTTATTAATCACCCCAAATGGCAACTTCTGATTCATTCGAGTCAGGTGAGCATAATGACCAGCAATTCATAAATGGTCTGCTTTTCTATTTTAATTTTGCTTTTGATTAACTTTCTAATTTGGTGCATAATACAGTAGTTCAAAAGCTGAATTTATCAACATTAACTTCCATAGACTAAAAACTGCATAAGTTGAGAAAGGATAAAATCAGTGTTTATCATACTAAAGGGGCATAGCTTCTGTGCCTTAAAATGTGCCCTGCAGTGGTTTGAAATCTTTAATAAATCATGAACCACTGGATTGTTGGTAAATTGACGATGATTAGTGCTGACTGGAGCACAGAGAAAGGCATACAAAGAGGATTTTGAGAAAGATTTCCCCTCCATGGAAAAACAAACAGGTCTGTCTTTGTGGACTTCTGCCACTTTCCAGTGTATCAGAGTCCTTGCCCGGGCCAGACGCCATAATGGAAGGACTGCTGGACTGAAGACACAACCTGATCAGAATATCCTATAACCTTTCTCCCAGCTGTTATCAGTCTGTAATGAACAGACTGAGAGAACATGGATTCCAGGAACAGTTCATACCCCAACATGGAAGGTGGCAATCAGGACACCGACGGGGTTGAGTGGGAATTAGGGTGCTGTCAGGGGAGGACAATACTGGTTTCCACATGACCTGGACATTCACCCGATATGCAATGTGGTGACGCCGGAAGCAGTGCCAGGTCTTGGTTGAAAATTAGCTTACCACCTTACATCAGGGAGTCAGAGTTGAGGTGCAGTAACTGATAAGTGAGGAAGGAAGGAGGAAGAAATCGACAGAATTGTGTATTGGTTATTGATCTTTGCAAATGTGATTATTGAAAAGGTGTGGTAGGGAAATAAATACAATTTATTTACACCCAGAATTGTTTGGGATCCTGGTTGGCAACCCCTCAGGCAGACATGTGATCCAGTTTCACCCCCCAGAAATGACCATCTTTCTGTCCCAGCCAGGCGTTACGTGGGTGTCCCCTTGGGCTGATCCAACCACTTGGGTCCTCAGCAAAGAGGATCCTGTGCGCTGGATCACCCTCAGAGAATCGTGCCACTTGGCCGTACTGCCATAACTGACACTCCCTCACAATGCAGGTAATGTGCCTCATTTGGGACTCTGTGAGCAACCACTTGCTTTACACAAAGTCAAATCAGGGAGAGAGAGCAGAGAGGAGTCCTGCCTGTCATTTCGGAGCTAAGTGAAATGTTTTACATTGGCTAGGGTGCCAATACTGGCAGGTTTTCCCTGCAAGTTAATAATATATATTAACCAAAAGAGGTCACCAGAAAGCCCCAAACCACAGACATAGTAACACAACATGTTGTATAAATAAAATAAAAGATATTTATTGCATAAAACACCTTTTCACAGACCTCATCCCAGCAATGTGCCACAATTATACAATAAATAAACAATAAACCAAAAATTCTTCCTTCTTCTCCACCTCTGCTGAGTGTTTCCCACTGCCTCTCTACTCTGACTTGTCCATGTGTGGCAGCAGGCTCCTTTTTAAGCCAGACCTAGGAATGCCTCCGGTGTCATGCTGTATCTTCCAGGAAGCACATCCCGGGCCATAAAGAAAATAGAGAGGTCCTCCCCTGACAGTGCCTGCTATTGGCCTGTAGGGACTCCTGCTGGGCTGCATTTCCAGACTTCATCTACCAAGCATCCCTGCAGGTGTCCCAACTGAATTCCTATGTGAGGACCACTGCAATCTATGGTAGGTGGGACTGAACTGCTCCAGGCTATTACTGGTTGTTCTTTTAATTTACACTGGCTGGGTACAGAGTTATTTATTTGTTCTGTCTGCATTGTTAGGCTGGCCTCCCATCCGGGTAATGGCTTCTTCTCTTTTATATTATTAAAAAAAATCCTGGAGAGAAACACAAGGGCGTTGAGACGTTATCTTCACGTTAAGATCACGGAAGACATTTAAAAGAAACCACGAGATGAAAGAGATTGGCCACAAAGCGTCTCGCGGAGATCTTAAACATGAGACATTGTGCCAAGAGATTGACGCAGGACCGTCTCGTGATGACGTGGAACATGAGATGCTTGCAAGACATGGCCTACTTACAATCAATCTGTACTAATAAAAGGCAAAGCCCTCACTCACTCACTGACTCATCACTAATTCTCCAACTTCCCGTGTTGGTAGTAGGCTGAAATTTGTCAGGCTCATTCCTTACAGCTTACTTACAAAAGTTGGGCAGGTTTCATTTCGAAATTCTATGCGTAATGGTCATAACTGGAACCTATTTTTATTCGTCCATATACTATAATAGACGTCTGCTCAATGGCCGTGGGAGGCGGAATTACGCCTCCCACGTAATTTAGTGCCTGCCCATATAAGGCCGTCCGTCAGCAGCAATCCAATAGAAACACTGCCACTAAATATTCATGGGTGAAGGACTGTGCTTATGCAGACATCGCACGAGATGGCACCAGCACAGCTGGGAACCTTCGATGCATGTACACCGAGTGGCTCATGTGAACTGATGCAGTGCACAGACAAAAAGCAACAGTTCCAAAGAGTGCTGAACAAAAACCGAATTACACAATTGAGAAGGCAGCAAAAAAATATGAAGCGTCTGATACATACAAGCATATTCATAAGTGCAACTACTGTGGAAACAAAGCACACGGTGGAAAAAGTCAATGTCCCGCTAAAGGAAGACAGTGTAAAAAAACCTGTGCATGCAGTGTGTCACGTCTCAGATAAAGAGGAAGACGAGCTGTTTATTGATGCAGTAAGAAACGAATCGATGAATGAAACCTGTTATCTTTACAACGATTGACAAACACGGAATGTAACTTGAACACAAATACAAATACGAGCCTGATTGAAAGAAATAATGATAATCAAATCCTTGATGACAGCAACACTCATAACACTCACAAAACAATTACTGTATATTGATAGTCATGTTACGTTATTTTTAAAATGTTCTCTTTTCTTTTTCATAACTTCTTTAACACACTACTTCTCCGCTGCGAAGCGAGTATATATATATATATATCCCGATCTACATACTCTCAAATAGACAAACCACACGCTGTGGCGCAATGGAAGAGGCTTCGCCTCTAGCACTGATGTCCGAGGTTCGATTCTCGAGAGGGGGTGCACTGAGTATGTACGCCTGATGACCCCAAAATTAGGGCGAAACACGTGTCGCATATTCTGCATTATTTCACAGTAAAACTATTGCAATATATATATATATATACACACACATACATATATATTAGCGTTTCCTGATTCATTTTACCCTCGCATCCCCTTGGTTTGAGACGTATGAAAAAATATGCGGTTTACGCAGAAAGACAGATCACCAATTGAAGCTTTATGAATAATGGATACTTTATTCGCCATCAATGATTGTTTTGGTAAAGCCATACTCAGTATAATCATTAGATGAACGGTAAAAAAGTAAGAGCGAGGAGAGGGTGACTTATTGAGGCACGCAGATGAAACCACAATAGCATGCGAGCTTGATGTAGTGCGCGTCAACTCGATCTGAATTGCGCGATCACATTCGAAAAAATATATCTTTTCAAGTTCTATTTAGTCGACACAAATATCTTTGTTTGGAATGTAAGGCGAATTTACTCTTTACATTTCTATGGCGAAGAAAAATGTATGCAATGATGCCTACATTTAACTTACATTCCTACCAAAGATATTTCTGTCGACTAAATAAAAATTCCTTCTATTTAAAATTTAAATAGAACTTGAACAGATACAATAGTTCATAATATCCACGCAGACTTGTACGTAAGAGCGGGAGTCATCCGTTTTAACAAGCAGCGTATTGCACTGATACGAAATAGCCTGCCCATTTAATTATTTAGGAATGGATAAATAAATTAAGATTTTGTACAAATAATGTTTTTCATTTTTCTTCCTTGATGGATTCTGGCACCCCCTGCAACAGTTGCTCGCACCCCAAAGAGTGTGTGTGTGTGTATATGTATGTGTGTATATGTAGATATGTATATATATGTGGATTTATGTGTATATATGTATATATATACTCAGCAAAAAAAAAAAAAGTCCCTTTTTCAGGACTGTGTATTTCAACAATAATGTTTTAAAAATCCAAATAACTTTCCAGATCGTCATTGTAAAGGGTTTAAACAATGTTTTCCATGCATGTTCAATTAACCATAATCAATTAATTAACATGCACCTGTGGAATGGTCGTTAAGACCTTAACAGCTTACAGAAAGTAGGCATTTAAGGTCACAGTTCTAAAAACGCAGGACACTAAAGAGACTTGTCCACCGACTGTGAAAAACACCCAAAGAAAGATGCCCAGGGTCCCTGCTCATCTGTGTGAACGTGCATTAGGCATGCTGCAGGGAGGCATGAGGACTGCTGATGTGGCTAGGGCAATAAATTGCCATGTCCGCACTGTAAGACGCCTAAGACAGCGCTACAGGGAGACGGGAAGGACAGCTGATCATCCTCGCAGTGGAAGACCACGTGTAACAACACCTGCACAGGATCGGTACATCCGAATATCACACCTGCGTGACAGGTACAGGATGGCCACAACAACTGCCCGAGTCACACCAGGAACACACAATCCCTCCATCAGTGCTCAGACTGTCCGCAATAGGCTGAGAGAGGCTGGACTGAGGGCTTGTAGGCCTGTTGTAAGGCAGGTCCTTACCAGACATCACCAGCAACAACGCCACCTATGGGCACAAACCCACCTTCGCTGGACCAGACAGGAGTGGCAAAAAGTGCTCTTCACTGATGAGTCACGGTTTTGTCTCACCAGGGGTGATGGACGGATTCGTGTTTATCGTCGAAGGAATTGAGCACGTCTGGGACCTGTTGGATCGCAGGGTGAGGGCTAGGGCCATTCCCCCCAGAAATGTCCAGAAACTTGCAGGTTCCTTGGTGGAAGAGTGGGGTAACATCTCACAGCAAGAACTGACAAATCTGGTCCAGTCCATGAGGAGGAGATGCACTGCAGTACTTCAAGCAGCTGGTGGCCACACCAGATACTGACTGGTACTTTTGATTTTGAGCCTCCCTTCATTCAGGGACACATTGTGAAACATTTTTAGTTTATGTCTTATGGTGTTGACTGTTTTAGTGTTCATACAAATATTTACACATTAAGTTTACTGAAAGTAAAAACAGTTGAAAGTCAGAGGACGTTTCTTTTTTTGCTGAGTATATATATATGTATATATGTGTGTGTGTATATATATATATATATGACAGCAACACTCATCACTCATGACAATGACAAAACAATTACATTGACAATCATGTTACGTTATTTTCAAAATGTTTCCTTTTCTTTTACATTACTTCTTTAACACACTACTTCTCCGCTGCGAAGCGCAGGTATTTTGCTAGTATCAAATAAGCCAAGAGGCAGCAAAACATTCAGTCGTCTAAAGGCTTTGTGCACACACAGATCTAGGGTTCTCAGCACATATAAAGTGTATAAGGAGAGCATGTTATAAATGAAACGGCGATGACTAAGCAAAGAAGAAAGCAGCGCGGAGAAAAGAGACTCAAAAGCGTTGGAGAGAAAAAAGAGCAAAAAAGAAAAAGAATAATCTAGGTGCCAATTCAGAAAATAAGGAAAGTAATTATTAGCCTGGAACAAGTGGAATTGAAAAAAAGCATGTCCAATCAGGCTCAGAAATAAAAGACAAAGAGTGAAAGACAAAGTAGAAATTCATAAAGACGTTCACAAATGTTGGCGCTAAACAAATGCAGAGCAGGTTAGAGATTATGAAAGCAGTGGAATTCGAAAGGCTCAAAAAAAAGTTGGCGCGATACACGTGGAGAAAGTTAAGGGATATGAAAGTAGGAAAATTAAAGTATAAAAAAAAAAAGTAAAGATCGCAGGAGCGCAAACAAACAAACTGCCTCATTTAACTATGCACCTGTCTAGCTTTGGTTTTGCACAATAATCACTGCACTATTGCACCCTAACACTTAATTCTACTTTATTTACATAATTTTACTTATTTATTATGTTCTACTATACTGTTATTTTTCAGTCTATGACTTTTTGTTAATCTAACTGATATTCTTCTAACTTTGCACAGTTTTTGATAAACGGATCCGGATGCATTTCACTGCATGTTGTCCTGTATAAACTATGCATGTGACAAATAAAGAATCTTGAATCTTGAGAATTTCAAAAACGTGGTTTAGTGCACATGCATTTATTGGTTACTTTGTAAAAAAAAATTATTAAATGCTGATGATGAAGATCGTTTTGTCTGTGCTGAAATTTCAAACAGAGAAACCTATCCTGAATTATGGTACAAAGCTATTAAACACACGTCTCAGTGACCTCATTAAAAACATTCAGCATATTGGGACTCAAAAGATTCCAAACATTGTTTTTACAGAAGTTCTAAAATAACAGTGAAACTAATGAAAGAGCAACAATTCAAAGAAAAAAGTGTGTATCCGGAAAACCAAACACAGGGGTTGGCGAGTGAAGCAAGCAGAGGGCAAAGCCCCCTAGTGTGTGTGTGTATATATATATATATATATCTAGAGAAAGAGAGAGATGATCCTAAAGAAATGCAGACTTTTGGGAGGATATTCAACCGAATAATATTAACTCTCTTGGCTAAGGAAAGATAGAGGTCAGACCATCTTTGATTTTGCTTTTATGAAGACCTTGGAATAGTTCTATGTATTCTACGAGTATCAGTAAGAAACCCTGTGAGTACCAGATAGCAGAACAATGAGGAAAAGGCAACCATGGTGCAACTCATCAGACAGTCTTTCCTTTTTGAATGTTAAGTATTCCTGTACTTCATTGCACAAAATTGGTTTGTTTAGAATTGAATCATGCTTTTGAATTGAAGACCTACCCCACTCCTACAGAAAAGCATATTCTTAAAGTTGCACATATTCAAAGTGTCTTAGTGCACACTAGTATAGTAAGGGTTAAATCATAAAAATCCTGCGCCTGCCCACTTTATTATTTTTCTCTTTGCAGCTGCAAACCACCAAATATCTTGCTGCTAAGCTTAAAAACTTCAGTCAAGGACACTGTGTACTTTGAGAGGGCTAAGCAGATCATTGTTTTAATAAATGCGGCTATTGAGAATTTAACCACGAGAGAACGCCAGATAGGCCACTTGCTTTCTCTTGCACCGGCTAGGCCTCTGCCTCCCTGTTTGCCTGCCTGGACACTAACATAAGGTGAAGACAGACGAAGGAAATTGTGTTTTAACACAGTGCCATTGTCTTAGAGATGCAGCTGCCTATACCTCTAGCCTTGATGGATGTTTGTGCAGCAAGAAACTATTCATTTGAGTGCCCCAGTATGTTATGTGTGGGTCCAGCTGATTCCAACAGCTGGTGGGAATTGATCGATAAACAGGTCTCAGATACCTGCACAGGATAAGGAGTAATGTTGGAAAGTTTCAGTTAGGTGATGGACATAGGATAAGGTAATGGGCATTAGGTAATGGTGAAGACCTGCCAAGTAGGCGTGATGAGCAGGACAAAGCACTGTTCTCATTAGGCTAGGAGATAATGGTTAAACTAAACTGGAGACAGGTCCAAGGCTACAAGATGATTGAGAGTCAGACGAGGATGAGTAATGGGTTTTATGATAAGAATTGTAATAAAAGTATGGTCCGCCAATTGCTGGGCACTCATTTCACTTGATTTGGGTCTGTGTATGCATCATGCAATAAAGCTTGATTCTGCTGCCTTCCCGAGACTCTGTGTGCCTTCTTGAGAAAAGTCAGGGTTGCTGTGACCTTTGACATAACACTCCCTCCTCATCCATTGGTCAAGAGTGCTGTCTTCAGTTCAAAAGTATGGTGCCATTTGAACAAATTTCCTGTTTGTTCACTATTCTAATTTCTAGAAGGATTTATTTAACAATATTTTAGCAAAAAAACTCACGTTTTGAGCATACGACTAGATGATCTGGTATGTGGATTATGTGATATAAGTAAAATGAGATTTTTTTGATGGATATTTTTGATTTGATTTGCTGTTGTCCAAAGCCGGCCTCTAGATATTAATTCTATTAGAAGCTTTGTTATTTCTGTTTTCCATGAAAACATGAGATGAAAATCTTTTTTCTTGGCCATCTCTATAAAGCACATAGGATAAGTAACATATTTAAAAAATATTTTTAGGTGGAGTATTTTCTTAAATATATATATATGTGTGTGTGTGTGTGTTTAGCCATCTCTCATGCCTCTTGTATGTGAAACCTCAGGAGGTGGGCCCAAAGACACTTAAGCCCAAGGTGAAAACAGATCAACAGCTTCAGCACTGCATCCTTGTTTTGGACTCCTGTTTTGAGCGATTTGTTTTTCTGATTTTGGATTCCAGTGGCATGGTGGTGCAGTGGTTGTGTTGCTGGATCACAATAAGGAGATCAGGATGCACGTCCCAGGTCCTCCTTGCATGTAGTTTGTATGTTCTCCCTGTGGGTTTCTTCCAGGTGCTCCAGTTTTCTCTCACAGTCCAAAAATAATGCAGGTTAGGAGAATTGCCGTTAATAAACTGGCCTGTTTGTGTGTGTGTTCACCCTGTGATAGACTGGCGCTGTGTCCAGTTGTTGTTCCAGCTTGGCGCCCTTTGCTTACTGGGATTGGATCCAGCTTCTCCACTTATCTGCTCAGGAGAAAGCTAGTATGGAATCTGGATGGATGGGTAGATGGATTTTTTCACTGCTATTGTTAAAGATGTTTATTTTGATTTTGTCATTCATGCATTAGTTCATTTTTAAGGGAACTTATTTGTGCCTTTATTGCTCCTGCCTTTGTTTTGCAATAATAAGTTTTTAAATATTAAAAGAAATGCCTTTTTATGGGCTTAAATTCTAATAGTTTTCTCATTTTGTGAATCTTTATTAGATTTTAAAGCATTTGCCCCATTTTGGGCATGTATGGGCTGTGAGCCCGCAACTAAGCTTTGGGGTTAGGCTATCTGCAGGTCAGGCCCGCTCTTTTGGTACAGACATGTGAAACAGTGCAGGTCCCGCTTTTGTTTTTGAGGTGGGCAGCCTTTTATGGTTATTTGGAATTCTCAGGATCACACTGTTTAGGACATGCCCCCTTTGAGTCAAATTGGTTGAACTGGCCTAAGGCTAATATTCATTCGCTATTGCATGGCCGCCTAGAATTGTTCGTGACGTACGCAAGTGCGATGGAGAGAAACAGTTTTCGACCGCGCTCGTGTTCGCTCATGCCCGCTCTTCTGTTTGTGCGCGTGCGTGCCCCCATACCCGGCTTTGCTCGGCTGTGCCAGAGTCCAACACTCAGAGCCGCACGCGCGTGCGCCCAATCTCGGCGCCTTCCCGTTTGTCTCATGTCACGTTAGGGGATTCATCAGCCGTCATTGCTGTCAGGCAACGGTAATTTCATTTGATAAAGGTTATTGCTTAGGTACCAATGTATCTGGCAGATTTCATCGCTGGCTCCGCAGGAGGTAAGGAAAACGTCGATATCTACCACCACAGAGCACATTACTATGAAGCCCTTTAATAATGCATAGATTTAAAATCGACACACTAGCTTTTGCCCGGTCACAAAATAATTTAGAAAACCGCTGACCTCCATTGTGTGAAGGCAGAGGACGTAATTCTCATATTATCGCACCGGCGTGGCACTTCGTCAGCTAGTCTTCGTAAAACGGGAATATTAAAATTCACAGCAAGTGGCGGAGCTCAAATTTTGAGCAGCGAACCAATAGCGTCGCGCTTGTACTGCTACACCTTACGGCTGGCGCCGGGATTGAGGCGGAGTCACGGAGGTTAGATTTGTAGTCACTCTTCCAGTAACAAAATAAGGAGACACGGTGAAGCAACGGCTGTCAGCAAATGGTCAGCGTTGCTGACTCACCAGTCGAGGTCGATAGCTGTCAGCTTGGAATGTTAACTTTCTCCTCGTGGTCGCTCTAGCTCAGTGTTTCCCAAACTCGGTCCTGGGGAACCCCTGTGGCTGCAGGTTTTTGTTCCAACCGGCTTCTGTTTTTAATTGGACTCCTGGACGAATTAAGTGATGTGTTATTTCCCCAATATAAAAATTAGAAAAATAAGTTTGCTAAAAAAATATTAAACCATACCAAGCAGTTATATAGGAATAATGTATTTTGGTTTTTTTTAAACAGTATTTTCATCTTGATTTTCATCCTACTTTTCTAGGTTGTCTAATTGTCTAATTGATCCATTATTTACTAATTAGTGGGTCTGATGCTAAAGTAGTTGCAGCCTTTGATTATTCAGTGTTGTTTGCCTGGGTGTCTGATCTGCTCATTTTAAATTGTCATTAATAAGATAAAACGAAGGGGAAAAACTGCACAGAGAAAGGGCAAAGTATAATGAAATCAACAAAAGAGAGCTAAGCATTTAAGTCTATAGCAAAAGCAGAAATATAGATAAATGTCTTATAAATGTAAAAATCATGCTGCTGTGCTTTTCAGAATGTTGAATCAAAGAATAAAAATACCAGCTAATTAAATGAGATCAGTGCTATCAAGTGTTGTCACTGATTAGGAATCTGGTTGGAACAAAAACCTGCAGCCATAGGGGTTCCCCAGGACCAAGTTTGGGAAACACTGCTCTAGATGAATGAATGAATGAATGAATGTGACAGTCTAGTGGAAATAATCGTTTGCTTGATGACTCTGTCGAGAAGTGAAGTATCACTAGTTTAATTTACTTAAAAAAGTTACATATTATTATATATTGTTGACGTAAATGTGAATGTTTCACCAGCTAACTCTAAAGAAGACTGACGATAGTTATTTAATAGCGATAGGTCTTCATAGATGTGCTCGTTTAGCACCTTCTGCTAAATGAATCATTTAGCACAATATATATATATATATATATATATATATAAGATGCTACTGAGAGAAGGAATAAGCAATAAAGGTAGGGTGACAGGGCATAAATGCTTTAGTTAAAAGTTTTCAATGTAGCGCCTTTTTGTGAGGATCCACAAATATAGGTACTTGACATGTACCCTTCCAACCCAATATTCATATGGATGTATAGTACTGCAAGACTCCAGGGATGTGAGGAATGGAATTAGTCTCTGGTAAGTGATCCTTAAAAAGGTCAGTTGGCATCTTCATGTGATCTTACTAGAGTCGGAGGGAACCCGTATGCCACACTTTTCCCTTAGGTTCATGAGCCATCCCAAAGAAAAGGTTGACATCCAGGGCTCGCCACCAGCCACACATCAGGCTGATGGGTTTCAAAAGCTGGGAGACGTGATTGAGATGCTCTATAAATGCGATGTCTGCCTACTTCCCATGCTCCTCATTTGGCTGCTTTTTATAGCCAGTATTCGTGCCCCCTCGGACAGTGGGTGGTCACCTGAGGAGCGTATCCCCTCTCAGGTCTGGACCCAGTGCCGCTACAGCATATTTCATTTACTGGCAGCACAGGTAGTTTAAGTAACTGTGGACATTGCACATTGAGTTAGAGTTGTGATTTAAACTTTTAGGTGAGCTATTGTATTTTTTTTTTTAGTTCCTCATATCTAAAATTCACGTTGACCTTGTACAAATTAGCTGTCAAAAGTGGCAGAAAATCTTAAAAAGACAGTTAGTGAAATGGTCCAAAGATCAGAATAATCAGAAAAATAAAATAACACCAATGAAAAGTTGAATTTCATTCCGAGTGTCTTCTTAATAATCTTAATATTTTTCAATTGCTATTTATTGGATACTACTCTGTTGGGGATACTGTCAAAAATGTTATTTTTAAGAAAATTGATGTCATTTTCACATGTTTATGAAAGCCATTGAGCCACCACAAGCCTCTGTGTGCCCCGTTGTTAACTCCATTGTAAAGCGCTCTTGAAAAGCACACATCTAATGGAGTCTGCTAACACATGTAATTGCATTCTATTATCACTATTATGTTTGAATATCACTCATTGTTACAAAGTATTAAATAAACAAAGATGTAATAACTGACCCTAGGATGATAAATAAAAAATGTGAAATGCTCCACAGTTCACATCAGTTAACTTAGTCACCAAATGCACAGAATATTGCGCCATGTGTCTAACTTGTCTCGTATGGTCTAACTTGTTTAGTACTGTATAGTCTTTTACAATTGTGTGACTTGATTAGTATAGACTTTCACACTAAAAAAAAGTTTCTGTTGTGAAATGTTTTTCAGTACTAGGGGCTCTTGTATGAGGGGACATCGATTTGTTTGTCTTTGATGTGAAATCTTCAGAATATGAGATGGCGGATTGTTTCCCTATATTAAAAATGAAACCTTTACTCAGGTTTTTTTTCTTTTGCAGGGGCTCTTGGTGTGGCCGTGGGCTACCCTCTTGACACAGTCAAGGTATGTTTATGTTTCAGCTTTGCCAGATGGTGCTTTCTGCTGAAGTATCCTTTCTAATAAAGTGTTGATGTGTGTTTTATTTCAGGTTAGAATACAAACCCAGAGATCATATAAAGGTGTATGGCACTGCATTAAAAGCACCTACAAGACTGAGAAGGTAGGCCTCCATTGTTACTAGGAACAGTGTTTCTTTTACTTGACATGTTTTTTGAAATCGTGGCAGATTCAAGTCCCACAAGGTTTCGTTAGAGTGTCTTGTCTTCCTTTATTTTAGGAAAGAGACTCTCCATGTAAAGACACTGTGAAAGATTAGTAAAGAATGAGGGGGTACATTGCACATGTTGGTCAGACATGCCAGTAAGAGATTTACTGCACTCTGTATGTGTAAAAAATAAATTTCAACTTGAACCTCTGATTTAGGAGATAATTAACAAGTGTTCATTTTTAGTGAATTTGGTGCTGTTTTTTTCAGATTGGTGGCTTCTTTAAAGGGATGTCAATGCCTGTCACTACTGTCTCCATCACCTCATCAGTTGCATTTGGCACTTACAGAAATTGTCTTCAGTGGATCCAGCAGTTTCGGTATGGAAGCACTGAGGTCAGCCCATCAAAACTGGATTTTTTCCTGTCTGGTTTGGCAGCTGGAGCCGCTCAGGTTAGTACCTCAAACAAATTAAAATAGCCCTAACACTTTTTAGATACTGAAAACTGCAGTCTGTTTTATCTTTCCATTATGAGAAATATTAATAATTCTTATTAGACTCACATGTGGCATAATAAGCGAAGAAGGTCAAAGGGTTTACCATTAAGTGTATCAGTTATCCTAGCTGCGCTTAACGTGATGCAGATTTTTCCTCCATTGTTCATTCTTGGTAATGTTTTAATGAATCATTTTACTTACATGCCTTTCTTTGTTAGCCTTCCCTCTTCACCTCTAAAATGGTATTTATAGCTATTAAGACATTTTGCAATGATAATGTTAGACCTTCCTTGAAATAGCCATTTTTTCATTATCTTGCATTGCAAAAGGCTGACAGGGTATAGTATTTAGAAAAGTATACAGTCTTAAAAGAATGGACATGAATGCCAAAGACAACAGTCACGTAAATGTAACATTTGATTCAGATCAAGTGGTCCTTCACATGAGGTAGCTCAGATTGAGATTTAAAGATTCCAAGGTTGAAGAAGAATTTAATTCTTCTTCCAAGGTTGCCCAGATCTGTCTTAAATGACAGTTTTAATGTCGTACATAGTCACTGGAAAGGATGCTTTGCAAACACCCTGGGATATATTTTCTTTTACTAACCATTACCAAGCACCTGTTCTTTTATAAATCTTGTGGGAATTTTCAATGCTCTCTACCTTAATAGGCCCCGAAGACCTGACTTTCTCAAACTGCAACACTCAATGAGTGAATACTGTAGTTTGATAAGCTGCAATGGCACTTGGAAGTAACTCTGAACGTGATTTGAGCCTAGCCAAGGGTTTAGTCTAGATGTGATTAAAAAGCTAAAATGTTAAATACATATACAGTGTGTTCAGAACGTTTTCAGACCCCTTCACTTTCTATACTCTGGATACATTTGCCATTTTTGCCCCTCTACATTCAATAACTCATAACAACACAGTGAAAAACATGTTTTCAGAAGGACATGCAAATTTATTAATCATTAAAAACTGAAATCTCTCATTCGTAGAAATATTCAGACCATCAATTCAGTATTTTGTAGCAGCAGTTCCAGCTTTGAGTCTTCTTAGACAAGCTTTGCACACGTGGATTTGGGCAGTTTCTCTCATGCTTCATGGCAGATCCTCTCAAGCCCATCATATTGGATGGAAAGTGTTTGTAAAGTGCCATCTTCAGGTTACTCCACAGAGACTTGTCCCAAAGCCACTCCAGCTTTGTTCTGACTGCATGTTTCAGGTCATTGTTGTGCTGAAAGGTGAACTATTGCTCCACTCTAAGGTCACGTGCACGCTGGAGCAGGTTTTCATCAGGTACCTCTCTGTATTGGGCTGCGTTTATTCCTCCCTCAGTTCTGACAAGTCCCCCTGTCCCTGCCAGTGAAAAGAACCTCTATAGCATACTGCTGCATCCACCATGCTTTACTGGAGGGATTATATTAGGCAGTGCCTGCTCTCTGCCAGACATAGTGCTGGGAGTTCTGCCCAAAGAGTTAACATTTTTGTCTCATCAGACCTGAGAATATTTCCTTGTGCTCTCAGTGTTCTTTAAATGCCATTTGGAAAACTCCAAGTGGGCTGTCGTATGCCTTTTTCTCAAGAGTGGCTTTCTTTGTCTGCCATATACACCTGATTAATGGAGTGCTACCAACAAGTTCTCCCATCTCGGCACAGAAGTTCTGATTCATTGCATTCTTGGTCACCTCCCAGATGAAGGTCCTTTTTACCCGGTTACCGAGGTTTGGCAAGACAGCCCACACTAGGAAAAGTCCTGGTGGTTCCAAACTTCTTCCAATTCATAATTATTGAGGCTGCTATGCTCATGTGAACACTCAAAACTTTAGAAATAGTTTTACACCCCTGCCCTGATCTGTGCCCTACTATAGTTTGATTGCAGCAGTCTATAGAGAGTTCTTTGGAGTTTATGGCTTGTTTTTTGTTCAGATATGCCGTGTGAATTGTGGAACTTATCTATACAGGTAAACATGTGCCTTTCTAAACGATGTCCAGTCAATTCAGTTTTCCATAGGTGGACTCCAATAAAGTTCTAAACACATCTCAAGAGGAATTAAAGCAAGCAGAGTGAACCTGATGACAATCTGGAGTGCCACAGCAAAGGGTCTGAATGCTTCTATGAATGAGAGATTTCAGGTTTTGATTTGTTATAAATTTGCAAACCTTTCTGGAAATGTGTTTTCACTTTATCAATATGTAATGTAGGTTGAGGGGTCAGAAATAGCCAGTTTATCCATTAAATGTAATTTACTACTACAGTGCATCCAGAAAGTATTCACAGCACATCACTTTTTCCACATTTTGTTATGTTACAGCCTTATTCCAAAATGGATTGAATTCATTTTTTCCTCAGAATTCTACACACAACACCCCATAATGACAACGTGAAAAAAGTTTACTTGAGGTTTTTGCAAATTTATTAAAAATAAAAAAACTGAGAAAGCACATGTACATAAGTATTCACAGCCTTTGCCATGAAGCTCAAAACTGAGCTCAGGTGCCTCCTGTTTCTCCTGATCATCCTTGAGATGTTTCTGCAGCTTAATTGGAGTCCACCTGTGGTAAATTCAGTTGATTGGACAGGATTTGGAAAGGCACACACCTGTCTATATAAGGACCCACAGTTGACAGTTCATGTCAGAGCACAAACCAAGCACGAAGTCAAAGGAATTGTCTATAGACCTCCGAGACAGGACTGTCTCGAGGCACAAATCTGGGGAAGGTTACAGAAACATTGCTGCTGCTTTGAAGGTCCCAATGAGCACAGTGGCCTCCATCATCCGTAAGTGGAAGAAGTTCGAAACCACCAGGACTCTTCCTAGAGCTGGCTGGCCATCTAAACTGAGCGATCGGGGGAGAAGGGCCTTAGTCAGGGAGGTGACCAAGAACCCGATAGTCACTCTGTCAGAGGTCCTCTGTGGAGAGAGGAGAAACTTCCAGAAGGACAACCATCTCTGCAGCAATCCACCAATCAGGCCTGTATGGTAGAGTGGCCAGATGGAAGCCACTCCTTAGTGAAAGGCACGTGGCAGCCCGCCTGGAGTTTGCCAAAAGGCACCAGAAAGACTCTCAGACCATGAGAAACAAAATTCTCTGGTTTTATGAGACAAAGATTGAACTCTTTGGTGTGAATGCCAGGCGTCACGTTTGGAGGAAACCAGGCACCGCTCATTACCAGGCCAATACCATCCCTACAGTGAAGCATGGTGGTGGCAGCATCATGCTGTGGGGATGTTTTTCAGCGGCAGGAACTGGGAGACTAGTCAGGATAAAGGGAAAGATGACTGCAGCAAAGTACAGAGACATCCTGGATGAAAACCTGCTCCAGAGCGCTCTAGACCTCAGACTGGGGCGACAGTTCATCTTTCAGCAGGACAACGACCGTAAGCACACAGCCAAGATATCAAAGGAGTGGCTTCAGGACAACTCTGTTAATGTCCTTGAGTGGCCCAGCCAGAGCCCAGACTTGAATCCAATTGAACATCTCTGGAGAGATCTTAAAATGACTGTGCACCGACGCTTCCCATCCAACCTGATGGAGCTTGAGAGGTGCTGCAAAGAGGAATGGGCGAAACTGGCCAAGGATAGGTGTGCCAAGCTTGTGGCATCATATTCAAAAAGACTTGAGGCTGGAATTGCTACCAAAGGTGCATCGACAAAATATTGAGCAAAGGCTTGGAATACTTATGTACATGTGATTTCTCAGTTTTTTTATTTTTAATCAATTTGTAAAAACCTCAAGTAAACTTTTTTCACATTGTCATTATGGGGTGTTGTGTTTAGAATTCTGAGGAAAAAAATGAATTTAATCCATTTCGGAATAAGGCTGTAACATAACAAAATGGGGAAAAACTGATGCGCTGTGAATACTTTCCGGATGCACTGTATTAAACTGTGCAGAAAGTGAAGGGGTCTGCATACTTTGTGAATGCACTGTACGCCCAGGAGCTGTTATTTTGCAGCATTTACTGCATTATCTTAAAATGAAGTCTAGCACAATAACACACTACAGGTATTTAAAGCCAAGACAATTCAAATAGTACATCTAAGAATGACATCTTATTCCTGCCACAATTATAATCTCTAAGGTAAGAAGTAGCAAGAAGCAATGCTAAAAATTATTTTTATTATGCAAAAGGTCACTTATCAACCAGGCAAAGCTATACTTGCATTGACTATGGAAAACAAATACCATGGAGCTAAATACACAAACTGAACAAAAGAAACAGTACTAACAATCTGTTTTGATCAAAGATGATTTTCATTACTAAAGAACTATAATACTAGTGTTTTAAATTTCATTAGTCATTTTTATGTATTTATTTGTGCCATAACCTGTGGTGCAATACCTTATTAGCTATTTTGAAATGGGTGTACATGCATGTATGTGTATGTATGTGGGTGCAGATGTATGTACGCGTGTGTGTATATGTATGTCTATATACATATATATATTGTTAATTATTCTTGTAATTTGTGAATGTTGGCAATTAATTTTGTTGTACTTTGTGCAATGACAATAAAGGAATCTAATCTAATCTAATAAAGGTATCTAAAAGAAATTGCCCAAGTCCTCCTCATTCTGTCCACAGTTAACCCAGTCCAGTGTTTGTGGAATGACTTCATGTTTACTCGTCATCAACACTTTTCAAGGAATTTGAGAGAACTCGAATGGTTGTATAAATAAGAATGGTCTAATAGGTGTCCAGTGTTGCTGCACAAACCCATAGATTGAGCTCCTCACGAGGTTACCACTATGCAATAAAGCAGGGGCTGGACATTGAATAGTTATGATATTCCAGTTTTGCATTTTTGATATATACAGTTGATATTGTTTCCCACCCACAGCTGTATATTCTGAAACAAGACATGAAAGATGGCTATTTTAACAGTAGGAAACATTTTTATTTCAAAATATGGAGTCTGGTACATGATGGACATTTAAATGCATGTATGTTTGAGGCATAATTTCTATGGCAGACTGGACTTTATTGTTGTTTTATTGTGATCATTGTTGCAGCACCAGTTGACCATCCACTATCTACCTACATGCCAGGGGTAGATGGCCTTCTGCTCTGCAGTGCATCAGGACTGAGCTTTCTTAGCAATATTGCCATATCATATAGGTCATAATTATTACATTAAAGTGTTTATTAAAACTAAAGCATGCTAGAAATGGGTAAAGAAAGGGAAAATGTAAAGGATGAATAAATAAATGTTTGTAAAAAAAAGGTGCTGCCACTGTGGGTCACCCGGGTGACTTGCACTCTTGCCAGTCTCACACACAGCTCCATCTTTCACATCCTCACAGTGATCATCTCTTCACAACAGTCCTTTAAGCTTGAGATGGCTTTATGATGGCTCTGCTGTGGTCTCTTTTTGCAAATTCCCAGAATCATTAAGACTTTCACTTGCAATGGAGACAGCAGGCTAGAACTCCCCAAAGTGGCTTCTGGCTTTCCATTACCCCTAATAGCCATTAAAGAGTCAGATTTTGGACCCGCTTCTTGCTGAAGAAGTCCTGCAGGTCCTTTGCTTAAGAAGTACAACACTGGATGAATGTTTCTTGATTGGCACTTTCCTGTTTTGTGCTACAGAGTGTTCCACCTTCTTGTTATTCATCTGTGACCTTTCTCCTGTAGTCAGAAGATCAGGTATTCCTGGTATCTGCCATGTTGCCTTCACTCTAGTGGTATATTAAATTAGTCCTCCAAGGTAGCAGGCTATCTACCTGCAGTAGTGCAGACTCCTGGGTCAATCAGTACATTTACAGGGCTTATCTAACTCTGATGGTGCCATTTTTCTCACACTGCTTTGTCAGCTAACATTCACATTGGCAGTGTGTATCATGTTTACCTTTTCCTCCCATGGGGCTTTGCTTCAGTCTTGTGCAACTTCTTCCTCAGGACAACCAATGGCAATTAGGCAAACCATCACACCCACTATTTTTTTTTTTTAAAGATCTTTCTTTGTAATGAAGATGTAGTATACAAAAGAAATAATAAAGTAACTTTTCATTTATTTCCTTGAATTGACCAATAAAATAACAATGACACACTTTTTTTTCTTTAAAGGTCATGGTTATGTCACCTGCAGACATAGTGAAAGTGCGGCTCCAGACTCAAACTCAGCCATATCGCTCAAGTAATGCTGCAGGAATACCAAAAGCAAAATACAGAGGCCCTCTGCACTGCATGATGACAATTGCCAAGGAGGAAGGATTTTTCGGACTCTATAAGGGGGCCTCTGCACTTATTCTGAGAGATTGTCCTTCATTTGCAACATATTTTCTGACTTATGCTGTATTTTGTAAATTGTTGACTCCGACTGGCCAGAATCATCCAGGTAACTGTAATATTATTTAATAATAATAATTCTTTACATTTATATAGCACTTTTCTCATAACTCAAAGCGCTTTAGTGAGTGGGGAGCCACTTTAACCACTGCTAATGTGTAGAATCCACCTTGATGACAGATTGGCAGCCATTTTTGCACCAGTATGCTCACCACATATTACCAGTTAGGTGGTGAAGTGGTGAGAGAGACAGCCAATTAGAGACAAGGGATGATTAGGGGGGCCAGAATGACCAGGGGCCTCATGCATAATGCCGTGCGTAGAATTTGCACTATAACATGATGTGAGCACAAAAGCGGAAATGTGCTTGCGCACAAAAAAATCCAGATGCATAAATCTGTGCGTTTGCCAACTTTCATGTTCTTCCGCAACAAAAATCCTAGTCAGCGTGAAAAGTAACGCACATGCATGCGCCTCCTGTCCCGCCCCGTCTCCTCACAGAATTACGCCTCTTTGAGTATGCCAATCAATATAAATAGCCCTTAAGATCAGCCTTCTGTGAAATGACAATGGCAAAAGTACGAGGGAAAATAGAAGAATTTCAGCGAATACCAAGTGGAGGCAAAGAAAAACGTACTATTTGTTGGTTTAAACAGTGGTATAAACAACAAAAGGAAATTGATCAAATGACATAGCATTTCGGAGAAACTCAAATTCACAAAGTTGCACAGTGCCGAAATAAAAAAGAAGTTGTCACATATCAAAGTTGCTGTGAAAAGGTGAGTCGTAGCCCATTGTCTGAGTGTCATATGAAAGCTTATTAGGGTATAGAGAAAACAAAATAGGCACGCAGTGGGGAAAAAGCACAAAATGACAACTTTAATCTCGAAATTTCCACTTTAATCACGTAGTTTATTTTGTCATTAAAGTAGAACATCATAAAGTTCACCTTAAAATCGTTTAATTTACTAGTTTATCAAATCCCATCGTAACTAAAGTAGCACGTTAAATGCTTTGTTTTCTATTTGATCTTCTATGTGCTCTGTGTGTGTGAATCATTATGTGCTTCTTAAACGGGCTTTCTCTTCCTCTGACAGGACGCAGAATCCATTACATTCGTGTTATTACAGCTCTCTGAATAATTAAAATACTGAGAAGTATACGTGATACCATTTTCATGATGATAGGAGTTAAAATATGTTATTAAATATGGGAACACTGTGGCAAAGTGATTGTTCATGTTTCACGTAAGATGCTTGCTGTGCCATGTGCGACCTTCGATGAAATACTTCATTACAGAAGTACTGTCTATTTCAAACGTACTAACCCCCAATTCCTGACCTTACTTTTCTTTCTCCAAATACCCAATTGCCACACAATTAGCTCTGTAATAGATGTTAAGCCATCTGTAAGCTTAGAACGCTAATTCTTCAAAACTTTTAAGGAACATTGAAATATCTTCGTAAGGTTTAATTATTCTATCCATCTATCCTTCCAATGTCGTGTCAGCCACAGCAAGAATGCAGCGCGAGGCAGGAACAATCCGTGAACGAAGTTCCAGCTCCCGGCCAGCGCTGCGGCATTGTGTAGTTGAAGTTAAAGTTTTATCTGTATAATATAATAAACATATTTTGCTGCATTTCATCTTAAAAATGATATCGTCATCATATGTAAATACACACTTTATAAAGTGGCTCAGGTTGTGCAATATTATAACTGTATTGCAAGTTTACAGTGAGGTAATTGTACAAGGTCAGTACAGGAAAGACTCTGAAGCGTTTGTCGGATGAGAGCAGTTCAAATAGCGAATGGCTGAGGCAGTGTGTGCTTGATGCTGTATACCAATAATTCTCTTTCTGATCAGTTGCTATACAGCTGTGATTCACACTCAGATACAGTGATATAAATATTCCGAATGGTACAGTGAGAGTAATATGGAAAAAGATGATCCGATGTGGCAACCCCTAATGCGAGCAGCTAAAAGAAGAAGAAGGTGCAGTGAGAGTAACAATGCTAAAGCAGTTATGGTATTTGGAATAGTTTGACCATTCTGTGGACCACTATATTGTTACAGGTTAATTACAATAAGATGCATTAAACTAATAAGCAATATGCGGTTAATTTCAATGTATTTATAAAGCCGCGTCAGGGATGTGGATCCTGAAAAGAAAGATAAACCACACAGGAACAGTAGCACTGATTTGACGCTGGGTGCCTCCAGTCTGAAAAACCGAGCAGAGAACTTACATATGACAGGGTATGTCCTACTGTGGAAAGTTTAGGTTTTATACATTGTGGAAACGTTCTTGTGCAACATTTCTGTGCGTACACACCGTTTATACATGAGGCCCCAGGTCATGGTGGACAATTAAGCCTGGACATCAGGGTACACCCTACACTTTATGAAGGATGCCAGGAGATCTTTTATGACCGTAGAGAGTCAGGACCTTAGTTTTATGTCTCAACAGCTCCATTTTTACAGCAGTGTCCCAGTCACTACACTAGGGCATTGGGATCCACACCCAGGCCAAAAGGTACGTGCCCCTTGCTGGCTTCGCCAACACCTCTTCCAACAGCAACTCAAGCTTTTTGTAGATGATCTCCCATCTAAGTACTGGCTGGGCCCGAACATTCATAACTTCAGGTGTAACACCTCCTCTAAATTGCATGTGGCATAGCTGCTGGTCATTTCCATTGTGATTTACTGCCCCACAGATGGCCAAGCGTTTAGCGCTGCTGCCTCCCAGCCTCAGTGTCCCAAGTTTGAGTTACTGTCCAAGTGGACTTTGCATGTTCCACATGTATCCTGGTTACCTTCTACATGTCATGTAGGTGCACGATAGATTAAGGGGTTCATTGAAACTAGAACGTCTTCAAGTGAACATGTCCTGCGAAGCTGATTCATGGATGGCTGTGGTAAAATGAGTCAAGGCGGTGAGTTAATTGTTTCCCTTATGTGTTTTAATCGATTTTTAGCACAATTCACACCAGTGTGAGGTGTGCATATGAAAGCGTGAACTTGTTTAATTGACAGTTAACATGGAGCGGCACAGTAATTGGCAGGCACTGACTTGAGTTAAAGGTAACGGGTTACAGCAGGTAAAGACTAAATCTTTGTAGCAAAATGAAAGTTTTGTGTGAAAGAAGAACTCAATCGCTTGTGGGCAAGGTAAGCAGGCAGAGGACGGGAAGGGCAGCATCAGCCATGTGGTTGACTGAGAAAGAGCAGGACCGAGGGCTGCGTAGAGGTTTTGGGTTGTGCTCTAATTCCCTGAGCAATGGAGCAGACAAGATAGGGAGACACCACAGGAGCTGGCAGACTGCGGAAGGGGCAAGACATGGTAGCATCGGTAGAGAGGCAAGGAGCCCTGGGAGCTGTGGCAACTCAAAGGTGGTGGACTGGGATGTGGCAGGCTGTATTGTTGTGACTCCTATTGTCCTGACATAGACAGCAAGAGCGAAAGAGTGAAAGGGTTACCTCTTAACTGGGATGCTTTTAAAGTGTGTTTTGGATTTGTCTGTTTGTTTGTTTGTTTGTTTTAAGGTATGTAGATTATTATTTATTATTATTAGATTACATTTATTTATTGACATTATTTATTTGACTTCACCTTTGTGCACTTTAAATTCTCGTGATCTTATCTCCATACTGTTACATTTTTTCTCAAAAAAATTTAAAAAGTGTTGCATTTTTTGGATTGAAAAATTATGTTTATATTAAATGTCATCTTTCTAATGTAAAATGTGCAAAACACAAAGTACAGGAGTGAAGAAAATCAGAAAAGTAGAAAGTATAATACTGATAGAAATAATAATAAAAATGCTGAATAATTATAATAAGAACAGCACACTGCATGTGTGTGTGACACGAGCGTCACTTTCAGATTCCCAGAATCACTTTTGGTTTCACTGTTTCAATTTCACCGTCTGAAGACAGATTCACTTCGTCATCACTGTTGATAAGAGGCATTTCTTACGAGGTGCCATTATGAAGCTAGGAGAAGACACGTGTATACCGTTACCCAAGTAACACTAACGCTGTTGGCACTTTTACAGCCTGACTAATCCTTGTGTCTAATGCTTACGCAAGACACGTCTAAACCATTGCATGAGCGATACTTGGGACTAAGGCTTTTAGCTCTGTTTTTATAGCTTGAGTGATGTGATGCTCGGGTCTAACACTAATGAGGTTAATAAACTGCCATTCTTTTGATTTTAAAGTTCTGCTTGTCTGCACACATGCCCTGGTCCATCGAGATTATGCCAGTGTTTAGATATTACAAAGAGTCCATGGCTGTGGGTACCAGGCCAGCAGCAGCCTTTTCTTTTTTCTTGGTTTAACTTCAGTAACCATTTTGAATACCTATTTCTCTTTATAATAATATAATAATTCCATCCATTTTCCAACCCGCTATATCCTAACACAGGGTCACGGGGTTCTGCTGGAGCCAATCCCAGCCAACACAGGGCGCAAGGCAGGAACAAATCCCGGGCAGGGCGCCAGCCTACCGCAGAATATAGTTCTTTACATTTATCACACTTTTCTCACTACTCAAAGCACTGTGCAAACTCTAGGCAGGGAGGACCCAGGATCCGAACCCTTATTCATTATTCACTGTTCCCTTTTTAGGGTAGGATATACCTTGTGATATTGTTATAGCCTTCCTTATCATGCTTTTTGTCCCACTAGATAGGTGTCTGCCATGCACAAGCTGTTATGTAGGCAGAAATTCTCAATGTTGTTAATCTGTTTTCCCCACAGAATGGGCTGGAGTACTGGTGGCAGGGGGCTGTGCCGGTATGTGTGCGTGGTCATTATCCACTCCCATGGATGTAATCAAGTCTCGGATGCAGACTGATGGCATTACAAAGAAGCGATACAGAGGTGTGATCCACTGCATCACAGACAGTGTTAAGAATGAGGGAATTAAAGTGTTCTTTAAAGGCCTCGGCTTGAACTGCCTTCGCGCCTTCCCGGTCAACATGGTGGTATTTGCAACTTATGAACTACTGTTGAAGATCCTGAGGTAGGCAGCAAAGATGAAGACGAACATAACAACATGGAGTTCCAATTGACTTCTCTGTTATATATAGTATGTAATGAATTATGACCTGGGACCTAAATTGGAAAGGATTTATTTATATGTGACTTTAATGCTGCTAAAATCTACATTCTTTATGGAGGAACAAAATATCTGCAATTATATATAGAGACCCTACTACTTTGCTATCGAGAGATGTATTAATTGCAGACGTGGAGATAGGCACATTGATTTTAACTTTAATTATATATTACACAGGTTTATATGAAGATTATCAACTGTTTGGCTTTAAGAAATCATTATATTTAGTAACACTTGGTAAAACATAAGCAGTGGATTATCTCTGCTAATTTAAAGTACACTGCAATTTGAAATTCATTTTGACAGGCCTACATGACACAATACTTGAGGCAATGTATGCAAAGCTTAGCAAAATCATGTAAAAAGCATTATCTGCAGCCTAACTGGTGTCTGCAGATTATCTTTCACTTCCCTGGAACGAAGCTTTATGAGGTTTGTTTCAGACCCATCAGTAGTAATAAAGGGCTGAGGCAGGCTTTTGCCATGTCCAAAGTTTTTCATTTCATGTCATATGAGAGCAAGATACTTCATTGCAAACTGATTAATCATATTATTTCAATAGGGATTTGTAATTAAGTTGATTTAAATGAGTAGGTAGAAAATGTTGCTGCTTAAAGTACAGATATTTGTGAACAAACATCGAAACAATCAATTATACAAACAATAAATCGGGAGTGGTCTCTCCTAGGCTTACTCGTATACTCAGATATGGGGATGGACATCTGAGGAGTAAACCGCAAGACAATGATTATATTTTTATATTATGTACATGAAATAACCATCAACAACAAGTCAAATCAAATTAATAATATATTGAACAATTATTATAAAAGTAAAGTTGAATAAATCAGACTCTGCAGCTGCATGAATAAAAGGTAAAGTACCACTTCCGGTTAACGGAAATACCCCAAAAGTTTATAGAAATCTACGTTTTGTACTTAATACTTGTATGCAAAATTTGGTTGACTGAAGTGAAAGCATACTCAAGTTATCGTGTTTACATACACACACACAGACACATAGACATAAATGGTATTTTCGGAGTCAGGGTGGTCTAAAACTTAAAGATTCATCAAAATCTCGAAATGGAGTTTTTGGAGGATTCCAATACTTTCCCTGTTCTTTGTATACGAGAAAGTCAGGGAGGTCTAAAATGTTAATTCATCAAAATCTATCTTACAATACTTTCCCTATACTTCGTATACAAGAAGGTAAAAATTGAACATGGACTGAACAAATTGTGTTTGGTTAGCTAAATAACGTTATCCAGCAACCTGGGTCTGACTCATCTTTATCTGTGTGGATTTACACATTGTCCCTGTTGTTCACACAGGGTGTCTCCACCAACTTCAGTTTCTTCCCACATTCTAAAGACATGTCATTTAAGGTAACTGGTAAATCTGATGGATTGAATTCCTATCTAGGGTTTGACATTGTAAATAAGACTCTGGCCTATGATAAGTGGATACAGGAAATAGAAGGATGATTGGATTTTAAGATAAAGACAAAGAGGAATGGCTTCACTGGTGGCTGTCTCACCAGTCTGCATCTGTGCTTTTTTATTAGGTATGGCTATTAAGTAGAAAGACTGGACTACTGTGGATCAAACCACATCACGCAGGCAAGAACTAGGCGGGGGACATTAACCGTGGACAAGCATAAACAAGCCCTGCAAGTTTCAAGCACGTCGTGTTATTAATTTGCTGTCAGGCATTGCTTGAAGTTAACAAGTTTTTTCTTGCGAGTCAGAATGAAAATCGGGCAATGTATCAGTTTGAAAGTTTTGGCTAAAAGGAACAAAATGACTACCAAATCTTTTCAGATGACAACTCATGTTAACTGGGAAGAATTCATGTCACATGTGCATGACACAAGTGGCACAAAAGAGTTTCTGGAGTTTGAGAGGATGTTGAAGATGAATAGATGCTCAGGATGCCCATGCATTCATTTCAAACACCAACCAGACTGTGCAAAAAGTTGAAGAATGTGTTCAAAATGATTGATGACCCAGCGTCAGAGGGATCGCACAAATAAAACAATCTGAACATGAAAAAAGTCTGTTCAAAAGTTGTCCCAAGCTACCAACCCAAAAAAAAACAAACTGCAAGCACATTTGTGGTGACATTTTGGGGCAAACAGAAACAAACCAAACTTTTTTAAAAAAAAGTCATCACTTGCAAAGAGACCTGGAGCTTCGACTACAATCCTGAGATGAAACGACTGTAAGGTCATTGGTAAACACCCTCACCACCAAGGCAAGTCCTATTCAAGGCCATGTTGATTGTTTTCTTTGACATTAAGGTTGTATTTTTGGAAGACTGGGTTCCAGATTAAGCAACAGTGAGCCAACACCACTACAATCAGGTTACGAAAGAAAGAAAGAAAGAAGCCACAGTTGTGGGAAAATGGTTTCATCCTTCACCAGGACAATGCACCAGCCCTCTCGGCTGAGAATCGCTTTGCAGTGCTTGCACACCCTCCCTACTCACCAGGCACGGCTCTGTGTGACTTTTTTTCTTTTCCCTAAAGTTGAGTCTACATTCACGGTAACCCATTTTGAGTCATTTTCTGAGGCAAAGAAGAAAACAAAGGATGCGTCTAAGACAACTGATTAAAGAGAAGAGCAAGAGCACGGCTTTGATCAGTGGAAGATGAAAATGAAGCAGTGTGTAGAAGCAGGAGTGGAGTGTATTGAAGGAATTGAAATGTTATCTTTTCTTCATTAAAACTAAGTTCTAGCATCAGTCTCATTATTTAATGGCCACCCCTTGTATTGACCATTTGCTATTTTTTTTTTTTGGAAATGAAAACAAATACAGTTCGGAATTTTCAGTCAATGACCTGTGATAAGCAAAAGTGAAAAAATTACTTAAGTACATATAAGAGAGTAAAAAGCCTCCAGTGTTGTTTGAGATAAAACCCAATGATTGTTGTTGCCTTATTAAACTTTAGGAACAGGCTTGTGATTGTGAAATTTAGGCAGAAAAAAGGCCAGTTTCCACATGAGGCTTCTAGGATAAAGATTGACAACCTCTGAAATACAACAAAAGCACTGCAGTCAATTAAAAAAAAAAATTGCAACTAACCACAGAAGCAGTTGATTAAAGAAGAGGGTGCTGCTGTGCCACATCATTTCATGGACTTTTTCATTTGTGGTATTCTAGGTCTTTAAAAATAGATTTCCTCATTGAAACTGCACACTGATTGTGTCCATTTTTCTTCTACCCATACATATATTTTCTGACACTTGTATGAGTCCGGGTCGTGGGGGCAGCAGACTAAGCAATGATGCCCAGTCATTCCTTTTCCCCACCACCTCTGCCAGCTCCACTGAGGGGATACTGAGGCGCTCCCAGGCCAGCTGAGAGATATAATCTCTCCAGCATGTCCAGGGTCTCCATCGGTGTCTCCTCCCAGGTGGACATGCCAGAGAGACCTCCTCAGGGAGGCATCCTAATCAGATGCTGGAATCACCTCAACTGGCTCCCTTCATTTCGAAGCTGCGGCTGTACTTTGAGCTGCTCCTCTCACGCCATCTCTAAGGCTGAGTCTGGACGCCCTGCAAAGGATACTCATTTCTGTGACTTGTATCCATGAACTAGTTCTTTCAGTTTCAGTCACTAGCCAAAGCTCATGACCATACAGTCTTTTACTCCTGTTCCAAAATCTAGCCAATTGGGATAGTATGTTGCCTTATTTATCTTAAAATATATTTTTGAACTACTTGAATATAAAATGTGGCAATTTTCTACCTACTTAAGGAAAAAAAATGAACTGGCTAAAATGTTCCCAGTTATTCAGTTACAACCATTTATACTGAGCGACATTTTCAGGGTCATTCTTAATTTTGATGGTGTGCCAGGTGAAAATTATTCTTTTTCTTAAATCATTTTAAAGCCAATCCCCGTTTCTTAATATTTTGAGATATTCTTACTCACAATTCATGAAAAGAATCTATGAAAGGACAGAATAAAATATTTCAGAGTAGTTTAAGTCCCTTACTCTATATCCTTTAAGGTCAGGCCCTTCTTTAATTTCCATAAGGCCATCGTCATTTTGACTTTAAAATCTCAGAGTGGATTTCCTTTACCATGTCAATAAAAGTCAAGCACAATGACACCTTTTATTGGCTAATTAAAAAGATTACAATATGCAAGCTTTCGAGGCAACTCAGGCCCCTTCTTCAGGCAAGATGTAATCACATTTTGCCTGAACTACATCAGGGTTACATCTTGTCTGAAGAAGGGGCCTGAGTTGCCTCGAAAGCTTGCATATTGTAATCTTTTTAGTTAGCCAATAAAAGGTGTCATTTTGCTTGGCTTTTCTCTACATTCACAATGGATAACATGGTATAACACTCTAGTACTTTATCATGTCTAAAAGTCATCTTCACATTTTTTCCAATTACTATAAGGTAATTTTAGAAATTACAAAATTCTGGTCAACTGCGCGCATATCATAGGAGGGTAAATCAATTCACAGGATGCTAGTTTGGTTGTGGTGCTACTGGAGTGCTACCTGCACTGACACAGGTAAACTTTATGGATTCTTTATTATTACTTGAAGGACAAAATTTACATGGCAAAGTATATTTCCTCTTATCAGGTAAAAGATGAACATATAGTTTTTACTTTTTAACTTAAAAAAGGATCTATACTCCATACAATAAAATGATACAACAGAGTTCAGAAATCAAAAGCTAGTTTTCTTGGAGTCATGAACTGTCTGATAACGTCGTCAGTCACCTGCTTGCGTCTTTCTTGGTGTGCTGCTATTAGGGGCTGTAAGATATCTATGAGGTATTTCTTCAGTTCGCCTGTTAGAAGCGCTCCACTTGAGTAATCCTAGGAGGAAACAAATGGAATGCACGACATTCATCTTACATTCTTTAACTGTGATTAAAAAATTACTTTTATCTCTAGCTGCTTGTAAGTAAGGAAGCAGCTCTACTAAAACCGGGTGTTATGGGTTTCATAACGTTAAACAAAATTCATTTTGTAATTAAAGGCATATTTAGTTCCCCTCCATTCAAACATTTTAACATTTAGAAACTTTCCATGCCGAAGAATGCAGAGTAAATATATCGCTAGCTATACATATTGCTAACAAGAAACAAGTTAGTACCCTGGGTGCATTTCCTTCCTTAAAGAATTACTGAGATCAATACCGACCTTCCTGATTTGTTCTAGTTTTTCATCATCTTCCAGGAAGAAAGTCAAATACATGAAGGAGACATCAACATCTGTGTTTCCACCATACTTTCTGTGTTCCTCAATTGTGTCTTTACCGCCCGAGAAAGCGTGTTTGTTAATCTGTAGGTACAAAGTCAAGATTGCCAATAATTTATTTCTTTTGCTTCAGAATTAAAGTTTATATACACTACTCATATAAATGAAGTGAATCATCACGGTCTAACACCAAGTCAGTTAATCTTCTGGGATATCCAACTGTCCAGTTAGGAAGCAGAAGTGATTATAAATCAGCTTTACCTACTTTGCTGCAAATGAAAGTGCAAACAGGGGCACTGGAGTGGCAACAGCAAGGCAGCCCCCAAAAAGAGAATGGTTGTGCAGGTGGTGACCACAAACAATCGCACTCTCCTTATCTTTCCTGACTGATTCTTCTCTAGTTTTGTGTTTTGCTAGTGTCCTTCTCACTACTGGTAGCATGAGGCCGTACCTGCAGCCCATTAAAGTTGCACAGGTAGTCCAGCTCCTCCAGGATGGCACATTCATATGTGCTGCCACAAGAAGATTTGTATGGTTTCCCAGCACAGTCTCAAGAGCATAGACGAGGAGAGCTGGACAATGCCGTAGAAGGGCATCAACCCAGCAGCAAGATCAATATGTGCTCCTTTGTGAGAGGAGGAACAGGAGGAGCACTGCCAGAGCCCTACAAAATGACCTCCAGCTGGCTACTGGTGTGCATGTTTCTAACCAAACTTACTGAGTTCTGTTGAAAGCATGTGAGCTAACGCTAAATATTAACAGCCACAGCTGTTAGTATAACTGTATAAGAGGAAAAGATATTTTAATTATTTAAAATTGCTTCATGAAAACGTAATAGCCTTTTCTCCAGTTTTGATGTTTTTGTCGTGGAATTCTTTTCAACAATAGTTCTTAAATAGCAAAAATCCATTTTTTGAAGTGAAAGGAGTGGGGTGGAATTGACGTTATCCATTGTTGGCTATCTAGAAGTAGGTTTACTCTTCAACGGTCACTTGATGAATTTTGCTAAAAGGTGCTTATTCTGTAGATTATATAACTATGCAGTGGTTAATCATTAATAAAGATAAACAGACCAGCAGCTCGGTGCTAAAAGACATTTGAAACATTTCTAACATCTTGTGGAAGGGATCAAATGGTCAGAGGGCCTTTAATAAAAAAAAAGCCAAAGATAATTATATAGTAAAAGACAAAGTCAATATACTGATCAACACAGCATTAGCTGACAAGCATTCTGAGTTTTCCTGTAAACTGGTGTATTATTAAAAACAGCTCTGGGTGAAAAATAAGTAATATTCCCCTGTTTTGATTTTGTTGTACTCACCTTGTTCTTGATCTGTTTTGCTGTGTCAGTGAGAAAGATGGAGGAGTTGGGGTCACTGGCACTCATCTTGGTCTGAGCTCCTTGGAGAGCAGGAAAAAATGTTGAGTGAAATAGAGCAGGTTTTGAATGGCCAATTCTCGGGGCCACATCTCGGGTCATTCGGAAGTAGGGGTCCTAAAGTAGCAGTACAACACAGGCAATAATTAGATTAGGTTAGATAAACTTTATTAATCTCAAGGGGAAACTCAGATGCATACAGCTACAAAAACATAAAACAACAAGGATACAGACTCACAGGACAGATCATACGACCAGTCAATCAATAAGTAAATAAATAAATAAGCTTATTGAGTACATGGGATGGAAGCACTGAACTGCCTGATAGCAGTGAGCATAAAAGACTCCTAGAAGTGCTTCTTAGCACAAGGTGGTGGGATCAGCCTATGGCTACAAGTGATCCAAGACAGCACCTCCTGGAGGGGATTTTTCACAATGACATCCAATTTTGCCACCATCCTTTTTTTCACAACAGCTTCCAGTGTGTTCAGGGTTCGCACTGTGATGGGGCAGGCTTTCCTGATATGTTTCGGCAGACATTGTGTTTCTTTTGAGCTCAGATTGCTCCCCCAGGACACTGCGGTGTAGAACAACACACTTTATTTTTCTTTAATATAAAGCGGCATGCAAAAGAACACATGACATGCTGGCCTTAGATCATCAGGTAGGGAGGATGATGAGTTACACACATACTGACTCTTGTACAAGAATACTGGAGCCCATTCACCGACCAGCAAAACTGGGAAGAGAGTATGCAAACTCCACACAATTTTTCTCTAGCATTGTTAGGAAGTAGCATTACCCAACAAACAGCAAAAGTCAATTATGCCTGGCATTTACGAGGTGTGGCAGAAAAGTAATGAGACTGATTTTTTATTTACCAAAGTTTTTATTTTTTTCAAACATCAATGTTGTCCCCTTCAAAGTAGTTCCCTTGGGCAGCTACACACCGATGGAGATGTTGTTTCCACTGTTGGTAGCAGCGCTGGAAGTCTTTAAACATTATGGTCTTCAGCATGTCCGTTACACTCTTTTGGATGTTTTCTAGTCCCGAAATGACGCCCTTTGAGGACATTTTTCAGTTTAGGAAAAAGGAAAATGTCACACGGACTGAGGTCAGGTGAATAAGGGGGCTGGGGAACCACAGGAATGCCTTTTGAGGTCAAAAATTCTGTTATGGAGAGGGCAGTTTTTCTGCACCATTTTGGCACAATCCTTTCGCATGTGCAAATGTTCAGTCAAAATTTGATGAACAGTAAATCTGCTCAAATTTAATTGTTCACTCAACATTCTTAATGTTAAACGACGGTCTGATCTCACAAGAGGGTTCACACGTTTGATGTTTTCATTGGTTTTCGAAGTTGAAGTCCTCCCTGAACGATGTTCATCTTCAACGTGTTTTCTGCCTTCCAAAAATGATTTGTGCCAACGAAAAACTTGAGCTCGGGATAAAGAATGTTTGCCATAGGCCTGTTTTTACTTTTCAAACGTCACACTTGCCGTTCAATGGCACAACGTTGCTCCAAATTCCGCTGTTCCATTTTGCGTGACGCACAACCAAAACACAACTTCGCTAATAGCAGTCACAAAAATCACGTAGTTAATGGAAGGAGTTGAAACTCGCACTGAGCTATGGGAGGGTACTGATACACGTGCTCTATCAAGGACAACAGCGCAGCGTTGCCAGATCGCTTGCAGTGTTGCCAGTCTCATTACTTTTCTGCCACACCTCGTACATTCATGAATTGAAAAACCCAGTTCACAATGGTAACGTATTCAGGTAGTTCCAGTGGTTTTACACTGGACAAATACCCCTGCCATTCAGATTCCCATCCTTTCAAAAGAATAATGTTTGAATATGGCATGCTGGTTTGATGCCAAAGGATTCTGTGTGCAGAATAATTTGGATAATGCCTTATACTAGTTAAGCCAGTCTAGAAAGGTCAATGTAAAAGTCACTGAAGCAAAGTTATGGAAACTGAAATATTATGTAATACTGAATCTGCTTTTACAGTAGAATACTTGGGGACTTTGGAAAAAACAATATCCCATGAAAATATTCTAAATAGAGAAACATTGAGTGTGTTTTAAAATCCACTGTAAATGAGAGTCAGGCAGCTGCTTTCAACTCTCCTCTACCGTAATACTTAACAGCAAATTTGAAGAGGAAATAGTGTAGGATTAGTGATGGTTGACAGTTTCTCCTCTTCAGTATTTAACTCACAGGGAGTTACAGTTTACAGATTTATACTTGACAGCTTGGCTAACTCTAAACAGCTGACTTCCTACTTGCTTTATTGTACATTTTGGGATGTATTACTTTGGCACTTTTTCTTATGTAGACATACTTGTGATTTTTTTTCCAATTCAGTCAAATAGTTCATCAAATGAAGCATAAACATTACGAAATGCAAAAAGAAGTATGACATTTCCAGTGTCATACAGGATGCTGGCAGTTTGTGAGTTCTAAAGGTGAGTGAAGACTTTTAACATGCTGATTCATAAACTAATGTCATATACTGTATATACCTGCTGTTTGAGGACTTGTGGATGATACACTATTTTACTACTGTGCGTCTTTATATGTATAAAATAATAAGTTTTAGTTTTAAAAATGTATGATTTCCTGCTGCAACATTTGTCTCTACAGAACTTTTTATACTGTACTTCATTAAACACAACCTGGCCATTAAATCTACTCAGCAAAAGTATGATGTTGCCACTCAACTCCTAGCTGGCTTCAAATGATGCACTACGGTTCCAAAGCAGTTAATGTAAAGGTAGCTTGGTGGAACGGTTTCAACCTGTACCAGTTTGCTATGAACCAGATTGGAGATGGAATGGTTGGCCAACATTACCAAAGGTTAAAACCAAAATAAATATTTAGTAGTAGAACTACATTACTGGCCATCTGTTTACTTAATAAAAATAGATATTTGAATTCATGTATACAGAGAAACTTAAAAGCAGCAGAGAGATGCAGATACCTGATCAATTGCACAAGGAATAAGACACTGGATATCCTTTCGGCCATTGAAGATCTGTGGAAATGAACTGCTGAAGGATGGAGCTGCTTGGATTGCTGGAAAGCTGATCTTTCCTGGAATGCATAATTGCGTAGAAATAAAAATTTACGAGTCAAACCAGTTTGATAATTATTTCATAGTGTGCCTTTCTATAGTAGCCACATTCACAAGGCACTTTGCAAGTACAGAACTGTATTACATTTACTTACGTTTGTTTACTTGCAAGAATGATTTGCTCTACAGCCTTTTAGACAAAACTTTGAATGTTTTGTTTTAGGACAGTTCATTATTAGACTCAAAGTGAATGTTTGTGATGTTCTGCAGAAATTTCTGTTATTATTTTTGGATTTCACCTTGTAGATAAGTGGAAAAACAATGGCTCTTGAAGTTCTATGATCTTACGTCTGTTAATGATTTTTAGATGTTTTGCTGTCCAAATAATTATACTGGTAAAAAGAATCTGTGGGAAAACCACAAGATTATAATTTTACAAAAATTACAGATTGACATGCAACAATAGCCATGTGTAATGTACTGTTGTATAATAAGGAACATGACTGGCATGTTCAGATGAGAATGGAGATCATTGGCCTGAAATAATCAGTTTATAAATTCTGATTAGGGCATCACTCTAAATAATTAGGTGGATCTTATGCAAATAAACAGTTTGCTTATAACCATCTTGGATTATTGTGCATTGTCTTTTTAGGACATTTATTTACAGTTAAAGTCAGAAGTTTACATACAGTGCATCCGGAAAGTATTCACAGCGCATCACTTTTTCCACATTTTTTTATGTTACAGCCTTATTCCAAAATGGATTAAATTATTTTTTTTCCTCAGAATTCTACACACAACACCCCATAATGACAATGTGAAAAAAGTTTACTTGAGATTTTTGCAAATTTATTAAAAATAAAAAAACTGAGAAAGCAAATGTACATAAGTATTCACAGCCTTTGCAATGAAGCTCAAAATTGAGCTCAGGTGCATCCTGTTTCCCCGATCATCCTTGAGATGTTTCTGCAGCTTAATTGGAGTCCACCTGTGGTAAAATTCACACCTGTCTATATAAGGTCCCACAGTTGACAGTTCATGTCAGAGCACAAACCAAGCATGAAGTCAAAGGAATTGTCTGTAGACCTCTGAGATAGGATTGTCTCGAGGCACAAATCTGGGGGAGGTTACAGAAACATTTCTGCTGCTTTGAATGTCCCAATAAGCACAGTGGCCTCCATCATTCGTAAGTGGAAGAAGTTCGAAACCACCAGGACTCTTCCTAGAGCTGGCCGGCCATCTAAACTGAGCAATCGGGGGAGAAGGGCCTTAGTGAGGGAGGTGACCAAAAACCCGATGGTCACTCTGTCAGAGCTCCAGAGGTCCTCTGTGGAGAGAGGAGAACCTTCCAGAAGGACAACCATCTCTGCAGAAATCCACCAATCAGGCCTGTATGGTACAGTGGCCAGACGGAAGCCGCTCCTTAGTAAAAGGCACATGGTAGCCCGCTTGGAGTTTGCCAAAAGGCACCTGAAGGACTTAAAATTCTCTGGTCTGATGAGACAAAGATTGAACCAGGCACCGCTCATCACCAGGCCAATACTATCCCTACAGTGAAGCATGGTGGTAGCAGCATCATGCTGTGGGGATGTTTTTCAGCGGCAGGAACTGGGAGACTAGTCAGGATAAAGGGAAAGATGACTGCAGCAAAGTACAGAGACATCCTGGATGAAAACCTGCTCCAGAGCGCTCTTGACCTCAGACTGGGGTGATGGTTCATCTTTCAGCAGGACAACAACCCTAAACACACAGCCAATATATCAAAGGAGTGGCTTCAGGACAACTCTGTGAATGTCCTTGAGTGGCCCAGCCAGAGCCCAGACATGAATCCGATTGAACATCTCTGGAGAGATCTTAAAATGGCTGGGCACCGACACTTCCCATCCAACCTGATGGAGCTTAAAAGGTGCCGCAAAGAGGAATGGGCGAAACTGGCCAAGGATAGGTGTGCCAAGCTTGTGGCATCATATTCAAAAAGACTTGAGGCTGTAATTGATGCCAAAGGTGCATTGACAAAGTATTGAGCAAAGGCTGTGAATACTTATGTGCATGTGATTTCTCAGTTTTTTTTATTTTTAATAAATTTGCAAAAACCTCAAGTAAACTTTTTTTTACACTGTCATTATGGGGTGTTGTGTGTAGAATTATGAGGAAAAAAATTAATTTAATCCATTTTGGAATAAGGCTATAACATAACAAAATGTGGAAAAAGTGATGTGCAGTGAATATTTTCCAGATGCACTGTACTGTACATTTTAGGATACGAATCCCAATGGTATGTCAAATTTATAGTTTGTCAGTATAAAATCTGTTGGGGGGTTATAAAGTGAGTTTTAAAGAAAACCTCTGACTTCAACGTTGTATACAGTAGTTTAAATCATTAAAGCAAGATGGTCATGACATGCACAGTATATACACAATTTGAAAACTGGGTGATGAAAGTTGTAATGCTATGCTAATTTGACATTTTGGGTAAGTGAAATATGAACACAGCAAAAACAGAAAAGGTCTGGTTTACGTGACAAGACGCCACTGTGCTTACAGAGATCTGAGCTCTCTTCAGTAGCTCATCTGGTTTATTTAAATGAGCTGTCTCCTGGTAAAGAAAATATTATTTGAAAAACAAATAGAAGTAAATCAGGCTTACCAATACAGTCACTATCTGTGAAACCAAAGATTCCCTTCACTTGGTTGAATGTTACATGCTTCTGTATCTTTACCACATTTTTGTAGAATCCGGAGCTTTCTCTGTAAAGTACAATAATTATTTTGTGTTATTTTAATAAATAGCACAGGCAGGTTTCTCTGCATGTCTCAGACGGTGACTATGGAAACTGTAAAAGTTAACAGGGTCCCTTTATTTCGAATAGATAAAATTAGCAATCTAAAATAGAGATTAAAGAAACCATTTTGACATACCCCATGTACTCCAGGTCTGAAAATATAAAAGTTTTGTTCACATCAAACCCACAAGCGATTATATCCTTGCAGTTTTCTATAGCAAATCTGTAGCATTCTTCGATTTTCAAGTCCTTCCACAAATATTTTTCATCATCAGTTAACTGAATGACCAGGGGAACATCAAACACTTCTTGCAACCACCTGGGAGAAACAACATAAGATGTCATGAAAAATGTGCTTACATTAGTGGGCAAGAATATTTTCTGTATATTTTGCGACTCTAAAACCTCCACACAAATCTGATACTTATAAAGCAGATGACTTATATTATTGCATGCTAGCAGTACCATCTTTTTGCTCTAGGACAAATTACGGTGATAATTCATCTAAAAGAGTCTTTTTTGTAACACGCTGTTTGCCACCTTTCAACATTTGAAACTAAGATATTTTAAATTCCGGTCAATGAATGAGAAGTGCTGCGTTTGCCCACGCCCTTAAAGTTCTACTATTTCTATCCTTTAGATATGAAATTTTAATCTCACTTCACAAGACCAGAGTGATCATTTTTATTAGCTGTAGTTTCTGCTATCCTAAAAGTTATTTTTTCTGCTTTAGGTTTCTAAAAACAGTAAATCTTAAAAGCCCACACACTTAATAAACCCAGACTCAGCCAACTTCAAAGGGATGCCCACATAATGAAGCTTAGACAAGTGTAAAGATATCAACTTACTTTGTGAAAATGAATGGAATAAGGTGACCCACATGCATTGATTCTGAAGAGGGTCCTCGGCCAGTGTACAAGTAAAAAGACTTCTTGTTTTCATAGGCGTCAAGAATCTGGTGCATATCTCTAGGAGACAAGAGGTTTTTTGAACAATATCATTATAAGATTACTCCTCAGAAGGACTGGCAAGACTTATTCACAAATTCATTACAGAGCGAGGCATTATTGACATATAAAAAGCAGAAAACAGAAGTTCGTTTAGAAGACATTTACAGATACTGTATGTGTTCATGAGGCCATATTGATGACAGCAGATTATTTTGTTTTGTCACATTAATACAAATGCAGTATGGTGGCTCAGTGGTCATTGCTGCTGCTCTCAGAGCCAATGTTTGGGTCCTGTCCCTGCATCTACTTGCCATTGTTGTGGAGTCTTCACTTTGTGTCTGTACTGGAGTGAGATTTTCTTCAGAAGTTCAGTTCTCCAACCAGAACTCAAAGACACAAACATGCGTCTTTGGTCAATTGTCAGTTTAAATTGGTTCCATGTAAAAGTTTATTGCACTGGGTCCAGTTACGGACTGGTTTTCCCCATCCAGGATTGGTTCCTGCTTCACCCCGTTGAGTCTTTTAATAAAATCCTGGAGCCTTTGAATCGGATTAAGCAAGCTTGAAATTGTATATTATATTCAGGCAGACATTTTTAAAAGGTGTTGTATAATATAAAATGTGGCCAATAAAATTTACCAAACCATCAGGTTTTATTTTGTGGCATTAGTCTCCTTTTTAATCTTTAAATATCACACTGATGATGGAACCACATGAAGAAGGAAAAGAAAAAATCTGATGTGGCCAGCACATGACTTTTTCCTATCTCCATATTTACAAAATGAGTATAAAATACAGGCATGATATGATACCACTACTTCATTTGAAAAATGTTCAACTTTCACAGCTCAAGCTTTGGATTTAACTAAAAAAAAAAATCAAAGGCTTCCTTTCAAATTCCTAATTGTATATTCAAATTTTTTTAATTATATAAATAACCATTTTTATTATATTTTTCCTAGGTAGCATTGGTATTATTCTTGGCTAAAGTTCTGAAGCAGAATGGTGTGTAAGATTACTTGAAGAATGAAGAAAAATAAAATCTTATTATGTATTTTGATGAGCTCCACCACCACATAAGATGTTAAAGACCTAGTTCCACAGCACCTCCTAGTGATGCATCAATGGTATAGTCTCTCACATTGCCTTACAAGTCAGCAAAATATGAATAAGCAAAAAATCAACCTAGCTCCAGGTGTGTTATTAAAAAGGTCAGGCTAAACTAAGAATTGCGTGTATTGTGTATTGTGCCAAGGCTTTTGAACGTCTTTATGAAGTCTTTTATTTCTGACCCCGATTGGACCTATGAGGTTTTCAATTCCACTTGGTCCGGGCAATTTTACTTAGTTGTTGACGTGCCACCTAGAACGTATAAAATTTGTAAGAGCTGGGAGCACATGAAATGTGTCTGCCAAAAGCATTCCAACAACTGAGAGGTTGGATGTCTGTGATCTTGTTTTAAATTGTTTGTAAGTAGGGCGTGACATGCAAATGTCACCATCTCATGGGTCTTGCTTCCAAAGGCTGTAAAGTCTAGTCTCGCTGGACGTCAAAGTGTCTTTCTGAGCAGATCATACCTCGACCCAAGGTTTTTTTTTATTATAATAGATATGTGTGTGTGTGCATGTCTTATATCACAAATGATGTTATATGTTTAGGCTTTTCGTTTAGTACTGAATTTAGTATTTTACTCTGGCTTATTGTCTTTTATTCAATTTAATACTTTGTATCTCCTGTATTTACCTGTTTAGTGTTCTATGCAAAAATATTTGTACCCAATGTTAAATATACCCTGCTGTTTAAATAAGCGACTTTAGCATGGGAAAGGCGCTATATAAATCAAATGTATTACTTTTATTATTAATTTTAATTGACTGCAAGCCATATGTATCATATATGTCTTGTTTTAACATACAGCAGTAGAACATTAGAACAATCATGAGAAGAACAGGCAAACATGTCTTGATGTACTGTACTTACGACCCAAATGACATTCCAGAAATAACAGACTAACTTGTTAAAAAGATAATAAGGCCTAGTCATTCACTGAGTGTATCCTTTCAAGATTCGGTTACTTCAGGTAAAGCATGATTTCAACAATAGGACACCATTAAAATCTTAAACAAGGCTGAAGAACTTACCGATGTGAGAAAAAGATTCCTCGCCTGAGAAAGTGGTGTGGCCTCTGTCCAGTGACTCGTTCTATCCGATCTATTAATTCCTGATCAATTTTACTACTTCCAAACCGTACTAAAAAAATAAAATAAAAATATAGCATAACCCCTTAAAAATTCTGTCTTTACAGTTGCAGTGCTGTTAACTGATGCTTCCATGATCATCTCATATGCTGGTGTAATCTACAGTATATTAAAAAAAAAGGCAAAGCTGAACTAAAGTATATTGCTTTGCATTTTGCATTTTTTTACATTTACATTTATTTGCTTGGCAGATACCTTTATCCAAAGGGACTTACAAAGAAGGTCAACATAACTGAATAAACATCTGTCTGGGGACTGTTTGGGAAACAAGTGTTACAAAACAAAGTTACAAAATTAACCACCTCAAGTGAAGAGCACAGAACAAAACACAAACTTGTTATAAGTTTCAATTCTTACATTAGAAAACCAAACAGCTAATAAAAGTTAGATAGAAATTCACCAAACAAAAGAGTCTTCAAACACTTCTTAAACATATTGAGGGAGTCGTCATTTGGGATGGAGGTGGGCAGCTCGTTCCACCAGCCGGGTCCTACACATGAAGAGTCTGGACTGAGATTTATATACATGTATATATATATATATACATGTGTATATATATATATATATATATATATATATATATATATATATATATATATATATATATATATATATATATATATAAACTGCTCAAAAAATTAAAGGAACACTTTGAAAACACATCAGATCTCAATGGGAAAAAGAAATCCACCTGGATATCTATACTGATATAGACTGGGTAATGTGTTAGGAACGAAAGGATGCCACATCGTTTGATGGAAATGAAAATGATCAACCTACAGAGCCCTGAATTCAAAGACGCCCCAAAAATCAGAGTGAAAAAATTATGTGGCAGGCTAGTCCATTTTGCCAAAATTTAATTGCAGCAACTCAAAATTGTACGCAGCACTTTGTATGGCCCCTGTGTTCTTGTATACATGCCTCACAACATCGGTGCATGCTTCTAATGAGATGACAGATAGTGTTGTGGGGGATCTCCTCCCAGATCTGGACCAGGGCATCACTGAGCTCCTGGACAGTCTGAGGTGCAACCAGCATAGGGTCTGACAATGGGTCCAAGGATTTCATCCTGATACCTAATGGCAGCCAAGGTGCCTTTGTCAAGACTGTAGCGGCCTGTGTGACCCTCCATGGATATGCCTCCCCAGACAATCATTAACCCACCACCAAACTGCTCATGCTGAATGATGTTACAGGCAGCATAATGTTCTCCATGGCTTCTCCAGACCCTTTCACTTCTGTCACGTGCTCAGGGTGAACCTGCTCTCATCTGTAAAAAGCACAGGGCACCAGTCGTGCATCTGCCAATTCTGGTATTCTATGGCGAATGCCAATCGAGCTGCATGCTGCTGGGCAGTGAGCTCAGGGCCCATTAGAGGACATGGGGCCCTTGGGTCACCCTCATGAAGTCTTTCTGGTTGCTTGTTCAGAGACATTCACACCAGTGGCCTGCTGGAGGTCATTTTGTAGGGCTCTGGCAGTGCTCATCCTGTTCCTCCTTGCCCAAAGGAGCAGATACTGGTCCTGCTGATGGGTTATGGACCTTCTATGGCCCTCTCCAGCTCTCCTAGAGTAACTGCTTGTCTCCTAGAATCTCCTCCATGCCGTTGAGACTGTGCAGGGAGACACAGCAAACCTTCTGGCAATGACACGTATTGATGTGCCATCCTGGAGAAGTTGGACTACCTGTGCAATCTCTGTAGGGTCCAGGTATCGCCTCATGCTACCAGTAGTGACACTGACTGTAGCCAAATGCAAAACTAGTGAAGAAACAGTCAGAAAAGATGAGGAGGGAAAAATGTCAGTGGCCTCCACCTGTTAAACCATTCCTGTTTTGGGGGTCATCTCATTGTTGCCCCTTTAGTGCATCTGTTGTTAATTTCATTAACACCACAGCAGCTGAAACTGATGAACAACCCCCTCTGCTACTTAACTGACCAGATTAATATCCCATAAGTTTCATTGACTTTATGCTATACTCTGATTAAAAGTGTTCCTTTAATTCTTTTGAGCATATATATATATATATATATATATATATATATATATATATATATATATATATATATATATATATATATATATATATATATATAGGTATAAAATGTACTCAAGGACAGGGTGTAAGAAACTATCATTATATAGTATATAATACACATAAAGTTTGACACTTAAAAGATTATATTTCTTTGTAATGTTTAAATATTTTTGCATTTGAAACCCTAGCTGTGAAGTGCTTGACTTTAAACTTTACCCATGCTGATGGTACCAGTGTGCTGTGCACAGTTTCACTTACCTATGAGTTTGTCATAGTCTATGCCTTTTGCGTTTGACGTTGTCACCGTCCAGGGATCCACAACATCGTCATCCTCTGTGGTTTCTGTAGGTCCATTTCCACTTGTTGATGTAACTTCACTAGGTGGACTACCAGCCTTGTAATCTTGACCTGTGACTTTTTTGTACGTTTCTTTCAGTTGCAATAAGAGTTTCACTGCCTCATCTATTTCATTCTACGATCATAAAACAAAACCATGAACCAGAATATGAATAAACTATACAAATGCCAGTAAACATGGAAAGTCTCTAAAAGTAGAATATTGCAATTGGATTTAAAGTATAAAAAAGAAGACCAAATATTTTGAGAGGATCGCAGCATTATTGTGTTACAGAATGCTAACTGGGCAAAGTCTGAAAGAGTTTGACTTATCACTTCTAAGTGGCTGTGAATTGCTGCATGTCAGCTTTATTTTCTTTCTCCTTGGTTTAACTGCTGGTTTTACTTTTACATACAGTGCTGAGAAAAATTATTTTCCTCACATCATTTCTTTGGTTTTACAGTAAAGGTTATCAGATCTTCAATCAAAACCTGATATATTATTAAAAAGATCCTGTGCAAACAAATAACAGCAAAAATTTATGACAACTATTCAATCATGCATAGTGCTGATGAGAACATCTGGCCCATTACTCCATGCAGAACTGCCACAATTCATTGAAGTGCGTTCATTTCCACAACTCACATGGCCTGCACTCTGGGCCATTCCAAAAGCAGCTGTACTGCGCCTTTAACTTGAAGACTTTGGTCTCATGATATCCAAAAGCACAGCTGAATTCATAAGTTCATTTACTGCTAGGAAGTCATAAAGTCCTAAAACAGCAAAGCACTGTGACACAACCACGTTCAAGTTTGATCTTTAGAATGATATTCTTAGCTTTTCACTTAATGTAATGGGGTCCTTGTGGGTCAATAGGCTCCATTTATTTTTGGCTCATTACTTCATGGAGCATTGTTCTAGAATTCTACAGGATCAGCCAGGTACAGTACATTTTAGCAAACGTAGGGGAAATACTTTTGTTCTTAGTAGAATGTTTTTTTTCTTTTACTGCACTGCCATGGAATTCATTTTGCCAACCGTTTGTCTTAATGATAAAATACTGAGCAACGACTTAACCAAAGCAAGAAAATCCTACAAATGGAAGCCGGCAGGGTCAGCCTGCAGCAGTCCTGGTTGTTAATGAGACTATTCAAACAGCTATTCAGATAATACCAGTAACTTTAATTGGTTTGAGACAACAGTTGGGCAGCAGAGCATTCAGATTTCACACTGGATAACTCTGGAAAAATATGAATGTTTTGCTTTGGGATGTATTTGGGTGGGATGACCATTCTTGCTAAGACTGGCTGCTACCTTCAAGTTTCTTCATGTGCACAAAACTTCTCTGACAACGGTTTGGTGGAGCTCCAGAAACAACTTTCACCCAAACACACTGGAAATCTTTTCTGAGCTTTTCCCTGAATCTCTTTTGATTGTAACATGATGTGCCTTTCGAAGCAATGAGGTTACAGTTTATCTCGAATGTTAAGAACAGAATTTAGTCTGAAGTACACTGAGCAGGACTAGTCAACAGCAAGGCTAATTGTTAACATACCTATTGAAACCATAACTACAACAGGTTTGAGTTCACAGTTGGCCAGCAAGGCATACATTTTTCACATCTGATGATTCTTGATTATCAATATTTTTTGCCATTATATTTTCTTTATATACCAATTGAATCCACAAAAATCTCACTCAGTTCTGTGTAAATAATATGACAAATACTGTAGTTTTTCATTCATAGCACTAAATCTATGCATTACGGTGAACTACAAAACTAATTTACTGTATAAAATAAAAACAAATTCATATGTATATATGATACATATCTATGTAAGTTATTACTACTTCTTCTTCTCCTTCCAGCTGCTCCCATTAGGGGTTGCCACAGTGGATCATCTTTTTCATATCTTCCTGTCCTCTACATCTTGCTCTGTCACACCCACCACCTGCATGTCCTCTCTCACCACATCCATAAACCTTCGCTTAATAATAATAATTCCTTGCATTTATATAGCGCTTTTCTCACTACTCAAAGCACTTAATCAAATCAAAAGCTCCTATCCTTAGCATCCTTCTCCCAATATACTCATCATTTCTCCTCTGCACATGTCCAAACCAACTCAATCTTGCCACTCTGACTTTGTCTTCCAACTGTCCCACTTGAGCTGACCCTCTAATGTCCTCATTTCTAATCGTCCATCCTCGTCACACCCAGTGCAAATCTTAGCATTTTTAACTCTGCCACCTCCAGCTCTGTCTCCTGCTTTCTGGTCAGTGCCACCGTCTCCAGCCCATGTAACATAGCTGGTCTCACTACTGTCCTGTAGACCTTTCCTTTCACTCTTGCTGATACCCGTCTGTCACACATTACTCCTGACACTCTTCTCCACCCACTCCACCCTGCCTGCACTCTCTTTTTCACCTCTCTTCCACAATCCCCATTACTCTGTACTGTTGATCCCAAGTATTTAAACTCATCCACCTTCACCAACTCTACTCCCTGCATCCTCACCATTCCACTGACCTCCCTCTCATTTACACACATGTATTCGGTCTTGTTCCTACTGACCTTCATTCCTCTCCTCTCTAGAGCATATCTCCACCTCTCCAGGGTCTCCTCAACCTGCTCCCTATCACTACAGATCACAATGTCATCAGCAAACATCATAGTCCACGGGGACTCTTGACTAATCTTGTCTGTTAATCTGTCCATTACCATTGCAAATAATAAAGGGCTCAGAGCCGATCCCTGATGTAATCCCATCTCCATGTTGAATGCATCCGTCACTCCTACTGAAGTTCTTACCACTGTCACACTTCCCTCGTACATATCCTGTACAACTCTTACGTACTTCTCTGCCACTCCCGACTTCCTCATACACAATACCACAGCTCCTCTCTAGTCACCCTGTCATATGCTTTCTCCAGGTCCAAAAAGACGCAATGCAACTCCTTCTGGCCTTCTCTAAACTTCTTCATCAACATCCTCAGAGCAAACATCATATCTGTGGTGCTCTTGTTCCCAGAACATTTTTTTTTGTAAAACTCTGAAAGGTTTACTATTTTTCAGTTTTTGCTAACTGAAACTTTTTTTTTATTTTAACCTCTGGATGTTTACGGTTTACCTTTGTACCATTTTAGGTTATTAACTTGACTTGAACTTCTGAAATTTTGATAAAATGTAGAAAGATTGGGTTGTTCTAAAACTTCTGACTGGTAGTGTATACAGTATATTAAAATACATTTTGAAGTTTTAGTGTAAAACATAATTTTTTTACTTCATTGAATGCTACTTTGCTATTTTGTAAATGTATGAAATGTATGTAAGCATTTCAAAAGATATTGTGTTGTAAACATATATCTATATCAATATATAATGCAAAGTTAATTGACTCATTCGCTCTCTGAACAACAGCATTATTTCCGGTTTAGCTAAAAAGCTGAAATTTGGCAGGATGGTATATCAAAGGTAGTAGGTATTTGTTAGGAAAGGGCAAAGTGATGTGTCAAAATTTAGGGGATAAAAAAATGCAATAGAAAAACTAAGTAACCCCAAAATCTCAAAAATACTTCGACTGAATTGAATGAAATTTGGTGACACTGCAGAAAAAACAAAATAAGCCAACATGTTTTTTTATTTGTTGATATTTGTCAGTAACAATACTCTAGCGAATGGTACATTCTAATGCACGGCGCCCCCCAATTTACAACAGTGCTGACAATGATCTGAAAGGGGAAATGGAGTGCGTAGGGTTATTTCATTACTGCGTACAAAGTTTAAAAAAGAGCTTTGACAAACGGCTCATGTCTTCAAAGGGAGCAACTGTTGTGTGTGTTTTTTTCTCTCAACCACCCTGGAATAAAAATTTCATTGTCTCACTGGATTTCAGTGGTTGTCTTAAAACAGTGTTTCTCAACCTTTCTGGCTATGGGACCCAGTTTTACCTTTAGAAGTTCCTTGACAACCCATAATGAGCATTTGTTTCCAATTACCTAAATCAAGCATGATAAGATGAAACGAGTGCAATTAGAAATGGGGGGAAAATATCGCTCAGTATTGTTGATCGCTTTGGTGCTCCGGGAGTGTGTTATACAGTATGTTATAATAAATAAAACTGATTACACCACATTTTTTTATCAATGTAAAGCCTTGCATTTTCAAAAAATTGAACTCTGTTCTCCACCTGCATATTGTCATTAAGTTCACAATACCAATCTGTGATCAGCATTAAGCACTTTTTGAAATAAAAGAAAAAAAAAAAGAAAAAAAAAACCCACAATTAACCGATGGAGCCAAGCTACGGTTTAAAAGAATGAAGCACCATTGTTTTTCTATAGCTGATGGAGATGCTAATTTTCAGAACAGAACAGGATGGAGCTTTTGAGTGAGTAAAAATAACTAGTAACTTTTGTTTTTGTTGACAGTCATTTATTCAGATCCACTGTATGATGAGGCAATAATAATTTCAGGCTTTAATGCTAATGGGGAGTTGAGATTTTTAGCAATTTTTATCTTTGAATTACATAACTTTAAATCACCTTTGTAATATTAATAAATACATACCACTTTAATGCTGAGCTCTGCTGAAAATCTGTTCCACACGAACACCACTGAGTACTGTATGTAGCATGTGCAACAGTAATAAGCAGCTCAAGTGAACTAACAAAATTAGTCCCAGTACAGAAAAAAAATTCAGATGTTGTATACAGAAAATTTCTTAGTTACACATTACTTTGATACATCGGAATAAGCAATACCACTATCATCAAGGCCCACTGACTTAGAAAATTTCTTGGGCAAAGCTGGATAACACAGCTTATTATATTTTATATATACATATACATATACCCCTGCTCACTTTGCTTGCCAACTCCCAGGCAGGCGCTACGAGCTAGCCACTTCACGGCTCTGCCAATCGTGCATGGGGAATTGGATATACAATTTAAACAGATTGTTATTTTCATGGGAATTGTTACATATGCATAATAGAACTAACTATTTTACATTACAGCAAGTAATTAACCAGAGTAAAAAATAGTAAAACATAAATTGAAAGACAATTATGTTTCATTTTGTGTTAGAGGTATTCATGGTGTTACATGTTTTTGTTTTGTTTAGCTTTGAAATTAATATGCAAATTCTTTTTAAGCTTACACTTTTACTGTAAAACTTCAGTAAAAATAATCTTTTGAATTAAATTTTTTTGAATATCGAATTTAATTTTGATTCCGTGTTTGGACTTGCATCGTGACAACACAACATATAACTGCCCATGAATGAATATCATTTCTTTCTCTCTAATAAATAAACCAACTTTTTCGAATGTTTGTCCCTGTGATTTGTTAACTGATAACAAAAGCTATTCTAACAGGAAACTATAAACGTTTTAATATGAAGGGCATATCAAGATCTCCTTTGGTGTCTAATGTTATCCACGGAAGATGTACTACATTACCTTTCTTGTTGCCTGTTAAAATTTTACATGTCATTGTTATGTAACCAATCAACAATTTTTGTGTTAATTTGTTTGACTTCATCATTTCTCGGTGCTAGGATTACCCGTGTACTCATTCCGTCTGTTGATAACCCTTCGGGATGAAATTCTTTAATAAGATTTGGACATAATAAGTCTTCTTTTATTAGGAACTTAAAGTGAGGAAAATGTAAAAATTTATAAGAGCTGAGAATGCAGGAACTGTGTCTGACAAAAGCATTCACACGAATGAAAGGTGAGAGGACCGTGGGCGTAATTGAAAATGGTTGAGAAGAGGGTGGGACTTGAAAAAATCTCTTGGCAATAGTCTTGTCTCAAAATTTTCTTTTATAATAGATATCTATCTAACTATCTATCTATATAAATATATATCTATATCTATATATATACATACATACATACACAGTAATCCCTCACTATATCGCGCTTCGACTTTCGCGGCTTCACTCTATCGCGGATTGTAAATGTAAGTATATCTAAATATATATCACGGATTTTTCGCTGGTTCGCGGATTTCTGTGGAAAATGGGTCTTTTAATTTATGGTACATGCTTCCTCAGTTTGTTTGCCCAGTTGATTTTATACAAGGGACGCTATTGGCGGATGGCTTAGAAGCTACCCAATCAGAGCATGTATTACATATTAACTAAAAATCCTCAATGCTATAAGATATGCTTCCCGTGCGGTGCTCGATTGTTTGCTTGTCTCTGCCTCTCTCTCACCCTTTCTGACATTCTCTGCGTCTGACGGAGGGGGTGTGAGCACAGGTGCTGTTTGCACAGAAGCTGTTTGCCTAGTGGATACGAACGCACCTCTAAGAAATGCCGGCCGCTTTATGGCGGTGCTTCCAAAAACACACTTATTAATTTTTTGATTGTTTGCTTTAATCTCGCTCTCTCTCTGATGTTATCTGCGCCTGACGGAGGAGATGTGAGCAGAGGTGCTGTTTGCACAGAGGCTGTTTGCTTAGAAGATACTGACGCTCCTCTAAAATGCCGCGCAAACTTAAAAGCACACGTATTGATTTTTTGATTGTTTGCTTTTCTTTGCCAGCGATCTCTCTCTCTGAAATTCTCTGCTCCTGAAGAGAAGAAGATATATTTGCATTCTTTTAATTGTGAGAAAGAACTGTCATCTCTGTCTTGTCATGGAGCACAGTTTAAACTTTTGACTAAAATGTGTTATTTCATGTCTAGAGGGCTCTAATAATGTTAACAGTGTGGGAGAGTTTCTAAGGGCTTAAAATATATAAAAAATAACCATACAAACATATGGTATCTACTTCGCGGATTTTCATCTATCGCTGGGTGTTCTGGAACGCAACCCCCGTGATCGAGGAGGGATTACTGTATATATATATATATATATATATATATATATATACACACACACACACACATATATACACACACACATATATACACAGTGGAACCTCGGGTCACAAATGTCTCAGAACACGTACAAATCGGGTTACGACCAAAAAGTTTGCCAAACATTTGCATCTGTTCACGACCACACACTCAGGTGACGAACAAGCCAGTTTCCCTTCCGGTTCGTACGTGTCGATTTCCTCTCCACCCAGTTTCCTGCTCACTTCCTTCATGCCAGAACTCGACTCATGCAAGGTTAGTTTTCTTGGTTGTTTATGGTTAGTTTTTGTATAAATTAAGGATTTTTCAAATGTTCATTTTTCTTCCCTGTGCTTAAAACTTGTTAAAAAAAAGTGTTTACTGCGAGCGGTTTGTAAGGCTGTAGCATGAACACTTGCAATGTTAGTTTTCTCTGTTCAAGGTTTTCTCAGTGTTATTCAATGTTTTTACATTTAGTTTACTATTACACTGTGCATTCTATGGTATAATTAACTATTTTTGTGCTTAAAAATTTTAAAAAATATATATTTACATACAGTTCGTAAGGTCTGGAACGGATTAATTGCATTTACATACAATCCTATGGGGGAAATTATTTTGGGTCACGACCAAAGTTTTGGAACGAATTACGGCCGTGACCCGAGGCTCCACTGTGTATATATATATATATATATATATATATATATATATATACACACACACACACGTCTAGAAAGAGAGAAATAGAGAATATATGAATATGTGTTTAGCTTTAATATACTGTACAGCTTTACTTTGATCATTTACAAAAATACTCAGTATTACAGGAGCACCCCAAATGGGCTCATCTGGCCTCTTTTGTCTTTTCCTTTTACTTGCACTTTAATTCAAAGTCTACGAAAGACCAAGATAATGCACCACCTATCTTTGAAAAATTAGTCATTATCTATTTACAGCAAAAAATCTAATTCCAGTAAAATAAAAAAATACCTTTGGAGCTTTATCTGTCTTCAGTGTTCGGACTCTGTCCCCTTGTGCAGTTAACCTCTCATATAACTCCATGGCACATACACTAGTGGCACAATCTGTGTTGCAGTCTGTCATTTTGTACAGTACAATATCAACCAAGCAAAAGTGCTCAACCTCAGCAAAAGATGAACAATAGAATTCTTCAGGATTTAGAACAGCACACAGTGATTTACTGGACAAAAATGCTTTTTCGGAAGCCCTAAAAAACAAACAAAAAACAAAGAAATAAAATTAAGACTTAAAAAACACAACCTTTTTTAAATAGATTTTGTTTTAAAAAAGTAAGGGAAGCCTTGAATAGATAATTAATAAAGGTTTCTTTCTGACAACATGGTAAACTTCTATATTTTTTTTAAATTTGCATTTGAAAAGATACATTTTCAATGTCAAGAAGGCAAAAGGTCTTCATTGTTTAGTGCCAAAAAGCTAACAGCTTTAAAAAACAACTGTTAGAAAAGGCTAACTTTGACAAAGAAATCCATCACTGCTTTCAATTTACAGGCACACCTTTTGGTTGATTAATAATAATGGTTATTGACAATCAGACCACGAGGACTTGTGGTCCTTCCATTCAGATAACTACTCTACTATATGGAGATAAGACAGTAATAATGCAAAGCACACAACCCAAAGCTCTTATGAAAATATTGCAGAAAATCCTCTGTATTACTAAGGAGAACCTCAGTACTGAGAATATCTGCAACAAGCCCTGAGATTATGATGATCCACTGGGTTGGACTTGCTATGTTACAAAGTTATTAGATCAATGCAGCCACTGAGTGCTAAGGAAGAAATTCAAAATGTGTCTTTTGGACCAAGATGAAGAAATGCAATATTACTGCAGTTTACCCTTGTACTAGAAGAGTATGGATTTAAATTGTTCCAACTGTGGAACTCTGGGAACCATCCCTGTATGTCAAAAACTACTGTATATAGTGCAAACACAAAGATAAAACTCAAAAGCAATGTGTTAAAAAGTTTGTGGATCTCAATCTGTTCTCTCTGACTAAATTTAGATCACTCCATGGAACAGAATAATGTTTCTCATCGGAAAAAGTTTGGTAACAATGATAACTTAAATTAGATTGTGAAATTATGCTTTAAATAAGTACACTGAAAATGAATACTTTATGAAAGAGGCATGGAGACACACACAACCTGTGACACTGAAAAGCGATTGATCGATAGTAGACTGAGAGATAGACAGAGAAATCTTTGTTTCCAGGGAAACTGGGCTTTTTACAAAAGCACAATTTTATTTATACAAATTTTATTTATATATATATATATTTATAAATACCATATTGTTATATATATTAAAGTATTATTACATTTTCTTTTTTATTTTATTTATATACACACATATATATTACTTTATTACAACAAACAAGAAATACACAGCAGAATAACTACATTTATTATGTATTTTTGAACATTGCAGGCTTGTGGGAAAGTTCGGTAACAACGATAACTTAATTCAGACTGTGAAATTATGCTTTAAATAAGTACTCTGAAAATGAATACTTTATAAAACAGGCATGGGGACATACAACCTGAGACACTGAAAAGCGATTAATTGATCGATAGTAGACAGAGAGATAGAGAAATCTTTATTTGTTCCCAGCGAAATTGGGCTTTTTATAAAAGCACAATTTAATTTATATAAATCTTATTTATATATATATATTTATTAATATCATTATGATATATATTAAAGTATCATTATATTTTATTTTATTTATACTGCGGTGGGCCGGCGCTCTACCCGGGGTTTGTTTCCTGCCTTGCGCCCTGTGTTAGCTGGGATTGGCTCCAGCAGACCCACGTGACCTTGTAGTTAGGCTATAGCGGGTTGGATAATGGATGGATTTTATTTATATACACATACATATATATATTATTTTATTATGACAAACAAGAAAAACTTCAGTAAATTGCATAGCCTGGAACACATATACTGTTTATCAATTATATTCTTAACATCTGTACAGAAAAGTACGGACACTGTTAAGATGAATAAAGAATGACCAATTTTTAACACATTACTAAGAAACTTTCATTCACTCGCGGAAATCGGATGACAAGATACTGGGAGAACACGCGATCAACAAAGAAAAAGCAACCAAAGAGGAGAAATCGATCACTTTCTAATCTGCGTAATGCAACTGCTAACGACATAATATTGTCACTTGTTTAAATAGATTTTTTTCCACAATGTTATATCTGTGATCCAAAACCTCATAACCATACATACTATGTCGATGCATTTTACAAGGGAAGTTGAGGTTTGTTTTTTTCCGTCAGGTGATAGATAGATATACAAACGACTGTCTGTGCTTGGCCAATCAACCGTGTACGAATGGGTATGCTTTTTAATGCAGTTGTCACATGTCTCGTTTTCGCATTTTCTCTACAAAACATCAGGTATATCGCACCGGAATGTAATGTCAGTAAACGAAGCAAACGTGATGGGGTTCACATCATCTTCCAGAGAACCGGACAAGTTATCCAATTATACACGCAGCTCCCTATTTCAGGAACAGGACAGTCAATTGCAAGGAATGCCGCAGTCAATTCACTGGCACCTCCAATCTCTCTGAGCTGACGTGTTCTTACATATGCAGTAAACGAAATGTAAAAGTCCTGTTAAAATGTATTGTGTTCAGCAGCTCCATTGTAGGAACTGTAGGAAGTCTACAAATTAGCTAAAAGTCTTTTATAACGAAACGATAATATGTCGCTTACCTCTGATGACATGAGGCAGCATTCAACACCCGGCGTCTACCATGACTTCCATTGCATCAGTAAATAAGTTCAGCAACGAAATGATCCCCCCCTGGAAAAATGACTAAATCAAGAAAGAAAGAAAAAAGAAAGAAAGAAAATACAAACACGGAAAACTTGGAAAATTAGTATGATATACGTCTTAAAAGTATGTATTTTTGACAAATGTAGTAAATGTGTAACAAAAATAGAATACTATATTTGGGTGATTGACAAAACGCTCTAGTAGTTTGTTGTGAGGGGGACAGCACTAAATGAAGGACACAATTCCGGCGATGCTGCTGACGGTGAGAGATTCCACACTACAGCCTCAGTCTGAGCGAAAACGTGAGTGATGGTGTGTAAGTGGAGTGTTGGATGCAACAGAATCCAGATTCCGCGGTGCGCTCACAAACTATGCATTTATTAGCCTGCATCTTACTTGAATGGCGGTGGCTATACCACCGCTACGTGATTGGTTGATTTCCTCATTTTAAATTTTACGCGTTTTCTCGCGTGGTGTGACTAGCATTTGACATAAGCGCTCTGACTTTCTAGGCTGTAAATGGAATGCTTTAGACGGTCACACAGACGTGCTTGTAGTAATACATACGGACAGGGAACAAAACTATTTGTAGTTTAAATATGTCAGTTTGGCCATACCTTCTAAAAGTGGGTTGTGTCGATCTTTAAAAGCAAAAACATAAACGTTGTATGCCTTATGTGTCTGGATAGAAAGTTCTCGAGATGCTATTTTCAGCTACGCGGCTAGGTAGTTTAATTCGCGAATCAATAATGGTTTTAAATAAATATTTTTCATCCATTCATCTTTTGGAACCTCATTACAGAGTTGCGCCATCCAGAGACGGCAGTGGACTCTTGGAACTACTGAAGATGGGATTCTTACGACCACCAGACTAGCACAAAGCACGCTCTAAACACGATTTGGGATTTAAATGTTCAAATTAAGCAAATACATAAATTAAGTGTTTTTTCAAGTAAATGACTGGCGCATTTAAGATGACTTTAGCATTGTTGTAATATGTATAAAAATGTGAACATGCCACCTAAATCAAAATACATTGTTAGTTCGATTTTACTTGAGTTGTTATGCTAAGGTTTGAAAGTTCTTAAAGTATTACCATTTGTCCATCAATTTTCTAAACCCACTTACACAAAACAGGGTCACAGAGAAGCTCAAGCACAGGACGCAAGGCCATCGCAGGATGCAGTTGTAAGAAAAGGTCTTTGGAATTTCGTGGATTTCTTCATTGATTACTAATAACATGTCTGATCTTTATCAAAGTCACAATTCTAGACAAACACAATGTAACTAAACTAATACTGTACTATATACACACACACGGTTGTGCTTTTCATGTCTTTATTGAGAACATTCCAGGGAAGATTGTGGATCTACAAGTTATTAAAATCTAATAGTTCACTTTCTTTTTCCGGCCAGCACTGTGAATGGTTACTCAATGTGCTTAACAAAGACATGAAAAGAATAAACTTGATGTTTAGGCAGATTGTGCTTGTCGATAATCGTGACTTAGATATAGATCAGACACCATTTCATTGGTAATCGATGTAGAAATCCAGAGAATTCCAAAGGCTTCACCTACTTTTTCTTGTAACTGTACACATACACACCATAGGGACAATTTAACAATGCAAATTCACCAAACCTGCTTGCCTTCATTCTTTGTATCTTCTCAGTGTGAACAAGGACTTTCTATTAATTCATGCAAAGTAAACAATTTACCCATTTTCCTCTGTGTCTCAGTAGTAACAGCTGACATCTATCCTACCAATCACCTTCATAATACAGTATTACACACTTCTACACTTCTATTAACAGCAAATGCTAATAGTTTACAATGAAAATATTAAACTCCTTCAATCTCTTCTGCCAAGGCATGCCCTGCGTTGCTGAAATCAGCCTAGCATCTCTCCTCTTTGACCTTGTCTAGCACTGTTATTTCTTGTTTGAATTTGGAAACAGCTGCCAACACATCTTTCTGTTTAGGACGACTGCTCTCACTTTAATTACTGTTCTATAATGTCAGTCGGCAGTTTGATGCAGCAGCTAAGACATTGGATTTATTTTTTTGGCTTTACTGGAGCTCCTACTGCTTTACTTATTTATATAAGTAGAAGTAATGTGTGAATAACCCACAATTTCTGTTCACATTTTTACTACACTTATACTGTTTTGCACAAGCATTAGGACGTTTTTCTTTTCACCACGTAGCTACCAAGTAGCTTGGTAGACAGTAGGACTTTAGGGACTTTCAAAACTCTACTTGATGTTTTTCTTTTTTACAAGAATTAAGTAGATAGGACTGGGGAGTTTTGTTAGTCAGAATGTCCTGGTCTCGTCTAGATTGTTCTAATGTTGAGATACACGTAGAGAAGTAATAAATAATTAGTTGTGGTGTTGGCATTGGCTGTTTTGCAGGTTGGGCTGGTGGGATGGTAGGATCTTCCTGTTAAATTCTTCTAATGATGACTGTAGATGCTGGGGTCCTTGGCACATGCTGTCTAATTTGGATGTGAAGGCACACCAGTGCTTTGCCCATTTCCTCAAGAAAGAGCTGACTCCCATGGAGCTTCTTTTTTCCATTCTTGGTTCAGGGTTGTCCAGATGACAAAAGCAGTGTATGCTGAAATGTCCAGTATGTGGAGAGTGCAGTGTTTTCCTTTTGCAGCTGTATCAAGTCACCAGCTTTCCCAGATGGCCTGCTCTTCTGTTTTGTAGCATTGTAGTCCATTATCTCTGGTGTTTGATGTTGCTGGCCACAGATTCTCCCATCCCTATGTAGTGTACTCATGAAGATCATCTTTTTGTTCCTTTCTTTGGCACATAGGACACCAAGGAGGTGTCATCTGTATAGACTTACTTTGAAGACTTCATTGAGCTATTCCATGTGACCATCAGCCAAGGTGTCGTCTTTTATTATCAGTGACTATGGAAAATAATCATATAATGACCATTTTTAGTGGATGCTAAATCTATGGAAAAGCACCTTTATAATGTCTCACCGTAGCTTTAAAAACTACATTGCCTCTTGAAACATATCTATCTATCGATCGGTCCATCCATCAATCTTTCTATCCATCCTCAATAGTTCACCATCATGATATACAGTGACTTGCCACACTGAAGATATGTCAGAGGACATGACTGAGCAGCACAATTATTAGGTTTTTATGACAATGTGAGTTGGTGATTGAATGTGAGGGTTACCGCTGTTACATCAAACCTTTTAGTTGAACTAATTATTCAGGTTATTTGAGGGTATACTACTAAGGACTGATGCACTATGTTTGTTAATTTACTCCATTACAGTCTGAGGAAACTTTAGTTATATATTGTGATATGCTCTAAAGAGGATTACCTAGAATATGTAAATAGGCAGAGACATGATCATTAATTGGGTAACAGTCTCCCACCCTTGGTTGACACTTGGCCTTCCCTGGGAATGACATTTCTGGATGGGACACCAGTCCATTGCTTGACACACACTCACTCAAATTATAAGTCTCATTCACACCAGTAGAGACGTCAGTGAAACTAATTTGGGTGTATTGTGCAAACTCACATCTCTAACAGGTAAATAGTTCTAAATAGTGTGTACAGCTGCTCCCCTAAGATTTGTAAGTGGCTTGTGTATGATATTCTCTTTTACACTTTAGGTAAATTAAAAAGCAGAAAACACTGAACTCCATACCCACTTGTAGTATTTAATATTTTCTGTATGGGGTTTTTCTCTAAGAACTCCAGATTTTGTGCCATATCTCCAGATTCATGTGGAAATAAAGGAGAAAATGTACATATTTCCAATTAATTGTTTTTTTATTTAAATTAGACAGTGTGTGTGTGTGTGTGTGTGTGGATTAATAAGGCCTGCCATACACAAGTGCCTCTTTCAAGGCTAGTCCGTGCATTGTACCCGATGTTGCCTTCTCTTTATTGATCGCATGTTCTCCCTGTATCTTGTCGTCCGATTCCCGCGAGTGAATGAAAGTTTCTTAGTAATCGTTTGTCTTATCTATCTATCTATCTATCTATCTATCTATCTATCTATCTATCTATCTATCTATCTATCTATCTATCTATCTATCAAAAAAAAAAAAAACACCTGACGGAAAAAAGACAAACCTCGCCTTCCCTTGTAAAATGCGTCAACATAGTATATATATTTAAACAAGTGACAATATTATATCGTTAGCAGTTGCATTACGCAGATTAGAAAGTGATCGATTTTCTCCTGTTTGGTTGCTTTCTCTTTGTTGATGGCGTGTTCTCCCTGTATCTTGTTGTTCGATTCCGGCGAGTGAATGAAACTTTCTTAGTAATATGTGAAAAAATGGGGCATTCTTTATTCATCTTAACAGTGTCCGTACTTTTCTGTACAGATGTTAAGAATATAATTGATAAATAGTAAATGTGATCCAGGCTATGCAATTTACTGAAGTTTTATTTCTTCTTAGTTATTCTGGTGTGTATTTCTTGTTTGTTATAATAAAATAATAGATATGTGTATATAAATAAAATCCATCCATTATCCAACCCGCTATATCCTAAGTACAGGGTCACGTGGGTCTTCTGGAGCCAATCCCTACCAACACAGGGCGCAAGGCAGGAAACAAACCCCAGGCAGGGCGCCAGCCCACCGCAGTATAAATAAAATAAAAAATTTAAATATAATAATACTTTAATATATATCATAATGAAATGTATATATCAATAAGATTTATGTAAATTAAATTGTGCTTTTATAAAAAGCCCAATTTCCCTGGGATCAAATAAAGATTTCTCTATCTCTCTGTCTACTATCGATCAATCAATCGCTTTTCAGTGTCTCAGGTTGTATGTCGCCATGCCTGTTTTATAAAATATTCATTTTCAGAGTACTTATTTAAAGCATAATTTCACAATCTGAATTAAGTTATCGTTGTTACCGAACTTTTCCCACAAGCCTACAATGTTCAAAAATGAATGGACGGTAGAATACGTTTTATGACTTGTTTGTCTCATACAGTCTCTAAAACAACTGCTTTGTACTCTTTACCTACTGGAGTCACAGACAGAAAGTCTTCTCCTCCATTCTTCCATTTATAATACCAACATTGTTATGGAAGTAGATACATTGATATACTGTATATTGAGACCATAATGCTATAAATATGCTGCTACCGCGGTTCTGTCATGCTTAAAATACAATTTGTTTAAGATCTATTAAGCAATTACTTTCAGACTAGACAGTTCAAGCTACATCTGCATTTCCATAATATAACTGTTTGCATTAATTGCATTATTTGATTTTGTTTTATAGGTAATAATTTAGTTTTCCTTTTGGTGAAGGCAGCTTCTTGAATTGCTGCGTTACTTGACCACAAGCACTAACAAGTTTCCCTATTTTAATATATTTTACTATATAAATCCCTTTAGTTTTGTGTTTGTGCAAATGCAAGTAATACCCAATCACTTTATGTTCATTTTTCTCTTTCTGAATTTTTGGATGCTCTTTGTAGAGACTGTGCACCGTTGGCCACATTTTGACTTCATGAGAAATGATACACATAGCTACTTCCTGTTATTACACGCTTTCAGACATCAAACACATTATGATAAAATATGTAAGTGTGCTGTGGAAAGGGCCCTGAAATGCTGAGAGGCAGTAACTCCTGCTTCCAAGCCTTGCTTTCCTTTTATTTCTTAGAAGCTTCCAAAAGCATACATACATATTAGAGAGGGTTTTACATGCTGTCACTCATAAAAACATCTCTGTGCTGCTACTGTAATCGTTTTTGTAATTTATCTAGGAAAAAACAATGCATAAAGCATTTTTGAAAGTATGATTTTTTTTTTCTGCTAAATGACTGTTTCTGAGAGCAACTGCTAGAATATTGTTAAATCACAAGATGAACAACAGAGAAAAGAAACCTGACATATTTATTATTGTCATGCAGACACATTCTGGTCTTCTTTGTAAAGTTATTGTGTAGTGTTAGCTCCTGGTGACTTTTTTATGACAAGCTTCATTTACATAAGGGCATAACTTTGAAACATTAGAAATACAGGTAATTGTTCTAATTAAGAAAAAAAAGAACAGCATTTAACTCTCGTTTCATTTCCTGCATTAATGTATATCTTGGTAATAGCACTTCATAAGTTTTAGTAGAACAGAAGAGTCTGATCATTGATAGTTAAAGCAGATTTACTCATCAAAATGGAATGTGCATTCTTAAGGTATGAATAAGTTATTTCTCCTCCTAGAGTATTCAGCCTGAGTAAAGCAGCAGTGTCAGCATTCAAATGAAGCAACAGGTTATTATTTACATACTAGCTGTGTATAAATAGCCTGGGTTTCTAGAAACTATTAAAATTGTCAGAAAAAAAAACTGAAATGTAGAGATGCCAGGTAATTGAAAGGAACTACTCTGGGCATCTCTCCCCTAGGAGGTTTCATTTTGCCAATGTGCTCGCATCACTTGTCCATTAGCGGCGGGAGGCAAAGTAAAAGGGATACTGTTTTGCTGATGTTAGCGGCTAAGCGAATTTGTCTTTCTTCAGAGGTTTCATTTTGTTGACGTGCTGGCCTTGCTTGTGTTATAGCGGCCGAGCGAGTGTCTCTTTCTTCAGAGGTTTCATTTTGTGGACTTGGTCGCTCCCCTTGTCTATCGGCGGCTAAGCGAGTTTCTCTTTCCTCAGAGGTTTCGTTTTGCCGATGTGTTCGTCTTACTTTTGTTTTAGTGGTTAAGTGAGTTTCTCTCTTTTCTCGGCAGTTTCACTTTGGCGACAGAGTCTCTTTTTTTTGAGCTTCATGCTGTAGCCTCGCACTTCCAGGCCAGACAGACACACACACACTTCCACATGGAGACATTTATATATAAGATGTCGTGCCTAACATAAATATGACTAACACTAACTCTTACAATCAGAAATAAGCTTTCAGCTCAAAGGTTGTAGAATTATATCATGTTATTATCAAAAGAAATTTCTAAAAATCCAGAGGTAGGGGTTATAAGTTGTTGATGTTTTATCTGTCTGAAAAAAGGTTCCAGTGCTCATTTTGTTACTTTAACATAACCAAAGCCCATATTAAAACATCCATCCATTATCCAACTCGCTATATCCTAACCACAGGGTCACGGAGGTCTGCCCATATTAAAACAGTGAAAGCAAATGCAAATATTTTTAGATAGCAGTTAATCTTTTTGATTGTTATTCCTGTTGGGATTTCTCCAAAAGTTTTTTTCCTAAAGTTAATAATTACTGTAGAACAGTGTCAGCTGGCAATGTTTGTGGTTCCAAAATCAGGCAGAAAGTGGACAACAATAGGATTCCTGTCAGAGAAGCAGGAGTGTAACTGCACTTTAATAAAGATGTTGATCCTTATCTCCAGTTTGTCAAAATGTTCCCGGCTGAAGGAATTCTGGAGCAGTTTTCTACAGACAGATGAAATCATACCCAGTGGCTCACTTATGCACAGTAAGAAGCATATCAGTACTCCAGCATGGTGCTAATTTTGTGAAGGCTTGGAGGTCCTTTATTGCAGGGGTTCTCAGGTTCAGTTTTGGAGGTCCCAATGTTCAGATTTTTCATTCCAGCCCAAAGCTTTAAACAAGAAGCAAATGAATGCTCAAACAACATGTTTGATCTTCATTTTAGTCAACACGCTTGGTAAGATTCGCAACCCTCAATTATCTTTTAGTCTTAAGCAGCTGCATTTACAGTTGTAGGTATTTAATATTTGCTTTGTTTTCCATCTGCCAACTAACAATGAGATGCAAATCAGAAGGAGCCAGTAGCTCATCATCTCTATTTATACTTGCATGAGTTTATCCTGAAGTGTCTGTTTGAATAAAATATTTGGAAAGAAATAAAAAATAAAATAGTGAAGGACTGAAAAATACTAATCTGTTCCAGTCCACAAATCATGTGGATGATATATTTGAAAAAGAAATATCTGCAGTTTAAACGTGATAACAAGTTCTGTTATCAGCAAGGATTAAGTTCTCATTAGGCATTTAGGTTGGAAAACAAACCTGCAGCCACTCCAGCCTTCCCTGCTTTACTGAATCGCTTGTTATAATGGCAGGAGCCATAAATTTTGTTCAGTATGTTGAGAATTCCAGTCTATCCGTCAATGAGCTGAAGTACAACTCGCTCACGAGGTTTAGATTGGCCAAGTCAAAGTGCAGACTTAAACCCAATTAAGAGTGCTATATAGTCAGTAGTTGCCACTCTTGAAGCAATCCCAAAACCACAGTAAGAACTAAATGACCTGAAGAATCAGAAAGAAAAATTAAATATATTGTGATAAAGACACAAAAGAGATTAGAAATCTTTGCGGACGAGAAGGCAAGCCCCGTATATTAAAACTAAAATGTGGGTTGAAATGCGTTGAAAAAAGGCAAAAGAAAACGTCATAAAGATGCAAGTTAAAATTAGACTGTTTAAGTTGGTGGAGCTCCCAGTCTTAAAGGTTCCTGGCAGGAAGAGGCGGGTCCAGATGTCATGATCATCAAATTTCCGGTCTGCAGAGAGAGGAGGAGAAAAGGTATTGGTTAACAGGGTCCTCAGGCTTTCTGTTGGGAAATTACAATTATCTGAACCCTTAAACTGTGTTTTATCTTGGTAGAGTAATATATATTGCTCTACTTTCCCCTATTGTATTATTAATATGTAGACTTAGAATGCCTAATCTCACAGACTTACCACTGTATATAACTTATCCCCACCTTCCCTTCAATATCTGTAACCTCAGGCAATTAGATGTAGTAAAAAGACAAGCAGGAGTTAAGTTACACATAAAATAATGTATTACTGATAATATTCATAAATAATAACAAAATGCAAAGTACATTTGAATATTGGCAACCATACAACCTCATAAAATGGTGATGTGTAACTCAGGTGGCACACAGACTTGTAGTTACTTAAAGTGTCTCTAGTTAAGGCATCATTGGTGCTCAGCTTTTAGCCACATGTCTGTCCAAAATGGCTGAAGCTGTGCTCTTCATTGTGTTGTCTTCAGTTCATGGTATGATGGTCTTCTTCAGTTGTTAGCAAGAGAAAGATACTTCTACATCATCACAGGTTAGCAAGAGAGATGCTTCTTCATCATATGTTGGTTAGAGAGAGAGAGAGAATGTGAGGTTATATTTATAGATGTTCTCTCCAACCCCTAGAAACAATAGGATGGTACTTAGAGGCCTCTGAGACAAGCCAATTCGAAACGACCAGACCAATGGGTGAGATAGAACATCTTAACACCTGCCCCAAAACCGTTTGTTAAACATCCTGGCTTCCTTGCAGGGGGGTTAAAAGACTTCAGCAGAGAAATACTCATTAAACTGGTTTAAGACACATCGCCCCAAATCCTGTCGTAAAATTAGTCGTAAACGGGGGTGGTTGGACTTTGGCAAACACGACTACCTCTCACCAAAGTAACACTAAATTTCATTGCTTTGCCTAGATTACAAATAAAGACATACAAAACATTTATCAAGTTATATACAAAATCTCACATCACAACAAACTGCTCCCTGTGCGCTCGCGTGTGGCAATATTAAGCATTCAAGAGAGGGCAAACACATGGGAGCTAAAATGAATTGAAACAAAAAAATGACTGACATTTAGGGTTGCAACTACTGTATATAAGTTATTCCCCAACACCTTCTGTGGGATGGTCTCTGTGACCAATGACACACTTGTATAAATGAACTCTCGCCCACACTTTTGCCACCTGTGACTCTTCTTTCTCCTGTCAACTGAGCTTTTACCACCACTTGACCACCTGACTCCAGGTTCTATTCCTTGATTGATAACACCAAGTCAAAGCTCCACCTAGTGGAGCCTGCTGTCCCTGCAACCCCAAAGAGCCTTTCGTGTAAATTGCACAACCTGAAACAATCAATTTAAGCTTGAAAATCATAGAGTTTGGCAAGGAGGAGTTGGGCAGAATTCCGCAACAACTTTGTGCAAAATAATCAATTACTATACAGGAGAAACCTCATTACAGTTATTGTTGCTTAAGGTGGTGTAGCCAATCATTGGATGTGTGTGCCAAATGTGTTTACAGTCATGGTACTGGATGTTGTATTACTTTTTAAAGAAAATATGTTAAGTTATTAAAATGTTGAGTTATTTATTCACTTGTGGTCCCTTTTTATTTATTAATTATGTTTTTGTTTTTTATACTTAACATTTCTTAGTAACATAGATATTGGTATTTCATGTTGTAGACAGTCATGTTTTCTTGCTTGTATTGAACTGTTGTAAGGTTTCACATACTGAACCCTGCAGCCAGTAAAATTTCAAAAAAAGTAAGTGGATAAAAACAAAGATAGCATTTCCCCATTTCCTCCCCTAAAATATCACATTATCAATAATAGATACTTTCTAGTGTGTTTTTTGTTAAATTGATATTTTATTTATTTATTTTTTATTCCCTGAAGGACAATGACATCTTTGGTGGCATATGAAGATTCAGATTCCGATTCCGAGAATGATGGAAGTGGACCAGAGACCCCAAGATGTTCAAACGTAACCATAAATGGTTGTGAACCTAATTTTTCAGGATGTTCATCTTTGCACAGAGAAGCAGATTGTGTTCAGGATGTATCTAGACATGCAATAAGACATAATCTTAACATAACCTCTAGTGTAAGGACTCAAATAGAGAGTGTGCACAAAGTACAAAATGTCCCGTCATCTTTGCATTCATATCATAATGTTAACCCAGGAACAGGACAAAGGTATGCACAGGTGGAGCACTGTCCTCTGGTTCACAACATTCAGAAACGATCGTTTCAGCTGAAAGATAGTAATTCAAGAGCAGTGAAGCCTTATGTACCTAAAAGATTGAGGGTAGCACCATCTGTGTGTGGCATGGACTTGGGCAACTCTTCTGGAGATGAAGTGAACACTATGGGCGAAGTGGATTCTACCATATTGTCGGAGGATTCTGTAACACTGCGTGCACATCTTGGCACACGATATGCTGCCACTGAAATTCCAAGAGCAGTACTTTTCCAAATGGCAGCACATCAGGGTCCAGTGAATAAGGTCCAGTGGTGTCCTGTGCAGCAGTACAGCCATCTTCTTCTTTCTGCTTCCATGGATCACACTGTAAAGGTAAATGGTGTACCTGAACATCACTCGTTATCTGCATCTCTAAGGGAGAGGGAGGTGACCTTCACACTTTAGTTTGAGCTCTGGGAATGAACATGTGTTACTGTAGAGAAGCATCTAAAAATAAGTTGTTTCTGTTAATAATTGAGGATAGTATGTTTCTGTAGAAGAACTAGAACATTTTTTTTTAGTTGCTGACTTCATCAATATTCTAACCTGTTTATCAAGTTTAGGGTCACAGGAAAGCCTTGTTTGTGTTGCTCACTGGTGTGGCGTGTCCCTAATATTCTGTTAGTCACAAAATCTTACCAGTATGGGTTCCAAGGAGATGTGTGGAGAGAAGTTTGCAAATTTTATTATTTACCATTCGCTGGTTGTCCCTGAGATGTGTCAAAACACTTCTTTATATATAAGTTGCTTAGTAAGAATGTGTTTTAAAGGCACTATATAAAAATATACATCGTTGGTCTGTGTATCTTTAGACCAGTTCATCCACATTGACTTTTATAGATATACATTACATTAGTGTCAGTAAAGATTGTTCACTTTTGTGTTGTACCAGTGTGGTTCTAACCTTCAGTAATATATTTTTAAAATAAAGTAACACTTGTCTTTTGTTAATCAGGTGAATCTACAACAGACAGATATGGAAGGGTCAGTAAATGAAGTGTGCAGAAATGTTACAGAAATGGGTGACACATTGGTGTAGTGATTTTTGCTGCTGTCTTACAGTTCTGGAGTCTCATGTTTCATCCAGGTTTATTGATGACTGCATGGCGTTTGCACATTCCTCCTGTCTCTGCCTACTTTTTATTCAGATACTCAAAATTTTGTCTCACATCCCAAAAACATTTCCGTTAGTTTGTCACCTCCTTTGTGTTGGTAAAATGTATTACCAACATATTAGTGAGAAACATCAGAATAAATGGAACCTAGGAGGGTAAACCCATTTCTTCTTAATATGGACCTTTCAGACACATGATTAGACCTTTGGTATTTCTAGGAAAAAGTGACACTTTGAAACTTATGAACTCCACCTTATTGCAAATAAATAAATAAACATAATGGGACTCCAAACCTTTACCTCCCATGTGACCCTCCCTTTTTTTAAGAATTATAATTTTAACAACTTTTTGGCATGTTTTTAGACATTCTTTTTTCTCACCAGTTCTCAATTAATGCTTTTCATTTATTCCCAAAAGTTTTGATACAATTCAGCATGGTGGTCATTAATACCTTTGAATTTACATTTAGGCAATTTGTTGTGGCATGCTGATTAGCATATGTAAGTAAGAATTGCACTGTACTCTGTGCATAGGACAGTAATGAACCTATAAATCTATACATTCAAATTGAGTTTAGAATAGATAAAACTTTATTAATCCCATGGGGAAATTCAAATGCATACAGCAGCAGAAATATAACAAACAAGAATAAAGACTCACGGGACAGATAATACAGCCAATCAATTAATCGGTAAATAAATAAAAATAAACATAACAAACACATCAGGTGGAAGCTTTGAATTGCCTAATGGCAGTGGGCAGAAAAGACCCCCAGAGGCACTTCTTAGCACACTATGGTGGAATGAGCCAGCAGCTAAAAGCAGGGCTATCTTAACATCACCATAGGCCCCTGGGCAGTGTAGTGCGCCGGGGCCCCTATTTTGATAGCAAAACAAGAACATACATAGGCATCAGAAACATTGTGGGCCCCAATGCCCCTGAAGACCCTGGCCGTGCCCATTTTGCCCATAAGTTAAGACAACTCTGGTTAAAAGTGCTCCAAGAGAGCATTTCCTGCAGGGGATTTTTCATGATGGCATCCAATTTTGCTACCATCCTCTTTTCCACAACAGGTTTCATTGTGTGTAGGGTTTCCCCTGTGATGGAGCAGGCTTTCCTGATAAGTTTGTTCAGATGTTGTGCTTCTTTTTTTGCACAGTTTGCTTCCCCGGGAGACTGCAGTGCAAAAAACATTACATTAGCTATTATGGTCTGGTTTGAAATTGGCCCTGTGTGAGTGTGTATGTGAGCATGGCGTATGATGGACACATGGCTGGTCCAGAATTGCTTCAAACCTTGCTCCCTGCAACCTTTAACTTGATAAGCAGATAAGAAAATGAATGAGAATCATTGTCGACTTTTACCACCAAGTTATTTAAAATAATGTCTTCTTCTTTCTGCTTCCATGGATCACAAAGACACAACTAATGTCTTTGCATCATAAACGGTTGTTCTCTGTGTCTGGGTCAGTTTTAAACCAATCTTTGCACCAGATCCAGAATCCTAAACTTGATACAGTTGTTTGCATATTCCTACAATTGCTCTGGGTCACAGTAAGTGTTGTGGGAACTGAGCTTGAACCTTAATGTTTTATCATTTCAGCATTTTAGCCCAAAGGCACCAGTGTAATTTGAAAAGTGGTTTGGGGGATTGGGGCCTTCTCTAGTAATAACGCCATGCATAATTGACTGACATATAATTTTGGCTTCCCTGATGAATGGAAGAGTGACTATTACAATTAGCTGCCTCATTAACTAAAAGCTCTAGAGTAAATAACAATCATTCTTGTGACAATGTTATGGAACTTAAATTGAATGAATATCAGTGCACATTCCACTTAATTCACTACTGTTGTGATAGTTTTAGGATATGTGGAGCAATTTGGGGAAAAGCGAGTCATCTGATGGCTCCTGAACAATTTTCTCTTTCAAAGGCAGAGAATCATCTGCAATGAAAGGTGTTTGTGTATTGCCACCAGAGGGCACTGTGGAACAACCATTATTTGATTTCCAGAAGAAATGTTCTCTACTCAAAGGCAACATATACACTGAATTTGCTCATATATGCTGTCTATTATCAATAAAGAACTATGTATAAACTGTAATTTTGTTTAACATTACGCTGACGACATTGTCTTTTCTTTTCTCCAAATTGTTCACAATTGACATGAAAACAGACTTTTGGAAACCAGATGTTTTATGCTCTTTTCAAACCATTTAAATATTTATCCTCCATTTGCAGTAATCATGTAGCTGTTAGTTTGATGTGGTTTTTGGCTCATGGTTTCATGATAACAGAATATGGTTAAAAGATAGAGCAGAGTCATCTGGGTGCATTTTTATTAGAGACTTGGTTAAATATTTACAGTTAAGCCCTTCATTAGGAGTGGGGAAACAACTTCAAACACTGCTGGGTCTATGTAGTGCGTCTAATTGGAGAAACTGGGGCAGTTGGTAGAGGCAGCTCTCTTTATTATTATTCTGATCTCTCTTCTGTGCTGCCAGTTTACCTGATGGATTTTATTGCTTGTCTGAAATTGAAATAACGGCATTAAAAATGGAAGAGCTGAGCCGGTTTTGTCAGTGCAGATGTTGTTTAGGAGGCATTACATTAGAAAGATTTTCTTTAGATATGTTTCCAGTGAAAACGAACTGACTGTGGTTAGACTCTTCTGGGTTTTGTGTATTTGGGAATGCTGTTACTATACATTATATCAGTAAATATTCTTTGAGTGGTGCTAAGACGAGTATTTTTTCTTGTTGTTTCTTTCTGTTGAACTCTTCGCTTACTCTTCACACAAATAGTTCAAATGCTGAACTTGCTTTGTCACACACAAGAAATACTGTCTGCTCATTTTGTGTCAGGTGAGCCACACACATTTCCTTAAAATGCTGCCTCTAAAATGTATATTGTACATTTTAGTTTTGTTTTTAAGAATTTCTAAAGGTGTATAAACACAGATTCATTTTTTGCCACTTTTTTGTCTCTTTTTTTAACATGGAATCCAGGAATTTGCCAATAAATCTGTAGTCTTCTCTTCATTGACCAGGATCATTTGGGTTAACACACTGGCTGAGGCTTTAAAAGTCTTTCTTATTTCAAACTATATCTATATTCTGCCTGTCTAATAATGTTTGATTGTAATTTGCATGTGTGTTTTGTCATTGAGTTTTTATTTCACAAAGTACCTTCACTGAAAGTACTAACAGAAGATGCTTTACAAAGCACTGAAGAATAAACTGTGAGCTGGTATAAGTTAACAAGATACAATTATAGTCAACAACATATTAACATGCACAACACAGTCTTTTAAATTATTCTTCTAAGGAAAGTGCTGAACAATAAAACAAATCAAAAAACATAATTTATTAATGCTAAAAACTGGAAAGGTGGGGAAGAAATGCAGATTACATTGCCAGTGGTGTTACTTTTGACTTTAATTTATTAGCGATCAAATGGCTTGTATATATTACATGAATAGAGTGTGGGGTGGTCAGGTGATTGTTTAAGAAATGCTATGGAGATTTCAGAAATATGTAACTCTCAGTTTTGTGGCTGTGCTTTCAGATAATGAAACAGCCTAATCAAAGATGGAATTAAACTTAGGTTAGGGGTAATTAATTCAAAAATGCTTGGACTTAGTTTAAACATATCCTAGGCATACTTTTAGCAGTGCATAGCCAACTGTATACTTTAAGACTTTCTTCTGAATGCATGCTTTCTTGGACACCTTTAAAAAGCAAAACTGCAAACTCGTATGTCTTGAATTCCCTAATGAAGGCCATAAAGTTTAAAATGATTTATCTTCCTGTGTAGTCCTTGCCTTTTGGGTTCTGTCAAGTTAGGATTTAAAACCATATAGCAAAGAGAGAAAAAGATGTGATCTTATAGCAGTAAACGGTTGTTTCAATCAACATGGAGCAAAAGTCCAAAAGAAGTCCAATCTGTATTGTATACATGATGGATCTCACTTAAATGGCATAAACTTCAGTTGGTACTCTCTGTCCTTTTAGATATTATCATAGAGTACCTAATTGCCAACTGCTGCACACGTTTAGCTTCTGTGTGACATTGTGCTCAATGATTCAAGCTCTGAACTTTAAATGTACAGTACAGAATACTGAGTAAAGTGCCTTGTCTCTTAGGGGCTGTCATTTCTCCTTCATGTCACGTCTTTAGCATTGGACACCTTTCAATCGTTTTGATCTGTCTTTTTCTAACATTTGTTAGAGAATGTACTTGCTTATTTCTGTTTATTGCCTGTTCATTCTGTGGTAAAAGATCATAAGAATGTAGAGGTTATTTGACATAAACATTAAACCGCAGTAGTGTGAAGTCATCATACCAGAAGCAGTACTGAAATAAACACATATCCTCATGGTATACCAAAGATACTGAAAAAATAGCATCTCAAAAGTGAATTCAGGAATACATCGTTGATAATTTTTTTTGTTCATTTTTGCCCTTGCATTCTTTCATCAAATCTTTATTAAAGGACACAAAAAACAACATCTTAAAGAAACAGACATCAGTTTTAACAAAGATTCTAATAACAACCCTAATCACCACATGACCACAAACTAGACAGTTTAGAGTTCTTGAATGATGATAAAATGGAAGACTGTATTAAATGACAAGAGAAAGCAACTCTGCTGCAACCCCAGCAAGAAAAAAATCATTGAGAGAGTAAGGTTAGGATGAGGGATATTGGCAAAGGCTGTAGAATCTAAGGACTAACCATGTCATTTCCAACTGTTTGCCAATGTTGGGATCAGGTACTCCATGAATAGTCACCATTTAGAATTTGAAAAGGATCAAATTAAAAAATATACTAATTTTTAGAAAGAAGTTGGTGCGATGGGAGAGTTGGTAGTTTTCTAGCAAGAGGCCAGAGCAAGTTTTGTAGCACATGTCCTTAAGGCAAATAGCCTCTGCTGAATAACGGGTGAAACGAGGTAGGGTCTAGAAGTTGAAAAATATTTAACAAGGAGACGTTGAATTGCAAAGAAATTAGACATGTCAGTCCAAAAATTAGACCCTGAAGGGCAATTGCAAATGTTTGCATACAGGTGTCTAGATTGTTAATGGAACAGAAATGCCTGTTTGGGTTGTAGATCAAATTGCAGCTTTATACTGTATCTTGTGTGGGACACTGTATTTTCAGATGAACAAACTTGAAAAAAAGGAGATATTTTTGAAAAAATAAATTCCGTTGAATAGAGTCAAGGAGAGAGCCCATTGCCACACTGCCTTAATCAATAATGAGCAATAATTTGCCATACACAGCATGTTATATAAAGTTAGCACTGCTTTCTCTGCTTGAGGAAAAAGTAAGCAAGGATTTTTACAGAGGGAAAAAAACAAGAGAATATAAATTTCAAACTCCACTTTAACATAGATCTGAGTTATAAGTAAAAGGAAGAAAGGTTAGAAAAGAAATATTTTAATGGCTGCGATTTTTAAAGTCCAGAATCGTTGTATAGGTTACCAAGTGTGTGAACACCCCAACAGAACTAATAAAAGAATTGGGATTCATTCCAATGCATAGTTGGCAGGTTGTAGAAAATGGGAATAAAAGTATGAAACACTGGACAAGGACCAAATTGCCTCACCACCTTATGCAATATTTCTAAAGAGTATGTTATTGGAGGACACATATCTGAGGATCAAGACCTAAGTTTAACAGTAGAAAAGAGTGGAATAATAAGATCCTGGAGCTTAACTCCTGGATGCACACAGGATGCAGTGTATCAGCCAATTGATACAGCTCAAGGTCTGGTTCAGCTTTGCTTTTAATTAGGTCAGGTTGGGGAGCATGCAATGGTACAGCGCATTGCCACACACCCCACATGACGAAACAGCTCGGGATCCTGGTTCGTCAACCCCGTAGGCAGAAACACGGTCCAGTCCCACCCTCCGGAAAAGACCCTCTATCTGCCACAGCCAGGTGTTACATGGGTGTACCCTTGGCCTGGTCCAGTCACTCTGGTCCTCAACAACGAGGATCGTACAAGCCAGATCACCCTTGGGGAGTCATGCCACAGGCCGTAGTGCCATAACTAATGCTCCCTCACAATTCAGGTAATGTGCCTCATTCGGGACTCCATGAGCAACCGCTCATTCGACACAAAGTCAAAACAGCAGTACCCATGAATTCTCAGAAGAGACACAGTACCAAAAAAGTACAATCTTTGTCTCAGGTTACTGGATAGCGTCCTGTCTCATAACCATATAGCAAGACCGGAAGCATCAGAACTCTGAAGACTTGGACCTTTGTCCTTTTGCATAGATATCGGGAGAACCACACATTCCTTTCCAGTGGCCTCATGACCCCCCATGCTATCCCAATCCATCTACTGACTTCCCTGGAAAAGTCACCAGAGGCATGAATGTCACTGCCATTGTAAGTAAACCTCTCAACAAGGACAACACTCTCTCCGCAGACACACTGCTGATGGCTGTGCCTACGAGGTCATTAAAGGCCTGGATCTGGGTTTTATCTAGGACACTCGCAAGCCCAGACACTCCGACTCCTCGCTCAGTGTCTCGAGACCCCAGATCGGAGCCTCCATTGACTCCGCGAAGATCACAGCATCATCGGCAAAGTCAATATCAGTGAATATTTCTTGGCCAACAGATACCCCACAGCCACTGGATCCCACTACCTTGCCCAACACCCAGTCCATTCAAGCATTGAACAGAGTAGGAACAAGAACAAACCCCTAAAGAACACCAGAATCAACTGGGAAAAGTGTGGAGATTCTGCCTTCACTCTGCACAGCACTCACAGTACCAGCGTACAGGCCGGCCATGATATCCAGCAACCTCGAGGGGATCCTGTGAAGTCTCAGGATGTCCCACAGGGCAGCTCGAAAGCTTTATGAAAATCGACAAAGGCTGCTAAAACCTCTGCCGATATTCATGTTTGTGCTCCACGAGAACCCTCAGTGCCAGGTGGTATTTAATTAGTATGGAACTTTTAAAAGCAGTTTTTTATTTATTTTATAAGAAGGTAGATAAAAGTGACCTAAAATAAAGCCAGGACACAACTGGATAAGAAAGGGGAAGCATCTTTAGGTGGGGATGAATATCAATTTTTCCATTAAGCAAACTTGATGTGAATAACAGACACTTCGACAACCATGATGTCATTGAATCTTCCACACTGTTGAGAGTTCAACAATAGGTTCAGTAAAAGTATCTTACAGAAGGGAGAGATACCTATACTTAAATACTTCACTGATTTAGTTAAAAGAGTAGAGGGGGGTGGGTGGGGAAACAATATTTACAGAAAAGATTTACGTGTAGGAAAGCTGATTTTAATGAGTTTGTCTTATATCCAGAGAGACACTTGTAGGAGTCATATAATTAAGGACTATTAGGGAGAGCTGTAGGGGCAGTTCTGTGGTAGATGTAAAAGATGGTAAGAACAACTGCCACTGGTGAAGAATAAAATGTCTTGGTCAGATTAATGAAATTTGCACCAAATCTCTTGGAGTACATAATTTTTTACAAGAATTTCCAAGTTATTTGATAAAAAGCCTTGTTTGTGTCTCAGACAATTATCTATTTGCCTGTAATGCAAGTGTAAGGCATTGAAGATTGTTTTGCCTAGTTTATGGTATGGTGTTTTTTTTTTCTTACCCATTTATTATTGCTTTTTATCATTATTGTATTAACATCAAGAAAATATTAGTATTCAATTCCTGATATATTAATTTTGTTTTGATGTGTTAATATTTTAATTTTATTTTATTTTTTGTTATTGTTCATGTTTGTCAGTGGTTGCAACCATATAGTGCCCACAGACACACACATTGCCAAGCAAAGTTTGCATTCACTTCTGCAGTAAGTAACGTGACACTGGCACTTTAAATAAAGGCAACACACACAGCAGTGTTTGAATAGGGAAAAAAAAACTTCATGAGAGCATAGCACTCAAGCAATGAAAAGAAATTACTTAAAAAAATTATTCCGGCGTTGAATGTCATTTTTTGTTTTTTCAGCTTCAAGCTTGTAACACTAGTCCCGCATATCAAATCCTGTGTCCCTGTGTATTCTCCTGCTCAGTCCAAAATAAAAGGCCTTTGAAACCACTGCTGCTAAAAAACAAATCTTTTCCTTGGGACTTATGCTACCGAACATGTTAAGGGGTGTCTACAAATGTAACCACAAAGCCTTAAGTTTTATCTCTCCATCTGCATGCCGTTGATGGTTTCTGATGAAATAGATCTCTCTATTATAAAAAAAAAATCTTGGAAGGAGATGAGATGTGATTTTCTCAGAAGGACAGTTACACGTCCCACAAGACGAGACGCGGTACACACACAGAGCAGGTTAGAGATAATGGAAGTATGAAAATTCGAAAGTCTCAAAAAATGGATAGTAAAGATCACATTAGCGCAAACAAATGGAAATTCTTACTCGTTGAAATAATGTAACAGCGAAAAGAGATCGAATATATTGTTTGGATTGAAACTTTAAGTCGGAGACTTGTAAATCGTCTAATTCGTGGTGCCAGCAAGAATTAAAAGATTCCATAAACATTGGTGCGGTATGAAGATTCTTTCAAGTCACGCCATACTTACAACCTTTGGAAGCAAGTACCACGAGACGGTGACTTTTGCCATTAGATTCTTTCAAGTCATGCCCTACTTACAACCATTTTCAAACAAGACCACGGTCATCTAACCTCAGTCGTGTGAATGCTTTTGGCAGACGCACTTCCTGTGCCCTCAGCTCTTATAAATTTTATCAGGACAATAATTTTATACGATCTAGATGACACGTCAGTGACTAAGCAAGAAGAAAAAGCATGGGAAAAAGTCATTTTATTTATTAGAGAGAAAGAAATGATATTCATTCATAGGCAGTTATACGTTGCATTGTCACGATGTAAGTCCAAACACGGAATCAAAATTCAATGTGATCTTGAAGAAAAGTTTATTCCAAATATTGTTTTTACTAAAGTTTTAAAGTAAAAGTTAAAATAATGCATATACTGTATAACAATTCCCATGAAAATAACAATCTCTTTAAATTGTATATCTGGTTAACCAAACCCGGGGCTGGGCAAGCGAACCGAGCAGGGGGTGGAGCCTCCTAGTTTCTAAAAATAATGTGCTTAACCAGAGCTTAATTTTCATCTTGTGAATGAGTGTGAGAAACATGAATTTTGTTTAAAAATCTCATACAGTTTAATTTAATAAAAAGGAAAAACTGTGCTGTTCTCGCAAGGCTGCTGATTTTGATAATTCAATTCCATTATAGTGCATGTTCATGAATAAAAATTTATATTTCATACTGTGATAGTGTGATAATGTGATGAATCCATTAGCCATGAATGTTCATCATGTTGCTGTCTGTTTGTTAGCAAAGATAACAAGTCAGGCTGAATGAGGAACCTGCAGGTGATAGTGAGATGGATCACTGGCTAATAATAATCCCCTTAACGCACCTAAATTAATACCACACATACATTTTCTAACTTTGTCTCCAAATGCCTTTAGAAATTCTACTGTGGTATAATCAGATCTTTATGTCTATCCAATATTTGGCTATCACTCAATCAATCTTAAATTTTTTATAGTGTTATTAAGACCATGCATCCTCAGAAAATGTTTAATATTTTCGTTATTTGAAATTTGTGTCTTTGGTTCATGATGAATATTCGTATAGTATATCCTGTACTCACCTTTTCTTCTTGCAGTGTACATTTACCTTCTTTGGGTTCTTCTTTTTTCTGCGTGCTTTAGAGTGGTACTGGTGCTTTAGCAACACTTCATTGTAAGTAAGCTTACAAGGAAAATTCAGATTAAGCAGAAATTAACATATTTCTTAAAGATGTATATTATTACAATGCAAATCATAACAACGTACTAAGGACTGTGACATATTAAATGGTGCTCCATTCTTTTTGAATTAAAGAAGAGGCTAAGCACAATTAAGAATTCCATTGTATTTGTGGCATTTGGTAAACAATACAGAAACACAAACATGTTCAGTCACATGTAGCTGTTCTGTTGTTTTCACTGCATTTAAAATTGAATGTGAACAACAAGGAAAAATGATGATAAAAATGTGATGAATAACCAGGACCCTTGACTTAAATGGTGTAGCTTAAACTGTGTAAAGTATACATTAAGTAGGTAGACATGTTGAGGCTTTGAATAAAAGTAACAACTTTTCTATTTGCCATGTTTCAATGCCTTGGGCTTCTGCAAGATGTTTTAGTGGGACAAAATGATGGTTTAGGACAAAGAGGGCTGCTTGCGGTGCCAAATGGGCCAAAAAATGTGTTTTACTTTCAACAAAAATCCAGTAAAGGCCGAAACTCAATCAATTCTTAGCATTTTCTTAGCAGTTAAAAGCCTTTTCCATTGAACATTAGAGAAGTATAGTCTCTGGCTCGGGTCAGCGCAGAAGCCTTTTGAACATCTAAAATAAGATGCCATCTTCTGGGAGCAGTCTCCTTTAATATGGTGTGAACTGGAAGGGGAGGGGCTTCTTTCATTTTGGTGCCCTCACTGGGTAGTTTGACAAACCTGTGAGGAAAGAAGGAGACAAGACTGTTGGCTGCAGCGCCCTCTGTCATCCCAAGGTGGTATTACTTCAGGCAGATTTGGAAGATGGCCCTCTGGTGCGCATGTGTGACAATATACAGAATCAAAGTATGGCTGATGATATTCATACAGTGTACTTGAAAACTTCTGAATGCATGAAATACTTGATTTCAAGCCTTTTGAATTGGTACAGGACAGCTTCACACAAGGCTCTAACACCGTGTATACTGTAACTGGCAGCACAACTCACTATGTCAGTGAAAACGTGTAAAGAAGCATATTCTGTATGAAACCATGGTTTGTTTCCCTCAAAACACTAGAGAGCTCACATCCCAACTAATTACCTAAGCATCTTCTAGAAAAGCAGTGTATTACTTTAAGATTTTCAGGCAGCTTAGTGGTGCAGATACAGCAGGAGTTGGTAGAGAAGCTCTAGTATTTGTCTCTGGCTAACCCCTGATAATAGAAATGGTCATAAGTGATCCTGGTGGGGGATTAAAATAACTTCATAGCCAGTCTTTAATTGAGTCAAAAGGAGTGAAACAATAAGTGTTGAGTTGATGGGAGTAAATTCAACCAATTTGAGAGAGAATGTACAAAGTAGGGTTGGTTGTGAATGGACACAGTACGGCTACAACACTAATATATAGGAACACCAGGGTTGTATTAGGAAAACCCAGAGTGGCTTCAGATGTATATTATTTATGTAAGTTTGAATTTTGATTTATGTATATTCACTCATTTTAAATAATAGTTTCCTAATAAGCATTTTTAGGCTGTTAGTGTGGTAGTATTGTATCGTTTCAGAAGCGTCACAAGAACACCTCTACAACTATTAGTGGTTGCAACCTAGTTTAAGACATTTAAATGATATCCTTTTTAGTTAATCTACATTTCTAATGTGTTCATTCCTCATGAAATGAGGAAACTCTCAGAAACAAAGCTGACTAAATGAAGCCGTTATTTCTGCAGAATCCTATTATAATAAATAACATTAGTTGTAATGGGCTTCTAAGGAAGTAATAACATTAATGCATTACCAATAAAATGTTTCATTACATAATGCCCTTTACTGACATAATAAAAATAAGTATATTACATATATAGATTGTATTCTCTAATAATTGTAGTAATACTATTAATAATGAACTGTATTTTGAATCATTAATAGTAATGGGAAGAGGTTGACTGGGAGAGGTGACAGTTAAATAAAACAGAAATGTTTTGCTATTAATCTGAAATAGAATCACTAGGGAATTGCAGTCTTTAGCACAAAGGAAAAGTCTTGAGGGCTCAAAGTCAATTACACATTAGTTTGTAATAAGTGGACCAAAAATCCTTCTGTACCTAATGCCATTGTATCCTAATAGTTTAAAAGTGTTAAAGCAAAGCAACATTTATTACGTACACATTTGCTCGCTTGATAGAATACCCATTTACGAGTCGCTTGCACATTGTGCTTTTGGGATTGAGGATTCTGCCCACTGTGAATTAGCAGTGGAATCCAGGAAATGTGTGGTGAGACCTGTAAAGTTTACAGTGGTGTATATTGAGGGCTATATTAGTTTACTCAGAAATCAATACCTGACCGTTATAAAAATGTTGGGATTTTGTGGTTCAATACACCGCAGAGGGAATTATATTGGTTTTCGCTTACCAGTATTTAAGTTTTTGATCAGCTATATACTATACAGATTCATGCATGTTTCAGTATTGATTGACACACCTTTTTCCCAACTTTTCACTGTTCTTATTGTTGCAGAAGATGAAGCAAGGACTCTTTTAGGATAATTAGAAATTTGTGAATGATTTAATGACTACATGGCAGTGCAGGAGAGACCTGAGCAATGTGGCTTAGCTAAGGTCTGCTGAAGTTAACAGTTGAATTACCTTTAGCCTTTGGTGTGAATATTTGAACCAGGGGCCAATACTAACATTGGAGGAAATATATTTAGAACATCTTAAGAAATTATTCTCTCTTGAGATTGAATTAATGTATTAGAAAATAATACGAAAATCACTATTTCAGTGTGTGATGTTGTGTTGTAGCACAGCATAAACTGAATTGCCGAAAAATGTAAAGAAAAAAAAAAAAACCTGTTCCTTTCCATGTTTTGCACTAATCTGCTTCAAAAAGATGAGAAAATCTGTACACCAATTCTTTTCTAACTTACATTGGATTGTTTTGTAATTACATTGTGGAGCACATAGCACTTGTATCCCACTCCAAAGGATCTAGTCATTTGGCACAATTGCCAGGGTAATGATAAACCAAAAGGCTAAGGTAACTTTGAAAGTATTTTCTATTTAACATTATGAATATTAGGAAATTTCAATATTAGGTTAATAGTTTCTCCCTTTGGGAATCTCTTTAGGAAGCATTAAAATGAAATGGCACAGAAAAATTGTCAAGGTGATGTTTGAATAAGTTGTTTTATCTTTTTTTTTCTGATCAGAGATGATGACTAAGGAAGTCTCTGAGATTCTGGATATAGGAGGAACATAATAATAAACCTTGGCCCAGGATATATTTACATCCCAGTGTTTCTGTGCTATATCTGATTTATGAGTTTGCTTGAGAGGTCAGGTTTCAGAAAGGTTTTGCCAGACTAGCAGCCAAGTACTGCAATGCAGGATAAACATTTGTTTTCTTCCTGAGGTTAATTCATCCCCTATCTCTTGTTCTGTTGACCAGTGCCAAACATGCAGTGGAAACCAATGGTAGGATATTAATATACTTTTTCACCTCAGTCATTTCTGTTTGTATCCAAAATGATGTCTCTTCTAGGTAAGTAAAAGTAAACATATATTTATAAAGCGCCTATCATAGACAAAAGTCACAAAGCACACATTCAGTTAAACCTAGAATAAACTGAAATGCAAAGCAAAATACAAAATACTGAGAATATATGAACACCCACAGATGGCAGCGCTACTCAAATGCCTGTCTGAACAGATGCGTCTTAGGTTGACACTTAAACAGTTCAATAGATACTGCAGATCTAAATGTCAGTGGTCTGTCAAGTCAGTTCTATAACCTTGGAGCAGTGGCTTGAAATCTGCGATCCCCACGTGTCTTTAATCTGGTACGAGGAACTGAAAGGAGACCTAACTGAGCAGCTTCCAGTGCATGGCCTAAGGTGTAGTGCTAAAGGAGGTTTGTGATATACAGTATTGTGGAGCTTGACCCTGCAGAGCTCTGTAAGTAAGTAGCACAACTTTGAACTGGATCCTAAATTCCACTGGGATCCAATGTAGAGAGTGTGAAATTGGGGAAATGTGTTCTTGAGTGAATATGAGCGTGTTTAATTCTGGGTGATTTTTTTGTAGAGAAGCATGTTGTTAAACTAGTCAGCAATATTATGCTAGGAAATTATGCTAGGGGTCTTCTGCCAGAAATGAATCCTGCTTAACCAATAATGCCTAAGCAACATTAAGAGTCAAGCACTCAAACAAATATGCAGTTTAACTCTCAAATATGAATCCACCTTTAGTTCACGTTTGTAGATATAGGTTAACTTTAGCTGGTTTTGAGGTAGATTAGGTTATATCTTGCTATGATCCACACAATTGTCTGATAACTGTTTTAAAGTCCTCTCAGAATCACCACCTCATTAATTATAGTATAATTAATTGTGTCTTCTGTCATGCTAGTCTCCTTTTGAAGCTATGCATTTATATGTCAGTGCTACGTCTCAACTACTTTGCCTCATAACATACAGTATGTAGTTTTTACTGAGTGAAGCATAACCTTTGACAGAAAAAAGACACCAAAAATGCTTTCATTCTCAAAAATTCAAAGAAAAAAGTGGGAGTACAAAGCTCTGAATGGTGAGATACTGGAAATAGTAATTTAATAAACAGATTGCACTGTATTTATAAAGAATTCGATTACATTACAAGTGTCCCCCAAGTTCTAAACACTTTATGAAAGTGTGATGTAAAAAAGTTTTTTTTTTGATACATTTTTATTTTATGAACCATAATGAGGCAGAATTTTTGCTGTTATGAAGACCGAGTGTTTTCAAAAGCACTCCATTATTGGTAACACTTAATCATCTTGGCAATCATTCCCAGTATCCTTTGGTGCAGCCAACAGAATTGGGAAGAAATGGTTGTTGATGTTGCCCAGTCACAATCTCACCTTCTCACAGTCTGTCATTCTCATAGCTGATGCCATTTTTGATAGGCTATGGTTCATTCAGCTAGTTACATTTGTTTCTCACATGTTGTTTTGAATTAACTTGAGCAGTATAGCTCCAACAAATTGTGAAAGAGATGGAAAAACCTGTTCCTTAAATGTGAAGCCTTATTTTCATTTCCATTAAATCAGTTTTGTCAAGTTTTATCAATGTTCATGTGTTTTCTTGTTATTTGAATAAAAATGAGGATAATTTCTTGGGACTAGGTGAGAGCAACAGGGGCAGGTCTCTGGCAGTTTCACCCCCATCCCCAAACCCCAAACCACCCATCCCATCAACATGTGTCTAGTTTCACTCTGAATTCAGATGGTACAATTGCACCATGTCTGTGTTGTTTGTTGGTTTATCGGTGGCTAGGGATATAATTTCAGCGTGACATCATCAAACTTTGGATATTCTCAGCCAACATATGATCAGGGCATGCAGCAGTTACAGGTGACAGAAATATCTGTTTTAGAGATTCATAACATTCGTTCCACTCTGGTGAAGGCTTTTTTGTTGCTTCTCCATGTTATTTGGAGGAGAGTATTTTCCTACTGTGATCACAGCTTGCTTTCAAGGTCTTGACTTTTCCTGTGCTGGGCCTCAGAATATGTTGGATAAAATTCTCTGGAAGTGCCATGTGTCTAAAGATACTGGAACCTCATATTGCATATTTTTATAATAGTAAATGTTTAATTGCAGATCAGGTACCGTATATACTCATGTTTAAGTTCTACCGCGGATAAGTCGGGGCTTGATTTTACCATATAATTTCCAGTATTTTATAATGTCGGTCATATAATTCGAATATGGAAAACTCACGCTATTGGTACAAGAGTTTATGATATGCTAACATCCACCTGAGAGACTTTTTACTCGTATACCACGTGCCCTCGTGTAAGACGCACACCCTAATTTTTACAAAGAAAATCGCGAAAATTGTTTTGCCCCATGCACAACGCGCGTTGTGATTGTATAAGAAGCGGAGAGAGAGAGAGAGCGAGCCCAAGCAGAAGAAGTAAACATTACAGAATTACATTTCCTCATGTATGACACGCACCTGATTTTCTAATACTAATTTTCGGGAAAAAATGTGTGCGTGGTACACGTGTAAATACGGTAACCACAGAGCATACTGCCTTTTTTTCTATGTATTGCGCCTACGTGACCACACAGTAATACCCAAATTATTCTGAAGTATTGTTTGCACTGTTTTGTGTTTAATTGTATCTCACACCCGCATACACCTTTATCATAAGAGCATCCCTTATCTACGATGGAACGTTCAATCAGAAGAAAATATGAAGCTGGTTTTAAATGAAAAGTCATTGAAATGGCGAAAGAAGTTGGTAACTGCGCTCCTGCAACAAAATTCGATTTGTCTGAGAAACTGGTGCGAGGTTGGTTGAAGCAAGAAAATGTTAAAAAAAAAAAAAAAATTTAAGTGTTGCATTTTTGAACGGGTGTGTAAGTAACGGTCTGATTTTATGATCGATTTTTCATGTTTCAAGACCCAACTTATACGCAAGTATATATGGTATATTGGCTAAGCACTTCCAAATGATGGCATTATAAAGACAGACCTTTTCATCTAGTCTTCACTGAATAAACATTCTCAGTAATTTTCCTTTTAAGACATTTTGACAGAGACATTTTTACTACCTAAATTGCACCCTAAGTTTTGAATGTTACTTCTTGGCTAACAAGCAAACAAAGCATGATTGGGCACAAGCACTTTTTTATTTTCGTGAGAAAAAATGTTCATTTCAATGATACAGATTGCTCATTTCAAGTAAAAATATTGCTCGGATTGCTTCAGTGCAACTTAGACTTGATGATTCCTTACTTTGCATACCACAGATGCAGATTTTACAGGTCTGAACTGTTGTGGAATGCAAGACTTGTTTGTGTTGGTAGGGTCATTGTTACAGGGAGGTTCAGTCCAAATGCTATTTGCTGTTCAGGATTTTGGCTCTAGGTCCAATCTGTTTGATGACCCCTACCCAGTTGCATGAAATTGATTCTAAAGAGAAGATTCTTCAGTTTACACTTGAGCTGACAGCAAATCCACTTTGTAAAGACAGCTGCCTGGATTCTCTCCTCATCCCTTACCATATGCTAGGTAGCCTGCCAAAATCTACAGTTCATTTCATACAGCCAGTAAATAAATAGCACAGAAAACCTTGCTCAGAGTAAGATATCCAGCAGCAATTAAGGCCAAGTAAATAATTATTGTAGTTTACAGGAAAACTTTTTTTTAGCATATTTTCCTTTACTATTTCATTGATTTATATCAAGAAACGGCAAACAAAAGGGAGGACCTATCTAACCTGCATATTATTTAGAGTCCAGGGAAGCATCATCAGGGTACCTGAGGGAATCCATCCTGGTTGGAGTACCCATGATGTTTTGCTTTAAATGTAGGAAAATTGAAAATTGCATGATGCTTCATAGATTCATCTAGACCTAGGTTAAAATCACATTCAACATAAGTCTTCTAACATGTTGTGTCCTATTTTAAAATGCACAGTGTTGCAGAACTACCATCATGACGGTGATGCTCTACATTTGATGCTTCCAATTCTAGAATGTCCTACCAGCTGTTTTATTACAACATTTATTTAGATAGTATATTTTCATACAAAGGTGTTGCTCAAAGAGCCTTGCAAAAAAAAAAGAACAAGGCAGTAAGAATAGTAAAAGTAAAAGAAAATAACATTAAAAATTGTCTAGAATGACAGATATACTGTCTCTATGTCTAGATAGCCAGGGAGAAGAGGAAAATAAAATCTCCTGCGGGCATGAATTCTGGGTAAAATACATATCTAGGGGTTTCAAGGCCAAATGAGTCATTAATGTGTACATGTGATAATATACAGTATTTCTGCTGGTCTCATCATAGGTAGATGATCTTCATCACTTCTAGCCTCAAATACAGTTTTTTATGTTTGACAGTGCAAGTCTGATTAGTGACATATTACAGGATATTGCATGTATCAAAGCAAAAGGCTGCATCACCAGGGGCCTCATGTATAAACGGTGCGTACGCACAGAAATGTTGCGTAAGAACTTTTCCACGTTCAAATCGCGATGTATAAAACCTACACTTGGCGTAAACTCACACACGGTACCTCATACCTTGTCGTACACAAGTTCTCCGCTCGGTTTTGCAGACTGGCGGCACCCAGCGTCAAAGCAGTGCTACTGTTCCTGTGTGGTTACACCTTTATTTTCCTGACGTGGCTTTATAAATACACTGAAACTAACCGCATATTATTTATTATTGTAACGCATCTGATTGTAATTAACTTGTAACAATATAATGGTCCAGGGAACAGCCATAGTATTCCAAATACCATAACTGCTTTAGCGTTGTTACTCTCACTTCTTCTCCTTCTTCTTCTTCTTCTTCTTTCAGCTCCTCTCGTTAGGAGTTGCCACAGCGGATCATCTTTTTCCATATTTCTCTCACTGCACCACTCGGAGTATTTATATCACTGTATCTGAGTGTGAATCACAGCAGCAGCTGATCGGAAAGAAAATTATCGATATACAGCTTCAAGGACACGCTGTCTCAGCCACGGCAAAACGTTTTAAAGCCTTTTCTGTACGGACGTCGCGGTTCAGAAACAGTTTCATCCCAAGAACTTTAAATGCACTCAATCAATTGTACCTTGTAGAACTGTTTGTACTTTTAAGTACAATCACCCCACTGTAAACCTGCACTATAGTTATAATATCGCACAACCTGAGCCACTTTATAAAGCGCGTATTTACATATGATGACGATATCATTTTTAAGGTGAAATGCAGCAAAATATGTTTATTAAATTATACAGATAAAACTTTAACTTCATTTAAATAATCTATATTCTTCACTGGGTGTGTCGTGAAGGATAGAATAGTTAAACGTGTACTATGAAGATATTTCAATGTTCCTTAAATGTTTTGAAGAATCGGCGCTAAGCTTACAGATGGCTTAATTTCTATTACAGAGCTGATTGTGTGGCGATCGGTTACTTGGGGAAAGAAAAGCAAGGACTGCAGTGGCGGCTATGCCAATATATATTGAATATAAAACAGAAAGAGAAAATAACAACACAGCAAAAAACGCAGCGACAAATTTCGGCAAAAGTTAAATGCTTGTGTCATGAGCATGAGACGGCTATGCAGTGTCCGCAACGGACGTGACCTTCCACCGTGCATAAGCTACCTTACTGACATTGGCAGGCGAAGGAGCCACCGATTCTTCCTCTGTCCAGTGCCACCACAAGCCTAGAGCCGCCCCCGAGTACTGCTGCAATAAATTATTTCATCGAAGTGAAACACATGTTTAATAACGTGCTTTAACTCCTGTTATCATGAAAATGATATCACTTATACATCTCAGTATTTTAGTTATTCAGAGAGCTGTAATATCACGAATGGAATGGACTCTGTGTCCAGTTGGAGGAAGAGAGCCAGTTTAAGAAGCAAGTAGTAATTCACACACATAGAGCACATAGAAGATCAAATACAAAACAAAGCATTTAACGTGCTACTTTAATTACGATGTGATTTGAGAAACTGGTTAATTAAACGATTTTAAGATGAAGTTTATGATGTTCAACTTTAATGACAAAATAAACTACGTGATTAAAGTGGAAATTTCGAGATTGAAGTTGACATTTCGTGCTTTTTCCCCACTGTGTGCCTTTTTTTCTCTGTACCCTAATAAGCTTTCATATGACACTCAGACAGTGGGCTACAACTCGGCTTTTCACGGCGACTTTAATATGCGACTTCTTTTTTATTTCCGGCACTATGCGATTTTGTGAACGTGAGCTTTCAAGTTTCTCCAACACGCTATGTCACTCGATCAACTTCCTTTTGTTGATTATACCACGGTTTATTTGAACAAATAGTATGTTTTTCCTTTGCCTCCACTTGGTGTTCGCTGAAATTCTTCTATTTTCCCCCGTGCTTTTCCCATTGTCTTTTCACAGAAGGCTGAGCTTAAGGGCGATTTATATTGATTTGCATATTCAAAGAGGCGTAATTCTGGGAGGAGTTGGGGCGTTACATAAAGCGCGTGCACGAGCGTTATTTTTCACGCTGATCGGGATTTATGTAGCGGAAGAACGTGGAAGTTGGAGTACGCACAGATTCCAGCATCTGGATTTTTCTGTGCGTAAGCACATTTCGGCTTTTGTGCTTACACCATGTTTTAGTGCGAATTCTACGCACGGCGTTATACATGAGGCCCCAGTTCTTTTTGATTCACTCTAAGAGCATGTAGAAATCCAGAGTTTGAAGATTTGATATTATGATTCGGGATGTATGGGTTGGGCAATCGGTAATATAAGGAGCTGCAATATTGGTCATAGTTTTAGATTATTAACAGAATTTTAAAATAAACCGGAAAGACATAGGCATTCAATTTAATGATGGTAATATTGATGAAAGGGATTACATTTTCCTTTCCTTGGTTAAAATTCTTCCTGCTGCATTCTGAAATAGTTGTTGCCAGTTCATTACTTTTAATGGCGGCCCTGACAGGAGAGCATTACAATAATCTATTTGGCTTAAGCAAAAACATGTATTCATTTTTCATCATCTTGCACAGATAAAAAAAAAGATTGGACTTGTGCTGTTTCTTAAATGAAAAAACAAAAACCTTCTTTTATAACATAACTAATACGCAAATTCTGAATAATTCTGAATCTATAATGACATCTGGTTTCTTCACTTTTGGCTTAACTTTCAGGGCACCATGATCATGATTATCCTTAACATTTTTCCTGCCAACAATAGAGTTTCTGCTTTTTTGTTTAATTTAAGGAAAATACAATCCATTTTGAAATATTAGCAAGACACTGAGTGAGGGGATGGAGAGCCTCGGGATCATCTGGTGCAATAGATGTGAATAGCTGTGTGTTGCCTATGGCAATTAACTTTGTATTTTGAAATTAGCAGACCGAAAGGGCAACATACAGAGTGTGATTAATAAAAGACCTAAATATAAATCCTAAGGCAGGCCAAATACCATATCACATGTTTCTGATATGCAGTCATCAAGACTTAAAAGAACTTTCTCCTTGTTATGTATGATTTAAACCAACTTAACATGTTACCTAAAAGACCAAAACTTCCGTCAAAGACAGTTAATGAGAATGCTATCATTTTTGGGATTAAATTGCACACTCAAGTCTAATAATACAAGGGCTAAAATGTTATTTTCCATTAGCAATAAGCCATAAGTCATTGCCATCTTTGACAAGAACAGTTTCTCTGCTCTGATTAGATCCAAAAACCTGACTGGTATCTGCCTATAATACAATTGCTTTTCAAGTAATCATTTAATTGTTGAAAAATCACTTTTTATAGACGTTTACCTAAATATTTGGAGAGGGATCCAAAATTATCCAAGAACAGTCAAGGTTATTTTTTTTTTTTAGCAGAAATTTTCCTAGTGCAGCTTTTGAGGAATTTGGAAAAATGCAGAATCTATTGACTATGTCATCTACCCAGAGACTTCCTTGATAAAGTGTGTAGGGAATGAAGAATGCAGGTGGATGAATTAAGTTAAGAAATTATTTAGCAAAATTCTAGACTACTTATTTTTCTAAAGAGCTGAACAGGCAGAAGTCTGTATTCAATTAGATCTTAGATATTTATCTATTTTAATTTTTTTACAGAACAGAAATGCTACAGAGGCTTAATAATCAATCAGTGACACTTTGTTGATCCATTCCATAAATAGTTGAGGACAACAGGTTTGGATTACCTGTATTCTCTTTTATAATTTTAGAGTTACAGGACCAGATGGACATATTGCATCTAATTATTTAATTTAATTTAATTAATTTAGTTTTTCCTCCATTTATGTTAAGACTTAGGGCAAATCTTTTTCAGTTTGTAAATATTTTTTGGTTTTCCACAAAACTGTAGTTGTTATTGATTTCTTCTTCTAACCAATTTTTCTTAAGCTATTATATTAGCTGTGGCCTTCAGCCTAGCAATGAAGTTGCCCAGTGGCTGCAAATATGTCTTTTTGTAAAAGAATAAAAGCTTGTGTCCAACTGATTGGTACTAATCCCAGAAAAGGTTAAAGCAGATGCTGCACTAAATTACACTTTCCTAACAGTTTGCCACTTTTTGAACAGTTTCAATCTGGCTTTTGTCCCAAGCACAGCTCATAAACTGCCCTGGTCAAAATCACAAATGATCTCCACTGGGCAGCTGACATGGGACTCTCATCAATTCTTGTACTTCCTGATTTTAGCTCTGCATTTGACACCATATCCCATCAGATACTTTTGAAACGTCTAGCTAGTTTTGGAGTCTGTGACCTTGTCCATCAATGGTTTTCTTCTTACCTCACTGACAGGAAGCAGGAGGTTTGTTTTAAGTAAATGGCTTTAAGTCAGAGAATGCAGTTGTTACTCAAGGAGTCCCGCAGGGCTCTGTTTTAGGGCCACTTCTTTTTCTCATCTACATCTTCCCAATAGGTAATATCTTTCGACACCATGGTATTAAATTTCATTGTTATGCTGATGACACACAGCTTTATCTATCCACTAAATCCACTTCTGCTTTCCTTCCAAATACTCTTATGGCATTTTTCCAAGACATTAAAGTCATGGATGACTCACAGTTTTCTCCAATTAAACAGGAATAAAACTTCTTGGCTAGAAATCTACACTCTCTAAGTTTAAGCGTTGTTCCAATTTTAATTAACAGCACTATCACAAACATCTCTTCCCAGGTTAAGGGCCTAGGCACTACCTCATTCTAGACAGTACCCTCTCTTTTTCATCCCATATAAGTAATGTTTCTCGGACTGTTTTCTTCCATCTCCAAAACTTTTCTAGACTTTGTCCTGCTCTTACACAACACTGTACTAAAGTATTGGTTAATGCCTTAGTCACTTTATATATAGATTACTGTAATGCTATTCTGTTTGGCACCCATAAAAAAGTATCCATCACTTAAAACTTACACAAAATTCTGCTGCTGGGTTAATTACTTGCTCTAAATCCACTGAACATATTCCTCCTATTCTCTCCCAGCTTCACTGGCTCCCTGTTTACTACCAAATACAATACAAAATGCTGCTGATACCTTTTTAAAGCTCTCGTTCCTACCTTACTGATCTCCTACAGACTTACACTCCTTCCCTCTCACTCAGATCCTCATCTGCAGCTTTACTTTCTGTATCACACATCGACCTCTGCTCTATGGGAGCTCGAGGATTCTCTCATTGTGCTCCTCAACTCTGGAATTGTCATCCATCTCATATCTGCCAGCTAAATTCAATAACACAATTTAAAGCTGCACTCAAAACATATCTTTTCAAACTGGCACACCAATTATGAGTTTACCACTGTTACAGCCAGTATCTTTGATGTTTGCTACTGCTTCTGTATCCTTCTTGCTATTGCTAGTGAGGTAGGTTGGCTCGTTTTTATGCTTGGGAGCTTGGGTAAAGCAGATGTGGCTTTGCCTTAACCTCTGTGCCATCCACTAGCTCCACAAATCACTGAGTTGATTTGCTATTTCAAATGCTGAGGTAGCTGTATTGATAATACACTAAGTGTACTGGTAAATAGGAGGCTTCTGCTTCTCCAAGTGCACAACTCCTCCATCAAATGCTGCAGCTAGCAGCTTCAGCTCTTCCCTTTAATGCTCTAATGTGTTGAGACCATTGCGTTAAACTAAAATAGTTGCATTTAAGAAAAAAGAAACAAATACAAGAATTATTCATGGGCACGTAGAACTTGGATGGCATTGCATGTGACTGGACATCCGGTAAATGTATTTTTTCAACTTGCATTATCTGGAACAGGATTACACTGAGCTGGATGCAATGTATTCAACATAGACAACTTGCACTGGTTAGTTTTAAGAGAAAATGTGTTAATGGGTGGATTGAGCTTTTAAAGTTTGAAATTTTTAAAGTCGATAGCAACACCTAAACAAATGCTCAAATGTTAATGAAATGTAACATAAACTTTTAGCATTTTGAATCAAAAACTTTTGTAAATTTTGAGTTTTATCTAAAACTCAAGTTTTGACATTTTTAAATATTTCGGATACAGTTGTCACAGAAGCAAAATTCTAATTACTTAGAAGCATTAGTAGGATTTTATACTTTCATTAAATTACCAGGATGTTTATTTGGTAATGGCAGGTACCTGATTTTTGTTGTTTTAAATATGTTTTTCTACTTCGTTTCCAATTCAATACCTTCAGTTTATGAGCGTTGGGTGCTAGCACCAAGACCAAGGTTTCCTTCTGATTCTTTTGGTCTAAACCTTTAATGAAAGAAACAAAGAGTAAAGGGAATAATACAAAAATCAAGTATTTGTAGGTGAACTGATTCATTAGTTTAATTGTATAAACTTAGTCCAAGTATTTCATATTTTTAGTTAAATAAAAATATGAATTAAAAAAGTACTTTCTGCATATTTAATATATGGAGGAAAGTTGAATTCCATCTTGCATACATTATACAGTATTTTAGCAAATGTACACATTATATTCATGAAAGTAATGAGTGGGCCACATCATATTTTTTTTTATTTGTGTCTAATTTTTTATTTGATTTAAAAAAAATAGAAATAGGATAACAAAGTAAAACATTTTCATATATAAATTTGATCACCCCCTCCCTTGATGCCCACCCCTCTCTGGAGCAATACAAAAGAAAACAGAGAAAATGACACACAGGTCACTGAAATCCCATATGGCTAAGCAAGAGAAAATCACAGGCTCACTGTCATCCATGACTTAATCAGGGAAATAGCGTCTTTCAACTTGCTGATGGTTTCTGCCAATACACCATGCGGCTGATCCATATCTGATTTTGTTATTTCTCTTGTCAATCTTGAACTGTCATGAGTAAGTCTCCCATCCCAAAAACAAGTGAGCCAGCAGTAGCCTTCTGATGCAAGTGTATGAAGAAAAGTTTATGCACACACTTTTCAGTTTTTGCACAAATAAGTACATTTTTACATCAATTTCAAGTGTAATTAAATGCGATTTTGTATATTAAAATCATGTCAGATAAGGGTAATTTTCTACTGGATAAATAAATTCTTTACTGATCTATTTTGACAAAACAGAAACACACATGAAAAATAAAATTTGGTATTTATGGTCTCTGAAATTTAAACAAATCTATTTTCAGTCAACAGTAAATTAAGTTTTTATAATCTAGATTGCCTGAAACTCCTTGGGGCAAATGCATTAAAGCAGTCAATTTATGTGAGTTAACATAGGCATTTTATAAATGTTGCATGTATCCTTTTTTAAGAAGTATTTCATCATGGTTATGGGACTAAAACACACAAAACCATTTTGATGAAACAAATGCTTCTTTATTTCAATAAATGGTGATAAGTAACACTTGAATTACATTGACTTAAAGAAACTGACATTTCACAGGCGTTACAGCAATTATATCCAATTGATTTACAAGTTGTGACCACCCGTGTATGTAAATATAATAAATGAATGTATATGGCTTACTAAGGCAAATACCTTTGACCATTTATGACCAAAACAATTTTCATCATACACTTCATTTCTCAAGGGTGTGTTTGTTTTTCTCCTGATAGTCTGCACTTAATGGGGTGGCGATAAAGTTTTGAGCCTGAACCTTAAAATTCACAAATTTGCTTCTGTGGGCTAAAATGTGTGAATTCCAAGTTTCTTGCATTTACTATTTATGGTGCACTAGCAGTGGTACCTGGTGCTGCCCAAAGCAAACTATCGCTAACCAAACTCACCATGGGGAGCAACTTGGCATACTTGTGCCAAGCCCCAAAATGCCTTCTACAGCTACTTCCCTAATAAAGTACAAGTAGAGTCAATATTATCCAATGGGGAACAATAGAGATCAATGCTACCCAAGGGGAAAAATTTTGGGTAAAAAGTGTAACCTATAGTCTTCCCCTGTACAAATAGGGAATCTGTGTAAGCTTTAGGCGAAATAGATTGAATTGAGTTAACTGGCATATCTGAGAAACGGATGAACACACATTCAGCTTTATATATTATAAGATAGCTCTAAAATAAAAATATCTTACTTAACAGATTTCTAAAACAGCAAAATCAAGCCTATTACTCTAATTCAATTTCAAATTTTAGATAACAATATGTGAATAATATGTACCAATATCAATCAAGTGGGTCAAAATGGTCAAAAGATGAGCTGCAGAATTCTGTCATAGATCCGTGTCTCCAGGAGGTCATGCAAAGTCTGGCCAGCCTTTGACATCAATGAGACAAGTAAACATTGCCAACGTAGAGAAAGTTTGTATGCCAGGTTTTTTTTTTATGATGTTGAGTATTTAGTCCGTATTAGATACGTTGAAAGGCCCATATAACAACATTATGCTGATTTGCTTAAGCATTTCTAGCAAAATATATTGCTATATATAGGAAATGGGCTGTGTGTGTCAATCCATCTGGAGTATTAGCTCCATTTATTTTTAAAACGGTTTCCTAGGAGTAGTCTCTCTGTTACAGTTCATATTTCTATTTATTGCAACCTTTAGAATAAATGCTGGAGTATTTATTATTTATATATTAATTTAAAATATTTTTATTATCACAAGTGTCCCATAAATTGATTTGGCAGTCTTTTGATATTAAAATTTCTCTTTTAAACACCGAAAACATTATTGCATATTAAAACAGGTTTATTGGGTCATTAATCTGGATAAAAAAAATTAATTTTTTTCTTCATTGTATTTATTTCCTTAAAAACATTTTTACAATGCATACATGACAGATCAATTATTATTTTCTAATAATAAAACTTTGTCCAATTCAGCTGCCACTAACCCTGAGTTGGCCAGAAACAGAATGAAAATGTAACAGCGATAATAAAACTATCGTAAAAGCTGGCATAACATTAATAAAGGCTGGCCAAATATCAAAATTTTCTAAATTATTCCTTATGAATAATTATTTAACAAAACTATAAACTATAATTTAGCATTTTTAAGTTGTGGCATGTTATGATTTTTCCCACTGACAAACTGACATGTGCAAGCAGTGTCAGTTACCATAACAGGCTGTTTGTTAGGTAGTAATGTCCACTGAAGTGTCACTCCTACTAAAAATATTAATTAATTTGAGTTTCTTATGATTCTTAGGTTGTCTTCTTTCAAACATGTATTAGCAGGGCCAATCCCAAAGGAGGTGGCATAAAGAAGCAGGTACTTGACACTGTCTTTGCCAAAAAGGGTCTAGTCTCTTGTATATTTTTGACTGAAAGTCAAGAGAGACTAGAATTAGATCTGAGAAACCGTGCTTGACGAAAACAGAGGAACTGTGTATCTTAAAGTTGGCTTAGATAATAAGTTTATTACCTGAAATTTCAGCTCAAAATCAGTCATCAGCTGTCAAAAATTCTCTAGCTATGTATTTTATTATCATGTAGTTTGCTGGTAGTTTCTGTAGCTATACTACACACAGAGTGCAAAGATTCCATAGCAGATAGTGGATAGTAAAGACATGTTGGGATAGTTAGCCAGCATTCTTTTATTCAAAATGTCTGTCTTAGCAGAACAAAATGTTTTCACAGAAGATTGTGTTTGAGATAGCTAGGCATTGTTATGCAACAGGGAGTTAAAATCCAGTTAGAAAGGGCAAGTTACAATCTAAGCTGGAATGAAAACATCTTTAGAGAAAACAGAAAAAAAGAAGACTTCAGCCATACATAAAATAAATTCCTGAATACCCATAGTCCAATGAAAAAAATAGCTACCTGCCCAATCATAAGCATGTACAGAATAGCAGGACACAATAGAGAGAGTCCAAGAAAATGAATACACCTGTAATGGTGATGTGAGACCTGAGGAAGTCCAGTTTTGGATCAAACTAAAATGATACCTGTTTTCTATTTTCTGTGAAGCCATGTTCTATATATTGATGAAGAATAACATTACTGCTAAATAAGAAATTGTTGAGGAACAAATTCTGTAATAAAAAAATCATTTTAATTACATCAAAATATCTTGAGGAACAAATTCTGTAATAAAAAATTCATTTTAATTCCATCAAAATATCTTGCCATCCAGCTATGTAATGGTTCAATATATGGAAGATATGTTTGCAGACTTTCCTTCCAACCAGCTTTAATTCAGAATTAATTTTAATTAATTTTGAAAAAGTATCAAAATCTTTATGTCAGCTACTGCCAGTCTCCGAATTTTTGACACATAAAGCCAATTTAATTAATGTCATAGATTTTGCAGTTGAATTGAAATTCTTTCTAACAATTCTAATTATTGTGGCGAGTGCGGAAACATAATGTTCAAACCTGATACTAATCAACAAATGCCTCAAAAGTGCCACACAAGGCAGATTGCTAGCGCTCACCATTTTAAAACTTGAAAATTATTGTGAAAGGATCAGATAGAGGAAGAGTAACCTGACAGCAGCTAGGATAGGTGGTTGTACAGGTTCAAAAAATGGCTGACACTCATCCAGTGAATGCTTGGTTACATCAGATCAGTTAGAACATTTCTCATTTGCTACTTAAGAATAAGGGAGCACCATTTTTTATTTTTGATTAAGGTGTTAAGTCTTTGTGATTGAATAGGTTTTTGGACACCCTTAAGTGTAATGGGTGGTTGTTTAAGGCAAACTGAAAATACTGATCTACACCACTGATCTGAAACCTAACATTTTGTCTAGACAAACAGCTTCTTACACATCCATTATAGAATTTATAGTAACCATTTAAATTACAGGTCTGCCTCACTGTTGTCAACACTTGATGTTTGTTCTTTGTTGTATTCTGTAGTGGATCCACAACAATTAGCCTAATTCCTCTTGAAGCACGCACACAACACAGGCAGTAAAGGATACAATATGGGAATATTCAAGAAAAAGAGTACTTAGATTTCTGACTTTTATTGCCAATTTAGCTTCTTTTTCAAACCGCTGTTGAGGTACATGAAGGCAACACATCATCAGAACAAACAACTTCAGTCCAAAGCAAAAACGAGGAACATGCATGTTTTCATTCTAACCATCTCCTTAATTAGTGAGCCGTTTTTGCTGCTGATTAACTTGTTTTTCCTTAGTTTTAATTGACGTGACTCCGACCCCTTAGTTGTTTCTTTTTCCTTAATAAATAGCCAAACAATAATGAGACACAAGACAAGGCATCACATGACCAACTAGCCTGAAAATAAAGAAAGGTGAAGGTCTCAGTCACGTTGGTGTGCTCAGGTCACCAAAATATCTTGATAGTGGTCATAGAAAAAACAGAAAATCAACAGTCTGCTGTGGCAAAATCAGAGCAGCAACAAGTCGTGATATTCAATAACGGCTTTAATTAACACTAAGAAACTGGTTGGAGTGAAATTGACTGGAGTTTGACTTTGCAATTTAACTGGTCATCTGTTGGCTCGTTTCACATCTCATTTCTGTTTGGCTGCCATTCACTGAAGAAACAAATCAATTCTGAGGACTTAATCCTTAAAAGCAGGGCTATTAAAATGAAGGGAAATGGAGTTAATTAGCAATTAAAACTGCTCACTGATTGGGAAAAGGGTTAGAATGAAAACCTACAGCCAGTGCGGCCCACCAGGACCAGAGTTGGACACCCCTGTAATAGTGTGTATCTTTCTTATGATTGACAATCTTAGTGGAAAATACTTAAGATATTCTTTCTTTCTTTCTGAATGTGTCATTAATGCTTTAGCAGCATTATTCAGCAATATTGTAACTTTTAGATTAGATAAGTTATATTAATCCCATGGGGAAATACAGATGGATACAGCAACAAAAACAAGAACACAGACTCACAGGAGCCAATACAGCCAACCAATCAATCAATAAATAAATGAATATTGTGTAAGATATTTCAAAATGAACTTAACAAGTACATTGGTAGGAAGCACTGAATTGCCGTATAGAAGTTTGCAGAAGCACTTCTTAGCATACCATAGTGGAATGAGTCTGTGGCTAAAAGGGTTTTTTTTTGTGGATTGCATCCAATTTTGCCATCATCCTCTTTTCCACAAGATCTTTCAGTGTGTCCTGTGTTTGCTCTGTGATAGGGGTCGTTGGTGCTTAAAATACTATGGATTGGACTCCTTAAACATTGAACCTTCAGACTTTTTCCAGAGTAGAGATACATGGGAAAAGCAGGAACACTTCAATACTCAGGAAGCAGGTGTCTCTATGGAGTTTTTTTTCCTATATTCTGTTGTATTTCCTCATCCTGCACATCTAAATGCTTGTTAAAATAATTTTCTCTGAGACTGGTGCCCCTTCCAGGGCTGGTTCTTTCAACTCCTGTTGTTCTTGTTCTAGGCACATCCCACACAAAGTGGCCCAATATATTCAATTAAAATGCAGAGCACTTCAGTTTTAAAGTTAGCACACAAGGAAGAACATAAAAATATTAAATAAGCAAAAGAGCTTTTCAGCTTTTCATAACTAAATATTAAGATGACAACAGGTTCTAATTTTATGTTAATGGTAGCAGCTTTATCATCACATTTAAATATTGGTTGAAATAATCCTTTGGCAGAACACCATATGGGCCAAAGGGGGATTCCATTTCACTTATACAGACACCACAATTATATTCCTATCTTCTTTTGCACCAGCATGTCTTCATGCATTTTATTTTATGCACTGCAACCATGGAAACGCATCACACAAGATATGACTGAGCTGCCAGATTCTGTCTTGTGGTTTTTTTTTGTGTTAAATTTCATTATTTGATCTAGGACAATTACAGTGAATTGAAGTCATTAAAGTAAAATGAAAATTGGTTTCTGGCAATTGGATCCCTTGCATTACATTTCTTTTTTTTTTGATGACTTGGTTCAGTAGAGAAATATTCACAATTAATCTAACGGTAATTTTTGATCTTTCCATTGTAGTACACTGGAACAAAAAAAAAAAATCCAGCTTTTTGTTAACCCCCAAACCCCCACACTTCTATCTTCTTAAAAATATTTTTTTTCATTTAATACAAAAGTCAAAATTTACCTCTCTGGGAATGTCAGACATGCCCCAAATGCAGTTAGTTTCCAGATGAGAACATACTGTAAACCTTTATTATCTTTTAATAACTGTGTGGTCTCACTGTTTGTATATCCTTACAACCACATACAGGCAGCAATGGAAGTACCGGATTCTTTACTTACATATATTGTGAGCAAAAGGACAACCACTTCACTTAAACTGGTTTAAGAAGAGTAGCCAGTATAGAATGCACTTCGCAGTTGGACAGCATAGAGCTTCAGCTAATATAATTTCTGCTAAAGCAGCTTTTGCTAACAACCCTGTACTACTCTTCTTCACGCAGAAGCCATAAATGTGTCATGACTGGAAACAAAACTACAGTGTGCTGTCAATATGTGAGTCTCCAGCCTCTCATTAGAAACCAACCTTTATGAAATGTTTCCTTGTATTTGGGATTGCAAATTTTTGCCTAAGAAAAGGACAAATCTTTGAGGGCATCTCTGCTTCAGTGCTCATCAAGATATGGAGGTCCTACTGACATAGTACATGCAAATTAAAATCTTTAATAATGTGTACAGACACAAATCAAGATGTCAGTCGATCAGTTATTACTTACAGAACCTTTTATAGGGAAAATGTATACTGCATCATTACTGCTAGTAGACAAGCAGTAAAATTAATAATGAGGAAAGAGAAACTGAATTACACTTCAATAAATGATGATATACCATTCAGGTCCATAAGTATTTGGACAGCGACACAATTGTCATAATTTTGGCTCTGTACACCACCACAATGGATTTGAAAAAAAAAACAGTCATTATATGATTGAAGTTGACTTTCAGGTTTAATTCAAGGGGTTTAACAAAAATATTTTATAAGTTGTTTAGAAAAACATTTTTATACACGGTCCTCTTATTTTCAGGGACTCAAAAGTATTTGGACAGCCAGCATAATCATAAATATAATGATCATTTTCAATATTTGGTTAAAAATCCTTTACAATCAATAACTGCCTGAACTCTGAACCCATGGCCATCTTCAAGTGCTGGGTTTCCACTCTAGTGATGCTTTTCCAGTCCTTTACTGCAGTGTTCTTCAGGCATTGCTTGTTCATTGGACTTTCTGCCATCAGTTTTTTCTTCACCAAGTGAAATGCAAGTCCAATTGGGTAGAGGTCCGTTGATTAACTTGGCCATTGACGAATATTCCACTTGTTTGTGTTGAAAAGCACTTGGTTTGCTTTTGTATTATATTTTGGCTCATTTCCATCTGTACTGTGAAGCGTCATCAGTTTTGAAGCATTTGGTTGAATCTGAGCAGACAGTTTAGCCCCCCTGTAAACTTCAGAATTTATCTTGAAGCTTCTGTCAGCAGTCATATCATCAATAAACACCAGTGACTGACCTCCATTGGTTGTCATGCATGCTTATGCCATAAAACTGCCTCCACCGTGTTTCACAGATGATGTGGTATTCATCAGATCATGAGCCATTTCTTCTCTTTCCAACATTCTGGTACATATTGGCCTTAGTTTTCTTTGTCCAAAGGAAATTGTTCCGGAACTGGACAGGCTTTTAAGAATGTTTTCTGGCAAAGTCTAATCTGTCCTTACTATCCTTGAGGTTTGCACCTTGTGATAAACCCTCTGTCTTTAATTTCATGAAGTCTTCTCTTGTTTTTAGACTTTGGCAATGATAGCCCTACCTCCTGGGGAGTGTTCTTGGTTTGGCTAAATGTTGTGAATGGGTTCTACTTCACCAAGGACAGAATTATGAAATCATCCAGCACAGTTGTCTTCTTTGGTTATCCAGGCCTTCTGGTGTTGCAGAGTTCACCAGTGTGTTCCTTCTTTTTAAGAATTTACCAAATGGTTGATTCGACCAATCCTGGGGCCTCATGTATAAATGGTGCATACACACAAAAATGTTGCGTAAGTCCGTTTCCAACCTCAAAACACGATGTATAAAACCTAAACTTGGCGTAAAGCCATGAACATTTTCACGCTAGCTAAAGCCCTGGCATACGCAAGTTCTCCACTCTGTTTTGCAAACTGGCGGCACCCAGCGCCAAAGCAGTGCTTTTGTTCCAGTGTGGTTTCCGTTTCTTTTTTAGATGCAAATCCCTGACATGGATTTATAAATACACTGAAATTAACGCATATTGTTTATTAGTTTAAGGCATCTGGTTGTAATTAACCTGTAACCATATAATTGTCCACGGAATGGCCAAACTATTCCAAATGTCATAGCTGCTTTAAGCGTTGTTACTCTCACTGCACCTTCTTCTTCTTCTTCTTCTTCTTCTTCTTCTTCTTCTTCTTCTTCTTCTTCTTCTTTCAGCTGCTCCCGTTAGGGATTGCCACAGCGGATCATCTTTTTCCATATTACTCTCATTGCACCACTCAGAGTATTTATATCACTGTATCTGAGTGTGGAATCACAGCTCTACAGCAGCTGATTGGAAAGAGAATTTATCGGTATACAGCATCAAGCACACGCTGCCTCAGCCATGCTATCTATTTGAATTGCTCTCATACGACAAACGCTTCAGAGCCTTTCCTATAGGGACATTGTGGTTCAGAAATAGTTTCATCTCAAGAACTGTAAACGCACTCAATCAGTCCATCAAGTGCTTCTTGTGGAACTGTTTGTACTTATAAGTACAATCACCTCACTGTAAACTTGCGATAAAGTTATAATATTGCACAACCTGAGCCACTTCATAAAGAGCATATTTACATATGATGACGATATCATTTTTAAGATGAAATGCAGCAAAATATGTTTATTACATTATACAGATAAAATGTTAACATCATTTGAATAATCTATATTGTTAATAATTAAATATGTGAGGACATGGTGGCGCAGTGCTAGCTAGTTCAGGGATTGTTTCTGCCTCGTGCTGTATTCTTGCTCATGCTGGCGCAACACTGGAAGGATAGATGGATGGAATAATTAAACATGTACTACGAAGATATTTCAATGTTCCTTAAAAGTTTTGAAGAATCGGCATTCTAAGCTTACCGAAGGCTTAACATTTATTACAGAGCTGATTGTGTGGCGATTGGGTATTTGGAGAAAAAAAAGTAAGGACAGGAATTGGAGGTTAGTACGTTTGAAAGAAACAGTAACTGCTGCAATAAATTTTTTATCGAAGGTCACACACAGCGCAGCAAGCATCTTGTGGGGGGCAGGAACAATCTCTGGACAGGGTGCCAGCTCGTGTCTACCACTATGTCACCGTGTTCCCATGTTTAATACATGCTTTAAGTCCTATCATCATGAAAATGATATCATGTATACATCTCAGTATTTTAATTATTCAGAGAGCTGTAATATCACGAATGTAATGGATTCTGTGTCCTGTCAGGGGAAGAGTAAGCCCATTTAAGAAGCACGTAGTGATTCACACACATAGAGCACATAGAAGAACACATACAAAACAAAGCATTTAACGTGCTACTTTAGTTACAATGGGATTTGAGAAACTAGTAAATTAAATTATTTTAAGATGAAGTTAATGATGTTCTACACAGTACTTTAATGACAAAATAAACTACATGATTAAAGTGGAAATTTCGAGATTAAAGTTGACATTTTGAGCTTTTTTCTCAAGGTGTCCCCATTTTTTTTTTCTTTTTGGCCACTTTGATATCTAACAACTTCTTTTTTATTTCGGGCACTGTGCGACTTTGTGAACTTGAGCTTTTGAGTTTCTCTGACTCGATCAACTTCCTTTTGTTGTTTATACCACTGTTTAAACCAACAAATAGTACATTTTTCCTTGTCTCCACTTGGTATTCACTGAAATTCTTCAATTTTTTTGCCATTGCCTTTTTACAGAACGGCAAGCTTACGGCTATTTATATTGATTTGCATATTCAAAGAGGCGTAATTCTGGGAGGAGACGGGGCTTGACAGAAGGCTTGTGCACGTGCGTTAGTTTTCACGCTGACAGGGATTTATGGAGCCGAAGAACGTGGAAGTTGGAGTTCACACAGATTTATGCATCTGGAATTTTTTGTGCTTACGCACATTTCCGGTTTTGTCCTTACGCCATGTTTTAGTGTGAATTCTACACACGCCATTATGCATGAGGCCCCTGGAGTTTCTGCTATCTCTCTGAAGGGTTTGTTTTGTGTTCTTAGCCTAATGTTGGCCTGTTTTCACTTGCATAGACAGCTCTTTGGACCTCCTATTGAGAGTTCACAGTGATAGCTTGCAAATGCAAATCTCACACTAGGAATCAACTCTAGACCTTCAACCTGCTTAATAGTTAGTGAAATAATGAGGGACCTGCTCCCACCTGGCTATGGAACAGCTTGTCAGTCGAATGCCAAAATACTTTGGAGCCCATGGAAATGCAGGGGTGGTTGGCTATGCAGAAAAATGTCTGTCATTCCTAAATTGCTCATACGATACTTTTAGTAAACCCCGTAATTTAACACTGACAGTCCACATTTCAAACATATCTTGGTTGCTTTTTTCAAATTCATAGTGGTGGCCAAAATTATGAAAATAGCATCACTGTCCAAATGCTTAATGACCTGTCTGTACCTTTAGTGTTTGCTGTGCATTTGGCCTGGGGCTGGGATTTGCTGGTGATGTGCTTAATGCTAAATATCTGAATTGAAATATCAAGGTGGATGGAGGGGGGATTGAAGTGAAAGGAAAGGCTAAAATAATCTGAAGTTGTGGATTAACCTCAGTATAAAGTGTTCTCATTGTTTACCTATTAGAATACCTTTATGATTGTTTGGTATGTTAGCAAATGTTGATTTATTATTTAATGTTTTTAAACATCCTAACAAATCAAAACATAAAATCATTCACAAAATCTTTCAGGTCCTTATAAGTCACAAAATCTTTTGGGTCTTTCTATATCTCTGATTTATTGATCAACAAACTGTTTCTTATTGATTGTGATTTTGAACTTTTTGATTGTGGCTGTTTGACTTTCTGCTAAACTGGCTTTTGTCATGTTTTCTGTGGCAGAAGGCAGAACATGGTTGAATGGGAAGCTTTTCATTCTTGATTTTTTTTTGCAGTCTATTTTAGGTATGGATAGGCTTTTCCCAGTTTCTCTTTTATTAGTTTTATAAGAATATATTGAAGTATGTATAGTGTTGAATATCTGAGCACATAATAAGTGATACAGTATTTCTTTCAGGTTCAAATTCAGATTCAGTACTATCCTGATCCAATATGGAGAGCTATAATGCACCATTATGTGGTTGTCACTCAGAAATGGAAAAAAAGCACCTAAAGGGTTGATGGAGGCTCAGCATTCTTATTTAAAGACAGCAATAATACATTCTTGCCAAATTTATAAAGAAGCTTGTAACAGTTCCTTGAATGTAAAATTTGATTCTTTTCAAATTTTAAATAGCTTCAGATATTCTTTTCTCACTGTATTATAATGAGGAAATTGGGATTGTTCCATATGAATAAGACGAGAAGACAAGCGAGCAATGTAGTGTAAGATATCGCAGTGGATTTTTCTCTACACTGCTATAAATCCCACCTGGCAATGCTTGGAAAACTATAAATGGATTGGGAATAAAAGTGTCGCTAATCCTAATAGGTAGTCAAACATTTTTTTCCAGTATGCCCTGAGTGTGGCACTGTAACAAAACATATGATTGAGGGACACATATGCCTAACTATGTTGCTCACAATTGGGTCCTTGGCTAATTTTAATTAACCTGTATTTAGATACACTATATGGCCAAAAGGATATGGGCATCCCTCCAAAATATTCAGTTCAGGCATTTCAGCTGCACCTGTTGTTAACAGGTAAATAAAATCAAGCACATAGCCAAACTCCATTGACAGGCATTGGGACATATTAAATAGGACAGTGATACTGTCATAGGATGCCACCTTGGCCACTATTCATTATGTGAAATTACTGCTCTAATAGATCTGCCTTGGTCAACTTTAAGTGCTGCTATTGTGAACTGAAATTGTCAAGTAGCAGCAGCTCAGCCATGCAAACTCACAGTGTGGGGCCACAGAGTGTTGAAGTGTATAGCATGTACACATCACCCATTCTCTGTATCATCACATGGTTCCAAAACTACCCCTGGAAGCAACATTAGCACAAGAACTGTGCATTGGGAGTGTCATGAAGTGGGTTACCATGGCCAAAGAGTTGCACACAAGTCTAAGATGACTGCGCAGTTCCAAATGTCAGAGGGAGTTGTGTAAAGCATACAGCCATTGTAGTCTGGAGCAGTGAAAATGTGTTCCCTAGTGTGATGAATCACACTGGACTATCTAGCATCTGGCAGACTGATTGAGAAATCTAGGTTTGGCAGATGCCAGGAGGAGACCGCTACTTATGGACAACATAGTGCCTACTGTAAAGTTAGGGTCTAGGCCAGGGCCCTTTTTTTCCAGTGAAGGGTCTTTTTAATGCTACAGCATACAAAAACATTTTAGCCAATTGTATGCTACCAGTTTGGTGGCAACAGTTTTGGGCTTTTCTGTTCCAGTATGACTGAGCACAAAGCCAAGTCCATAAAGACACGGAGAACCTTGAGTGGCCTGCATAGAGTCCTGACCTCAACCCTAATGGGATGAACACCTTTCTGGTGAACTGGAACACCAATTGTGAACCAGGTGGTCTTGTCCAACATCAATACCTGGTCTCACATATTCTCTTTTGATTGAATGGGCACAAATTCTTGCAGGCACACTCCAAAATTTTATTGAATGTCTTTCCAGAGGGTGGAGGTCGTTGTAGTCGTAAAGGGGGGATCAGACATCTTTTTAATCCCCACGGTTTTGAAATGGAATGCCCAAGAAGCACATATAGGTGGGATGGTCTGTTTACAACCCTTTGGCATATAGTTTAAGTGCATGCGGTATACAATTTCTGACTTTAATAACACCATTTTATACACAGTGTGCCGTGCCAGTTACTGATTTCCATTCTTTTTCCAAAATTCTAATCGAAAAATACCTTCCCCAACACTGCATCAAGTTATCTAAAAAATAACCTTTTGGAAGAAATTGTAGAATGTATAAATTCTGCTTACAGTATATCTTCATTATTACAAGAGACTATAGTTTCTGTTGTTGATATTAAAGGAAGTTTGGAGAATCCTGTTAGGTGTCTGACATCCATATAATCGAAGAAACGAGCTGCTGGAAGATTAAATTTGAGTCATAGGTGTTTGAAAGAGGGAAATCGATATAGATATCTGTAAGAGCCCCAGTGCTAAGAATCTTCCATGTGTTGAAAATGTTTAATGTTTAGGACAGCTGTAATCCTCATGCTCAGGTACAACTGATGGTAACATATACAGACTTCTACACTGGCATCAAATTTTAAGTAAATGTTGAATCACCAGATTCCTGCAAAATTCACAGCAGTTGTAATGGGTTAACAGAGGTGAGCATATAAAGCAGAATTTATTTTCCCATGCTGCAGTTGTAGTTTCACATTTGGATCCAATTTCATTTTCATTCCCTGTAAAGCCTAAGGATATGTATATTTGCGACCCAGTAGTACCTCTAAAAGTTATATGGTGCCATACCCCACTTTGTTTTAGATATATGTAACATACATTTTTTTTAAATCCACAGCCTCTTTGCATTTCAAATAAATATGGCTACAATTGTATCTTAATTTTTAAAGAAGAATATTTTACTGTATACAGTATAGGAATATTCTGAAAAAGATAAGATTTTGGGAACCTGTTCATTTTGACAATTTTATTTTTAGCTGCTAATGTAAGATGAAGAGATGATCATTTATTAATATCTACTTATCTGTCCAGTAAGTTGCAAAATTTTGATTTAAATGAATCATTGAATTTTTGGTAGTTTTGATTCTAAGATATTTGAACTGTTATGAGACATTAAGAGAAAATTGATCAAATGCACGCTGAAGTTCAAGAGCTTCAAGTGAGAATAATATGCTGTTACTTAAGATAAATTTTAACTTAGAGATTCAAGATGGATTGATAATATAAAATACCATGCCATCTGAATAAAGAGCGATTTTCTGCTGAAGTCACTTCCTTGTGAAACCCCCAAGTATCTGCCTACTTTTAAACAATGAAGCAAATTGTTTCCTGTTGGTATTATTCACATGAACATATCCTTCCAGTCTGGAGCATAATAGTTAAATCCATGCACATAGATTTCTTTTATATACAGTGGTAAGCAGAGTTGAATGGGATATGTATTAAAAGCTTTTTATGCATCAAAAGGTTACAACTAGGGTAACTCAATGGCTGAAGAAGAATCTAAAGAATGTTTTGATAGTATTTGAAATTCTTTAATACATCTCATTTGATCTTAAAGATACTAAAAGTGGAATAGAACACTAAATCCACTGGGCTCAGATTGCCAAAAATGTTGTAATGAATAGGAATACCACCATAGTGATAGATGGTGAATGTTACAAAAAAGTTAATGTCCTGGGAGAGAAATTTTGCACAAGTTCTTAACAAAGCCCTGGCCTAACGCTTATCAGTTGGCATACAAGAGCAGAGAATTGTGCGGAGGATGTCAGAGCAGCACTCCAGAATTTACTGTATGAGCAGTTGGAATGACCAAAAACCATGTAAGACAGTTATTTATTTATAGACTAGCAAAATACCCGCGCTTCGCAGCGGAGAAGTAGTGTGTTAAAGAAGCAATGAAAAGAAAAGGAAACATTTTGAAAATAACGTAACCTGATTGTCAATGTAATTGTTTTGTCACTGTTGTGAGTGATGAGTGTTGTTGTCATATATATATATATTTACACACACACACATAAACATATATATATATATATATATATATACATATATACACACACACATATATAAACATATATATACATATACATACATATCTACATATATACACACACAGCTATTTCAGATCAGTGCAATACGCTGTTTGTTAAAACGGTTGACTCCGCCTTACGTGCAATAACAAATCAAATCATTCAGTTGTCTTTGCTCATATGTCATTTTAGAGCTGGACGCCTGGCATCTTTTTGGCCACAGGTTCGTTTCTGTTTGCTGTGAGGTTCTGTGTTGTGGAGATTCTCAGGATGGATTGCAGGTGCTCATCAGTGAGGCGACTCCTGTGTGCTGTTTTGTTAGTCTTTATCACTGAGAAGAGCTTTTCACACAGATATGTGCTACCAAACATGCACAAGGTTCGAGCCGCATGTAGACAGACTTTTTTTGTTCATCAAAGTCACCAAAGCGCGTGCAAACTCAGTGCGCAGTGCGCCAGTTTATCAGCAAAGTGCGATTTGGGAACACCGTAGTGATGACTTGGTTTAACAGTACTTGGCAACAGGGAAAGTGGGGCAAGGTGAACTGGTGCATTTGTGTCTCCCATAAAAGCAGCTTCACTTGAAATCACTTTGTGATTGTGCACGGGTTAAAACGTCCGCTGAAGTGTCAGATTCTTATTTAATTATGCTGTTTTCTGTATCTTCTGAATTGCATTCAGGTTACCCTGATGCAAGGCAGCTGAAGCGCTGCATTATGGGATCTGTAGTTTATTGTGTTACCAGCGCTTCATATACCCGGCTTTAATAACAATAATACAGTATATAAAATGATCTCGGGCGGATATAATTACACGGGCGGATGTGGCCCGCGCCCTTGAGTTTGACACATATGGACTAAATAGAACTTGAAAAGATATGTTTTTCAAATGTGATCGCGCAATTCAGATAGAGTTGACGCAAGACTACAGCCTGCATGCCTCAATGAGTCATCCTCCCTCGCTCTTACTTTTTACCGCTCATCTAATGAATACACTGAGTATGGCTTTACCAAAACAATCATTGATGGCTAATAAAGTATCCATTATTCGAGTATGTAGAGCGGATATATATATATATATATATATATATATATATATATATATATATATATATATATATATATATATATATATATATATATATATACCCGCATCGCAGCGAGAAGTAGTGTGTTAAAAAGGTAGAAAAGAAAAGGGAACATTTTAAAAATAACGTAACATGACTGTCAATATACAGTATTTGTTTTGTGAGTGTTACTGAGTGTTGCTGTCATCAAGGATTTGATTATCATTATTTCTTTCAATCAGGTTCGTATTTGTAGGATGTGTTGTGTTCAAGTTACATTCCGTGTTTGTCAATCGCTGTAAAGATGACAGGTTTCATTCATCGATTCGTTTCTTACTGCATCAATAAACAGCTCGCCTTCTTCTTTATCTGAGACCTGACACACTGCATGCACGGGGTTTTTTACACTGTCTTCCTTTAGCGGACATTGACTTTTTCCACCGTGTGCTTTGTTTCCGCAGTAGCTGGATTTATGAATATGCTTATCAGACGCTTCATATTTTTGCTGCCTTTTCAATTGTGTAATTCGGTTTTGTTCAGCCTTTGGAACTGTTGCCTTTATCTGTGCACTGCGCCAGTTCACGGAGCCGCTCGTGTACATGCATCGAAGGTTCCCAGCTGTGCTGGTGCCATCTGGTGCTATGTCCGTGGCTGTATTTAATGTTACCTTAGTCCTGGCACTTAAAACTTTCTCTCGCAGTTTCGCTGAGTTTGTGTCAAACACCACCCTGACCATCTCATCTTCCTCTCCATAAGCACAGTCCTTCACCCGTGAATATTTACCCGTGGCAGTTTGCTATTGGATTGCTGCTGACGGACGGCCTTATATGGGCAGGCACTAAATTACAAACGCCAGCGGCAGCCTGTCTATGAACTTAATTTAAAGTGTAGGTTTACATCGTGCTTTGTTTCAAGTAGCAGAACTCATGAATATGGTTGTATATGTCACTCGCTCGCTTCTTATTGTTTCGCTGCCTTCTCAATTATATAATGCATGTTTTCTTCAGCGCTTTTTGGAGGTCTTCCTGGTTTTCTATGTACTGCGTGATTACATGGGAGGCGTGATGATGTCACACGAAACTCCGCCCCCACGGCGTTGAAGCTCATCTCCATTACAGTAAATGGAGAAAAACTGCTTCCAGTTATGACCATTACGCGTAGAATTTCGATATAAAACCTGCCCAACTTTTGTAAGGAAGCTGTAAGGAATGAACCTGCCAAATTTCAGCCTTCCACCCACATGGGAAGTTGGAGAATTAGTGATGAGTCAGTGAGTGAGTCAGTGAGTGAGTGAGTGAGTGAGTGAGGGCTTTGCCTTTTATTAGTATAGATTTCTTGTCAGCTTTTAATATAATTCAGCCCCACATTTTAGTTGACAAACTGATTGATCAATTCTGTTTGGAACCTAACTTGATGTGGTGGATTCTGTACATTTTAACTAACAGAGCACAAAGAACAAACCTCAAGGCTGTTGTCTTTCTCCTGTTCTGTTTGCCTTATACACGAATGACTGCAGGATCACACAAGGACAGATACTGTGTTTAATTTACCTTGGAAGTCAGTTGTTGGAGCTGGGAATGACGTCACGCCCAAGTTGACCTCGTTCCAGTAAAACATTCGGAAAACCAATATGAACACCTCCAGGAAAACCTTTGTTGTGCTTGCTGTTTCAGAATACGGATAACTGCTGAACAAACCTGTCCCATTTTAGCTGATCTCACCCTATGAAAAAAATAACTTTTTTAAGTTTTTGAATTTTCACTTCCAATTAGTTTTTATTTATTTCAAGTGGTGGAGGAAGCGAGGTTTTCTCACTAGCCAGATTAGCCATTAAGCAATTGTTAGTAATACCAGTTGACAGCAATGCATTACACGCTATTTTGTGCTTCCAAACACCATAGCAACACAGATAGAAGTTGGACAGTACTGTATGTGCAACTTATTTAGTGAGACACAAGTAGTCAGAAGTGCTAGTAAACCGTGTAATATTACAGCTTTCACTAACTGTTAATGCAAAGTGCAACCATCTTGGGTTTTGAGGTCGGAGTTGGTGAGATTATCACAATTTTCTGAGCAGAAAATTTTTCCAGTTGAAACTTCCTAATAAGAACTCGTAAATTATGACTTCTCTGTTCAAATTGGAACGCAACATTACACATTCCAAAATTTTCAGATGACTATCATCGTGCGCCTTCTATAAGATAAAAAGGACAGTCATGCACCTGTTATTGATGATTTTGTTCAATGGTGTGATCATTCCTTTTACCAGCTGAATATCTCTTAAGACAAAGGATATGGCTGTAGACTTCACGTGCTTCCCTCCTCTCACTCTCTCAACAGCAATTAAGGTGGTGAATGTGGACATGGCGGGACACTACAAATGTCTACGGACAGTCATTGATAATAGGTTAGCTTTTGATCTCAACTCTGAACAAATCTGTAAGAAAAGGCAGATATAGCTATTCTTTCTTAGGAAATTCAGTAGTTTTAAAGTGAACAAAAACATAACACCTTTTTGTAAGTTTTTTTTTTTATTGAATCTGTTGTTACATTTGCTTTTATATGTTGGAATGGGTTTTCAGCAGAACCTCTGTCAAAGATTTAAGCAGGGTGGTGGTGACTCTGAGGCTGGGGCTCTGCGCCGGCAAATCCTGTAAATGCAAGAAATGACTCTATTCCATTGGGCCCTTGAGCAAGGCCCTTAACCTGCAATTGTTTTGTCCTGGGTATGATATTAATCTGCATCCTGTCCTGCAAGCTTGCAGGGAAAACCTGGGGGTTGGTGGGTAGAGTGTTCCTTAAAAACACAAACCAAAATCTTGGATGCCAAAGGAAGTGTGCCACCATTATCAATGCTTTTCAAATAATGATCATACCCTGTCCCACCTCTGAGCAATGGGAATGTATCACTAACAACTAAATGGTGACACCTGTGATAACTAACTGTGTGATGAAACCGTAAATGAAAATAACAATAAAAAATAATCACATTGTTAAATGATCAAAGTTCATGCAAAAAGTACAAAAATAGAAACCAGAGTGCACATAATCATTACACTTTTCAAGCAGTCAGCACAATGGAACTAACTTACCATATGCATACTGTAGACAGCTAGCTGTTCCTATCAGATATTAAACATTATTAATTACATGTGGAAATTTCCCATTAAATGCTTTCTGTTAAGTTCTATGCAGAGCATTCTAACTGTATGATTTCTATAAACAATAAATAAGCAGTGTAGCCTATTACATAACTATATAATGAACTCATTAAAATTAATTCATTAAAGCTTTATTGTGATGAAAAATAGATTTTTTTATATAATTACGAGACATGCTACTTGGTGTTCAGCAGCCCTGGCACCAAAATTAATAAACTTTGTCAAAATCATTCAGCTTTTACCAGAAAGCCCCCCAGAGACTAACAATGTCATGTGTTGCAGCATCCTACAAAATGAAGCATGGCTTGGCATATACTTTTACACTGAAGGCCTTAGGGAAAAACGAAGAAAACCCCATTTTCACTTACCATAAATAAGGCAACATGCCAAAACACAGAGGGCATTAAGCATGTTGCTATGGTATTTCTCTGAAAAATGTGGGGCATCTTGCTTCTCTTAGCACCACCATCTCTTTAAAGGAAAATGACATTTCTTAGAAAATCTTTGGGTCCTAATGGGTTAATTTCATGCAGGTTAAAAATACAGTTTTGAATAGCCATTTGAAAGATAGATTGAGAGTCACAACTCATAGCTGTTTGAAAGATGGCTTGAGGCTCTCAACTCTGACTTGCTCCCTAATTTCATATACAGTAGTCAGTAGATTTGACAAAAGCATTGGAAGGGATCTGTCTAAAGCTTGGCATTAAAGTCATATTGTCAGTTGCATTAAAACTACTCTGGTAGTGTGCCATTGCCACTTGCTGCTGGAGAGGGAAAAACTTTTGGATGATTGTTTTTTCTTGAGTAAGAAGCTAGCCAGATGACCCAGTCTTAAATGTTATGGACAGTAGTTGGCTCTCTTCTGACTGGCAGGCATGTCAGGGATTACATCTGGTTCCTTGATTATCTCTTACAACAGGATATAATGCATCATTCTTCTTGGCATTAGTTGCTGTTTTGATGGCTGTGGTGGGGATTTCTTTGAAGACATAATGTGCTCAATACCACTGGAATCCTCAGCAGAGATATTGAAATTGTTGTGTTACAGCCAGGGGTTCATTCTTTTGGTTATGCGTATTTTCCATTTTATTGTTATTTTTGATTTTTTTCATGTTTTTGTGTAATTTCTATTAGGTTTCTCTATTGTTTTATATTTGTTTGTATATACTATGTCTTTATGACATTTGTGACATTCATTGCACTTGTTGGATGGTTCCTCCAAGATGTGGGACCATCCTCAGCCTTTACACTGACGTGAAAGAAAAGGTTCCAGCTGTTGTTCATTTAAGACGCTTTTCCACTGCATAGTACGGCACAGCACGGTTCAGTACAGCTCACCTTGGTTCAGCTCAGTTCGGCTCGGTTTGCGCTTCGACTGCAGTTTAGTACCGCTTTAGAGTGGGCGGGATTATTCACTTGTCGTTATCGTTGCGCCGCCTCTACTGCCGTGACACCGTGGAACTTTTACAACAACACGCAGACAACGACAACACTTTAGCTCGACGACGCAAGGGTAAGCATCTAAAAAAAGCACATCACTAGCTAACTTTTATCACTGTTGCAAAGCATAAAATGAACTTAACTGCCAGTGTAACATTAAAATGCTGATTCTGCATATTACAGATCTTCCACATTTTGCAAAAAAGTCGCCGCAACAGACCATCTGTTTGGACATTTAACCGTGCTTCAGAGTGGTGGGATGTGATTGTTCCCGGTTTTACAAACACTCAGTGGCTGGAGAACTTTCGAATGTCTGAAGAAACATTCATCCACTTATGCAACAAACTGCGTCCAGCGATGGAGAGACGCGACACAAACTTCCGCGTGTGTGTACCTTTAAAGAAAAGAATAGCCAGTGACGCAGTAATGACAATTTTCTCCGGCCAATCAGTGACCAGCAGAGTTTACACGCCACGCTTTGGTAACGGTTCGGCGCTTGGAACCTCGGCTGAGGTGGTACTAAAAAAAGGACCAGGTACCAGGTACTGTTACCAGTGGAAAACGCCCCAAAAGTGAGCTGAACTGAACCGTGTCGTGCCGTACTATGCAGTGGAAAAGCGCCATTAGTGTTATAGGAGTCGTTTATAGTGTTTTTATATATTGCTTCTGCTCTTGGATTACTGATTTTGTATTTTACACTCTGACTGGTTCACCTTGGATTGCCTTTTTAGGCATATCATTTTTGCCTTTTTTAATTTTGTGCTTCTTTTTTCTTTTATTTAATAAATTCTCTATTTGAAAAAAAAAAAAACTGTTTTGGTCTTGTCTATTCAACATATGTTGAAGGACATTTTTTGTATTTTTTTTAACATTTGGAATATTTTGAACTTTTAAAACCAGCTCCCCATTTTTTGGGCCTAGTAGGCTGCAGCCTGCCTGTGGAATCTGGAGAAAGGCTGCCTAGGGTTGAAACTACATCTGGGCAGGTTGTGGGACTGGCCTGCTCTGTGGCACTTTCAGGAGATATCACTCCCCTTTTCAACATTTTTGTGACACCTTCATGCAACAGAAATGCATTATACCCCAAAGAAAATGAGAACAGAATAGGATTCCCTAGGGACCAGGCACCTCAGTGCCCAACAAACAGATGAGACCAGTCCGCTTGCTGTGCCTTTACATTTTTTACAAACAACTTCAGGTTGGTCCTAGAGGATGAATGCACTGCCATTATTGCTAAGGAAAAGTGTGAAAAATTATTCATATTCTATTATTAGAATCATTGTCAACTGAATTAAATTAGTAAACACTAAAATAAACTATCATTTGTCAAATTTCTTATTTTGTTCTTAAGAAGTGCCTGGATGAGCTATTGGGACATCTTAGCTATCAGCTAAACAAATGAGCTTGATGGATTTAAATGACCTTTGTCAAATTTCTTATGTTGTATGATCTTGTATATATTGTATAAAAATCCAGCTAATACTACCTACTAATATTGTGTGATATCCACCTTACTCCCAAAGGAATTTTATTGTATTGCATTATTACATTACATTTAAAAGATCCTGGGGGTGTGAAGTTTGTCTTCCTCCCAGATACTCCCAGGAGATGAACTCATAATTTATCTGCTAAAAGCCAGGTTTGCCTATGATGAGTAGACACTAGTGTGAACAACACATTCACACTACTGTTGTCTCTCACCAAAGCATTTGCTGCTTTACAAAAACCTGTTGCAACCTCATACTGGATAAACTAGAAACATCTGTGCTATTATCTGTTGCAGAACCAGCAAAAAACTCTCTCTTCTTTAGCCTTTGATTATCTAGAGCAAAATCACCGCTGATCTCCAGAATCAAGGTTGGCCACTTCTGTAATATAGACAGAAACCAGTTACACTTTCAAACCTGGTAAACAGATCTACACCAATTAGACTTCCTCTTTGTAGGCGCTTAGAGAACACTTCAGTTGTCTGTGGTCATTCATCAAATGTGATCTTTATTCTTACTGTTTGAGATTCTCCCGTTTTTATCATTGGCTTTTAGTGATTGTAGGTTCCATGTAGGAAAACTGAATTAACCTTTCATTAGATTTTTGTGAATTTTGTGACTGTTTAAATTAGGTTTTGACTGCAAAGGTCTGGATTCCTTAAGATTTCTTTTGGCTATGTTATGTACTTCAAACACATATCTTTTCTTTAATGTAGTCCTGTAGCAGTGGGTGTTGCTTGAGGAGAGTGTGATCTAATAGCTCAATTAAATATTGCAGTCAAGTAGAGGTGTTTAATATTTTATTGGTTGACTACAGTAAATCTGCAGTCAATACTGCCTGCAAAACAGCCTAAGTCAATTAGTGCTTTCTCTGCTTATAGGTAGTGAGAACTGTTATTAATACTGTTGACAATTCTTTTTTTTTTACAGTTTTTCATCACTGTGTCAAGCCTGTAATGTTATTTCTCATATATTCAGATTAGAGCTTTAATAATAATCTAATTTCACATATTTCTTCTAATAGGCCATTAGCACAGAGTGCTTATTCACAGTTAATCATCTGAACTGGTTAAACTGGATTGAGTATGTATGTATGTATGTATTGTGGTCCCCGGCCGGGACGCCCAGGAGGACCGGAGGAGGATTTGTGCCTCCTCCAGACCGTGAGGGGGGGTCCGTCCTGGTTATGTTGGGGGCGGGTACAGGGCTTGGAAGCCCAGCCCTGTAGGGACCCGTGGCCACCGCCAGGCGGCGCCCCGGTGCCGGAATATCCCGTGTGGGACCCGGTCGGGGCTGGAGCCCGGCCAGGACGCCAAGGAGGACCGGAGGAGGGCTTGTGCCTCCTCCAGACCGCAAGGGGGCGATCGCCCTGGTTGTATTGGGGGCCACGGGTAGAGGGCTTGGAAGCCCAGCCCTGTAGGGACCCATGGCCAACGCCAGGCGGCGCCCCGGTGCCTGAGGAATCCTGGAGCCCAGCACTTCTGCCACACCAGGAAGTGCTGGGGAGAAGAAGACAGGAGACACCCGGACGACTTCCGGGTGCACAGCCGGCACTTCCGCCACACAGGGGTGTGTCCAAGAGGGAGTGTCAGGAAGCAGCTGGAGCCCATCAGGGTTCCCATATAAGGGGCCGCCTCCCTTCAGTCGATAGTGGATGTCGGGTGGAAGAGGACAGAGCTGGAGAGAGGACGGGAGGCGGCCAAGAGAAAGGCACTAGAAGAGTGTGGCCTGGACATTGGGGGAATCGGTGCTGGAGGCACTGGGGTGTGTGAGTGCACAAAAAAGCCTGTAAATATTGTAAATAAAAGTGTGTTGGGTGAACATAAGATGTCCGTCTGCCTGTGTCCGGGTCCCAGTCCACAGTATGTTCTAAAAAACACAATTTAACATGGATATTTAATTACTAGGGTGAATGCTTGATAATTCAAATAACTGGTTAATAGGATCATTATGATCTTGTCTACAGAGTACAGTTAAATTCTTACTTCCATATTCTAATCAATAAACATTGCATTCCTCTTCATGCCATTATGCCATGGTCATAATTAGTGAGCATAACTACCCTACTCTGATTTTTAATTTGTTGATGACATCTCTTTCCATAGAATCCCATTGGATTTCTGTATTAGAAAAGAAGCACCATTTATTGTAATTTCTTCATTTATTTAAATTTGAAGAATCACATTTGTGGAAGCTGTTGCATTTGATGCTCACAGAAGTGCAGTGTAAATGTTCTGTATCAATATTAAATAATCACTTCTGACTTAGTAGAGAGCAAGGTTAACCTGACATAATTATAAACTTGCGTGCCATTATTTTCTGATTTTGCAAAAAAAGGAACATGTATGGGGCAGTACGGTGGCGCAGTAGTAGTGCTGCTACCTCATAGTTAGGAGACCCGGGTTCGCTTCCTGGGTCCTCCCTGTGTGGAGTTTGCATGTTCTCCCTGTGTCTGCGTGGGTTTCCACCCACAGTCCAAAGACATGCAGGTTAGGTGCATTGGCGATCCTAAATTGTCCCTAGTATGTGTGTGTGTGTGTTTTTGCCATGCGGTGGGCTGGTGCCCTGCCCAGGGTTTGTGTTGGCTGGGATTGGCTCCAGCAGACCCCTGTGACCCTGTAGTTAGGATATACCGGGTTGGATAATGGTTGGATGGATGGATAGAATTTCCTGCGTCATTCAACAATACGTATAACACTGGGTTTGCATTGAGACATTGTTTACTGAGAATCAAATGCTGATGTGATTTACTTTTTTAATTTGGATATATCAGTTATTTCATCTTCTATTTACTGGTTTTAGCACAGCATGTTACAAGTTTTGCACATATATCCTCTTTTTTTGGAGTTCCAGGAGTCCTAGCAGGCTTTTTGCTAACCACATATAAGATATTGCATTAAATTCTCACAGCACGGAAAACAATTGTGCATGTTTCGGTACAAGGTCTTGTCATGTTGATAAATGGCACAAGGCAACCTCTCACTATTATTAAAATTATCACAGTTTTTCTTTTTTTCATACCTTAAGCTAACAAAGTTGTCCCATAATAGCTTTGAAGATTATTTTAATGGTGTATTAAAGGCAAAGGGAACAATGGACTAAACCTGTCTATGACTGAGTGTTGTTTTTTTTTTTTGCTGTGTGAGATGGATGAATTCTGAGTTTATGTCCACACTACTGCTTTTTTCTTTTGAAAATATAGATATTAGTCTCTGCTGTTGCCCTTTTGTCCACATTATCTTGCTGTGGTACTTTGGAATAAATTAGCAATGATGAGTGCTGCCAGTTATGACATACTTATCATAAGTAGAGAATATGGTCTTTCAGTCTATGTTAAACAGTATGTGAGGCTGTCCCTGGCATTTTATTTTACCTGACTGGTGTTCTTGATGTGTAGAAAATGCAAATCTGCCTTTTTTTTAATTAGTAATAAATTAGAATATTCAACAGTACAAATGAGTGATATGGAAGTAAGTGCAGCACATACTACACTATTATTAAAATTCTGGCAATATTATTAACTTAACAATAAGGTTTCTCATCTTGCTCCATGTCCCAAGCACAGGATTAAAAATGCAGAGTTCTAACAGTGAAACAGTGTGTGAAAAGTAATATAACATTTCACGATATCACCTAGATAGCAAATCCCCTTTCCGATTAAGTTACAAGGTACCATTTGTTATTTTATGTGTTTGTTTCTCTTTTAAAAATGTTGTGAATTGTGTTCAAATACCCCTTCCTTTCTCTTTGTTATGCTGCAATTGGGGAAGTTTCCACCTCAAGGATTCTGGTGATGACATTAGTTTCTCACCTTATGTCTTACTTTTGTTTTTTGGGCTGTTTTAGTTGCCCAAATAAGAAATTTTGGTTATTAAAATATCGATTTTTTACTGAAGGTGTCATTTTGTGCTCCCGCTGTCAGGCCAGTGCCCACCTGTTTTGGGTCCTCCGAGGTTGTGAACTGTCAGTTGTGATGCGTTGGAATAAAAATTCACCTTTAAAGTAATTCCTTCATCCAAGTTTACGGATTCAAATTAATACCTTTGCTTTTGCCTTTGCTAATTGTTTTTTCTAATGATCTTCCTGTTTTAGGTCTTTTGTTCTTCTTTTTTGTTTAACTTTGATTTTTGTCTCTTGATTTTGTCTTGTTGCTGTGATTTTTGATCTCTTTGTATTTGACTTGTTGCTGTTTTTTGACCTTATCTTTTCTCTTTTTAAAATCCAGCATGCATCTAAGATATTGTCACGGAGGCAACATCAGAAGAAATTCTTTTCCTGACTCATTAGCTCTTACTCTCACCCCTATATATTAGTCTGTTTGTTTGTATCATTAATTGTGGTGCCAAAGATACTTTTTAAATTAACTTTTTCTTGATGTACTTTGCAAGGATTTCATGAACATTAGAAGGTATGCATTACAGCGTGTGCAGAGATCACCTATAAAGGGTTTGTGCCATATCAGCAGTCTGGAAGCACTGTGCAGTTTTATGTATAACTGGGGTCTGTAATTTCGGGTTGAGGGTATTGGTGCTTAAAAGTTTTTTTGGGTGGTACAACAACCTAGAGTTAAAACCTCCAGTTTTCTCCCAGGACCTCCAACTACTTCTGCAGAAAAGACTCACAAGCAACTGTTGATTAGGAGCATTTCACGGAAAAATGCTTGCAAAGAGATTTTTATTACTACATTTGGTATTGCGGGTTGGAAACCGAAGAATAGTACAGAGATTATTGCTATAAACATTTAATGATCTTTTTCCAACCCATTTAAGATTGGCGTTGTCTCAGTGTTGAGGCGCCAGCAGGGGGCATTGTGGCCTGTTTCATGTGGAAGCCAGACTCTGTTTTTTCTGCTGCAGTTTTACTTTGGCCAATTAGCCCTTATTCTTTTGCCTTCAGGGATCGGCACACTTCTGCTGGAATGTCAGTCAGCTGTCTCGTTTTTTGGCCAGGCTCCTACCCAGCAGGGGTCATTCAGCCCCATAAGGCAAATCCATTGCCTCCCTTGCACTAATTGGCAGATGTACATGACAGGGATTGCAACAGATGCCCACACTATCCCCACAGGGACCCTACTAATTCTGTGAATATAAGAAATCCTTTGGCAGGAACCCCTAAACGCAAACTTTACGGCGTCTATGCTTCTTGGCAGGCCCCCAGCTTTCCTTAATATTCAAAACTGTCTTTGGAGGTGAATGTTACTAGAGCTTTGAGATCATGCTCTCCCACCTAAGTTACAAGTTGTCTGTAACACTGGCAGCTGTTTTTCCATTGCTTTTTATTTTTCTAAGTTAGAGACCAGCAGTGTGTTTCACTGTGAAGAACCCAATCATAGTAAGTGATAACAGTAATGGCTTTCCGCCATGGGAGGGCCTATAAAGCCTCTAAGAACCGAAGAGCCATCTAGCATTTCCCAGATAATGGTGAGCATCAGTACCCCTAGCTAATTTGCATCCATTTTCTAATTAACTATTAATGATTTTATTTTCTTCTTCTCACCTCCAGAGACTGCTATTTATGCTAATGAGAGGCTTTTTTTTTGTATGATCAACCTTTTATAGTTTACAGGAACATTAATTCACAGTGGGTAGCTTTTCAAAGCTTATATTAAATTAATGTAAATGGGCTTCAAGAAAGAAAATCCAGACTAATGTTCTCGGTACATCTGGGCTAAGGGATTTAGAATAATAGTCATAATAGAGATATGTGTTTCCATTTCTCACTAACATGTTTCACTAGCAACATGAAAATGTGAATGAGAGTCTTACAGACTTACTGTTATGATCTAAGCAAACTATTGTTACCCTGGAAACACAAAAATTACTGCTACATAGCTTTTATTACCATTTTGTTTGTTGCATTTTACATTTATTTTACTATTTTGATTTTGGGGGTGGGGGGGTACATGCAGGTGGTGGTTGTTGCATTTATCTAAAACATGAAGGCAGATATGAGAACATCTGTGGTGCAGTATCATTTATTCATAAGTGCAAGTTAACCAGGCATATCACATACTCAATGTCGCTTTATTACAAAAGAAGTCAGAAAATTAAATTTGCAGAGCAAATGACTAGTGTTAACAGTTACAAAAAATAAGAAGCTATTGGCATTACTGTAGTAGGTGAAAGCATAGAAATAAATAATCAAAGTGTCCCACAAAATATACTGTAGATAAGACTGCAGTATTATATGAAGTCTGAAAAGGTGGATCTTCAATATCTCTCTATTATAAAAAAACAATCTTGGAAGGAGACAATACATGATTTTGTCAGAGACACTTTGATGTCCCGTGAGAGAAACTTTAACGTCCTGCGAGACAAGGCAGTGAGACAAAAGGACAGCTGCTATACATGCTTTTAAATGATCGACACGCACTGTGACAAGCAGAACACGCAGCTCAGCAGCAGCAGCAGAAAGCCAGCAGCTGATCCGACCGCATCTCCTTAACGTGCATTCAACCCTCCCCTTCACAACACGAGCGGCAGAGATGCAAAGTGGCTGGCATGTAGCGCACCCGGGGAGGAGGGGTTGGGTGAGCGAAGCGAACAGGGGGCAAAGCCCCCTAGTTTTTGATTAAAGTGATAATGGATTCAGTTGCTCAAATAATTATAATGGAATATTTTCCAAACAATGAGTTAAAAGGTCTAGTAAGCCACAAATAGTAGATGGTACACCTCAGTAATATCTATGTCAAACATCTTGGATAGACCCTCAATAAATGTACAGCTAGCAGGTGTACAAAAAAAGAGGATCACTGCTACAACAACAACATTTACAAGGGGAAGCACAAAAACTACTGGAATTGGTCAAAGGTACAGGAGCAGGGTGTTTTTCAATGTGCCGCTAGGTATCTTGTGTCTACAAGTGTGGTTAATCAGTCTGTTGAGTGGCATCATGCTAAGTTGATTGAGTGCATATTTCTCTTGTACCTATTCAACAATTGTGCAGGTGATCTGGGCGTTTTTTTTTCTCTCCAATCCACTAACTTAGATTTTCAAGAGACAATGATTGGTGTGTGTTTGAGTATTTTTTTTTTTTTAAAAACATTAACGGACTTGTTCATAAAAAAAAAATTCCCAGTGGACAGACTGTTAAACAGTGACATTACACTGAAGTACTGAGTTTTCTATGTGAAAATATCATTGAAAAAAAACAACAATGTGTCTGTTGCTTCAGATCCCACACACTCTGTTCACGCCAGATCTGTCTCCCTGTGACTTCTTTTTGTTCCTGTAACTAAAATTGAGACTGAAGGGAAGAAGATTAGCTACCGTGGAAGAAATCCAGGATAGAAACACCAGAGGCTTGGTGCAGCACATGCATCCAGAAATGGGAGCAGAGCTGGAAAAAGTGTAGGTAGCAAGTTTGAATCCCAACAGTGCCAGAAGAAATACTACTCTGTTGGGCCCTTAAAGCAAGGCCCTTAACCTGCAATTGCTCCAATGGGGGTGTACAAAATAGCTGACCCTGCACTCTGAACCTACTTCTCCCTCTCTGTGTGACTCTAGAGAGTAAGTTGGGGTGTGTGAAATATGCCAGATAAAGTGAATGATCATTTGTAATAAAGTTTCTTTTTTTTCCTCTTGGTATTTCTATAGCCCTTGTTCATACAAAACATGTAACGCAGAGTGCTTTACAAAAAGTTAAAGAAAAATAAAAAAAAAATACAAAAAATAAATGAAAAGTAGTAAAATGTAAACAAAATACAAACTTAATAGAAGTGGAGTCCTTAAGTCCGGATTAAATTGCTACCCTCATTTAAGTCTGTAATGATTAAATTGATAAATCTAATGCTATGGTCAAATGACCAAGGAGAATGGGAAAATAAAAACTCTATCTAGATTGAAGATGGAGGAAACAAATCTTCAGGAGTTCTAAGGCCAAAAGACCCCTTAGCTCCCACTGGCCTTCTTCTAAGCATAAATGCTCTAAAGTAGTTTGTTTTTGTTTTCATGTGCTGTCTTAGAATAGTGTTGACCACATTGACTTTCTATTAAGTTTGCATGATTATTGGGTCATATCTGCCACTACAGGGTGGCACATCATATTCAATATAATATGTACAGTATAATATATATTTATTAATGATCTGTTGAGGTGCACACTAGTGCAGTGGCTACTTCAGATCTGTTTACCCCGGTGGTAAATGATGTCTCTAGTTTATTTCTTGAGAACTATAAAGAAGGCAATAAAAGATGAGTCTGGATCCTGGTGACCTCAAAACAATTAAATTGCTGCTAAAGCATAGCATGGCTAAAGGATTCTTTTCCAGCCATGCAAGCAGTTTATTGAGTATGATAGTAGACTGGATTGATAGTCCTTGTGAGTTTGGCATATATTGGCCCTACAAACATGATAATGGGATGATGTTCTGAGTAGTGTTTGCAAAAAACCTCTCATGGCCTTTGGGAAGAATCTGTGAGGCCTAGAGAAACAATTGTACAATATTAACCAATAGCTTGTACTGTACAACAGCTCAATGGAGCGATTTTGTTCATTTCCACTTAAATTCCCTTTGTGAGCCATTTTGTAAAGTACTGAAATGCGAACTGATCTACCTTAGAAATTGGATTACATTCACATTGAGTTATTTGACTTCATTGTGTCATTAACCACTTTTTTTATTTAAAGCAGCTGGACTTGTGTTAGGTTGTAGCAGTCTGAACTGCCAGATTATTGGCTTATTGTAGTATTTTGTGAAATTGCCCCTAACATTTGTTTTGTGTGTGATTTCATAACTGTGAAACACAAGCCTGACTAATTTTTTTTTTACGGGGTTTCCGTTTGGTTGCTTGTAGAATATTACTCATCTAAGTCATTCCATAGCTAAAAGTCTGGTCTGCTTCCTTGGCCACCCTTCAATGTTGACCAAACCTCCCACTGATCCTTCCATTCGTCTCCATGTGCTCCTTTCTGCCTTGTGTACTCACTGGTTGCATACCCACGCTGCCTCTTTGCACCCATCTGCACTCATTTTTCCCAAGTCTTTAAGCTGATCCAAGCCATGATCCTTCTGGAGGCTGGCCAGCAGCTACATACCCAAGCTAATGGATGTTAGCAGTGCCTCCTTAAATGCAGTAAGTAAGTGCAGTCTATTTGTGCCACATTTCCATGGTCTGCACCAGAAGAAATTGTGCTATGCATTTACACATGGAGAAGATGTAAATGAAACAAAATATATGTGCAAGTGACGTGATTTTTGTGTGAATCATTTCCCACATCACTAACTGGAGGGGAAGATTTGCTAATTTATGCGTGGAGACAACAGTGCAATTGAAGAGTACACTGCCAGAACTGCAAGTGTCCTGGTTTGGGGTATTGTCACCTACAGTAGCCAAATAACTTTGTTACATGGTAGGAAAAGTTTTAACCATTTGATAGATTGAGAATGTCCTATCATTGATGTGGTATGACCTTAAATGGCCAACCTGCCTGATCCCATTGTCCACCAAGTGTTCTTTTTGATGGTAACATCTTCATGTTATTGATACTCGTACATAGGCAGCCGTGTAAAATGGACTTCATCTTTCATAAAGCATTATGAGATGTTTTAGCAGTCCCAGAACAGTCTGCTGCACTCCCTCCACAGAGTACTTCATTTCTTGTGGAACGGCTGAACAATATAATGCTTGGTCAGATATACCACAGGACACTACTTGGCACATGTGTAACTCCATGTCAAGATTTATGTCTTTTGCATTACCAAATATAGGATTTTTAATGTAACTGTGCCCCGGGTCAATAAAAGGTACCTTTCCTTTAGTTCTGGTGTAATATCTTTCTGGCATATCCTAGGTTTGTCAGAAGTATCAAAATATTGACAAGCATCTATTTTAACATTTTAAGCTGACTTCAACAGACATTTTTCATAGTATCATTTCTACAGCCTAGATTATGAATGCACTTACGGTGTGCTCTGGTTTTTGACAATTGAACCTCATAGACTATCAATCAGCATGGCTAGGGTTGCCGACCCATTTTCATCCACTCACAGGTGTTTATAAGATGGTGGCTTCAGCGGCATTTGGGGTCTTCATTAGCACACTTAACTGAAAAAGAGGGCAGCGGGAGGGTCGTCTGGAAATTCTTTGGCTTTGTGGCAAATGGGGACGGAAAACCATTTTCCTCCTGCATAATACCAGCCAAAGGGGCTAACACAACCAATGTAGTCAAACACTTGAAGAACCACCCTGTGAGTCATTACAAAGAATAAGAGGTACCTTATGTTTAATTACTGAAACATTAATAAGTATAAACCTGTAAACTGTTGCGTTTTGAAGTAGGGATGTGGTGTTTATTTTTTGTGGACAGTTAAACGTTTAACATATCAAGAAAGGGGTCTGCATATATGTTTACCTCTAGGCCAGTTTTATTCTGTGTTGTGCATTCTTTAGCGCTTCCACTCCCTCGTTTTTAAATCCTTGCCATTAATTGTGTTACTGTATCATGTTACTGTCTTTTATTTTACCAGACCAAGTTGTTTAAGTTTCTTGCTGCACATTTTTATTGTATACTGTGTACCATATTTTTTAAATAACCAAGTTATCTCTTATTATTATTACTACAAATTATTTGGCTGATGCTTTTATTTCAGATACAGTTGGTACATTTCTTCCTTCTCATTTCTTAGAAAAAGAGGGATGAAATTATAAGTTTATGGATGGTGATAGGGGATTGCTAGTTAGAAGGCCTGACTCAAATCAAGATGGAGCACCAGTTCATTGCAATGTACATTCTTACATCAGCATTCATTCATAAGCGGCAATATTCAGTTACATATTAAAACCGTAATACATAGAGAGAAACCAATTATACATTGAGAGATCATGCAAGCTTCAATTAGACAGTGACCAGCCTTGGATTTGAACCATTGTTCCTATATACAACCCCAGATATTTATAAGCTATTTCTTTAAATACTAGGCTTTACTGCCTTCAGATGCCATGTTTGCCCTCCTACAGTTGCTTACCAGCCTAGAGAAACCTTGTAGAAGTGCCTGTTTTTAATCATCGTAGAGTTCAACAAGATTCCCATATGTCTAACAGACTTTGTTTTTTCAAGCCTTGCTACCAAAACTGGAAAGGAGTACTTTTACTTCTTGTCCTATTCTCATTTTCTCACTCTGCATGAGGAAGTTATAATGAAGCTTTCAGCTGAAACTTTTAAAGCTCTTTAGAGATTTTATTCACGAGAGACTTGTGTGAAAGAGAACATTCCTCTGCTGCATGTCACTTATAATTTACCATTGAGATCACATGCTGATAAATTATGGACTGTGAATTGCAGTGGGGCTGCAAACAGATTACAGATACTGCTGTCTTATTGTACACATTTGGTTGTAATTAATTCCCTCTAATATGCGGAAGCAGATATAAATCAAGCAATAGACATCTACAGAGACAAAAATGCTGAGTTCCCAGTGAAAAACAAATTTCTGTATTTGTGGGGAACCAAACTGGAACCTGTGACCTTTCACACTAAACACTTGTTTAATATTAACTTCAGTTGGCACTGCTAAGAACAGAATTGGAACACTTTGAAACTCTTTGATGAGAAGCAGAGCTCTAAAAATTAAACAGTATGCTTTCTTCAAATTTAAAGCATGTGTGAGAGAGGTTGATTAATAGTGGGATGCACCAAAATTGATATCATTCACAAGGATTTAGCAAAGATTTAAAAAAGGGATGCACCAAATCGTGGAATAGGCTCCAGCCCTGTGCAATCCTGAATTGGATTAAGTGTCTTTGAGAATGTTATGTTGTATTTTGTCTATTGGCAGGATGATTGGCTTCCAGAATGACTATTGTGTTGGTGCTACTATGTACCATATATGAGCATGACTTCTGTGAAGGGGTGGATAGTCTTTGCAGAGGTCTCCACATGTATACATGTAACTTCAAAGAATTCCATTCTCTTCATAAGAGATTATTTATTTATTTATTTTTCCTTAATTTCTGTTTCATTGACAAAGCAAGCAAGTTGCTGAGATCATTGTTAAATGTATCCTTGATAAGGCAAATTAAGGAGATGTCTGGTTTCATCACTACACCAGAAAACTATTTTCTGTTTTTTCCACACATTTCTATTTCATGGCTAAAGGCAGTAAGTTACTGAGATCACTGTTAAATGCGACATTGATAAAGCAAATTAAGAAAACCTCTGCACGTCGTTTAAGTTTTTACTAATCCAACAACTTTTGTAAACGTTTAAAATAAAGAATTAGAAGCGTGTAAATGTTTACATGGAAATCAGAATTTATTAATGTCAAATTAAAGCAACTCAAAAATTGATAGATCTATTGTTCATCTTGTTTTTGGCAAATTATGCTAAGCAGTGGAAGTTCATGTGGATCAACACTATGGTTCTAGAATGTCTGCTAGCATGACGCAAAGGCTCCACAATTTATTTCATATTTTATTCTTATATACTGTAGGTGGTTGATCCTAAAATGTTAGGAGCTGGGGATTCAGATGTGCAGCATGCATTCTGCTGTTTGTAATTAAGATGATCTTTCCTTTTTTTTTCCCCTGAACTTACTCTGTATGCTCCATTCAAGCACAGATTCAATGTGGGTTATAAAGTATCTTGTCCCATGCAGTTGATTCTGTTTCTGTTTGTTTTTAGCCTTGTAAAAAGGAGAAGAAAGTAAAAAGGAATTTGAACAGTGGATGACATAAATTTTTTATTCAGCTGGATAAGACCTATTTACACAGCACAGAGTATGGCAGCTCTAAGCCTACATACGCGGCTCTCGCTTCCCATATAGCAAATGCTAAGAATGAAGTGCGCTTATAAATGCTGATCAATCCTTTGTCAAACAATTCTTCATATTCTGAAATGGAGGTACAGCCCAGTGTAACTAAAAGGCATTTACTGTAAAACAACAGTGACCACGGTCACATTAAGTCACTAGAAAATGAAAGAGTAGATTCAAATACTCTATAAAAGAAAACTAAAGTACTAATACAATGCAAAGATAAAACACTGTAAGACCACAAACCCTTCCATTTTAAATGCAATGGTTTTAAATCGCATAGCTTTCTTTTAAAAAAACTGCAATATTGAACAACATATTCTTAGTACCACCAGCCTACCAATGTGCCTGTAAGCAGAATAGGCAGCCCAGCTGCACATAAAATTAAGCAACAAGAGATCACTGATATTGACAACTGTTATAAATGATGACAAACATTTGTAGCTGAAGACAACATTCCTTCATTTCACTATGATTTACAGATACCCGTAACTGTGCGATAGATTGCCGCATTGTTTATCAGAGTTTGAATGTGAATCAGCAAATCCAAATCTTATGCTATAGTTCTCTTCATGAAATGAGTAGTTTGTAGATGACGATGTAGACAGGACTGTGAAACAGTTGTACTAGACAGTGGTGGTGAGGTGGGATCTAAATCTTGAAAAGGATGTTCTTGATTTACTGGTGACACATTGTTGTTCAAAAAGTAATGAACATTAAAGAACATGTTGATGTTATTAAGAAATGGCAGACAACTTTGAAATACAATGTAATGTAACTAGTAGCTTCACTTACCACCTCATAAATGAATAAAGAATGTCATCTGCCTAAAGGTTAAATGTAAATAGTTTAGTGAGAACACATGACTGATAAGGATGTTTTGTCTATACACTACATTGTGACTGAATTTTTTTATGAATCTCCCACTATAGCCATTCATACACAAATTTAAAATGTACAGTGCCTATAAAAAGTATTCACCCCTTGGAAGCTTTTGCATTTTATTGTTATATAACACTGAATCATAGTGGATTTAATTTGACTTTTTGACACTGATCAACAGAAAAAGAAATTTTAAAGTCAAATTTAAAACAGATCTCTGCAAAGTGGTCTAAATTAAGTACAGATTAGTCATTTATAGTGTTATGCCTTTCCCTTTGAGCTACCCAGGGCCCTAGCGTCATTTCATCATCTGGTGACCAGACAGCTTCAGCCTCTCAAAACGTGAGCAGTACTGGGGAAAAAAATGTGGAAAAATTGTAGTGTCCATTCTGTCTTGTGGTACTCACCCAAAACTAAATGTACTAAGAACAATAAAAGAAAAGAAAAACTGAACTCACTAGAGATGTCTGACAATCATTTATGACAATTAGAGAAATTAAGCCATCCAGGCATGCTGTTTATGCAAAGCTAGAACTGAGTTCTGCTGAAAGAGATCTTCAGACTTCTAGAACAGCAACAAAAATCTATAGATAGTAATAAAGGCTTTATGGAGAGCTAAATATAGGTATGCAGATTAGATCAATTTATAGTAATTTCCTATGATATCTTCATTGAACCATAACTTGCTTGCTTTTGGATTGAACCTTCTTCAGCCCGATTCTCACCTACAGTAACAGTTAGGATGTGGCGGGTTGGATAATGGATGGATGGGTCTTAGGACATTAAACAAAAAATGAGTTCACCAAAGCAAGTAACCAGAATTCTAGAAAGGCTACACCACAGGATGTTTACTTGACCTGGAGCCAGACCAGCAAACAACTGAGGAATGAAGTCTCTCTTCTTATAGAAAGTATCTGGGAATTCTCTAAGAATAGAGAGAAGCTGTTAGTGCTGTAGGAAAAATCAGGTCCGCCTTGTTAAACCTTTATACAACACTAACTGTCAACCAGAGATACAGATGGGAACTACAGCAAGTGAGTGACAGAACAACACATGTTGGTGTTATGGTGAAAGGAGATAAAGTGGGATGAGTTTTTCACTTATAAATCTTTTTTTATGGTTCAATATTGTAGTGTCTTTTTCAAACCCAACTCACAATAATATTTATAACCTGAGATTGTATCTTTAATTGCCACCCATTTAAGACAAAGAGATAACTAGGTTCAAAATGTTTTCATCAGGACATTCTGATGTTAAAAGATGTCCTTGAGACAACAGAAGAGGGCAGTGAATTAAAAAAAGTTGTGAAGTAGTCAGAGACTGCAAAGGAAAAAAACCGTAGGCTACCTGAAATGGGCTGATTAACAGCATGTTAGGTCTACTTTGTCCAAGCTGGTAAGCTGGTATGCCAACAACATAAAAGTGTTGTTCAATTCAGAGGCAAGAGGAGCCTGGTAGGGGCTATCTGTGTGTGTGTGTGTGTGTGTGTGTGTGTGTGTGTGTGTGTGTTTTATGATCTTTTATGCCTATTGAATGAATACAGATTTATTGGACATATTTCAGTCTTCATTGGCTTTTATGCTGCAGGAGAGAGGATTTCTTTGTTACGTACCATATGCATGTAACCATAAAATCAGAAGCAGTTTTACTGAATTGGAACAGAACAAATTATTCTCTTTTTGTTCGCAAGTCTTGCTTTTCCCAAAATGTGTAGATGTTCATTAGTCACATTTCTTCCAAAGCCAAGCTGCACCATAAGCAGTGCTTCTGCCGAAAATGATTTGCAGCTTGAAAAATTGTCTACCTTTGTATTTAATACAATTTGTAACTGATTTCGTAATTATAGAACTCAAGGTGCACTCTTTTGTATGACAAATGGTTTTATCTCCTTTTTACATTGCTAATTATTTTTTTGTCCTTATGCAGTGCAAACAAAATCACTTAAAACCTCCAAATAAAATGTACATCTCATCCATTATTTAAGCCATAATGATCTGTGGTAGAAAGAGCCTCCCTGTTAATAAAATGCAGTTTCTTATCTTGGCTCGGACACATTCCTTTAGATTCTCAGTAAGCGTAGCTTAGTAATTCTCTTTAATACAAGTAGCTCTTCATTTTATGTTTTAATAGCCTTGAATGTGGCCTTGACTACAACATGAAATGCACCTGGGCAACTGTATGATGCCAACTCATTTTATACACATTTCTAGGATTGCTAGGTATTAAAAAGCAAATATTTATTAGCTGTTTTGTACTGGTTCTTCTACTTGGAACCTCTTCATTTTGATTATGTTGCATTAGCCTTAGGAGAAGCACTGATTGAGGCACAGTACAGAAATTCTTTTCTTATGTTTAGTGACTTACCTTAATCAGTGTGCAGCTCAGACTGTCACTTTCATCTTTTAAATATAACTGCCCTTGCTCATTTCTGCTATAGGACGATGGTTTGAAGGGACTGAAAGCAGCTACAGAAGCAAACTGATGGTAAATCCATTAACAGGATATTAGTTGAAGTGTTTAAATCGTCAAGGTAAAATCAGTAATCGAGAAGCAATTTAATAGTTCACTTTATAGTTATACCAATTTGAATATGCCACTGAAGACTGACTTAATTTTAAATATCTCTTATTATAAAAAAAAAAAAAAAAAAACTTGGGACGTGACTTTTTTCCTGTGACGGGACGTGATCTTTTGAAGAGAGACAGAGAGACACTTTCACGTCCCGCCAGATGGGCAAGTCACGTCATACTTACAACCTTTGGAAACAAGTCCCGTGATACACATGCATAGCAGGTTAGAGATAATGGAAGTAGAGAAATTCAAAAGACTCAAAAAAATGAGAGTAAAGATCACATTAGCACAAACAAACGGAAAATATTACTCGGTGAAATAACGGAACAGGAAAAAGAGATTGAATAGTGTTTGAGGATGTCTGGGAGAGAAGAGAGACAAGGCAGTGACTTTAAAACGTTCAAAGTGCTGCACGAAATGCAGATGACGCGGGACGGGAGCAGCAGCAAGCCAGGAGCTGATCGAGCAAAGAAGAGGTAAAAAAAACAACTGTCATTTGATTCCCATTGTATCACCATTAAAGAGAGGTTTCGGAGGTGTGGCTGCGTCTCCTTGGGGTGTGTTCAGAAGGGGTAGCCAAGAGAAGTGCAGATAACTTGGCATGGCAGCAGCAGCAGCAAGCCAGTAGTTGATTGAGCAAAGAGGATGTAAAAAAAAGGAATTTGTTTACCATCGTATCACCATTTAAGATAGGTTTCGGAGGAACGGCCGCATCTCCTTGGGGTGCGTTCAGCCCTCCTCTTTACAACGACGCACATAGCGTTTTGTTTGCAGGGAAAGGGGTTCGCAAGCGAAGCCCCCCTAGTAACCATTATGAAAATCATCTTCAGTGACTGTTTCATTATGGTAGGTTTCTAGGGTGAGCCTCTTCTGCCCTATTTACTCTTTATTATGCAGTGTATAGACAGCCAGTATGGTGTAGTGGTTAAGGCTTTGGACTTCAAACCCCGAGGTTGTGAGTTCAAATCCTGCTATTGACACTGCTTGACCCTGACTCAAGTCACTTGACCTGCTTGTTCTCCAATTGGAAAACCAAAAGAAATGCAACCAATTGTACCATGAATGTTTTAAGTCGCCTTGTATAAAGGCATCAGTCAAATAAGTAAATGTAAATGTGTAAAGTACTGAAAATAAAGAATGATAAAATATATAGTAAACTAAATAGCAAATACTTAGAGAACATATTTTTCTTCATTTTTAACTGTAAATAGATCATTACCTGCCAGTGTATTCAGGGAACATTAAATAAATGCTATACAATATGAAAGTTATTTACAGGTATGTAATCCCCATCCTCAACTATGGTTTTTCACAGGGTCGCTAAGGTTCACTCTCAATAACAGATTGAGGATCTTAGCAATAAAGGAGGGTCTCTGCAAATAGGTTTCCTGACTGAGGGGAGCACTTCTGATGTTTTGAAAGAGTAGTTATGCTGACCCCCCCACCCCAATAAATGTCTACTGTCTTCAGCAGGCAATACCCTGAGTCACCTTTGTCTTTGGTTTGAGATTCAAAGCCCATTTTTCTGATTTTAGAGGGTGCCTGTCATTAAGGGTAACATTTTAGTTTGACTCAACCTCACTGGGGTTATGATTAATGCGGATTCAATTAATAATAACAATATGTTACACGTATTTTAAATAGCCCATTTGTCTCTCCCTAGAAGTTTACAAAGTGCTTTACAAAAGTAAATGCAATCATATATTGTATGCCCAGTTGAATATTGAATTGTTAACAATGATTTAAAGGCTCATAGAAAACTTGAACTCCTCCCAGCGAGTGGTAAGATATTCCACCATACTGCATATGTAAAAATAAAGTTGTGCTTCTCACTGCTTGAAAATACATGCACCCTTTAACAGCTCAGAATTCATTGATTGTTGTGGTCAAAACTGATATAGGCAGTCAGTAGTTTGTGTAGACTCTAATATATTTTTAACATGTGTATGTTAATAGTGGTATTTTATAATCTGTTGGATATTCCATTGAGTATACCATCGTGGCATGATTATTTTGCTCATCTCATAACGATATACTAGTAACTGTATTTTGCTGTAATGGTAGAATATTCAATGATATATTAGAGCTGTCAAGCCAGCAGCATTTTACAGGCGTTCATGTCTGACATATGCAAACAGAAGCAGCTTGTCTATAGCATGCATTGACACAAGTTTACTGGCTGAGGCAGTTTTATACAAATGATAATGGGTACTTCATGAGTGCTGACCTATAGGGTAAAACTTTCCTTCATTAGTCCAGAGGACCTGGCTGTTATGTGTCATCTCAAATGATCCAAAATCTCTCTATATATAAAAGTCAATGTATGTGTGTGTATTTATGTAAGTTCCAGCATGACTTCCAAACAGCTGGAGCGATTGTCACAAATCTTGGTACACATGTTTCTCATTGGTCGACTAAAAATACTGTAGGGTGAAATCAACCCTAACTCACCCCCTTCTGGGTAGGGTGGGGAGTGATTTTACGGTCACTCTGAACGACCACCAGAGGGCGATCTGGTGGTGACTGCCAGCATTCTTTATGTTTGAGCACCACTGCGCGCCTGTTGCTTTTGAAATGAAATAGAGTTGGCCAGTTCCGAGTGTCAGCTGGATGATAAAGTACGCACAAGACCGCAAGACAAGCACATTAGTGAGTCTTCATTATTTGCTAATTTATTTTTATTTTTAAAGTTGGGTTTTTTTTTTTTCGCTCACTTCGCTCAACAACCCCCCAGTCCTGTGCTATTTGCCAGCCACTTCGTGTCTCTGCTGCCTGCGTAAGTGGATTTCACTTTCACCAAACAGCAGATCTTTTCATTCTCACGGATACGCCTCTTCATTGGGAAGAAACACTACTTTTCCCTGATGTCAACACAAATTAGACGATCTACAAGTCTCCTACTTAAACTTTAAATCCAAACAATACATTTAATCTCTTTTTGCTGTTCCGTTATTTCACCGAGTAATAATTTCTGTTTGTTTGCGCTAATGCAATCTTTACTATCATTTTTTTGAGGCTTTCAAATTTTACTACTTTCATTATCTCTAACCTGCTCTGCATGTGTATCGCGCCAATGTTTTTGAACCTCTTTAGGATGTTCTACTTTGTCTTCTACTCTTTGTCTTTTATTTCCGGCCCTGGGCATGGTTAAATCTCTTGGTACAAAGTCTAGTTTAATTTTCTGCCGGGCAACGCTTGGTATTTCAGCTAGTCATAAATATTTCCTATAAACTCCTTATATTAGACCAGACCTTGATGCATTTCTGTTTTTCTTTCATTTTTAGGAGCTGCCCTGTTTGAAATCATTGTAGAGTTAGAACAGGAAGTTTTTCTATTATTGGTCTTTCAGGAGAGTGAAAGCTTACAAAAACCCAAGTATTTGGTTAACCACTCTAGTTTTGCAGGCAAGTGCACATTCATTAAGATGCCAGCTTAAGAATTGCTTGGAACTAGAACAAAAACCCAAAGTAGGCAGGTAAACATCCATTTTCATTGATGTGGTATTTTACTTCTGAATATTAGTCTGGACAATGAAAGCAGCCTTTTGAAAATCTGTACTTCAACACCAGCACTTCCACACAAGCTGCTTTACCTGTGGGTAAAGACTAGATTTGGGTGAAATTGTGTTAACATTTAAAACGATACTGTTGTTATTGAGTGCCACCATGTATACTGCAGTGATGCATGATGCCTTAATATTTCTTATGTGATCATTAAGGAACTGGGTTTCTTACCACTGACTAAATGCATAGTGCCAGACAGACCAGTAACGGTAAACAGGACTACAGTAATTGAATATAAATGACTGGGTTAATGTTGTGTGAACTTTATTGTTATATTCCTGTCTTCTAGCTCATCATTAGAAGATTTAAAGCAATCTAGATGAGAACAGGCCATTCAGCCCAACAAAGCTCACCAGTCCTCTCCACTTAATTCTTCTAAAATAATATCAAGTCAAGTTTTAAAAGTCCCTAAAGTCCTTCTGTCTACTATACTACTTGGTAGCTTATTCCATGTGTCTATGGTTCTCGTGTAAAGTTTCCTAAACGTCTCTGCGAAATTTACCCTTAACAAGTTTCCAACTGTGTCCCCGTGTTCTTGATGAACTCATTTTAAAGTCACCGTCTCGATCCACTGGACTAATTCCCTTCATAATTTTAAATCAATTCAGTCATGTTTTCTCTTAATCTTCTTATGCTTAATAATCTTCTTTTGATTAACTTTTGCTTAAATCTTCTTTTGCTGGACTATACTTCAGCTGCTTGTCACACTAAACTGAAAGGATCAGGTTGGAAAATGGATTAATAGTTTGAAATTACAGGTACAGAAATTACACTGTTGTATGTTACTTTATCCTCCGACCATGCGTCTCCAGCAGGCTATTAACTGGGGTTACAAAGCAGACGGGTGAAGAGGCGTCATTTTAGTCTAATCCAAGTATCACTGTAATGAACTCTTACTTTGAGAAGTCTATCATAGTATTATTTTATGTGGGAATGTTTGTTTGACAGTTGACATTTGGTTATGTTTGGTTGACAGCTGTCTTTTATGTGTCAGATACCTTTAGAGTTCTGTGCTACTAGGGGTTGTTTTCCTTTATATTTTTTGTCATTCCAAAGTATTTTTTCCTTTTAATGCTTCCAGCAGGCCATAGGCATGTATGGTTTATGTGTAATTCACTTTGTGTTTTACTTTTTTTAGGTTATTTTTTGTGGTCATTTTAATATTTAGAACCATGTAGTAATGAGAATAGCAGTATGTAAATTGTGAACTTGGCCCGGACACAGACAGGCGGACATCTTGTTTAAAACACCACCACACGTTTATTAAACACAATATTTACAATAATATAATGGTCACAAAGACCCAGTTCAATGGTCACTCAGACCTAATCACGTGCACAAACCCCAATACACAGTCCTGGCCTCACAATGCCTTGTCTTCGGACCGCCTCCACAACTCCTATTGCTTCGTCCTTCTTCCACCCGACTCTAGCCTCGAATGAATGGAGACGGCCCCTTTTATAGAGGACCCGGATGAGCCCCAGGTGCTCCCGGCAATCTTCTTCTGGCCACGCCCCAGTGTGGCGGAAGTGCCGGCTGTCCTCCCGGCTGCTCTCCGGGCGCCGTCATAAATCTTCCCCCCAGCACTTCCTGGTGTGACGGAAGTGCTGGGGTACCAGGTGCCAAGGCACTGGGGTGCCTCCTGGCGGTGACCACGGGCCCATACAGGGAAAGGCTTCCATGCCCTTGACCCGTGGCCCCCAAAGCAACCCGGAAGGCAAACCCCACGTGATCCAGGCAGGGCTCTGACCCTCTTCCGGTCCCTCCTGGCATCCCGGCCGGGTCATGGCCCCTGGCATCCCTGACAAAATAAAATGACTGTGATGTGGATTAAATCTAGGTCTTTTGAGGCTTTACGAATCAGACTTTCTCCAAACAAAATCCAGCACAGTTCCTGACTTCTATCACCTCCCAGCTCCCTGTGTCTGTCTGTGCCAAACGATATCATGTCTTTGTGATAAAGGCATGCAAATGAGCTCAGACTGGATCAGAGTCTGCAGTATTTTATTGTTCACAGTTCACATACTGGTTTGTATGAAGTGCTTGCTTTGAGATGTCTATTATTACTGTAATTATCATCAGCATGCTGGAAACTGTTTGGCTTTTCTATTTTAGAAACATGGATACAACCCCACATAGTTTTATCAGAGCATCTCTTCCTGATTATAGGGAAGAGATGCGAAAAAACCAAGGAAGCACTTGAGGCTGTCAGCATATAATTCAACCGATAAAAGAGAGCAGGATGTCTGTGGCTTTCAGCTTTTACTCAAATATTTTCTGACCTTTTATGACACATTTGCAATATATTTGGATACAAATACAGAAGTTAAAGCAAAACAGCCATACAGAAACATCTTTCTAAGAATTCCTTCCATAGTATTCCGTGTTCACTTGAATCATTTAGAAAAGAATTACTGCTTGTTTAAGTCTCACTCTTGACTACTAATGTGCTAAACTAAGTATGGATGCATAGTCCCTTTTTGTAGTCTCCTTATGAGCATATATTTAGCATATTTAGCTTCAGGGTACACAGAAAAATCCTTTTCATTATTTAATGTTTTTATATGTTAAGCTTTTTAAAAAAAATTTCACTCTTCTAACTTTCTTTTTACTTACTAGTTAATTAAAGTTAGCATTTTGCTGCAGACAGCCATCTCAAAGTTGGGGTGGAGCAGGAGGCCACTCAGCCTTCTGCATTTTGAATTTAAGGCAGGGATCTTGACCAATGAATGAGGACTGAGAGGAAGGCCTTCAGTTCAAAAGCACAAGAATATGGGAATGTGTTTTCCTATTATGATATAAACTGCTTTTCTGGAAGTAACTATCTTCTATATATCTAATTCACTAAGGCAAGACACCCATGGAAAGCACGCCGGAAGGGGCGTGGATTCACTATGCCACCAACAAGTAAGACACCTATGGCTCACGCAGGAAGGAGCCACGCCCACCAACTCCAAGACCATTGGATACGACGACAACTCGCAGAGCCACGCCCACCAATTCGGACGCGACAACACAGAAAAAACGACGTCATTTATATTCGTCTGTCGTAGAGGCCACATGCACCTCCGAGCCACGTTGACTGTTCATAGAGGCATGTTTCTTGCGGAGGTGAATTGCCATATGCAGCGTGTAACACGGTTTACGAGGGGTACCCCATGGGATCCTTAAAACGATCCTTTACAACTGAGGTTAAAACACAATGAAGTAAGCAGTCTTTAAAAACCGAGTTTTCGGTTACGACGCATGACCGCGTGCACCATGGCAAACTGTTTTACACGCTACATACAGCAATTCGCATCTGTGACAAACATGCGTCGTCTTTGTACACACCCCCAGAATTAGCCACGTGCAGACAAAAAAACAAACCTTGAAAGAGCCTGACCACCCAAATAAAACAGGAGACTCTATGAAATAATAATGATAACAAAATGGTTTATATCTATTTACAAAACATTTCTATCTTTTTGATAGAAGAAAAAGTGCAAAGCATCAGCACAGAGAGTTAGGAGAAACTTTAGCTTCTTCTTCTTCTTCTTTCGGCTGCTCCTGTTAGGGGTTGTCACAGCGGATCACCTTCTTCCATATCTTTCTGTCCTCTGCATCTTGTTCTGTTACACCCATCACCTGCATGTCCTCTCTCACCACTTCCATAAACCTTCTCTTAGGCCTTCCTCTTTTCCTCTTCCCTGGAAGCTCTATCCTTAGCATCCTTCTCCCAATATACCCAGCATCTCTCCTCTGCACATTTCCAAGCCAATGCATTCTCGCCTCTCTGACTTTCTCTTCCAACCGTCCAACTTGAGCTGACGGTCTAATGTACTCATTTCTAATCCTGTCCATCTTCGTCACACCCAATGCAAATCTTAGCATTTTTAACTCTGGCACCTCCAGCTCTGTCTCCTGCTTTCTGGTCAGTCCCACCGTCTCCAACCCATATAACATAGCTGGTCTCACTACTGTCCTGTAGACCTTCCCTTTCACTCTTGCTGATATCCGTCTGTCGACAAATCACTCCTGACACTCTTCTCCATCCATTCCACCTGGCCTGCACTCTCTTTTTCACCTCTCTTCCACAATTCCCATTAGTCTGTACTGTTGATCCCAAGTATTTAAACTCATCCTCCTTTGCCAACTCTACTCCCTGCATCCTCACCATTCCACTAATGTCCCTCTCATTCACACACATGTATTCTGTTTTGTTCCTACTGACCTTCATTCCTTGCCTATCTAGAGCATATCTCCACCTCTCCAGGATCTCCTCTACTGAACTCTCAGAGCCACGCCCACCAATTCGGACGCGACGACACAGAAAAAACGGCGTCATTTATATTCGTCTGTTGTAGAGGTCACATGCACCTCCGAGCCACGTTGACTGTTCATAGAGGCATGTTTCTCGCGGAGGTGAATTGCCATATGCAGCGTGTAAAACAGTTTACGAGGGGGACCCCATGGATTTCTTAAAACAATCCTTTACAACTGAGGTTAAAACACAATGAAGTAAGCAGTCTTTAAAAACCGAGTTTTCGGTTACAACACATGACCGTGTGCGCCATAGCAAACTGTTTTATACGCTACATACAGCAATTCGCATCCGTGACAAACATGCGTCTTCTTTGTACACACCCCCTCCCACCTCGCTACTACCGTGGTCGGGTGTCTTGGTGGATTATATATAGAAAAGCAGCCAAAACCGCACAGAGCAATGAAAAGTCTACGTGAGTCACAGCTGCATCAGGACTGTGCAAAGACAACAACGACTGAAGTGTCGAGTTGGAGGTGGGCACATGAGCAGGCAGTGCATACTGAACGAGAAATCAGCAGACTAGCATGACGGAGGTAGCGGAATGGACGTTCTTCTTCTCTCCTCCCAGTCCACCCCCCGCGCCTGAGCGCTGTGCACCCCCATCTCTCCGTCTGGGAGGAGAAGGCACGATGGTGGTCCACCAGTTTTCAGTCACGGACAATTGTGTGTTGGTTCGTTCCGTGCATTGTTACAATGTTGCTTTTCTTGCTGATTTATTACATTACTGATTTTTCAAGTGTTAATTTTCTTTCTGTGCTTAAAAATTATTAAAAAACCGGCCTGATTATGTGGCGTATGGTACGCCGCGGGTTGACTAGTAAATAATATTTTATCAAAAAATAAATGCAGTACTGGATAGCAGACACATGGATTATGCAACACGAGTAATGTGTGATTTTTTTTTTTTCTTTTTTCCTGATCATTTTTCAAATTGTTTGCTGTTGTGCAGCACGGGTTCCCTATAGTCTCTATTATATTAAACGTTTTTTGTCAAGTTCTGCATGAAAACATGAGATTTAATTTTTTATCTGCCATCACTACATATGTCATGGGCTAAGTAACATATAAATAATATCATTTTGAGTGGATTATTCCTTTAATGTAACATGTAACTTTAATGTAAGACATTGGAAGATGTTTTTGTTTATTTATTTTTAAAATGATCCCTTTGACCCTCACTTTAATATTTTGGCTGCAATATCTAATAAAAAATGACACATTTCCCTTGATTTCAGTCTTTATATTAACAAAAGCTAAAAATTAAGTAGAGCAGTGGAAATAATCCCCCCAGAAGTGTTGATCAGCAAATTTCACTAAAGCGTTATTCACATTGCTGCGTTGCCCTTGTTCATCGATTATTTACTGATAATTCAGCTGGTTTAGGAGAATTTTTTTTATATACCAGAGCCCCATAATGCTTTGCTAGGCCAATGTGACGTCCTCCACAGCTGTAACAACCAACATTGATGGGACTGCAACCTGGGTATATAATGCTGATCATTTGTATTACAGACTGTTTGGGACAAGTTATCTGTGCTTGTAGCCAAATCAGCTGGTCGGTCTTTCGAGTTCCATGTCAACATAAGAGAAGGAGGCATGTACCTTATCCATGCCTAATAATTAGCCACATGGTGCGGGAGAGTAAAAACAAACCTTGAAAGAGCCTGATACCCTCCAAAAAAGAAGAGACTATGAAATAATAACAATAAATAAAGATTTATTACTATTTACAAGACATTTCTATCCTTTTGATAGAATAAAAAGTGCAGAGCCTTCAGTGAGACTTAAAAAAAATAGAAGGAGCCAGCAGGTTCAATCATGATACACCACTTCGAATTTTCTGCCTTTAAAAGACCAACATATTTTTTCTGACTTTTGACTATGATTTTGTCATTTCTTCTTTGTTTTGATGAAATGTATGAATGCCCATTTCTGGCTGGGTTCTTTCTTTTTTTTATCTCGCAAAGGCATGGTGGTGCAGTGACTGGCACTACTGCTGCACAGCTCAGGTCACTTTTTTGGCCAGAATAATGAAACATATACAGCATAAATAATGAATTATCTCTGCCTGTGAAGTTGTAATGTATAATAATAAACAGTTATGATTTTGAAATGTTAATTGTTTCAATTGCAAGCATCCAAAGTGCTTGGCTAGACCGCTGCATAGAGTAGGTCCCCTACTTTTTTAGTTACAGCTGACATCTTTGAATTGCCAACTGTCAACAGGGTCTGTGAGCAACTGTGAAGATGGCTTTAAATGGGCCCGACATTATCAAATACTAGACAGTAAAACCGTCTGCCTGAGAAATGTTAAAAGCCATTAAGCAAATGAATTGTCACCAGAACCAAGATGCTAAAACCTTAACTCAAGTTGATAAATGGAATGCTATGAGTCATTAATCAGAAAGTTTCTTCAAAGTTTTTCGCAATGTGCAGGTCGATCTTTGAGTACTGCATCAATTTAAGAGGAGGAGGCGTGTGACCTGTGCGTGCATAAGAATTAGCCACGTGCAGACAAAAAAACAAACCTTGAAAGAGCCTGACCACCCACCCTAACCCCCAAAAAAAACAGGAGACTCTATGAAATAATAATGATAACAAAATGGTTTATATCTAATGTACTCATTTCTAATCCTGTCCATCTTCGTCACACCCAATGCAAATCTTAGCATTTTTAACTCTGCCACCTCCAGCTCTGTCTCCTGCTTTCTGACCAGTGCCACCGTCTCCAACCCATTTAACATAGCTGGTCTCACTACTGTCCTGTAGACCTTCCCTTTCACTCTTGCTGATATCCGTCTGTCACAAATCCCTCCTGACACTCTTCTCCATCCATTCCACCTGGCCTGCATTCTCTTTTTCACCTCTCTTCCACAATTCCCATTACTCTGTACTGTTGATCCCAAGTATTTAAACTCATCCTCCTTTGCCAACTCTACTCCCTGCATCCTCACCATTCCACTAATGTCCCTCTCATTCACACACATGTATTCTGTTTTGTTCCTACTGACCTTCATTCCTTGCCTCTCTAGAGCATATCTCCACCTCTCCAGGGTCTCCTCTACCTGCTCCTTACTCTCGTTACAGATCACAATGTCATCAGCAAACATCACAGTCCACGGGGACTCCTGTCTAATCTCATCTGTCTACCTGTCCATCACCATTGCAAATAATAAAGGGCTCAGAGCCAATCCCTGATGTAATCCCATCTCCACCTTGAATGCTTCCATCACTCCTACCACATGCCTCACCACTGTCACACTTCCCTCGTACATATCCTGTACAACTCTTACATACTTATCTGCCATTCCGGACTTCCTCATAAAATAGAACAACTCCTCTCAAGGCACCCTGTCATATGCTTTCTCCAGGTCCACAAAGACACAATGCATCTCCATCTGGCCTTCTCTATACTTCTCCATCAACACCCTTAGAGCAAACATCGCATCTGTGCTCCTCTTTCTTGGCATGAAATCATACTGCTGCTCACTAATCATCACCTCACTTCTTAACCTAGCTTCCACTACTCTTTCCCATAACTTCATGCTGTGGCTCATCAATTTTATCCCACTGTAGTTACTATAGTCTTGCCCATCCCCGTTATTCTTAAATATCAGCACCGGTACACTTCTTCTCCACTCCTCAGGCATCCTCTCACTTTCCAAGATTCCATTAAACAATCTGGTTAAAAACTCCACTGCCATCTCTCCTAAACACCTCATGCTTCCACAGGTATGTCATCTGGACCAACGGCTTTTCCATTCTTCTAACTGTTTTTACAACGTCACGCAAGACAAGGCAGTGAGCCATCATATAAAACAAGTCCACAAACATCTAACCTTGCAGTTATTGGATTGCTTTTGGCAGACACGCATCATGTGCTCCGAGCTCTTAAAACAACGACAAGCAGAACATGCAGATCACCAGTAACATAAAGCCAGCAGATGATCCAACCGCTTCGCCTTAGCATTCGTTCAGCCACGCTAACCACCCTTTCCCCCCTCCCCCTCTCCTCCTTTTGCAACGTGAGTAGCAGAGACACGAAGTGGCAAAAGGACAGCTGCCGTACAGCCTTTTAAATGATCAGGCACTGAGACAAACAGAACAGGCAGCTTGCCAGCAGTAGAAAGACAGCAGATGATCCGATAGCATCTCCTTACCGTGCGTTCAGCCACACCACCTTCACAACACGCGCAGCCTTATACGTCCTGTGAGAAAGAGATGTAACCACACCCAGGGCCGGAAGTAAAGGACTGTTTTTACAAAAGTTTTAAAGTAAAAGTGAAAATAATGCATATGTAACAATTCCTATAAAAATAACAATCTCTTTAAATTGTATATCCGGTAAACCAAACATGGGAGTGGGTGAGCAAAGCGAGCAGGGTGCGGAGCCCCTAGTACTAAAATAATAATATAAGTTTATCAAACAAAAATACTGATGCCATTGTGTTTTGGTTATTGAATTTTCATCTGCAAAAAAATGGGTAAAAACCAGAATTATTTTTTTTAATCTTTCATTTTTTAACTAATTCCTTCACAAAGCTACTCAACTCGCTCTGCTACCTCAAAAGACTTCTCACTTTTATATTTTCTTTTAGAAATGTGTATTCAATTAATTCCACATTGTTCTGGTATTGCCTCTGTTTAGCCTTTCCCCTCTCTGAATGAAGGGTGAATTTACTAAATTCTGTTTGATGGATGCTCCACTGCTGTGCCTAATTTACTCGCACATTCATTTTTTGTTTTTTGGCACATTTATGTACATGACTAGTAAGCAATTCTCCCCTGCAGTATTCCCAGTGAAAGTGCTCATGCAGTAAATTACATTCTTTTCTCTTGTATTTTATCTGGTGATTTTAACAAATAGAAAATAATGCACACTATTTTAGGATGAATCATACACATTCTGAGCAAATTCATCCAAGAAACTTTTGTATGTCTACCTTCTTTTTTATGGTAAATTACATCATAAGCAAATAAATTTTGGTTGAGAGCCAGGCCTAGGGGGGCACCCGCGTTATCCGTTTCCCTTTCCCAAGCACAGGGTTGAGAGTTCTTGAGATAATAGTTCACCATAGTTCTAGAATTTTGCTCTAAGCACCTGGTGATGGAGCTTTAACAGGTTTGGTTATTTGTTTTTAGGCCTGACACTGCTGTAGTTCACATGCATAACCCTGCTTTACCCTTCAGTGAGACCAAAACGGTGACACCTCCTACCTAAATTTACATTTACATTTATTTACTTAGCAGACACTTTTTAATCCAAAGTAACTTACAAAAATTGGTCAACATAACTGAGCAACATCCGTCTGGGAACTGTAAGGAAAAACTGTATTATAGGACAACGGTACAAAATTGATTTCCACAAGTGAAGAACTCATATCAAAATATAAGCTAGTTTCAATTCCCAGATTTACCAAACCTAACAGCTGTCACTTACACAGAAATTCACCAAACAAGAAAGTTTTCAAACATTGTGGGAAGCAGAGTTTTGATTGGAAGTGGGCAGCTCATTCCACCAGCCAGGAGCTACTTATAAATAGAGTCTGGACTGAGATTTGATACCATGCAGAGGTGCATTCACCAGACACTCTTCAATAGCAGAACTTAGTGGCCAAGAAGGAACATAGAACCACACATACAGAAGACTTCACCCAGTATCTCCATATATATAAGTTCAGACATACTGACTACTCTGTAGGCAAGCATCAAGGATTTTCACTTAATTTGTCCCACTACAGGAAGCCAGTGTAGTGATCTGAAGACTGGAGTAACATGTGCCTTCCTTGACCGATTGAACACCAGATGTGCTGCTGCATTTTGACCCATCTTCAGCATTTTGTTGACATCTGCTGGTACACCTTGCCAGGAGAGAGTTGCTGTAGTCCAGCAGTAATAAGGCATGAACCTGGACCATGATTGTGCTACATATTCTGTCAGATACATTCTAATATTTCAGATATTATACAGAGTGAATCTACAAGACCGAGAGATTGTAGAAACATGGTCCTTGAAGGACACCCAAAGTTGCATACCAACTTGGTAGGTGTTTGTGATAATGAACCAAGCTGAATAGACTGACAAGCCTGGATAACAAGAAAGTCTGTCTTTGCTAGACCTTTAGTCCTTCATTCAGGTTTGCAATATCAGTGCGACATACAGATTCTAGCTGATACTCTGTGGTCCTCTGGAGGGAACAACAGGTAAAGCTGGGTATCATCAGCTTAGCACATATTAGACAAACCATGGGACTGGAGAGCTAGTGAAAAGTTGTGTAGGGAGAAAAGGAGACGGCCCAGCACCAATCCTTGTAGCCAATCCTGTGCCTGCCTGGTACACCCTTGACATCTCATCATGCCAGGACACACAGAGGGATTTGCCCAAGAGGCAGGCCTCGAACCACCCAAGAGCAGCCCCATTGATGCCAAGGCCAGAGTCCTTACTGATTAGTATTGAGAAGTCAGTTGTTTTAGAACAAAGGAAGCTACTTGGTGAGAGGCAGCAGGTTCCAGAGTTTTGGACAGAAAGAAGAGGAAATACACAGGTGTGTAAATACCTACTTAAGATGGGGTCTAGAGTGGAATTATTTTGAAGAGGAGTTACTAGGGCCTGCTTGAACAATGTGGAAAAAATGCCTTGGCTGAGGGAGGTGTCGATGAGATGTAATTGCAGAAATGAGTGAAGAAGGGAGAGCCTGGAGAAGATGTGAGGGGTTGAGCTCAAGAGGATAGGTATTGGAGCGACTAGAGAGGAGTTTGGGAACACCAGTGGTGGAGGGATGAGAGAAAGCGTAGAATGTTATGAAGTGTTCAGGATGGAGCAGGCTGGCTGGCAGAGGTGATGAAGTTGACTGCTGTCGAGAGCCACATTTTTCTGAAAAAAGGTTGTAAAGTCATCAACAGTCAAGGAGGTTGTGGGTGGAGGGTTGAGGAGAGATGTGAAAGCAGAGAAAAAGCCATGAGTGTCAGAAGAGTTGCTAATCCTATTTTGGAAGAAACTTACCTTTCACTGGTAGTAGCAGAAGACCTTTGACTCCCTTTATTTCTTCTCAGCTGTCCTAAGCTCCGTCTGTAGATAGATAGATAGATAGATAAATACTTTATTTTGTGTAGAACTTCAGAAAGCCAAATGCAGAAGGGGCTTTCATGTGGAAAGAGGACAAACAGTATCAAGGCAAGAGAAGAAAGTTGAGCACAGGGTGTCAGTAATCATTGGTATCAAAAGAAGAAAAATGGTCAGTAGGATGGAGAGCAGAGGAGACTAGGAAAGGTGGTAGGAGAGAGGGAGTGAAGGTCAAGCTAAATGGACACGGTGGGAAGAATAGCAGTGGAAAAATGAGGGAAGGAGCAGAGGGAACTGAATAAAAAGTGATCAGATGTGCGTATTGGAGTGGCAGTTATGTTGGTGGGTGTGCAGTTCCTTAAGAGAATAAGAATAAGGAGTTTACCAGCTTTGTGAGTGAGAGGGGTGTACATCTCTGAGACCAGAAAACGACACAAGACTATGTACACATTACAAGCCTCATTGCTCAATTCCGACTTCTTACTCAGATCAGATTTGCTTGTCTTGATGGTTCACATTCATATCTGCCCTATAAAAGAAAAACTGCATGCACACATACATTGACATATTTGTGCAGGAGTCATCTGTGTCACCACCAATAAATCTGTGAGACAATTTATAGTGTTAAAACTGACCAAATGAACGTACTAATAGCTAGTGTATGCATCATATTTTGCTCTGGAGGAGAGCTAACAATTCATCAACTTTTGCTATTTTTGCAGGCTATTGCTGGCACTGATGAGATGTGTGCGTACAAGAAAGTAGGCAGCAATGGAACCCATCCCTTTCTTCAGTTTCAGGTCCCTGCAGCCATGAAGCTCGCTCCCAACCACCTGCCTCTTGCTCCTTGCAGCATGGATGCTTTCACTCTCTTTCCTCTCCATTTATCATCCAGTCTATTTCTACTCTTCTCGTCCCTCCGTGCCGACTCCCCCTTAAATGCCTCCATGGGCGCAGTGTTTCAATTGCTTACTGCAAAAAGCCAATGAAGCAATTGAGACAGGTGGCACCCTCATGTGCAAGTGTGCCTCGCCCCAATTACATCACCAGTCTCCTGCAGCAACTTGAGCACGCACACACCCACAGAGATCTGCCTGGCCATTCAATTATTCATTTATTTACAAATGGGCTCCTAATTGTTAAGCTGCAAATCTGCTATTCCACACTATAAAAATAAGTGATCATGCAAGAAGAAGGCTTGTTAGGGAGGCCACCAGGACTCCTGTGGGAAATGTGAAAGAATGACAAGCAACAGTGGCTAAGATTGGAGATGAACAACTGTTGCCCACATGCTTCACCAGTCACAGCTTTCAGTGAAATCTACCCATATGACATCTTGGCCAAAATTTGCCAGAAGGCACATGGGAGACTCCGAAGTCAGCTGGTATAAGATTCTATAGTCTGAGGAGACCAAAAGAGACCTTTTTGGCCATTGCAATAAATGCCATGTTACACTGGACCTTATTAAAAATACACCATCTCCAACATGAAGCATGGTGGTGGCAGCATCAGGCTGGGGTGATGCTTTTCTGCAGCATGCCTGGAAGACTTGTGGGGGTAAAATGAATGCAGCAAAACTCATGAAGACCCGGAGGATAAACTGATGCCGTCTGCAAGAAACTGTAGCCTGGATAGGGGAGATTTTTTTCCAACCAGACAACTCAAAATATAAAGCCAAAGCTACACAGGAATGGCTTAAAAACAACAAATGCGAATGTCCTGGAGTGGCCGAGTCAGAGTCCAGACCTCAATCCAATTGACAATTGATGGCTGGGCCTGACAAAGGCTGTTCACTCACGATTACCATACAGCCTGACAGAGCTTGAGCAGCTCTTTAAAGAAGAGTGACAAAAAATGTGGAAAGCTGATTGAGAGAGACCTGTGCACACAGACTCAGTGCTGTCGTGGCTGCCCATCTAAACACTGACTGGAATGGGTTATTACTTATGTGATGAATTACTTTAATATTTTGTTAATAATTTACACCTCTTTGTAGAGATCTGTTTTCCCTTTACCATTAATGTGTCTTGTTCTGATGATAAGTACCAAAAAAAGGCAAATTAAATTCACTGTGATTCAGTGTCATGTAACAGTAAAATTTTATAAAACTTTTTATAGACAGTGTCTTCCACTGAAGTGAGTGTACCCTTTAGGGCGCTCATATACAGTATGCAGTATAGTATGTAAAGATTAGGACTCTTTTAACTCTTTGAAGGTTGAATATTTTTTCCAAAAGGACCCAATGCATTGGCTTCACACATAAATCAACATAAAATGTCTCTTGCTGCGTGCTGTGGTTGCTGCTGGCAGCTGTTTGGCATCTCTGGCAGCAGTGTCTGTGCAGGGCGGGCTCGATGGCCAGCAGGAATGCACGGCGGGCCGGCTACCTCTTTGTCTTCGTTTTGTCATCATAAGTGGTGGTCCTCCTAGGCGAATGCTGCTGTAGGCGTATCAGCTACATGAACATGTTCGACACCACCATCAGCTGGGGATCGATAGGCTGATGCTGGTACCTCACTTTCGTTTTTGATATTCATCTCCAGAAAAATTGCATCAGACTCAGAGTTCGAAAAGTCAGAGTCTGATTGAGTGATAATACGTAAAACGTCCATGGAGTGTTTTGCTTTGCACATTTGTTTTAGTCTCGCCAGATGTCGATGCCATTTTAGAGGCTGTTTGCTCTTTACTACTCACACACGCGCAGGGAACCGACTCAAATCAACAAAGCTCGTAACTTTCCTTCAACCAAACAGAGTCGAACTAAAACATAAGGGCGAGTTTTGTCACAGTTTACAGCCCATTTCTGTCCTCTACCCCTGAATTTCGACAAAAGTCAACATCAGCCCTGAAAGAGTTAAATGGCTACCACCAAATTCTTGTTTAAAGAGACAACATTTTGGAAGAATAGTCGGCAAGAAATGTACATTTATTTGGTTAATCGGTCAAAAAGACATCAGCACTAAGCAGTTAGTTACTGTAAAGATACTAATCCATGTTTATCAAAATAGTCAATGTAAAATAAAAACAGTTTCTGTTAGACTGGCTGCAAAAGTGCACACAGCCTGAAAAAAGAAGGATCTAATGGTTTCATTATTTAAAAATGTTTGTCAGTCAGTAAATTGGCTTGTCCTACCTGAAAATAATTCTCTTCTGTTTGAACTTGTACTCTGTGCTACTGCATGACAACTGAAGACATGCAATCTGTCATCATTTTTGACCCATGCTTCTTCATTCGGTTCTTGCTTTTGGTTGTCGTTCTTGGCATATGCTTTCTGCCTGTTGATCTGGAAGAAAATAATTCAAACATTCATCCCACTAAGAAAAGCACAAAAGAAGCAGCCTGTTTCTCCTAACATCCCAGCAACCCACACATACAGAAATGCATTTTTAAAATTATAAAGTACTTGAGCATCTGTCCAGATTACTCATATTTCTGATTAAATATATACAAAATTATTCAAAATGCCCATCCCTTCCACCTACATTAGAACAGTCTCTGGTGTAATCGCTATAGAAAGCTGAAATGCATCCTGAACGGAGTATGGATTTACCAACATAAATTTGACTCTATTTTTATTTACAGTTGATTTAAGACTGATACAAATGTGGTACATTGGACCCTTCTTAAGTATAACATTATTCAAATGTTTATAATGAGTGGCCATTGTCCACCCTTAAAGGCCGATAATTATTTCCTAAATTGTAATATTTACATTTGCACAATAACAGGGTTCAGTGAGTAAATATAAAATATTAATATTTTAAAATTCATTAATGTAAAACAGTATGCTGGGTGGGTGAGACACTGGTGCACTTGATTGCACTTTAAATGACTTTGGCTTCATTTATTTTAAAAAAATGATTAGTCTGTATATTATAAAGAATACACTACAATCACAGGATGGAAGATGTAGCCTTTAGCTTTGGAATCTTCTGTCTGCCGGAGTAAAAGATGCCCCAGGGTGAATACTCAGCTTTAGTCAGCAGTTGTTGAAAACTCCAACTCTGACTTCAATTCCAGAAGGCTTATAGGTAGAACTTTGATGCGCAACCTCCTCTCATATTATGCTAACAAATGAAAATGTGCACCAGAACTGGGAACCTGAGGGGCTCGGTGTACAACGTAAAAGCTGTGGTCACTGGAGGTTTTCTGTAAGAATTCACTGTCAGTATTGAGAAATGCAAAATGACAATTTGCATATATTATGCAATAAAACTCCCATAAAATGTTTTGAATATGAACAAAACAAGTACATTATATAAAAAGTCATGGTTATGCATTTAAATATCGAGTCATATCATTATTTTTAGGATGTTATTTCAAAGCACCAGATATTCAAAGCATATTAAAAAAAAAACTGAGCAGACAGATATGCAAAGGACAGTGTGTACCAGCCAGTATAAACACAGTGAAAGAGACAAGAAGTCGGATATTTGGAAACAATATTCACCGTTTTTATATTTAGATACTGTATAAGGAGCTGAACCATCTCTGCTATGTTTAGCACTTCCTGGACAAACCAAATTGTGTTTCAGACCGGATAAAGATACACTCCCTGGTAGCAATAAGTACAGAAAAATAGTGAGCTGTGTTGAGCGAGTGTATTTACAGTAGAGACACTTGTCTTCTATGATTGTTTAGCTGGTAAAGGTTTTGTGCAGCTTAGATGGGAACTATAGCAGATTTGATATTCACATGTGAACGATGCTTTCTGCATACAATGCACACCTAAATGTGTTATTTTTCCCTTTTAACTCTCAGAAGTGCCCAAATGAGGATGAAATATGATATAAGGGACATTGATAAATGTTTGATACATGCACATACAAGCACCTTGAGCATGGGAAAGGCGCTATATAAATCATATTTATTATTTTTATCACATTCATCATAGACATGGTCTTACTACATGGGATGCAATTTTGCTTAAACCACAAGTTATCAAATGTAGAAGCTGCAGTTTCAAGCCGAAGGAGCACTTTCAGTAATCAAAAACAAAATGTTCATGTCAAGAGCATGTGTGAATCTTAATTTTGTGGTGTTTTACGCCATCTAAATTGTAAACAACCAGTGTGTCCCCATCTATTAAAAAGCCACACTCCTTGCTATTTTTCCATAATGCAGTCTAACGCAGGTAGCCACCTTGCTGTTTTTTTTCCCCCCAAGTTGCTTAGAGCACAAAAGTTCAAGTTCATGTTCAAGTTTGGGGGCACACACTGGTACAGGGTGTTGTCTCACCCACCACATGATGAAACAACTCGAGATCCCGGTTGACAACCCCCCAGGCAGACAGGTGGTCCAGTCCCACCCTCTGGAAATGACCTATCTATCTGCCGCAGCCAGGTGTTACATGGGCAACCCCTTGGCCTTGTCCAGCCACTCGGGTCCCCAACAATGAGGATCCTACGAACTGGATCACCCTCGGGAAAAGGAGCCACATGGCCGTAGTGCTGTAACTGACACTCCCTTACAATGCAGCTAATGTGCCTCATTTGGGACCCCATGAGCAACCGCTCATTGGACACAAAGTCAAAGCAATGGTACCCAAGGATTTTCCGGAGAGAAAAAGTACCAAAGGAGTCTAGTCTTCATCTCAGGTCACTGGATAGCATCCATGTCTCGCAACCATATACTGTAGCAAGACAGGAAGCACCAGGACTCTAAAGACTTAGACCTTCATCCTTTTGCATAGACATAGGGAGTGCCACACACCCCTTTCCAGCAACGTCATGACCCCCAGTACTCTCCCAATCGGTCTACTGACTTCATAGGAAGAGTCACCAGAGACATGAATGTCACTGCCGAGGTAATTAAACCTCTCAACGTGGTCGACACTCTCTCCACAGACAGACACACTGCTAATGGCTGTGCCCAAGAGGTCATTAAAGCACACAGGCCTTTGTAAAGTCTAAGCAGCTGCATGTCCCTGCCCTTTTAATTAAAATAAAAATCATCTCTTGACAATTTTTTTTTTTTTTTTGTTTTTAGTTTGTTTATTTTGGGGTAGTAAAGTGACTTCATTAGAAAAGTATACAGAGGGGAGCAGTCAGAGTACTTGTGGGGAGAGATTTGAGAAACAGCTCAGTGATTGGCTGTAATTTGCATATAACAGATGTGTATCCTGGAGCTGCACTGGCACTCAAGGTCATGCCTTAACTTCTATTGCTCGTGCTTGGTAGTTTAAATCACTTGGCCTGTACTGTACAACAATTGCAGCCAGTTCTACATTAATTTTACAAAAATTAACGTTTACAGTTGGCATGTCAACGTTTTTCTTAATTAGTGTTAGTAATTAATAACTGACAGAAGTTACACGTGGATTGCTGTAGTTCTGCTTATTAAAGCATTTGAGACTCAACTGCTGGATTCAGAGTTGAATAAGAATTTTGAAACTCTTGGACTGGAGTCTAAGATAACTTTATTAGGCCTCGTGATTACACTGTTTACATCAGAACTACTTTTGCTGTTTCAAAATTAAAGCTTTGATTATCAGTGCCAATGACAACTAACCTTTTTCTAATTAATGTCTCTTTCATATTTCCTGCTGCGTAAGAATTTGTTCTAACGTGAAGTTAAAATATGCCACAAGCTGTTATATAATAATTCTATGACGTGTTTTATCCATTTTTGTTAGAAGGTAGGGTCAAACCTATTACTGTGCTTAGCAATCAGTTGGATCTACAGCTTATCAACAAATATAGCCAGAAGCTGAGAGCAGCTTGCGTTATAGGACTTGGGTTCCTGGCATTGGCAGGTATGGTGAATATGCAAGTTCAATCCACCACTGCAGTTCATGGAGGTGGGTGAATTACTGGCATTACCATGTCTGCTTGCAAGTCACTTTGTAGCAGCTCATGTCTCATCAGGGCTGTCAGGTGTATCTCTGGTTAGAAAGTCTTGTGTCTGCTTGTAGTACCACAGACTTCATCCATCTGTCTTTATCTATGTAGTGACACATTATGATAATATAATTCTTATTTGTTAGTGCAATCCAACGGTCAGTTAAGAGCAGAAGCTCGTTGGTTGTAGCTGTAGCTCTTGTGTCTCTCAGTAAAACATTTTCTTCTTGGTCTCGTCCGATGCGAGAGATGGACGTCTGAAGTGGAGCTCCGCTAGCAGCGGTGTTATTTTTTGTATTATTTGCTTATTATCCTGAGATATCTTGTATTTATTCAACCTGAGAGGGACTGCTACAGTATATGTAAGCACATATAAACATGGCCAACAAGAAGGGGGGTCCGAAAGAATCGAAGACTAAAGCTACATCCAAGCTACGATCAGCAAGCCCTAGCTTGAGATACGACCTCTCAGAGACAGACCTGGATCAGATGGACGAAAGTACAGACTCCTTGGGACCACGGTCCGCTACATCGTCGCCGGCTGAGAGCGAAAAAGTTCTGAAAAACTTCTGCACAGATCCTCTAAATGAGAATTTCATTTTTTCCAATTTCAAATAGTATAAAACATCAGTTACCCAGTGACTTAAAAGAGGAGAGTTAGGATTCTTCCATCCATCCATCCATCCAACCATCCATCCATTTTCCAACCCGTTGAATCCGAACACAGGGTCACGGGGGTCTGCTGGAGCCAATCCCAGCCAACACAGGGCGCAAGGCAGGAAGCAATCCTGGGCAGGGCACCAACCCACCGCAGAGCTTTTGAAACTATTATTAGAAATATCATATCCATAGAAACAGTTAAGAAGTAAACAGAAGGTGACAGAAGTGGGAGTCAATTAATATTTTATATAGTGCCTTATATAATAAGCATCAGTAGAAGAAAATGAATGAGAATTATTAAACCACCAGCCTTTGATTGATTATTTGACTGTTCTATGAAGTTTAACTTTCTTACTGAATCTATGCAGTATATAAAGTAGTTTAAATGCAGATATGCATACATTTTTCAATTAATTGGCTAAATGTCAAACTGTATGATCTACATTCACAAAAACTTGTAAATGTCTAATGGTAACAAAAAATAAAAGAATTTCTAATCATTAGCAGCTCCCCTTAAACTTTGGTCATGACTCCAGTTTAGCGAAATAAGTCTGTGTGCCAATAGTGTAGTGAAGGCAATCACTGTTTGTTTGTCCTTCTCCACTTTAAGCCCATCTGGAAGAACACCAAACACAGCTGTTAATGGGTTAGGAGGGATTGTGACACCAAGGCTGCCTGAAAGGCACTTAAAATGTTTTGTCCAGAATGGTGTTAATTTGGTGCAGGCCCAAAACATGTGACCCAGTAAGGCTGGGACTTAATTGCAGCATTCGCAGGTTGGATCATGACCTGGGAACATTTTGGACAGTTTTAAGCAAGACAAATGTGCTTGATATATAATTTTAAGTTGAATAATTGTATGCTTTGTGCATATGGAGCACAAGTGAATTATCTGCATTGCTACCTTCCACTCCTTTTCTGATATGTTGAGTGGTAGATATTTTTTCCATTGTCCTCTTGGATCTTTGAAAGGGATGGACTGTAAAATAATTTTATATATTGCAGAAATGCTGTCTGAGCCCTCCAGGCTGAGCAATATTTTTTCCAGCATAAAGGAAGGTGCGAGATGAGGAAAATCGGGCAGGTTCTGTTTGACAAAGTTTCTAATTTGAAGATAGTGAAAGAAATGTGTTGCTGGAAGGTTACATTTGGAATGTAATTGTTCATGGGATGCAAAGGTATTGTCTATATAAAGATATCTAAGCAATTTAATCCCAAATGTTTTCTAGATATTAAAAACTGCATATGTTTGCGAGGGTTGAAAAAGGTCGTTCTCATGCAGAGGTGCCACAGATAAAAGATTCTCCATCTTAAAATTCTCCAGTCCAGTCCTTTTGCAGCCGGAACTGATCCTTGCTTACTAAGTGGGTCTCCTGTAAAAATACTATCTTAGCGTTTAAACCTGTTAGGCGAGAGAATACTTTCTTTCTCTTTAATTCGTGATTCAGGCCTTTAACATTCCAGCTCACAAAGTTAACTGTCCCATCATGGAAACATTGATTCTGAATTTTTGATGTCATTTTGTAGTCTTAACTGGAAGTCAGACAGCTTTAACCTTAATTTCCAATTTTCCCACGAATTATTGTCTTGCAGCTTATGATTACATTGGTAGTTATCATTATAAGGATTAAAATAATAGATTAGATATAGCTTGCTCTCTTTCTCCCCCTCCCCCTTATCCTCCCACACCCCATTTTGCCTCCCCACGTGAGACTGGACCCCACCTCACAAAGTCCCGGTCCTCTGACATACCTAGGGACAGAGCATGTCTAAAACAAAACCAGCCCCCCAGCAGCGGCATTTGGGGATTAAAAAGTAGAGATATCTATTGCTGATAAAGTGTAAATACTATAAACATAAAATATAATCATTAACAGACAATAAGAATAAAATATAATCATCAACAGTCTTGAAATATTAAGACAGTAAACCCAGGGAGTGGTGTTAAAAAGTGGCCCTGGATAAGCATAGTAAACCCTAATGCAATAAGAACAATAACAATAAACCAAGGGTATGAAGTTAACAGTCTTCTTTAGAATAGTTGGAAAAAAAACCTGCTTCAATTTCTTCCACGCATGTGCCTACAATTATAATTAAAAAATAAACATAAAGAAAAGGTGTCCAAGAAGAGAAAAGGATGTTTAATTATGGTACTCGTATCATTGCAAGCAGATCAGACAGTAGGTAATATCTTCTTGTCATACCATGATGGGATGCGACTCATTTTCGTATTTCAAAAAAGCGTCGGGATCAGCTTTCTTAATTTCTTTTGTGCTTAATCCGTGGAAGAGAAGATGTGATATTTGTCTTGAATTTCCACCTTTAGTTTGGCTGGATACAAGAGGCTGTATCTGATATCAGTTTTCCGTAACCACTGTTTAATGTTGTAAAAAGCTGCACGTTTAGCAGCTGTTGAGGGTGAGAAATCAGGGACAATATGAATGTGGTTATTTTCAAATATAATCTCTTGTTTATGTCTGCGAAGTGCCACTACATCATGCTTAAATCGTAATCTCTCGAAGTGGACAATTAAAGACCCAGGTTTAAAGGTATTTGATCCACGTATGTTATAAGCTGCCTCTATCTTAGTATCTGATTTAAAGTCCTCTTCAATTATTTTTGAGAACATTTCAGCTATGAATTTCACTGGGTTTGTACTTTTACGATTCTCAGGTAGACCTTTGATTCTAATATTATTCCTTCTGCTTCTATCTTCCAGAGCCGCAAGTCTGTCTCTGAGTTTTTTGCATTCGGAATTAGCAGCTTTAGCTTTTCCATTGGCATTAGATGCCAAATGTTCCTCTGTTTCAGTTCGAGCTGTGAATGTCTGCTTAATGTCTTCCAGCTGATCGGCAAGTTCTCTCAGTTTAGATACATTTTCCTGAATGTGTTCCTCAATGTTTCTCAATATATCTTTAAAGACTGAATCAAAATGATTATATATACGTTTTTCCAAGTCTTTATATTTAGCCGCATCTCTTGCCGCTCCAGCCACAGCTTCTAATTTGTCTTGAGCAAGCCATTTATTTATTTCTTCATATTTTTCTGAATGTCTTTCTTGAGCTCACTTGTGGCCGTGGCTATGGCCAATGGTGTGATCATTTCCTTCAGTTAGGACAAATCATTTTGGCTTTCGTGCTCCACGAGTGAAGTGGCAAACCCCACCACAGCTGATGCTTCCGGCTCGTGAGGATTTGATGAATGCGCGGAATGCAAGGCCATCTCTAGTTTCAAGTGATCTTCTGGAATCGGCGCGCTATCGTGACCTGCATCACTTGTACCTTCGCTCCCATTTTCACTCTCGACTGGAGATCGAGCGGTTTCCTGGGAAGTCTGTGCTTTCACCTGCCTATTCCAGGTCAGTCTCTGAAAGGCCTTACCTTTTACTGGTGCCTGATGCCTGTCTAGACTTGGGTGTAGCTTTAAGTTTCTTTTCCGTTTCTTACTGACCACCTTTCTTGTTACTCATATTTATATACTGTAGTAGAAACTCCTCGGGTTGGGTAAATACAGGATACCAAGGGATAATAAGAAATAAGAGAAAAAATAAGCCGCTGCTAACAGAGTTCCGCTTCAGACGTCCATCACCCATAGCAGACAAGACCAACTCATGATAATACGTTTTTGTATTGCCTTTGTATTTCATTATGTCCACATCTGCAGGCTTCTGTTAGTAATATATGTGCACTTTTCTGCTTGTATTTCTGTGTTAAGTTTTTAGTTATGTATTGTGACAGATTGGGGCCGCTATCGCTCCCTTGAACCCTCCGATCAAACTTCAGACACCAAGTAAAAGTCCAAATATTGACTTTATTAATAATGCACAGTGCACAAAGCACCTTCTCCACCACAATACTCATTAAAGAAATCACAATAATCCAATAAACAATCCTCCACACTCCCAGACGCGTTGCCACCCTTCCACCCAGCTCAGCTCAACGCTCTGGTGTCTCTCTCAGTCTGTTATAGTCCTTGTCCCGGAAGTGTTTCGCCCTCTCTGTCCACGTGACTAGGAACACTTCTGGGTCAGATAAAAATCCTTTTTCTTTACCTCGGAAGCATGTCATTCCCCTTGTCCATGTGACTCAGACATACTTCCGGGGCGTAGGGAAAATAGTCACTGCTCCTCCCTGCAGCGCCTTCTAGTGGCCCCCATGGTATCCAGCAGGGCTGTAAAGGAAAACTCCAACGTCCATAATTCCCTGCTGGTATTCGTGGCACCTCCATGCTGCAGGGAGGGCTCCACCTGGCGGCGTGGGAGTATTGGCCGGGATGAACGGCTGGCCATCTATCACAGTATACAGTATTATTTTGATGCCTGTTAAACATTTTTAATAGAATTTAAAAAGTTATATTTTGTTAATATCTTGATTTTCATTATTTATATATCACTCTCTTTTATGGGTGTGCGATATTGGGGGAAAAAAAAAGTATTTCGATATTTTCTGGGACTTTGACAATAACGATAATTCCAAGATATTCTGCATCCTTTAAACGTGTTTGTAAGTCTTATTAAGATCTAGCTTGGTCTTGGTAATAGAAAATTAATTGTAGCTTAATGAAACAGTTAAGGAAAACAGGTCTTATTTATTTAATTAAAACTAAAGTAAAACAGCCGGGTCCTTTCTGTGTGGAGTTTGCGTGCTCTCAAAACCCCGTGTTCGCGTGGGTTTTTGCTGGGGGCTCCGGTTTCCTCCCACAGTCCAAAAGTGTGCAGGGTAGGCTGACTGGCGAGTCTAAATTTTACCCTGTAATTGTGTGAGTGTGAGTGTGTGCACCCTGCGGTGTGTTGGCGCTCGCCCAGGGTTGGTTCCTGCCTGCGCCTGTTGTTCCCGGGACAGGCCCTGACCCGCGACCCCAGTTGGGATTAAGCGGTTATGATAATGGATGGGGGGATGGATGAAGTAAAACAAAAACATTAAATTCACCAGTCAGCTTATTACAGTATGTATTATAGTACATAACTAAACAGTGCCCTACAGGATGTACACAAACATTTGCACTGAGACCAACAAAACTATTAAAATGAGAGCACCTACTATTCATGTAAACAAGCTATAAATGCACAGGGAATAAAATGCCTGAACATCACAATTACAGCCCATGAACTGAACATGTGTGGCATGCAAGCAAGAACACAAATGTAACACATACTGTACTATACTGTAAACATCTAAACATCCATCGAATACTGCAGAAGTAGCATGTGTAAACAAGTTTTACACAAACTAACACTATTAAAGCAATATTGCACAAAGTTATGAGTTTTGAGAAGTTAAGAGAACTGTAAAATTCTACTGGAGAAACTTCAAGTTGTGTTACAGGAACACCAGCCTGTCCACAGCATCTGGCTTCTAAACAGCACGGTTACATGTTACAACATTTCCTCCGATGCTGAAAGCCCTCTCAGAAGCACTGCTTGAGCCAGAAATGCACAATTACTTTTTTGCTAGTTTTCCCAATCTGGGGAAATGTACTTCTTGTGTTTTCCACCACTCAAGTGGATTTACCTCACTGTCCACCTCGGGTATCATTAAGTAGCTCTTGATCTCTTTTTCAATGGCAGTGGGCAGAGACTTGTCTTCTCTAAATTCCTGTGCTTTTTTGAAATAGCTGCCAAAAGACTTTTTTTTTCTTTTTGCTCCCTCCCTTGTATCATCACCTGATTCAGTTTCTGCAGCCATTGGGTGAGCTGAAGCAGTTGAGAGTCCTGAGGTAAGGCTGTCTTCCTCTGTCACCACAGCCATAAGTTCTCTCGCAGCTGCCATCATAATGGCTTTGATCCTGTCATCATTATTAAAGTGATTTTTGAACCGTGGGTCAAGTGTGGATGCCAAACCCAACAGCTCGTCTACACAGTCCTCTGTGTATTTGGAGTTCAGGTACTCTAGAATGGCTTGTTTGATCTTTTTGGTTAGGTCTGTGTCATCAGACTTCACCTCCAGGACATCAGAGTTGAGTAAGGCCAGCACAGGTTTTAAATAAGAAACTGTTACAAGTTGCTCACCTGAAAGAGCATCTGTGAACTCCAGAAGAGGGCCTAGTGCTTTACTTACTCCCTCCAGCACTTCAACGTCTTGCCATGTTGGGACGAGATGCCTGTGCTTTTTGTCTGCAGTCAAAACATGACGAATGGCTTTTTCTTGTTCAATAAATCTCTCTATCATGCGCTGTCTTGAGCCCCATCTTGTTGGTGACTCGGTGATAAGTTTATGCATTGGAAGTTTGAGCTGCTCTTGTGCATCAACAAGTGCTTTCTTCTTTTTCCAGCTACTGGAAAAAGCTCCGACCACCTTTTTGCAAACTCCTATGGCTCTTTCTATACTTGGATCCCGCATGCTCCTCTCTGGAAAACATTTAATGTAAAATTTAACGGAACATTCAAACTGTACTGTATATAATAATCGCATTACAACATTCTTACATTTTTATTGTATAATGTAATGTATTATTTGAAATTATATTGAATTATATTTTTGTCATCTACCGCTTTACTTATCAGGTCTTTTTGTATTTTTAAACGTCATAATAAATAAGATCAATTTAACCTAAACTGCATTTTATAGAGGGACCCCAAATTACTCACCAATCGCAATATTAAGCCTATGCCCAAAACAAGGTAGCCTCTTCCAGTTATTAATCCGTAGTGCACTGACAACGTTAGCACCACTGTCTGTTGTCATGCAAACCATGCGGTCTTCTCGCAGTGACCATGATGCCAGCGCATCTTTCAGACCTTGCGCAATGATGTCACCAGTGTGATCTTCTGGGAAGTAGGATGTTTGCAAACAGAAGCTTTGCAGTTGCCAGTTTTCGTCAATGAACTGCACCGTCAGGGAGAGGTATGGCTCGGATGTTCGGCTTGACCATAAATCTGTTGTTGTGGCAAAATGTAAAACCTTTTACAGTTTATGCGTCAGAGTTTGGCGACACGAATCGTACAACTTAGGCAGAGCTGTTTGACTGAAATATTTTCGGCCAGGCAGTGTGTACCTTGGGTCTAAAGTATTCAAAAGTTGTTTAAAACCATCTCTCTCCACCACTTGAATCGGCACCATGTCTTTTGCAATGTAATTGGTGACGGCATTTGTTATGTCATGCCATCTGTTACTTTTCTTGTCATAAGGCACCTTTTTGCAGAATGAGTCCGCTAAAGTTTGCTGAGTGTGTTTTTGTGCTTTTACCTTGGTAACTTTAGACTTGTGCTGGACAGTTGACTCCTTAAGCTTTTCGTATTCTTCATTTTCTGTACAGTGGTTAGTTTGCAAATGGTGAAACAAGTTAGTTGTCGAGCTGTCTTTAACGGCAACCGATTTACCACTTAGTTTGCAGATTGCCGTCTTTTGAGTAACATCAGTCTTTTCAAAACCAAACCACTGCCATGCGAGTGAGAATGAACCACGTCTGGCAATTAACTCTGATGACGTAGATGGTGAGGCTGTTTTATCATCTGGCGCTGTTTGTTCACTCATTTTGAGGCAGCGAGCGACGCTAACTTGTGGCTTACTGGACTTGCACGCCTACGCAACTTGCTTTGCGCACGCGCAGTGGTCTATACTGTTGCATTAGTGGATGAGCTCTTTGTTTATTTTTTTTGCAAAGTGAGTTATATACTCGCTAATTTAATTTTGCACATCATTAAAACAACAATTAAGATATAATCGTAAATGATGTATATCGCACACGCCTACTCTCTATAGTGATCATGTGATTGTGCCGTTGTGCTTGTGATGTCACAGGACCATGCATTTAAATATGTGCTATTCATATTTTCAAGCTAACCCTCAATTGATTCAAGAACTCCTACTTTTCAGTGCTAGCCAGCTTTATTTTCAAGTAGGCCCTAGTGTTATATTTTGGATTTTCCCCTGTTTCATCCAGGTGCTCAGTCCTATTTTAACCCTCTCTGTCCTTTTGACTAATTTTTTTGCATCTCCAAGTCTCTTCTCGCACTCAATAATCCTTAATATACCCTGTGTTTCATAACACTGCTCTTTTTCAGATTATAAACTGATCTGACATTTAGCCTAAATTCTGCTCCCATGTGTCTCTTTAAATGAACACTGCGTCTCATAGTAAGTCTATATTTGATTAGATCAAGCAGTGCTCCAAGCAATTGAAATTTCCCAAACTAAATTTAAATTAGTCATAATTGATAAAAATGATTTGTTTTAAACTCCTCATGTAAGTAATCGAAGAACATTTAATAATTATATTTCCAAGTTTTATACGGTTGTGGCCCCAAGTCTGTGCCCATGGGCACCCTACAATATAATTTTTTTCCAGGAATGCTCATCACATGACTCCCTGTCCCAAACCCCCCACTTCTCCACTGTCAACAGGCCCTATCTTTTGTTAGCTGGAAATGTGTTAACATGACTTTAAAATTTTACTACAGACATTATCTTCTGAATGATTCTTTATTTGACTTACTATGTCCATCCATCCATCCTCTTCCGCTTATCCGAGGTCGGGTCGCGGGGGCAGCAGCTTAAGCAGAGAGGCCCAGACTTCCCTCTCCCCGCCACTTCTTCCAGCTCTTCCGGGAGAATCCCAAAGCGTCCCCAGGCCAGCCGGGAGACATAGTCCCTCCAGCGTGTCCTGGGTCTTCCCGGGCCTCCCCAGTTGGACGTGCCGGAACACCTCACCAGGGAGGCGTCCAGGAGGCATCCTGATCAGATGCCCGAGCCACCTCATCTGACTCCTCTTGATGCGGAGGAGCAGCGGCTCTACTCTGAGCCCCTCCCAGATGACTGAGCTTCTCTCCCTATCTTTAAGGGAAAGCCCAGACACCCTGCGGAGGAAACTCATTTCAGCCGCTTGTATTCGCGATCTCGTTCTTTCGGTCACTACCCATAGCTCATGACCATAGGTGAGGGTAGGAAGGTAGATCGACTGGTAAATTGAGAGCTTTGCCTTACGGCTCAGCTCCTTTTCACCACGACAGACCGATGCAGAGCCCGCATCACTGCGGATGCCGCACCGATCCGCCTGTCGATCTCACGCTCCATTCTTCCCTCACTCGTGAACAAGACCCGAGATACTTGAACTCCTCCACTTGGGGCAGGATCTCTCCCCCAACCCTGAGAGGGCACTCCACCCTTTTCCGGCTGAGGACCATGGTCTTGGATTTGGAGGTGCTGATTCTCATCCCAGCCGCTTCACACTCAGCTGCGAACCGATCCAGAGAGAGCTGAAGATCACGGCCTGATGAAGCAAACAGGACAACATCATCTGCAAAAAGCAGTGACCCAATCCTGAGTCCACCAAACCGGACACCTTCAACACCCTGGCTGCGCCTAGAAATTCTGTCCGTAAAAGTTATGAACAGAATCGGTGACAAAGGGCAGCCCTGGCGGAGTCCAACTCTCACTGGAAAGACAGTGAGAGACTTACTATGTGCGTTATATAAAGTATGTCGTTATTGTCAGGCTTTGATCTTTACTGATTCTGTTTTATTATTATTTTTTAATCCATGTAAGCTGTCAAAGTCTGTAAATGAAGAGTTCTAAGGAGAAACTTGATTGAAATGGTGGGATGGCCTGAGCTTTTGGTGGCTTTTCATAAGCAGCCACTTGTTCACCTGATATGATTTTTCTAGAAAATAAAAAAAAATTAGAAAGGAGTATAGCTGACACCTTTTTTTGTTTTAAGTTGAAATATAAATATTCTGCAATTTTGCACATATTAGTAGTGTCTGAGTAAGGCCAAATAATCTTTCTCATTTTTAAGGAAAATCTTTTGCTTAATTCAAAATATTTGATAATGCAATCTGAAAAGAGACCATGGTCGGTTCGACTTTTGGAGACTAAAATGTTACTGTGTTGCTTGCTCCAGGATTATTGAAAATGTGGATTGTAAACGTTATTAGTATCTTTTTAGTGTTTTTGTTTGAAAACAATTCATTAAGTCTAAATGTGTAGTTCTTAGTTGCTATGATCACAAAAATATTTCAGAGAAATCAAAAATTGTGTTATTGATGAAAGCTTATGTTTGTGTTACTATACATTCAATGAGTGAAGATTCTGAACTGAAATATTCTAACTCAAACTTAAATTGTTATATAAAGAATTTTATAATGCCCCAATTATTTGACTCTGTTGCCACTGTTACGGACAACTAATATGCCTGAAGATTATTGTGAGCAAACTGAATGAACAAGAGGTGAAACGGGAGTCAAAATATATGGTCAAAAAACAAGCCAAAGGTCAAAACTAGCAAGACAATTGATGAGAGCAAACAAAACCAAAGGGTAAAGACAAAGGTTAAAAAACAGAACAGAAGTCAGAACAAATAAGAAACCTAACACGAGGGTATGCTTGGAAAAGAAGCAAACTCTCACTAAGATTTAGGTTGTTTGGAATATCGCCAAGGAATACTAAATCTGCCATTTGTCTCCATATTTATACTGGACGTACCGATGACATCATCAGTCATGACTCGCATGAATGTAACATAAACAGGAATGTGTAAAAAATTAATCCCCATGTATAAAAAGACAAGAACATACATGTAAAAGTGGCCATGTACTTCAGACACGAACTATAAATGTTGCAAGATTGTAAGTTATACAAAAGTCTTTAGTTTTTTTTTGTACATTGTTTGATTTTCCTGCTCTGTTGTACTACACAGTTATTTAGGTTTTTTCAAACCAAGTGGCCTCCTGTACACTTGCTTATCTGTCATTTTGAATTTCTATCAGAAACTAAGAACCTGTAGAGCTCTGCAGTTAAAGTAAGGCTGATGGTATTATTTTTCAGATACAAAGCAGACTGGAGGTTGTTCCTTTCATGAACCTTTAAGACACTTGTCTGCTCAGTGTCTTGAGTATCTGATATGAAACAGGCCTTGAAAAAAATGTCAATCTAATAAGAACAGGAGCGTCTTGGGTTCACAGGTGACAGTCATTCATAGTAGTGTATTACCTTCTAGACACGGTTGTCTCCTTTATAAATGCAGAATTTTTTCTTGTCTCTTTTTTTCTGGTAGATTTGGAATGCTGTTGACACAGGCAAATGTCGGAAGACCTTCATGTCTCATGGAGGAGCTGTGCGGGATGTTCAGTGGTCCCCTTGTGGCAGCCACATTCTCACTGGATCGTTTGATTCAGAGGCTCATGTAACTGATGTGGAAACTGGTAGGTGCTCTCCTGACTATCTGGGTTGTTCGTCCCTGTGCTTTTGTGTTTTTAGGCTTGATTATCAGAATATCAAGAAATGTATTTTGCTTTTTACTTCGTGTAATTAATTAAGACCAGTTTATAATAAGTGTTTTGTCATGGTAGGATCCTAGGATGATCCTGTTCTCCTCTTTATACTCTGTATTAAGTAGACTTAAACAGAATGTCCCCAAATCCCTGCTGTACCCAGTTATGCTACACCACCTTTTATATTCATAACCCCAGGCCACAAGATGGAGTACCAGAACAGGGCAGGAGAAAAAGTTTCAAATGTATCCATATATTATAGATAATAGGCCCAGGATATAAGCAGAGTATAAATATGTTGGTTAAAACAATACAATCTGATAATAGACTAATAGGTGGCCCCCTGTCTTAGTCTCTGATCTGACATGGTCTGGCATGGCCCTTGATCCAGTGTGCCATCTGAATAGGGCAGTAGAAATTGTCTTTCCTCAGGAAGGAAAATAGCAGAGAGTGAAAGTATTCCTTTTCAGGCCTCATTTACCTAGTTCTAATGGTCCTTGACACACCTCTCGCATTACGAGAGTATACAGTTCCCAATGGCCCAGATCCAAAACCCATGCTTTCTTCCTGGAGGAGGAAGGGGTGCCATAAATGTTATGTCTCCCTTCCATTTCAGGCTATGCCAGCCTGATAATGGCTTTTCATCTCAGCCTGCCTGTATTCCCCCAGGCTAGCTGACCAGTCAGTTTCTGAGATTGTATCTATAGTAGTTCTAATCTAAAGTTAGTACAACAGTTGACTTCTAATGTATTGTTTTTTTTCCTAAGAACATATTTTTTTCATGATTTAACTATACCTCATAAAAACTGTGAAAAAGAGTTTTGACTCTTCCATATTTTTGATACTACACATTTCTCCATTCTCCTTTATTTGTGAATAAATTCCTGTGGTGTGGTATACCACTTTAGCTCAGCTTCTGACTTGTCTTGACTCACTCCTGTTCTGTAGACTTCAATAACATTTCTAACCCTTTTTTTAGTTTTAAATATCTTTATCATCCATCCTTTTTGATTCCGCTTAATGAAATTCAGGGTTACTGGCAGCATTAGGCCTACGATATAAACCAGGTATACAAAGGGTGCCAGTTCATTTTTGAACCAACACACCCCCTTACACTGGACCAGTTTAAAATAATCAGTTCATGTGACCTGCATGTCTTTGGGCTGTGGAAGGAAAAAAACGCCTAAATGTAGAAAGAAATCCACACAGACACCGAAAGAACTTGTAAACTCTACACAAATAAGTAACTAGCCTAGGATTTCAACTAAGACTCCCTGGAGCTTTGAAGCAGCAGTGCTCTGTGATTTTATTTTAATCAATAATTGAAATCATAATATGATTTAATTTTCTTTAATTCATTTTTAATCATTTCAAGAACGGGTGTATTGATGTGATTTCCCCAACAGTAAAGCTTTTTCTGTACCTCCTGACAGAAAACATGGTAAGAGTATGTTAATTGTTTCTTTTTAAGATTACTAGTATAAGCAATTTTTAGAATCTTATCATACATTTCAAATTTATTTGACAAGGAATCTCAACAATACATGACTAATGTTAAATTAAAAATGTGCCCTTTTTCAGCATCTCAATGGTAACTTTTGCCCTTTTTCTCTCCAATTCCTTTGATGTGGCAGCTAATCAGTATATGCAGACGCACTGCAGGGCTAGGAACTTGATAGGCTGTTATGTGTTCATTTTCTCAGCTAGGGGCGGTGGGATCGGAGAAGTCAGAATGATGCTTGTTGACTTAGCAAGCCACAGATATCAAATCCTATTTGTTTTTTTACTTTATGAAATTGTGCTGCTAGTAGAACAGTGCTTAGCACTGCAGTCTCATAGCTTCCCACCTGTGTGAAGTGTACAAATCTTCTCAAGGTACTCCAATTTCATTCCATATTCTAAACATTTGTGTATTAAAATAATTGCTGTTTCTAAATTATCGCTGTATGTCGCAGTGTGGGTATGTGCATAAGTGTGCCCTACGAGTGACTGCCAGTCCTACCCAGACTTTCTGCTGAAGAATGCATGGACAAATAGAATCAATCAATATTAAAAAACCTGTACTCTGTACATTTTTATTCTGCACACTGATCCTATTAATATTTAATTTAAACCATGTGTTAAAGATACTCTGTGTTGGCTTTAGTTTGGGAACTGGGTAACACCTAATTATTTAACAATTCAATTAACAAGTGTAAGAAAACTTTGTTACGTAATCTTTGCCTTCACTAACAGAAATATATCCATCCATCCATTTTCTAACCCGCTGAATCCGAATACAGGGACACGGGGGTCTGCTGGAGCCAATCCCAGCCAACACAGGGCACAAGGCAGGAACCAATCCTGGGCAGGGTGCCAACCCACCGCAGGACACACACAAACACACCCACACACCAAGCACACACTAGGGCCAATTTAGAATCGCCAATCCACCTAACCTGCATGTCTTTGGATTGTGGGAGGAAACCGGAGCACCCGGAGGAAACCCACGCAGACACGGGAGAACATGCAAACTCCACGCAGGGAGAACCGGAAGCGAACCGGGTCTCCTAACTGCGAGGCAGCAGCGCTACCACTGCGCCACCGTGCCGCCCTAACTGTAAATGATGTTGGCAATGTTAGAAGTTTGGATATTCCAGACATGTGCAGTAGACTTATTCTCTTTCCCATCTGCAAGACATGTTCACACACTACAAACTTTTTGAGCTCTGTAAAAATGTTCTGTCTGCTCAGCAACTCAGACCTAACTGAAATGCAGTAGGTCTATCATTTTCTTAATACCGGAACATTTTAAAGAAGTATAAACTTAAAAATGATATTTTAATCTGTTTCTATTGATGAGAAATTTTCATGAACACATAAGCATAGTTTCTGCCAAGGACATGTCCCCTGCATGTTTCAGAAGTTTTCCATTTTTCATTTTTCCTTACCATTATCCTCCTATAATAAGGACATTCAAAAGTTGTAGAAAATATACGGTCATGCCGTTTTTCTTTCTACAGTCTCCAAGATGTTTACCCATGCCATCAGTATTTCTTGAAAAACAAAAATGCGGATTCAGTGGATAAGTAGGCAACACTTATAATTTAAAAATATCATCATCAATGTACTGTAATTTACTGTAATGGCCTGTTCATCATCAACTCCTAGAATACCAACCTTTTTATAAACAGTATGTGTGTTACTGTTACTATTTACTAAATAAGTTTGTAGTCTGGTGTAGTATACTGCAGCCATTCCTATTATTTACTGATTTATACAGTCTGATTTGCAATTAAAGTGATTGTCAGGTTCCATATTTCATCACTCAGATTGATGCAAAATCCTTACTACCCTGTTTCCTACATTTTGTTTTTGAAAGTCATGATATTGTTGTAAACCAGAGTTCCTGTCATGGTGTTAAAGGGGCGTGAGGCCTCCCAAACGCTTCACAGAGCAGACTAGGACCTTCACTGGCCTGTCTTAATGTAGCCTCAATCTAGGCAGCCAGTCCTCAACTACTACCTTCAGGCTTTGGCATATGCAGACCCAAAACTGGGGCACTGGCTTTAAAAATTCATAATTTAAAGATAGTCCTAAAATATATCAAAAATATCGTACAAAGGATAAAAATCCATAAAACTCTGAAGTATAAAGACAATCCAAACAAGGGATCTTTATAAAATAAGGATTTATTAACAAAAAGGCACAAAAAGGGCCTTTACATAACATACATACTAAATAAGAAAGAATCTTGGGCCATCATTGTATATGAACTCGAAACATGGCCATCCTTTATGTACGCCAGCTGGTGAAGCCCCCATATGCTTTGTTTAGTGCAATACTGCAAACTGAAGAAATCTTAACAGAACGCTTCCTTAAACTAGCTAGGTTCATTTACATATACTTATTACAAAGTATTTTAAACAAACCAATCAGCACACAGATAAATGGTATATTTTACAAACACGCCTCTGTATTAAGTATTATGTAACGTCCCAAAACAGTTAAACATATTAAGAGTTGTGGGTGGATATTTGTTTAAAAGAAATAAGACTTCTTATTTGTAAACTGTTATCAGAGAACAAAATATACAATTAAATGTTATATATAATCTAATTTTGTAATTTGGATGTGCTGGTACAAATGTCAGTATGTCCTTGCAGGCAGTTTCAGGAACATTTTCTTGTATGCCTAAAAGGGACCGTATCGCTGATTTCTGTTTAAAGGCATTGGGAGGACTCTGCAGCAGTAATGTCAAACCTTATTTTACTATAAGTAAAACTGAAGATATAAGATGCTAATTTTAATAGCATAATTCTGAACTTAATAATGATTTACATAACATACATTACATAATGTAAACCAAATCCAAGTGCAAAGCTGATTAAAAAAACTTTCATGAAAAACTCCTTTTAATATATGAAAAACAGTGCTAAGCAGGAACAAGTATCACAATACCTCATTCCACTGGCTAGTACAAACTAGCCTTCCCCTAACCCAGCCAGCCCCCACACTGCTACATGAGGCAGTGGCCCAACTGGGCCTAGAAATGAGGAAACTGGCTTTTAAAGTTCAACATGTCTTTAACAGTTATCAGATTATTATAAACGTCCCATTAAGGAAAGGAACCTTAAAAACATCCTTGGCTTGAGGAGGCAAACTGAACCATGGAATCCTTGTAAAGGCAAGAATTTATGAGAAAGTAACAAAAATCACAAAATGGCAAAAAGTGTCTCAAAAGGATTTTCCTAAAAAGGCAAAAAGCAATCCAGAAAGTAAAACCCACTAACAGAGACAAAAATACAATAGTTATAGCAGCTGGTCACTCAAAGGAAGAGAGATGATTAATGAGCTACTAAGGGTCTCGTCTCCAGGGCTGAAGTTGTAGGCTGAGGATGGTACCTTAGTAGTAATGTAAAGGTGGTCCCGCCTCTTGGCATTCCACCTGCAAAATGTAAGGAACATCAGAGAATATTAACACATTTATAGATATACAGTAAAAGCATAATTTTATGAATTCTGTTATCTACAAATAATGACAATACAAAATCTAAAACAGAATTACCATAATAGGAAACATCATATTTAAATAATAGATGGAATAAACTAAAAAGAAGCACACTTGAGCCAGAGCGGCGACTCTGGTTGTACCATAATGCTAACGGCCAGTAGTACTTGTACATCTAATTTTCTGCTTTGGATTAAAGGCTTTGTTTGTGATCAGAGACACTGCTTCTTTGGCTTCTATTCTCCAAAAATAGATTCTTACATTTTTTTTTTTTACTTTTTTTAGGTACAAAATAGATATATTTTTTTAAAGACATTAAATAAATTGTAGATCATTTCTAGAGCATTTTACAAAATTTACTTCACGATAGTATCATTAAACAATATCCTTAAGTGCATTTGGTATTTATTTCCTGGGTATAAACAAATATGGAATTATTGATTAGGAACATGCAGTTTCTTCTTTTGATATGCAGCTGCTTGTAATGTTGCCTTGTTGTCTTTTTTTTTTTGACAGATTCATTAATTCTTGCTTTTAGATGTTTTAATCTGTGAAAATTGTTGTTTGCAGTATTGTCCATTTATTAGAGTCCACAGTGGTTCTTCAACTCTTTCCCAGCACCCACATCTAGCTCTCCATTGGGATGAGAATCATTTTTAATTCATCATAAGAGCTAAATGGCTTGTTCAAAATTTTTCGAATGTTCTGATTTATGATTATGGAGGCTTAGGTCTGCATGGGAGGATAATAGCAACTGGTAATTTTATTAAAATTCTTGTAAAATACCCATCACAAATAGTGGGCAGAAACAAAATTTAAAGATAAGTCTGTTTCAGAGTTTTTAATCTGAAAAACTTTATTATTTGTACAGGATTTCTTTGATCACAATATTTTTGGTAAAGATTCAGTGGTTGTATCACATACTGTATTGCCACATACAGTTAGTTATCCATGGGCAAAGACTGGCATAGGAAGGTAAACTGCAACACAAATAAACAAACTGCCTGAGACTTCTTGATGGTCATGGCAAATCTGTATATGACAGTTAAGGCCACTAATGAAATTTATAGGGCAAGGAAAAGGAAAAAAGTGAAGTCAAGATATAAGAATCAACAAGACAGGGTGACAGCGACTCGATTGAAATGGCAGTGAACACTCAGTCGGTAGGTAAAGAATGCACTATTGTGGAATACCCATAAGTGAGGGTAACAACACTCTACCATACAGGCCTGATTGGTGGATTGCTGCAGAGATGGTTGTCCTTCTGGAAGGTTCTCCTCTCTTCACAGAGGACCTCTGGAGCTCTCACAGAGTGACCATCGGGTTCTTGGTCACCTCCCTGACTAAGGCCCTTCTCCCCCGATCGCTCAGTTTAGATTGCCGGCCAGATCTAGGAATAGTCCTGGTGGTTTCAAACTTCTTCCACTTACGGATGATGGAGGCCACTGTGCTCATTGGGACCTTCAAAGCAGCAGAAATTTTTCTGTAACCTTCCCCAGATTTGTGCCTCGAGACAATCCTGTCTCGGAGGTCTACAGACAATTCCTTTGACTTCATGTTTGGTTTGTGCTCTGACATGAGCTGTCAACTGTGGGGCCTTCTATAGACAGGTGTGTGCCTTTCCGAATCATGTCCAATCAACTGAATTTACCACAGGTGGACTCCAATTAAGCTGCAGAAACATCTCAAGGATGATCGGGGAAACAGGATGCACTTGAGCCCAATTTTGAGCTTCATGGCAAAGGCTGTGAATACTTATGTACATGTGCTTTCTCAGTTTTTTTATTTTTAATAAATTTGCAAAAACCTCAAGTAAACTTTTTTCACGTTGTCATTATGGGGTTCTGTGTGTATAATTCTGAGGAAAAAAATGAATTTAATCCATTTTGGAATAAGGCTGTAACATAACAAAATGTGGAAAAAGTGATGCGCTGTGAATACTTTTCGGATGCACTGTATTAGTTGTAAGTCTGCTTGCTGCAGCTTTCGTGTTGCTTTTGTCTTGTGGCGTTTTGTGTTCATTGTTTTCCTGTCACCCTTCTTTCTTGATCGTTTTCATTTTGTCTTGTCCTACAAATTTTATTAGTGGCCTTCACTGTACTGACCTTAGTCTGGCCCTGTTCACTCTACTACATTTCTGTTTAAAAATGCCGACACTAGTCTCTGTTTTTGTCTCTCTTCCAAACTACCCTGGTGTTTTCACCCCCCAAAAATGGAGATTTTTGAAAATGCTCTCCAGACCTGCATACTTCTGAAAAATACCGGTTCAGCGTTGTAATGTGGAAGGGCAAAAACACAGAGTTTTAAAAACACAGACTCTAATTGCACTCTGATTGGTTTGTGCTCATTACGTGGCTCTTCCCTGATTGTATTCTGCTCATTACATCAACTCATTCCCCAAATGGTCATCCTTCACAGAAAAAAAAATATTCTAACATAGCAGGCATAGAAGAGTTGCTTTTCTCTATGTATCTGAATTACTTTTTTGTACAGTCGGAGTGCTGCATATGTGCGCAAAAGGCAAATCATTTATTTTTTGCTATGGCTTTGTGATAAATCCGGTGGCCAGCGGCATTACTACTCCTTCAAGTATTAATCTGCTGATCTGTGCCTGTGTAGGCAGATGTCTGTGTTGTATGCGTTTTAGGTCATTTTAATGTGAACCGTGGTACTTTCGTAAATGATCTGAAAACACTAGTGTGGACAGAGAATGTTTCTATTTAAAATGTTGCTTCTAAATAAAAATGTAGTAGTGAGTATGTGCTTCTGCCGGTCTGCATCTTCACTTTTTCCATTTGCCTGTCCAATAAGTAAAGATCCACAGTAAACAATACCACTGACCACTGTAATTCTCCATTAGTTTGAAGACTTCCTGACTGCCAAGAAGATGTTTAAAGGTAAACTGATTAATAAAATGAGAGTTTGTGGGGAAAGAGATCTATAGTCAGACAGCATGTAGTGAAGTAAATCACAGGGTGCCTCGCTAGGGTAAATTACTCCATGCTACATTACAAGTCGTCATTTGAATTCAGCTATGCAACAAAGATGGATGAACAAATTAGGTAAGTGGATTCAGAAAGCTTTTGATGTTTTTATAAGAAATTCTGTTCCATGTCAACGCATCTGATAATTTCACTTTAACATTTATAACTGCCCAGGAGGACGGACGGATGGATATCCCTGCCAGGATCAAGGAGGATTTCTTGCCCGGCTGGGAAGCTTTAAAGGAAGGATAGAAAGACTGCGGACACTACCCACCTGGGAAACCTTATAATTCCCATCCTGGATAAGATAAGGAAGGATGGACTGGTGAGAGCTGAAGGCCAGGAGCAGTTACTCCACCAGATTTATAGGTGGTAGTGTCCCTCGCAAGGACACCTGCAGGGCTGCATGGGAATTGGAGTTCAGAAGCGCAACCCTGTAGGAGGGGTCCTTGGGTGATGCTAGAGGGTGCTACCGTGGGTCACCGGAAGTACTTCTGGGTCCAGCTTAAAAGGAGCCTACTGTCACACCTCAAGGAGTCGGAGTCGGGAGACGGCAGGTGAAATTCACTGGAAGAGAGAAGGAGACAAGAGAAGCCATCAGTTTTGTGATTGTCTTGGCTGAGGATATTGTATTATTGCAGCTGGTTGGATTTAAAATCATTTTATTGAACCCAGAGTAGTGTTGGGTCATGTATTTCTGGGGTTTGGGGGCTCGGTGGCACCCCTTACTGCTCATACAATATATTTGGTGGAGCTCAAGTGAACTGGACATACACAAGTGCATCATCAACCGTGCAGCAAGAACATTTTGTACCGCTCAGTCACTCGGCTCTGTCGAGTCTTGCCAAAGTCTAAAAGTTATCCTTTGGTTAACTGTGTTAAAAGAGTGCATGCTAAAGCAGCTTCAGGTCACAAAACAATGGGCAACAGCATCTAAAAACAAGTTAATCAAAAAGTCGTCGTAGATTTTAAAACTCGAGTTAATATTCCTCAGAAAGGCAAACTACATAAGAAAGACGAAAAAAGATAATTTGACCAAGAAGGTGCAAGCCGACTTTAAATAAATGAGAGCTTTAATGAAAGCTGCATCAGGTTTTCTGACGGATATGGTGTCGCTTCTCATTACAAATCGCAAACACGTACTGTCGCATGACAGCTAAATAACTTGACTCGAAAGTTTCACACAAGCATAATCTCTCATACCTACAGGCAGTACTGCTAGGGTAAGCTCTGACACTTCACAAACCTGAAATGGAAAATGTTTGTTAGAAACTTCTAGAAAAAATCAAGTATTTGGAGAACTAATCTAAACAGAGTGTGTGTATTACGGGTATACTGAAGGAGCGAGACAAACAATCTTACTGCCTTTTTGTATGGATTATTGCTAAAAATGTTTGGAGATTGCTTCAATGAAAACCCTGAAGTGGGTCGATTCCTTTGTTTACAAGGCACAGAAATCGTTCTTTGCTGTGCAGGGCAGTACAATGGCAGCATATTATCAGTGCTTATTTGGTATTTAAACATGCTTCCTTGAATGGAATTAGAAAGCAGCTGCAAAATTTTGATATCTGGTATGCATTATTGTATCCTGCCTGACTGAAAATTAATTTCAAGGATTTTTTTTTTTTTTGTGTGAGTGTTGCCAAAAAACATCTCATAGATACAGGGCAAATTTAAATATACAACACATTTTATTGCACTACTTTGTAAGCCCAAAAAAGGAATAAACTTGAATCTTATCAAAGGGTCCAAGACAGAGGTTGTTGGCTATGTTTTGGACCCTTGTGGCCGTACCTCACTGTTCCTATGATGTTTCCCACGTACTTGGCTTTCTCCAACCATTGGAAACATTTAGGTGTGTTAATTGGTAAGCTGACTTTTTCAGAGGAAGTAAGTATAGCCATTGTGTTATTTAAGTGTTTTTCCTAGGTGCTGGATATTATTAGAATGACGTCTATATAGATGGCACTACAGGAACTGAGAGGCTGAAGCACTCTAATCAACATATATTGAAATGTTGCTGTGGCTCTAGGAAGCCCAAATGGAACAACATATTACTGTAATGAGCTTTTGGACTGGACCTCAGAGAGACATGCTAGGTGAGCAATTAATCACGGATCCTATTGAGGATGACCTTACAAGGCATAGAGAACAGTGGTGTATCCCTGCAGGTGCCACAGTCCAGGGGCTTCATGTATAAACGGTGTGTACGCACAAAAATGTTGCGTAAGCCCATTTCCACACTCACTTTCTGATGTATAAAACCTAAACTTGGTGTAAAGCCACACACATTTTCACGCCAGCTAAATGCTTGGTGTATGCAGGTTCTCTGCTCGGTTTTGCAAACTGGCAGAATCTAGCGTCAAAGCAGTGCTTTTGTTCCAGTGTGGTTTCCCTTTCTTTTTTAGATCCACATCCCTGACGCGGCTTTGTCAAATACACTGAAATTAACTGCATATTGTTTATTAGTTTATGGCATCTGATTGTAATTAATCTGTAACAATATAGTGGACCATGGAATGGCCAAACTATTCCAAATACCATAGCTGCTTTAGCGTTGTTACTCTCAATGCACCACTCTGAGTATGCACCACTCTGAGTATTTATCCCACTATACCTGTACCTATACCTGAGTGTGGAATCACAGCTCTACAGCAGCTGATCAGAAAGAGAATTATCGGTATACAGCATCAAGCAAACACTGCCTCAGCCATGCGCACTGTCTATTGAACTGCTCTCAAACGGCAAACACTTCAGAGCCTTTCCTGTACGGACCTCGCGGTTCAAAAACAGTTTCATCCCAAGAACTCTAAATGCACTCAATCAGTCCATCAAGTGCTCCTTGTAGAACTGTTTGTACTTAGAAGTACAATCACCTCACTGTAAACTTGCGATACAGTTATAATATTGCACAACCTGAGCCACTTTATAAAGAGCATATTTACATATGATGACAATATCATTTTTAAGAGGAAATGCATCAAAATATGTTTATTACATTATACAGATAAAATGTTAACATCATTTAAATAATTTATATTGTTAATAATTTACCATTTATAGCAATGGTAGCGCGGCGCTAGTGATGATCTGGTTCCCCGTTCAGAGATCGTTCCTGCCTTGCACTGTATACTTGCTGGGACTGGCATGACCCTGGATGGATAGATGGATGGGATAATTAAACATGTACTATGAAGATATTTCAATGTTCCTTAAAAGTTTTAAAGAATCGGTATTCTAAGCTTACAGATGGCCTAACATCTATTACAGCGCTGACTGTGTGGCAATTGGGTACTTGGAGAAAGAAAAGGAAGGACAGGAATTGGAGGTTAGTATGTTTGAAAGAGACAGTACTGCTGCAATAAATTATTTAATCGAAGGTCGTGCACGGCGCAGCACACATCTTACGGAAGGCAGGAACAATCTCTGGACGAGGCGCCAGCTCGTCACTATCACTGTGCCACCGTGTTCCCATGTTTAATAACGTGCTTTAACTCCTGTCATCATAAAAATGATATCAAGTATACATCTCAGTATTTTAATGATTCAGAGAGCTCTCAGGATTCTGTGTCCTGTCAGGGGAAGAGAAAGCCCGTTTAAGAAGCACGTAGTGATTCACACACACAGAGCACATAGAAGAACAAATACAAAAGAAAGCATTTAACGTGCTACTTTAGTTACGATGGGATTTGAGAAACTAGCAAATTAAACGATTTAAAGATGAAGTTTATGATGTTCTACTTTAATGACAGAATAAACTATGTGATTAAAGTGGAAATTTCGAGATTAAAGTTGATATTTTGAGTTTTTTTTCCCCACTGTGTGCCTATTTTTTTTTTTTCTCTGTACCCTAATAAGCTTTCATATGACACTCAGACGGTGGGCTAGAAGTTGCCTTTTCACAGCGACTTTGATATCTGACAACTTCTTTTTTATTTCGGGCACTGTGCAACTTTGTGAACTTGAGCTTTTGAGTTTCTCCGACACTCTATGTCACTCGATCAACTTCCTTTTGTTGTTTATACCACTGTTTAAACCAACAAATACTACGTTTTTCCTTGCCTCCACTTGGTATTTGCTGAAATTCTTCTATTTTCCCCTGTGCTTTTGCCATTGCCTTTTCACAGAACGCTGAGCTTAAGGGCTATTTATATTGATTTGCATCTTCAAAGAGGCATAATTATGGGAGGAGTTGGGGAACGGCAGCAGGCGCGTGCACATGCGTTACTTTTCACGCTGACTGGGATTTATGTAGCAGAAGAACATGGAAGTTGGCGAAGGCACAGATTTATGCATCTGGATTTTTTTTGTGTGTACGCACATTTCTGCTTTTGTCCATACGCCATGTTTTAGTGTGAATTCTATGCACGGCGTTATGCATGAGGCCCTAGGTGATCACCCTTCCCTTTCCAGATAGGGATAACAATTCCTGTTTTTCAGTCATTTGAGATGATGCCTGTCTCCCAAATGGAAGCAAAGATCCTCCTGGCATTGGAAACTCCTGCTTCCAAAAAATGGCTGCCTAATTGAAGTTTGCTAAATACTACAGAGCTAATGGAACAAGGTTTAGTGCACCAATGAGACAAGAATTGAATATTATAGGTAAAATATAAAAAGATTATATATGAAAAAAACAAAACATCACATTTAACACTGCCATGATGGCTACCACTCATTGAGTGAGCATTAAGTTCTAAGTTGTACTGCAAAATTCTCCTGTAGAATGTCATGACATTTGTCTGTGATCTGAAGTTAAAAAGACATCAGGGTCTTGCATCATGGCCACAATCATATGAGAAAATTAGAAACAGAATGGCTTAAACAGATTAAGGTCCACATTTTATATAGTTTGTATCCTGAGTTTATTCCTATTTAAAATTCTGTGGCATGAGGGAATGATATATATCCTAGAAATCTAAATGAATGGAAAAACAAAAAGGAATTTTCAAATGTACCTTGTACACACTTTACAGAGCTCTGCCATTCTGTCAGCAGATTCAAGATGTGTTCAGTTGGAGTCTTTGCTGCTAAAGAAGGTTGCACCAGTCATTGTCTATGTGATGATATGGCTTACGTGAAAGTCAGATCACATTTTAGAAACTGTACACCATATTTTTTAATATTACACACACAGTTGTTAAGCATCTCTATGCAACTTTTAGCAGAGATGAACAAGCCTACGTACACACCGTACTGTTCAGGTTTGTCCCACAGTCCTTACTGGGATATATTGTTTGTACTGAAGTCCTGAAGCCACATTCTGAAGAAGTCATTTAGTTCAAGGCTAGGAATGCCCTCTTTTGCCTTTACTTTTAGACCATCTTCTGTTTGCTGGCACAATAAGATTTGTTACTCTTGATCTGTTCCCTGACTTTTCACTGGCTTTCTAACTTGTCATTTACTGGTGAAAAGGGGAAGAGAAATGACTGGAAATAAACATGCTTACCGTGATCTCCTAAGGTGATCTCTCCCACCATTCTGAGACGTCTGGACACCTCCTTTAAATGCACATCCATTCATCTTTCTTCAACTAATGCTCTTTCCTCCGATTCTCTTTCTCAGAAGCTTTCTCTATCCAAATATTTAATCAAAAATAAAGAATCCCCCTGCTTATCTGTATTTGTAAATTGGTCTTCATACATTTATACCATGACATTTAATTTTTTTTCTGTCTTATGCCTGAATGTTTAAAATTCTGTCCAACATGCTTTGCTGTAATGCCTTAACTACTTTTATATTTGAATTATTTAGTTCACCTTGTCCTGTAATAGAAAGTGCTTTGTGACAGACATCTGTGTGAGAGGTGCTACAGTGCTTTCAGGAAGTATTCAGACTTCCTCACATTTTACATATTTTCTTATGTTGATCATTTAAATTTTCTACATCAGGCAACACTCATCAGACCAAATAATCTTGTTTCTCACAGTCTGACAGTCCTTTAGGTTCCTTTTTTTATGTGTCACCTGGTCACTCTGCCATAAAGCCCAGTTTACTGTAGTGCTGCAGTTGTGGTTGTCCTTCTGGAAGTTTCTCTCATCTCCACACAGGTTCTCAGGAAGCTCTTGGTCGTCTCTCTTACTGTGGCCATTCTCCCATGATTGTTTGGCCAAGTGTCCAGCTCTAGGTAGAGTCATAATTGTTCCCAACTTCTTTCATTTAAGAATTATGGAGGCCACTGTGCTCTTGTGAACCTTCAGCGCTGCAGGAGTTTTTTGTAGCCTTTTCCACAACTGTGCCACAACATAACCCTGTCTCTATGCTCTGAAGATACTGTATTTTTCGCTCCATAAGACACAATTTTTTTCCCCCAAAAGAGGAGTGGAAATGTCTGTGTGTCTTATGGAGCGAATATTGCGTCACTGACTGTGATGTGTATTACCTGACAAAAGTCGACATCTAGAGGTAGAGGGCGACAATCAACAACAACAACAACATTTATTTATATAGCACATTTTCATACAAATTATGCAACTCAAAGTGTTTTACATGATGAAGAATGAGAAAAAAGACAAAGTAAATAAAAATTAGAATAAGGGAACACTAATTAACATAGAAAAAAAGCAAGGTCCGATGGCCAGGGAGGACAGAAAAAACAAAAAAACTCCAGATGGCTGGAGAAAAAAATAAGATCTGCAGGGGTTCCAGGCCATGAGACCACCCAGACTTCTCTAGGCATTCTACCTAACATAAATTACCTCAATCGGTCCTCATGGTATTCAGGGTTCTCTTGGAAGAACTTGATGATGATGGTCATGTGGACTTCTGGCCTTTGACCCATCAATGTAGGGACATCACAGTGCTTTGATTAGGTGGGGGTGCAGGTCGCCATCCCAGAAAACCGGAAAAACAACAGAAGAGAAAGTAGGGGTTAGTACGGATTTTGGAGCCACCATGAATAATCATGATAATTAATTGAATATACAGAGCATCAGGATTAAACTAAGATGAAGCTATGAGAAAGCCATGTTAAAGAAATGTGTTTTCTGCAGTGTTTTAAAGTGCTCTACTGTATCAGTCTGGCGAATTCCTACTGGCGGGCTGTTCCAGAGTTTAGGTGCATAACAGCAGAAGGCCGCCTCACCACTTCTTTGAAGTTTAGCTCTTGGAATTCTAAGCAGACACTCAGATCTAAGGTTACGATTTGGAGTGTAAGGTGAAAGACATTCTGAAATATAAGATGGAGCGCAGATTATTTAAGGCTTTGTAAACTATAAGCAGGATTGTAAATTCAATTCTAAATGACACAGGTAACCAATGTAGTGACATTAAAACTGGAGAGATGTGCTCGGATTTGCTTTTCTTAGTTAAGATTTTAGAAGCTGCATTCTGCACTCGTTGCAATTGATTTGTGTCTTTTTTGGGTAGTCCTGAGAGGAGAGCGTTACAGTAATCTAGTCGACTGAAAACAAAAGAGTGGATTAATTTCTCAGCGTCTTTCAATGATATAAGGGGTCTAACTTTTGCTATATTTCTTAAGTGGAAAAATGCTGTCCTAGTAATCTGATTAATATGTGATTGAAAATTCTGGTCAGAGTCAATAGTTACCCCTAAATTCCTTACCTCCAGTTTGACTTTTAATCCTCATTATATCCATTATTTCCAATCACTAAAATTTCTGTTTTCTCTTAAGTACATATAAGTACAGTTGTGTGTCATCAGCATAGCTGTGGTAGCTCACGTTATGCCCCGAGATAATTTGACCTAATGGAAGCATGTAAATTGAAAAGGGCAGCGGACCTAGCAATTAGCTGGTAATGGCGACAAAACTCACCGTTACGTTACAGGCATTCCCTCTCTGCTTGAAGGAATGTTAGACTCATTGACTCGGCATCTAATCCTTGCGTGTGTGTGAGTTACAAAATGTAAACAATTGTAAACAAAGGCAAGATGGCATCGACATCTCACAAGGGAGTGAAGCGAGTGCAGAAAACAAAATACTCAGCAGACGATGTTTTGCACATTATCACTGAGTTGGACCCTAATTTTTCAGAATCTGATTTTGTTGAGAGTGATGAGGAGAATGAGCAAGAGTGTGAGGAACTGGCATCAACTGATCGGACACCAGCTGATGCCGCCCCAGCTGAGCACAATTGCACAGCCGATGCACCTACGGCAAGGTTTGTGTGGGAGGAATACCCAGACATTTATCCGTGGGAGCCAAACTGGATACCGGACTTCACAAGACAGCATGGCTTGCTGTTGGACTCGACAGATTTCAGCCACTGGACTACTTCAGGCTGTTTTTTCCTGAGGCTGCTTTGCAGCTACTGTCAGACGAGACAAACAGGTATGCAGAGCAATTTTTTGAATTGCGGGCTGCGCTTGCACCGCATTCTCATTTTTCAAAGTGAAAACCCACAACAAAAGACGAGATAAAGGGCTTTGTGGCATTACAAATAGAGATGGGACTACACTGGCGATATAACTTCAGGGAGCATTGGTCCAAATGTGCTTTGTCCCCTGGTGGCTTTGGACAGGTTATGCCATGTGATAGGTACGTGCTCTCCTGCAATGTGATTGTGAGCAACTGAGCTTCATAAATTCTGACACTAGCGCAGAGGAGTTCTTGGCATTTCCAGAAAACTAGAAGAGTGCTTGAACCTTAAAGTCTCTCCTCATTTGTTAATGACAGTGATGATGGTTCTTAATGCCGCCGTTGACTTTACATGGTTGAAATATTATTCTGCTATATTTTATTAAATATATTAGTACACCATTTGGTTCAGAATATTTTTTTTTCTTGTTTTCCTCCTCTAAACCTGGGTGCGTCTTATGATCAGGTGTGTCTTAAGGAGCGTATAATACCGTAATTTCTTCAACATCATGGCTGGTTTGTGCTCAACAGAGTGTCCTTCGGTAGACAGGAAAGTGTCTTTTCTAATCCTGCCCAACCAAGTGAATGGACCACAGGTTGAGTCCAAACAAGGGGTAGAGATGTCTCAGTGGTGATCAACAGAATGGGTGCACCTGAGCCAACTTTTCAGTATCATAGCAAAGGGTCTGAATATTTATATCAATGGGATATTTCTGTTTTTCATTTTTAATACATTTGTAAAAATTCCGGTTTTTGCTTTGTCATTCTGGGGTTATTACTTGTTGATTGACAGTAAACAATTTTAGTATAAGGCTGCAACATCACAGAATGTTCGAGAACTGAAGGGATCTGACTAATTTCTAAAGCTGCTGTATATAATATAAGCATTGATTGCTTTCTAAGAAAAGCTGCTGGCACAAGAAAAATGAAATGATAAAAACAACACTGACAGTACGGCTTAAGAGCACCATACACATCGCCCCTTAACGCTGCAGGTATTTTATAGCCTGGACTGGAAAGACTGGGAATACTGCAGAAGAAAAAATGCCAAAAAATATCAAATGTCGAGGAAAAAGAATCAGTTTAGTTGAATATGCAGATGTTTTGACACTGTCAGCATGCTACTGATGGCAGAAACGTTTTTCTTGAGAAATCCAAAGTTGCATATTAATCTAGCTTTGTCTGCAGTTCCCTGTTCTCCAAATGAAAAGCGCAGCACATAAATATGCTTAGGCTTGTCGCCAAAGAAGAAAAAAAAAATATTCGGCACGATGCGATATAAATAACTTCAGCTGATCCAAAATAAAACATCTGTCAGCTTTTGCTTTAGGGTGTTGATGGTGGAAACTGAATGGCTCAGAAGGAAGCCTTGTCCTTTTTTGCCAGTATTTGCCTGCTTATTCACAAAATGCTCTCTTTTTCCATTTACAAGCACTAAGCAGAAATAGTTCAACAGTAACTGCTTTTGTTATTTATTTATGTAGGCAGTGTGCAGCTTTTCCTTTACATTTAATACACAAAAGAATTAGCTACAGGTTAGAAATTCTGATCAAAAATTCATTAGGATCCATTAGTGAGCCTCTTGCTTCTCCTGATCTCACCAACCATGTAGAGGCGAGCCGACTGGCTTCTCATCTCTGCCATTCCATCCAGTCATTTTCAGGGATTGCAGACTTTGATGGGATTTAGGGGAGGCTTCTCAGCCCCTACAAACTTTCTTTTTAATAGTTGTTGTTGTTGTCATTCTGTTTATCCAGACATTTGCTTTGTGGACTCTTTTGGTAGTGCCGGGGTCATCAAGGTGCTTATGATTTATTCATTGGCCAAGACTGAAGCCTTGGATGTGCGCCAGCTGCTGCAGGTGTGGTGACAGCGCTCACACTGGCATGTGTCTTTGAAGACAGACTGGATGAAAGAAAGAGTGACTTCAAACATGAGACAAAAAAAGAGTGAGTGACAGGGAGAAGGCTGCAGTGGGCCATATGGAGGAGGTAGTGAGGAAGGGACAGTGTGACAGAGAGAGAAAATGAAAGTGGCTGGAGGAGAAGCACAAAAGCAGATTAGGAAGGAAAGGAAGAGGTGGAATAATTGAAATGAAAGGAGGAAAAGAGGAATAAAGAGCAGATAGATGGGCAATGAAGAAATAAGGAAACAAATCTGGTAATATAGTTGTTTTAGAATGGAACTGTCACCTGATACCATACACACATTTAGGTGGGGTAGTAGTAGCACTGTCACGTGTACAGAGTACAGTCGAACTCTGCAACATGCACAAAATATCCCCCAAAGTGGTGCATTGGAGTTATTAGAGACTTAAAAACGAACCTATAAATAAGGACTCTACTTTAGCTATGACTTGCCCAGAGGGGACTGGAACCCCTGCAGATTTTATTTTTTCTCCTGCCGTCTGGAGTTTTTTTTTCTGTCCACCCTGGCCGTCGGACCTTACTCCTTTTCTATGTTAACTAATGTTGTCTTATTTTAATTTCTTATTTTGTCTTTTATTTTTGTTTTCTTCAGTATGTGTTATACTACATTTTTCTTTAATATTAATGTCACTGTCTGTATGCTCACTGGTATGGATTTATTCACATGTGCATGCTAAGTTTGGCACACAGAGGCTCAGCAGTTAGAATTGCCAACCAAGCATTGGATTAGATAGCCAAAGACAACTGGAGGATTGTATAGTCAGCTTAAACACAGAAGAGTATTTCTGTCCTCTGTAAGTACAAAGTCTTCTTTCCTTGTTGGGAGAATGAGAACCGGCATGTAAGTACTATGATATTTCTGTATTTTGTGGAGGAGGAGTTCAGCCCTTTCCTGCCCTTGTTTGGATACAGAGAGGACCAGCAAGTTGAAGAACAACAGTATAAAAGGCTTGGACAACAGCCAGACCCTTTGGGGCACGAGTCGGCAAAGGTCCGAAAAACCTCCCAGCGTGGGGACGAAAAATGGCTGACTGTGTTGATCCAGATTCCCACCTGGATAAAGTCTGTCATATGCCTCCCATCTGTAACCACGTTAACCGTCAGTAAATGTAAGCTAAAGTATATTTCTTCTCATGTGATTATTGTACCACCATAATCACGATGGGAGGGATATCGCCTTTTCTGGTATATTACTATATTGTTTAGTTACTTAATATGCCGCAATTTCAAAAGAACACATTTCCAAGAGAGCTAATGCCTCTTCAGGAAACAGTATGTAAAGCACGTTGAGCTACTTTTTGTATGAAAATGTGCTATAGAAATAAATGTTGTTGTTGTTGCAGATAGATATGTGTTAAGCATGTGCAGATTGATTTATCCTTATTTACTGTGTTTGGTATCCTATTTATTCAATTTATATTCTTATCTGTTTCTACTTGGTATTTCTTTACTTGCAACTTTTTCTTTGAAGCACTTCTGTGTATGAAAATAAATGCTGTTGATGTCACCGCTCTCCAGTGCCATGATAATCAAGAATGTATTAAAATGCACCTTACCTCTCATCAAAATCAGAACATGTGGTGTAGAACTTTGTTTAGATGTGTGGTATAAAAATCCATCCATCCATTTTCTAACCCGCTGAATCCGAATACAGGGTCACGGGGGTCAGCCGGAGCCAATCCCAGCCAACACAGGGCACAGTGGTATAAAAATGCTTTTCTAAAAAACTGCTAACTCTGAAACTGGACACTCTGGCCACTTTAACTGCTGTCACCACTACGATTGTGCTGTGCTGAAAAAGTACCAAAGACACAATTTCAAAAAATGTTATGGTACCAGCATTTTAATATTTTCAATACTGGAAGTAAACATTAGTTTTCATAACCCAGCCCTCACTTCGAGGCACGGTAGACTACACAGCGGAAAAAGATTGCTTGACGTGCTAGAGAACCCCACACCCCTCGTTTCTATACAGAGCTTTCTGGCTTCTGTCTTAAATGCAGTTCCCCTTAATTTCCCCCTTTGTCGTTGAGTATGTGATTTCCTGTTTAATCAGAAGAATTCTTTTAAATCCACTTTATTGACACTTTTGAGAATTTTGAAAACCTCGGTTAGGTCTTAGCACAGCTTTCTCCACTCAAGACTAAAGCGATTGAATTCATTGAGCTGTTGGTGTAGGACCTGCCATTTAGGCCAACAGCTTCTATGGCTGCTCTGTCTTTTTTTGTATGGTGGGGTGACCACAGCTGCACACAGTAGGCCAGAGGGGTGTCAGCAATGAATTATACAGCCAGAGCATTACACCCCCTGACTTACAGCATATTGAGCAGTTTTTACAATGCAGCCTAATCTTTTCATTTAAGTTTGCTTAGGCCAGTGGTCTCAAACTCTGGTCCTAGGGGGTCGCAGTGGCTGCAGGTTTTCACTCTAACCCATTTCTTAATTGGTGACCAGTTTTTGCTGCTAATTAATTCCTTTTCCTTTCATTTTAATTGACTTGTTTTTTAAGATTTGTTTCCCTGAATTTCTTCATCGTTCCTCTCAATTGCTTCATTTCTTTCCTTAAATGGAACCCAAACAGAAATGAACTGTGAAGTGAGTGAGCCATCAGAAGACCAACTAAGTCAGGGCCTCAAACTCCAACCAGTTGATTAAGTAGACGCAGATTCTTGTTGTTAATTAAACCTGCTCTTTAACTCCATGGCTTGTTGCTGCTCTCATTATGCAATGGCATACATTCATTGATTTTCTCTTTTCTAAGAGTGCTGTTAAAATGTTATGTGGACCTGAGCAGATCAACATTCCTGAGGCCTTCATCTTTCTTTATTTTTAGATATTGTACGATGGGCACAGCTTGCTGGTCCTGTGTTGGCTCATTTTGTATCTCATTAGTGTCTGGCTGCTAATTAAGGAAAAAGAAACAAATAATGGGTCTGAGTCTTCAAGAGCAAATCAAATAAAATTAATTCAAAAGAAGTTAATTAGCAGCAAAAACAGGTCACTCATTAAGAAAAGGGTTAAGAATGAAAACCTGCAGCCACTGCAGCCCTCCAGGACCGGAGTTTGAGACCACTGGCCTAGACAATGAAAATGTTGTATTAGTTTAAACTCTCAAATCTGTTATAGAGGTTGCCCCTTAAGTCTCCCATGTTGTCTTTATAATTCATGTTCCTTTGCCTACAAGTAGTACTTTACACCTTTCTACAATAAACTCAATGTCCAAATGTTTGCCCAGGTTTGAAGATTATGCAGGACTTTGTGGATTATTTTTGCTGCCTTCATAGTATGTATAATGTTTCCACTTTTATTGTCTTCTGTGAATTTCCCAAGTTTAGTAACTTTACCAGAGTCAATGTCATTAAAATAAATGAACAGTAACAGTCAGCGGATGCTCCTGAGTAATTCCGTGTTCTCCTGTTATCTGTACTCTTTGTCCAGTTGACTAGCTTGAAATCCAGTTTTGTTGTTACCTCTGATGCCTACAAGCATCCACTTGAAGAATTACTCTTTGGTGCAGGAGTGTGACAGAGCTTCTTGAAAGTTTACATCACGGTTCTTCAACTCCGCTACTGTAGCTGCAGGATTTCATTCTGTCCCTTTTCTTAATTAGTGACCAGTTTTTGCTGCTGATTAACTTCTTTCCCCTTCATTTTAGTTATCTTGTTTTTTTAAGAGTTAGTCTTCTCTTTTTTTTCCTTAAATGGCAACCAAATAGAAATGAGATGAGAAGTGAGAAAGCCAACAGCAGACCAGCTAAGTCGGGGCCTCAAACTCCAACCAGTTTCCTAATTAGAAGTTGGTTCTTGTTATTAATTAACGCTGCTATTTAATTCCATGGCTTGTTGTTGCCCTCATTCTGCCACAACATAAATTTCCAAAACTGTTGATTTTTGTTTTTTTTAGAGCACTGCCAAAATGTTTTGTGGACCTGAGCAGAACAACATTACTGAGACCTTCAACTTTCTTTATTTTTAGATATTGTATAATGGACACTGGTTAGGTGGTCATGTTTTGGCTTATTTGGGATCTCATTATTGTTTGGCTCCTAAATAAGGAAAAAAAAAAAAAACAAGGGGTCTGAGTCTTAAATAGAAAGTCAATTAAAATTAAGGGAAGAGAGTTAATTAGAAGCAAAAACTAATCACTAATTAAGAAAAGGGTTAGAATGAAAATCGGCAGGCACAGTAGTGCTCCAGGACAGGAGTTGGAGTTCACTGTGTTATATGCTTTGCTTTTTTCTTCTACTTCAGTATCCTACTAAAACGTTTTAACAGTTTGGTTTGGCACAAATGTCCTGCCATGAGCCCATGCTTGCTGTTATTTAGCATATTATTTTCTGGCACTTGTTCCCGGAATACAGACTAGAACTTCCTGCAGTTGCCAACAGTTTGTGCCCCTAACTGTTTCTGCCTACTCCATTTTAGAACCTGTGCCCTCTGGTGGCATATAAGGTTTTGCTTTCCGAAACGGCTCATCCCTAGGACATTGTCAGAGGGTCTGGTATCCTGGCCCACTGCTGAAACACCTGCCATCTAGCATCATGGAGGTGCTTTGTATGCGTTTGCTCAGTATGCAGCTCTCTTACCCTTCTTGGCATGCTGGTAGATAGATAGATACTGTAGATAGATACTTTATTAATCCCAAGGGGAAATTCACATAATCCAGCAGCAGTATACTGATACAAAGAAACACTATTAAATTAAATAGTAATAAAAATGAAAAGAATTAAAATAAAATTAATGTTAGCATTTACTCCCCCGGGTGGAATTGAAGAGTCGCATAGTGTGGGGGAGGAACGATCTCCTCAGTCTGTCAGTGGAGCAGGACAGTGATAAAAGTCTGTCACTGAAGCTACTCCTCTGCCTGGAGATGACACTGTTAAGTGGATGCAGTGGATTCTTCATGATTGACAGGAGTTTGCTTAATGCCCGTCGCTCTGCCACAGATGTTAAACTGTCCAACTTTAATCCTACAATGGAGCCTGCCTTCTTAACAAGTTTGTCCAGGCGTGAGGCGTCTTTCATCTTTATGCTGCCACCCCAGCACACCACCGCGTAGAAGAGGGCACTCGCCACAACCGTCTGGTAGAACATCTGCAGCATCTTACTGCAGATGTTGAAGGATGCCAACCTTCTCAGAAAGTATAGTCTGCTCTGACCTTTCTTACATAGAGCATCAGTATTGGCAGTCCAGTCTAATTTGTCATCCAGCTGCACTCCCAGATATTTAAAGGTCTGCACCCTCTGCACACAGTCACAGGGTCCATGAGGGGCCTGGGCCTCCTAATATCCCCCACCAGCTCCTTGGTTTTGCTGGTGTTAAGATGTAAGTGGTTTGAGTCGCACCATTTAACAAAGTCTTTGATTAGCTTCCTGTACTCCTCCTCCTGCCCACTCCTGATGCAGCCCACAATAGCAGTGTCATCAGCGAACTTTTGCACGTGGCAGGACTTTGAGTCATGTTGGAAGTCTGATGTATATAGACTGAACAGGACCGGAGAAAGTACAGTCCCCTGCGGCGCCCCTGTATTGCTGCACACGATGTCAGACCTGCAGTTCCCAAGACGCACATATTGAGGTCTGTCTGTAAGATAGTCCACAATCCATGCCACAAGGTGTGAATCTACTCCCATCTCAGTCAGCTTATCCCTAAGGAGCAGAGGATGGATGGTGCTGAAGGTGCTAGAGAAGTCCAAAAACATAATTCTTACAGCACCACTGCCTCTGTCCAGGTGGGAGAGGGATCAATGAAGCATATAGATGATGGCATCCTCCGCTCCCACCTTGTCCTGGTATGCGAACTGCAGAGGGTCGAGGGCGTGACGGACCTGTGGCCTCAGGTGGTGAAGCAGCAGCCGCTCCATGGTCTTCATCATATGTGAGGTCAGAGCAACAGGCTGGAAGTCGTTCAGCTCACTAGGACGTGATATCTTTGGGACAGGAGTGATACAAGATGTTTTCCAAAGCCTCGGGACTCTCCCTGTTCCAGGCTCAGGTTGAAGATGCGCTGTAGAGGACTCCCCAGCTCCAACGCACAGGCCTTCAGCAATCGTGGCGATACACCATCTGGACCCGCTGCTTTGCTGGCACAAAGTCTTTTCAGCTCTCTGCTCACCTGGGCTGCTGTAATTGTAATTGTGGGTGGGTGGTGCCCCAATCTATGTTTCCATTCTTGGACACTAAGCTCCTGAGCTTCCACACTGGCATATACAATAGAGGCCTTCTAGTGTCTCTTTGTCCCTTTCTCCTCCATATGAGACATATCTCTGCTCTGGTGCCATCCTGGTGGCACCCCGTTCCAGATGGTCTTTTTTTTTTTGCTGCCCACTCCCTTACTCTGTGCAATGCTAAACAAAAATCTCAGCAGGTTCTCACTATATGAACATTATGTGGTTGGTTTCACCAACTGTTGGCATGGCTAAATTGTTTTAGGATATTTTAAAAACAAATCAATGAACTTAGTAAATCAGACTGCCATTCTATCAGTAAAAAGCGCCAAGCATGACTTCTGCACAGACCTCTAGAAATGATGTATGCCAGTACGCTTTGAAATGTGGGCTCACCTCCTCCCATTTGTTTGATGTAGAAGTGGGCAGATTTGAATATACTTCTCCATTCCTCTCTGTGCTTCTTTGACTATTGATCTCCCACCATACTTAATGTGTGTGTCAAATATCAGACATTTAGGTTCTTAGATCTCCCCGTGACGAAAAACACAGTAGGAACGCAGCCTTTGACACGGTCTGCAGAGAGAACAGCACGGGTTAACATTTAGATGTGTCTATTAAGTGCCGTGCTTTTTTGCTTCCTTTTGCATCGGTGTGACCAGATATGCAAGAATACTAGTTAAGTGCTATGAATTAATTATTTGCACCTCCAGACGGGTAGTTCTTAGTGAAATCACGCAGCACTGCAAGTCAGAGAGCGTGCTGGGAGTCGGACATATGGATGCTTTTACCCAGTAGTCATCTTTAATTCAAGACAGGAGGAAAGCATATGCAGTTAGAAATGGCTTTTTCTTCCAGAATGTGTCTTTAACAGCGTATCGATTTTTATTTGTATTTATTTACTTTTTCATTAAAAGGAAATTAAAAGCGTTGTCATTGGTAAATTGCAAAGAATGAGATCTCCCAGCAGAGCTGCTGAGGGTATGGAGAGACCCCAGGCAGCTCCTTCAGAAAGCTGCCTAATTACCAGAGCACCCAGAGAAAAGCAGCTTGTGTGTGTTTGTGTTTTTTAATCTTATGGGGGACGGCGGGTGCACATTCTGGTTATCTTGCCTGCAGCTGTCGATGTGTAGTACTTGCAGAACTCTGAATGGCTTACAGTATAAATCAACATTTACTTTCACAGTAAAGGTGTTCCAATTTAGTGGTGTAGTCCACTGCAGATGAACAGTAATTTAAAGTCCTAGTGGAGATGTCGGCGAGAGGCTGAAGACTTGCATCTGATGTTTAATTTATTCACTTGGAATTTTACAGCAATCTAGCCAGTCCTTCAGCAAGTACATCTATGGCATGCATGCTCTTCACAGACGTGTGCTTCTCATCAGTGACTGCGAAACAGACACCCAGCTAATTGGCCCAAAATAGAAAATGAAGGCCACAGTGCAGTATGCCTTTTATCAATTTCATTTTCTGGAAAGGCCCAGCTAGTTTATAGACTTTACACTAATAAGCTAAATTAGCAGAGAATGAGGAGCCTTTGTTATTAGCGTGCCGGATTCTCTTCAGAATTAAATTCTTCTCCTCCTCTCGTCTGCTTGCACTTTATGAATTGCAAAAGTGAGACAAAGTGAAGAGGTGTCTCCGTTACGATTTGTAATTGTACTCCATTCAGCTGTGCAGTGGGGTCCAGTTGTGCCAGTTATGTAGGTAGCTGGGCCTCCAGTTCCACCTCATGCTTTTATTCAGACCATAGTGGGTGCTGCCTGCTGACATTCATAGACTGAACCAGTTAAGCAAACGTCTGTATGACGTGGATTTCTATTCATATGGGTGGTAGGGGGTCAGGATTAGAACAGCTCAAGTCATTTTCATTTGGAACTAGGCAACACACGGACCTCCGCTCCTCAAAAAAAGGTGTCTCATACAGAGCAAGCTGAACATGTTCAGTTTGGCCACACATTCTTTTTAGGGATACTGATACCGATCACCAGTATCATGTTACTGGGCTGGCCGATTTCAACACCAACTGCAATTTTTTTTCTTTATCTCTTTAAAAAACTGTAAGGAATGAGCCTGCCAAATTTCAGCCTTCTACCTACACGGGAAGTTGGAGAATTAGTGACATTGGAAAGTTCAATATGGCGGCCGACATTGGCATAATACCACCGAAATAAATACGTACATCGGTTTCGGTTAGCGCAGGGAAGCCGCCTACCAAATTTCGTGAAGATGGGGCCATAAATAAGAAAGTTTAACATGGCGGACGTTGTAGAATATATATATATATATATATATATATATATATATATTGTCAGGGATGCCAGGGGCCATGACCTGGCTGGGACGCCAGGAGGGACCGGAAGAGGGTCAGAGCCCTGTCTGGATCACGTGGGGTTTGCCTTCCGGGTTGCTTTGGGGGCCACGGATCAAGGGCATGGAAGCCTTTTCCTGTAGGGGCCCGTGGTCACTGCCAGAAGGCGCCCCAGTGCCTTGGGGACCTGTTACCCCAGCACTTCCGCCACACCAGGAAGTGCTGGGGGGAAGATTTATGACGGCGCACGGAGAGCAGCCGGGAGGACAGCCGGCACTTCCGCCACGCTGGGGCGTGGCCAGAAGAAGATTGCCGGGAACACCTGGGGCTCATTCGGGTCCTCTATAAAAGGGGCCGTCTCCATTCATTCAAGGCTAGAGTTGGGTGGAAGAAGGACCGAGGCAAGAGGAACTGTGGAGGCGGCCCGAAGACAAGGCATTGTGGCCAGGATTGTGACTGTTTGGGGTTTGTTTGTGCACGTGGTTAGGTCTGAGTGACCATTGAACTGGGTCCTTGTGACCAAATTAATATTGTAAATAGTGTAAATAAACGTGTGGTGGTTTGAAACAAGATGTCCGCCTGTCTGTGTCCGGGCAAAGTTCACAATATATATATATATATATATATATATATATATATATATATATATATATATATATATATATATATATATATATATAGGGGGCGCTGCCATCCCCTTGAACCTTCAGACCAGACGCCAGACACCAGATAAAAGTCCAAATGTTGACTTTATTAAAGAAATATATTGCACAAAGCACCCTCCTCTCCACAATACTCATTAACCAATAATCAATAATCCTCCACTCCCAGATGCGTTGCCACCCTTCCACCCAGCTCAGCTCGACATCTGGAATCTCCCACAGTCCTTTTATAGTCCATGACCTGGAAGTGCTTCTGAACCTCTGTTCATGTGACTTCCTAGCACTTCCGGGTCAGATGAAAACTCCTTCTTCTTCAACCCGGAAGCACGTAATTCCCTTTGTCCATGTGACTAGGACGCACTTCCGGGTTGTACTCGTCGCGTCTCCCTGCAGCTCCATCTAGTGGCCCTTGTGGTATCCAGCAGGGCTGTGGATAAAAACTCCATTGTCCATAATTCCCTCCTAGTATTCGTGGCATCTCCATGTATGTATATATGCGGATGCTGGACGGAGGCTGGAGGGGGGCGATTTTGCTGCTTGTGCAGCGGTTCCTGACGGCAAGCGGTGACCCATGGTTCATAGTCACCGGGGCCACAGCTACAGCCACAGCTATTGCTCGTGTGCAGGACGGAGGCTTGATGGGGCGGTTCGCTGCCCGCCCACCATGCCGCCGCAGCTACTGCTCCTGACTGGATGCAGGCTGAATGGAGCAGGGGGGTGGACGTTTCACTGCCTGCCCACCACACATGGCTGCCCAGTTCATTCTTGGTCGGCGGCTGGTGATGCTGCAAGCGGTTACCCGGTTGTGGCTGAACAGAGGCCATTGAGGGGGAACGGGGCGGCAGCGGATAGCATTGTAGTGTGCCTCAGGTGGCTGCCTGTTGAATGAGGACGGTGGTGGGTGATTCACTATCCACCTTTGGCCGCACCGTGTTTGTTCTTGGTGGCCAGACGCTGCAGGCAGCATACTGTAGTAGAGGTGACTGTGTGCTGTGCAGGTGGTGAACCACCCCTTGCTGCCCCCATTCATTCTCAATAGCAAGCCTGCTTGTACTGTTACGCACATAACAGGAAGTTGTCTTTTGTCAGTACATCAGATGTGTTGGTGACGGGTGCCTTCCTGCTGTGATAGCGTGTACAGTGCTGTGCAGAAGCGCTCATCTTAACCTTCTGTCTTCACCCTTCAACAATATCTCTGAAACACAAATCTGATTTAAGTGCTGGTGATACAGTAAAGAAGAGAAAAACCATTACCATTGAAAATAAAGTAGAAAAAATAAAAAGATCAGAGAGAGGTGAAACTCCATCATTCATTGGCAGAGCGTTTGGTTACAGTCAGTCAACAACAGCATTTAATAAAATAATGTACCTGCTCCGACTTACATACAAATTCAACTTAAGTACAAACCTACAGTCCCTATCTCGTTTGTAACCAGGAGACTGCCTGTATATATATATATATATATATATATATATATATATATATATATATAATTCATTTTTGAAGATGGTCTTGCAGCTCAGAGGCTTCTGCCATGAACATATAGCCAGGGAAGAAATGAAGCCCAGAATCTGTGGACTCTGACTGCATACACCATCTGTCATTGTTGTTCCATGTCCTTTGGGTGCCCAAAAGAGCAGATGCCGTAAGACCACATGTACCCAAAAGGCATAATTTGTAAATGATCCCCTGCAATGGTTTTGGCCTTTTACACTGTATTCTCTGGTGTGTTCAGTGTGGATCCAGAAATATCTGCCTAAAAGTACAGGAAAGGCTTTATGTAACAGGAATGTTTAACAGTGAAGTATTCAGGTCTTTCCAACGTCATGCTGCTGTGTTGCTTTAAGAATGTAACAAACTGCCAGCCAACCATCTCTGAGGTTATTGTCCATGCACATGTGATATCTTCTTTTAGAAATTTTAAGAGACATTCAATACGTTGCCTCCTGGAAAAAGGAGAGTTTGTTTCCCTCCCTTAAAGGTGTTCCTTTCTGAAATTCTGGACCTGAATTTCTTTTTCTGTCCATTATGGTGGACTGACCACTCTCTCAAAGATATCTTAAGATATCTTCCTGGGCCTCCAGACTAACACCCACCAACACCATATCCTAATACTATAATTGGAGTGTGACATCATAGAGGACCTGGCCTGGTCTAAGTATATCAAGACCTTGGTGAAAAAGGCACAGTGACATCTTTACCACCTCAGATGCCCCAGCGACCTCAGGTTGCCCTCTCAGATACTGAAGGACTTCTACACATCCACCATTGAAAGTACTTTGATAAGAAAGTATTACTGGTTTTGTAAACTGCACGCAGTAGGACCACAAGTCTGTACAGGGAATGATGTGGTCAACTGAACTATCACTGGGGGTGCACTCTCTAAATTCCAGGGCATCTGTATTAAGTGATGTTGGACCAGGGAAAAGAAAATGAGCAGAAATACCTGCCTTCGCAACAATGGCCTTCGCCCTTAGCCACGGTCAGGGAAATGCTACCATTGTCTAAAGTCCAGTTCAGAGAACTGAAGAAGAGCTTCTGTCTGCAGTCCATCTGCATCTTGAATAAGAAAAGTGTTTACCACTACATGCTGCCCTATTGTTAGCTCTATTATATTATGTTTTTAAGTTATTAAGTTATTTATCTATATATTAATGAAAAACAGAATGTTTGTCTCTCTGTTCCCTTTACAATTTTACAATCTTTGATTGATCTGCAGCACATTTTCCATAATTGCTCTCTTTGACTATATGAACTCAAAATTTTGACCCTGGGGGGTCCTAGTGGGTTTTGTTTTTTTTTTTCCCTGTTCCCAGTATGCACACCAGTGCAACCTGCTGGCTTGGAGCAAGTGAAACATCTGAACTGACTGAAGCCAGACGAACAGACAAAATGTCCAGAGCTTAACATTACTTAACCTGGCAATACCACGTGCTGCTTCTATGTACTGTGATCTACAAAGCAGCATCATGCACTTTCACGGAGGGCTCACGAGACCAGAGGCACTGACAGAAAGGTAGTGTGGATGATGGATGGGACAGCTAGCAATACCAACAGGGTCACCATTTAAAAAACACACAAACCTTAACCCATTCTATGTGTATACCTGAGCAACACTGGGTACTTTGATTAGTTATTTATTGTTTATTGCATATTTATAATTCTACTAATGATTTTTGAAATTTTATAAAGTTATGGATTATTGGTACTGTCCCTTTATATTCTTCTTAAAGACACGGTCATTGGAGTTGAGCAACTAAGCATTTCACTACATATGGTACTTTATGCATGGTTTACTCTTCTTGGACGTTAATAAACATATCTGGAGAGAAAGAGTAAAGGAGGGACAGTGGAAAAAAATGGCTACACAAAAGCTTTGTGCCGCACAGATAAAATATTTCCTTTCTAAAATAATCCATCCACCTACCACAGTTGTTAGTGAGCTTCTGGCTCTTCTGTTGCCTCTTCTGTTCATTCTTAATCACCGTGCCAGTCTGCATTTGTTGTAATAATCTGTAATTTAAAGTAAATAAAATGTAATGAACGTGTGAAGCTGGGGAATTCCATGCAGGCCCCCCTGGTTATTCACTGCTAGTCTTTCTTAATGGCTGTAGATACGAAGATGCAGAACCAAATCACAAGGGGTACGAAGGCTTGCCAGAGTCCCATCTTTGCAGGCCAACACCAGTTTTCTTAGAACTTGCATAGACTGATTAAAAATGATCACCCTTATTATGAACTGGGCCTAAAGGCTGGATGGTCAACTCCAGAATTTATTTTACTTTGGAATATCAAGCTCTAAGGAAGGACTGGCGATCCCAAAATGCTTTGCGTACATAGACTTTGATGGATAAGCAGTTGGACACGTTTTGACGTGGTTTCCTTTTAGCCCGGTTTATAATAACATTGTGGACTTTTGGATGATTTGTAATTGCATCTGTTTGGTGGATTTTCAAGTTATGGAGGAAATGTTACAGACAAGCGGACCCTGCAATCGCATGGAAATAATGCTAGGAAGAAGAAGGTGAATTTTCAAGTTAAGATAGATAGATAGATAGATACTTTATTAATCCCAAGGGGAAATTCACAATGAAACATGGTGTTTCAAGTTTAAGTGATGGTGATGTATGAGATATCTCACTAATTTGTGAGACAACATGTAAATCACTTTATCACATAAACATCCACCAAACAGGCACAACTGGAAATCGTACCTCAGTATGTGAGAAGCCATTTGGACAGTTTATGGCTTTATTATTGTATGTGGTGTGCATGACAGGGTATGCCTAATAATGTATGATGGTTACAGTTAGCTGTAGTTTACAAAGACATTGCTGTAGTTTATTAGAGCGGTAAACTTTAAGGGAGTTGCAATGAAGTGAAATAAAATGAAAGCTTTCGTGAGGTTAAATTTACTCCAAGTGTACCGATGTTCTTTGGCACCGCGTAGTGAGTCTTGACTGCTGTGCTATTAGTTGGCCCTTTTGAAAGGCCAAAAGTAGTATATCACTAATCACGATTAAAACATGTAATTATAAAGTGCATACATAAATCATGAAGTAAATACACACTGAACCACAAAGTTAAAGTAGAATCAACACAGAGGAATTACAAATAATAATAATAATAATAATAATAATGGCATTATTTAAACAATGACCCTAAACCTAAAATTTTAACAAAATGCTACTTGAGCAAGTACAGCCTGAATTTGAATGCCTTCCTAAAAAGGCAAGTTGAAAAGAAGGCAATAAAAAAACAAGGCCGGTGTATTAATTGTCAAATTAGCATTGCATATGAGACACAGACATGTCAGAACTGATATTTTAAATGGACATGCATTAACACTTGCTTGCTTCTTATAGCGCCATAAATGCTGTCCTCTATGGTTCATCACCGTCTACGAGTTGATAATTATACTCTACACAACTGGTGCACCATGGAAGTAACAGTGTAGTGCCCCTGGGTCCTGACCTGAGAGAGACACGCTCTTCAGGTTCTCGAGATGTATCCGAGGAGGACAGACTACCTGGAGAAGCCGGCATAAAAACAGCTCTGTGACTTCCAATTTGCAGACAAAGCACTTAGAGAGCACTTTAGCAGCCAGGAGATGTGTTGGAGGACCATCTGACTAGGTGCGTGTTCGCTAGTGAGTTTCGCAGAGCAAGTGGCAAGCTGCTTTTTTTTTTTGCCTCCCTCTGTCTCGCCCTTTTTGAAATGTTAGGAAATCTAAGAGATACTATGTTGGTTGGTAGAATCGTCGTGTGCCTTGGGATCTTTGGGTTACACAGTGCTGTACATACAACTTTACTCCTGGCACACTAAAAAAGATCTCCATAGCCACTGTCTTGCTAAAAACTGACTCCGTGCATTACTTGGATGGTTATGTCGTGTTCGTTGCATAACATAGTGAAGATACTGCAAACTTGAATCATGGGTAGGAGTAATCATTACACTTCTATTTCATAGAATTTTGTCATTTATAACAGGGCAGTCAGCACTGTAAGTAGGCTACCTGGCAAACTGGTGAGTTAACTACAGAAGTTCTAGAGACTTATTTTAGTTTTAATGCCTCTCAAAGATAACTTATTTAGCATTTATGTGATGTGACATTGATCTGGTCTTCTTACAGAAACATGAAATGAAAAAAACAAAAAAGAGAATTTTTACCTTGGCAGTTTTTCTCTGTTGTATCAGGACTGCCATAAGCAGAATGTAGAAATCAAAAACGTGAATACCAGTGCTATGTATTGACATGTGGTGTATCGTATCGAACTATGTAATACAAATTTTTAAACTTTTTTATGAAATTTTTAAAGGTAGTATCTAATTGCAGTATTGGATGTGTATGTAATTCTTTAGGTACACACTTTTTTTGTAGTATTGTTTCATAATGTTAAAAAAAAAGACCATATTTTGTCTTATGGAGCAAATATTGCGTCACAGATCATGATGTGCATTACCTGACAAAAGTTGACATCCAGGAGTAGAGGGCGACAATCAGCTGTTAATGGTGACAAAATTCACTGTTACGTTACAGGCATTCCCTCTCTGCTTGGAGGAAAGTTAGACTCATTGACTCGGCATCTAATCCTTACGTGTGTGCAAGATGGCATCGACCTCTCACGAGGGAGTGAAGCAAGTGCAGAAATCAAAATACTCAGCAGACGATGTTTTACGCATTATCGCTGAGTCGGGACTCTGATTTTTCAGAATCTGATTTTGTTGAGAGTGATCAGGAGATCGAACAACAGACTGAGGAACTGGCATCAACTGATCGGACACCAGCTGATGCCGCCCCAGCTGAGCACAATTGCACAGCCGATGCACCTACGGCAAGGTTCGTGTGGGAGGAATACCCAGACATTGATCCGTGGGAGCCAAACTGGATACTGGACTTCACAAGACAGCATGGCTTGCTGTTGGACTCGACAGATTATCAGCCGCTGGACTACTTCAGGCTGTTCTTTCCTGAGGCTGCCTTTCAGCTACTGTCAGACGAGACAAACAGGTATGCAGAGCAATTTTTTGAATCGCGGGCTGCGTTTGCACAGCATTCTTGTTTTTCAAAGTGGAAACCCACAACAAAAGACGAGATAAAGGGCTTTGTGGCATTACAAATAGAGATGGGACTACACTGGCGATATAACTTCAGGGAGCATTGGTCCAAACGTGCTTTGTCCCCTGGTGGCTTTGGACAGCTTATGCCATGTGATAGGTACGTGCTCTCCTGCAATGTGATTGTGAGCAACTGAGCTTCATAAATTCTGACACTAGCGCAGAGGAGTTCTTGGCATTTCCAGAAAACTAGAAGAGTGCTTGAACCTTAAAGTCTCTTCTCATTTGGTAATGACAGTGATGATGGCTCTTAATGCCGCCGTTGACTTTACATGGTTGAAATATTATTCTGCTATATTTTATTAAATATATTAGTACACCATTTGGTTCAGAATATTTTTTTTTCTTGTTTTCCTCCTCTAAACCTGGGTGCGTCTTATGATCAGGTGTGTCTTAAGGAGCGAAAAATACTGTAATTTCTTCAACATCATGGCTGGTTTGTGCTCAACAGTGTGTCCTTCGGTAGACAGGAAAGTGTCTTTTCTAATCTTCCTCTAAACCTAGGTGTGTCTTATGATCAGGTGCGTCTTATGGAGCGAAAAATACGGTACCTGAAAATGACACCCTGACCAAAGCATAGCCTGAGGTGTTTGCCTTGTTGTCCATCCTGGATGTCACAGTATTTTTTAATGCGTTAAAAACACCACATCAATTGCAAAAATGAACGTGTTAACTTTCCTATTTACCTGAATGAAACTGTGTGACTTTATAAAGTAGAAAAGGTAGATCTGGGGCCAGAATATCATAGTGTGCAGTGAGACTAATTTGAAAATATTAGTAATTTGTGCATTGACTTGATATGTCTGGAAAAAAATGACATGATTAAAAGAGACAATTAGGTACAGGCACAATGTGATTTCTGCATATTGAACGGTATCATTAAAATGTATCATTTTTCAGAGTTTAAGTATTTGTTTGATTCAGTTAGCATGTAAAATCAGGTCTATACATTGAGCCCTGTAAAGCGAGCACACAGGTCACAACACACAGAGCAGACATTGTAAGGTAGTTTGAGGCAGCAGAACGAGGATCACACGACAGCCTTATGACTTCTCAGTACAGCTTCAGATTTCCAGAGTATTGCGAGTGCCCCTCATTCTGAAAGCGTGGCGGCTAAAAGAGTTGGTGTTTGTACAAATGCTGGCCTGGCATCACAAGTTCAGCTGCAGTCTGTAAATGTAACAAAACAAGAAAAAAAATCCAAGAAACCTAACTTATGTAGAAATGTACAAGTGATGACTCTGTGACACTTCATGCTACAGGGACTAACGGTCACGTCATGTCATTTTTCCAACCCGTTAAATCCAGACCGGGGTTGTGGGGGGGAGCTGGAGCCTCTCCTAGCTTGCATAGGGTGCAAGGCAGGAATAAACCCTGGACGGGGCGACCACACACACACCCACCAAACACACACTAGTGCCACTTTGGCGTCGCCAGTTCACCTGCACTGCATGTCTTTAAATAGTTGGAGTAAATCTATGCAGGCACGGGGAGAACATGCAGACTCTGCTCAGGGAGGACCCGGGATGTGAACTGCAGCAAGGCAGCAGTTGTACCACCATGCCACCTGGCACTAACGTGTGCTGAGTATTTCTGTTACACTAAAACCAACCTCATGGCTGTGAGAATTCAGCATTTCTCTGGTGGTAGAATTTGTCTGGCAAAGCAGACCACGATGATTCGCTCGCTGTCTGCCATGTTCAGATTTTAGTTTAAGGCTTCAGCACAGATTTTACATCTCCATCATTGTACTTCAGACATTCCACGTCCAGCAACTAATAATGACGCGCGATGTCTTTCATCACTAGAATTGGAATCTGCTGTCCAAGAAACCAATTTAATATAACACACGATACTGTAAAGTGGTATTAAAAAATATTTTATCTACGTTAATAGTACACATAATTGCATTCTTTTATCACTGTTATTATGACTAGAAAATGTATAAATGTTCGAAGTTTCAAACCAGGTAAGCAAGTCTCTGAGTGCACTAGACTGTCATGCCGTGTGCACCTTTTCTTTCTTGTTAGTTCTTTGAAGTCCTGACCGATGCATCATATTCAGCACTTTGCTCTTGCTGGCTGTTCCTCATGGTGTCTCTTCAGTGAGCTCTAGTTTGTTATATTACTTTATTTTATGCTAGCTCTGCTCCCTAATAAGACATCTAAGTGACCAGCGTAGACCTCAGTGCTAACATTTGCAGTGCACCGTGCAACATACACTTTATTACAGATAATTTAGGGACTTATTTGTTTTGATTTCTTTGTATGTGTGGATTACTTGGGTTGTTACCGACATCTGGTGAAAATTTCATGTCAATAGCCCCATTAGGAATATATTTACTGAAAATGTTGACGTGTTCAGTACTTATTTTGCCTGCTGTATGTGTGTCTCTGTTACATGCCTTTTGGTATGGGGTTTGTAAATACAGTATTAATGTATGTGATGCATCACCTGCTGGAATGGCAAATGCAATGCATTTTATTACTAAAAATGTTTTTGAATGACAGAGACATAGCAACCGAACAGACACTTATCCTTTTAATAAAGCAGATCACTCCTTTACAAGGAATTTAAAAAAGTAGACCAGTGGAGCAACTCATACCACTAGGATACCACTCAGTGGTCCATATCTTCACACGCACGGCCAATTTCTTTGGAGGACACCGTGTTTGATAGATAGATAGATAGATAGATAGATAGATACTTTATTAATCCCAAGGGGAAATTCACATACTCCAGCAGCAGCATACTGATACAAAAAAAAAAATAAAATTAAAGAGTGACAAAAATGCACTGCAACTTAAAAATTCAAGGTGGAGAGTGCGAGGCAGGTGTATTAGTCAACAACTTTGTGTAGTGTTAACGTTTACCCCTCGGGTGGAATTGAAGAGTGTGTTGGAGGAACGATCTCCTCAGTCTGTCAGTGGAGCAGGACGGTGACAGCAGTCTGTGGCTGAAGCTGCTCCTCTGTCTGGAGATGATTCTGTTCAGTGCATGCAGTGGATTCTCCATGATTGACTGGTGCCTGCTCAGCGCCCGTCGCTCTGCCACAGATGTCAAACTGTCCAGCTCCGTGTCTACAATAGAGCCTGCCTTCCTCACCAGTTTCTCCAGGTGTGAGGCGTCCCTCTTCTTTATGCTGCCTCCCCAGCACACCATCACGTAGAAGAGGGCGCTTGCCACAACCGTCTGGTAGAACATCTGCAGCATCTTACTGCAGATGTTGAAGGATGCCAACCTTCTAAGGAAGTATAGTCAGCTCTCTCCTCTCTTACACAGAGCCTCAGTATTGGCAGTCCAGTCCAATTTGTCATCCAGCTGCACTCCCAGGTATTTATAGGTCTGCACCCTCTGCACACAGTCGCCTCTGATGATCACGGGGTCCATGAGGGGCCTGTTCCTCCTAAAATCCACCACCATCTCCTTGGTTTTGCTGGTGTTCAGGTGTAAGTGGTTTGAGTTGCACCATTTAACAAAGTCCTTGATTAGGTTCCTGTACTCCTGCTCCTGCCCACTCCTGATGCAGCCTACGATAGGAGTGTCGTCAGCGAACTTTTGCACGTGGCAGGACTCCGAGTTGCATTGGCAGTCCGATGTATGTTGGCTGAACAGGACCAGAGAAAGCACAGTGGCTGATCTTATCAGACTGCTAGTGACTGCAGTGGTAATTGCCTTATGTTGGTTTATCACATCTCGCCGTTCCACCCAAGCAGATAGTGCCCTATAGAGAAATGATCAGTTGTTTCAAATAAAATTAGCAGTTTGTCTGCCAAGCCCTCTAGCGGAGGGAGACTCGACATGAGTGACAGCTCAGCTTGACCTTTTTCATTCGTCCATTAGGCCAGCCACTTGTACATACTGTAGCTGTTATTGGGCGGGTCAAAAACAAATTTGCCGGATGATTCCAGCTGAGCTGTCAGTTTAGTGCCAGCAGATGCACTTCTCAGTGTGGCAAGCAAGTGAATTAAATGAGCCAGGCAGAGACGGTGCAGGCTTGTCAACTCTGGTAACCCGCGGCGAGAGACTAGACGAGAACGTTCTCCCAGCTTCACCATTGTGACCGAGTGGCTTCGTATTTGTTTCCTGCTCTGACAGCAAGCGTCCCGACAATGGAGAGTTAACTCTAAATTTTTCATTGTGATAGCAGACTGCCCTTCGTATTGATGTAGATTTATCTGATATTTAATTTTAGATCAGATTTGGTAAACTTTATTAGTCCCAATAGGAAATTTATTTTGATATACACTGTGTGCACAATTATTAGGCAAGTGAGTATTTTGACCATATCATCATTTTTAATGCGTATATTCCAACTCCAAGCTGTATTAACTTGAATGCTTATTGGATTTAAGCACGTCAGGTGATGTGTATTTGTGTAATGAGGGAGGGTGTGGCCTAAGGAGATCAACACCCTATATCAAGGTGTGCAGAATTATTAGGCAGCTAGTTTTCCTCGGGCAAAATGGGCCAAAAAAGAGATTTAACTGACTCTGAAAAGTCAAAAATTGTAAAAAGTCTTTCAGAGGGATGCAGCACTTTTGGAATTGCTAAGATATTGGTGTGTGATCACAGAACCATCAAACATTTTGTTGCAAATAGTCAACAGGGTCGCAAGAAACGTGTTGAGAACACAAGACGCAAATTAGCTGCCAAAGATTTGAGAAGAATCAAACGTGAAGCTACCAGGAACCCATTATCCTCCAGTACTTTCATATTCCAGAGCTGCAACCTACCTGGAGTGCCCAGAAGTACAAGGTGTTCAGTGCTCAAAGACATGGCCAAGGTAAGGAGGGCTGAAACCCAACCACCACTGAACAAGAAACATAAGTTGAAACGTCAAAACTGGGCCAAGAAATATCTGAAGACAGATTTTTTTCAAAGGTTTTATGGACCGATGAGATGAGAGTGACTCTTGATGGACCAGATGGATGGACCTGTGGATCAGTAATGGGCACAGAGCTCCACTCCAACGTGGAGGTGGGGTACTGGTATGAGCTGGTATTTTTAAAGATGAGCTAGTTGGACCATTTTGCATTGAAGATGAACTCAAAATCAACTCCCAAACCTACTGCCAGTTTTTCAAGACACTTTCTTCAAACAGTGATACAGGAAAAAGACCATGATTTTTATGCAGGCCAATGCTCCATCACTTGCATCGAAGTTCTCCACTGCGTGGCCAGCCAGTAAAGGCCTTAAAGATGAAGGAATAATGACATGGCCCCCCTTCCTCATCTGACCTAAACCCTATCGAGAACTTGTGGGCACTTCTTAAACGCTAGATTTACGGGGAGAAAAACAATACACCTCTCTGAAGAGTCTCTGGGAGGCTGTAGTCACTGCTCCACAAAAAGCTGATCGTCAACAGATCAAGAAACTGACAGACTCCATGAATGGAAAGGCTTATGACTTATTGGAAAGAAGGGTGGCTATATTGGTCATTGATTGATTGGTTTATTTTTTTTAAAATGTCAGAGATGTTTATTTGTAAATTTTGAGGTGTTTGTTTATTATTCTCACTATAACAGATGAAAATAAACAAGTGAGATGGGAAAAGTTTCATTTTTCCTTTAGTTGCATAATAAATCTGCACACTAATAGTTGCCTAATAATTGTGCGCACATATGTATTCCCCTGATGATGTTCACACTCACATTTCCGTTGTGAAACATTCAGGTTTCAGGTTTATTAACATTTTGGATTGACTGATAGCACTGTGTTTGTTCCATATTAAAATTAATCCTCAAAAATACAACTTGCGTAATAATTGTGCACACAGTGTAATGTAACAGACCCTGACATTGACCTCCCAGAACCAGAATGACGTTAGGAGGCCAAGACACACAACAATGGGTGTATTTATCAATAAAAAAATACTTGAGAGAAGCATTTAGGGATGCGGTGGAGTGATATCTAGCACCCAAGTTGATAAATATTTTGTATGCCTTTATTTATGAGCTACACAAAGCATAGCTTGTGCTTCAGGAGGCACATTTTACTTTATTCATGAGAACTGCGGTGCTTTGATGTTTACCTAACCCAGTCAACAGGATGGACTCAGGATGTGACGTTTATGGTGGAGGGGGTGGCACATGTCTCAGACCAGCCTGGCAAGGGTGACTGTGTTTGGACTCACATGGGCTACAAGCCGCTGCCTAAACAAAGCAACTGGGGGACGAGTTGTACGCGAGCGCATTCATTGGTAACTGGCCAGGAAGGGACAGGTAAACTAATTCTACTGGTCTGAAGTATGGCCGTTTAGGACTGGTTTTGAATCGGAAGACATTCTGCACCATGACACTCCATTTGCCCCTGGTGCGTGATAAGAATGGTATAAAGTCGGTCACTTTGCTTTTACCTCTTTCTCTCGCCCTCTGGCCATGAAGACAAGACCATAATGAAGACGACTCTCAGGCACGTGGCCTCTTTCAATAGTCTAGTCGACGGTCACGCAGTAGCAAAGCAAACTAGACGGAAGATAAGCCGAGAGCCGCCTATGGACCAAGATGCACTGCTGCTTAGGCTTTAAGGGTATAGTTTATCAACATTCACATTGTACTTTGCTTCCTTCATATTTTTGGGCATTTAACCAATAATACATAATTAAATCTGTAAATCAACTCCTGCCTGCTTCTTTTCTCTGTCTAACTTCCTGAGGTTACAGATGTAGAAGGGAAGGAGGTAGGAAGTGCTGTGTATGGGATTTAAGACATTGTATTAAGGCTGACGTAATAAAGAGTATAAAAAGGAAAACAGAATCACCGTAAGACTGAACACGATAAAAAGAAAGCAAACAAAACAAAACTGCGGCAAGAGGCGTACCCAGTCACCCTACTCTCGAAGACCACAAATAAGCTCTCCTTTACCCCCTTCTGTTACACACTGCCTCCTTTTTCATTTCTAGAGTCTCTTTCTGTTGACGGTGAGCTCTTGGTCGGCTCTTCCTGCTGCTTTGGCTCGTGGCAGTGAGCGCTACTTGAGTTGGCTGCTGGCGAAATAGTCAACTACTGCATTGGTACTGGACGGCCACTTCCATGGGGAACAATGTTCAGTAACGAGTACCTCTTTAAAATGAAACGTCCAGTTATCCTGTCCACTTGACCCCCTTGTTTTCCACACACACACACGAGTGGTTTTCAGAAAATGTGGCACACTTGCTGGAGTCAGCTACTGCGTGCAGAACCATAAATCCAAAGGGTGGAGTCGGACCTGATCCAACACCTGCTATGCCTTGCTGTGAAAAATCCACAGTGTGCCTCCATTATTGACGACACTCACTTATTTAATTTTTTCTTTTCTAAGACTGCTTTGTACTAAATGTCTCTGCACAATGAAAATACAACCTCATCGATGTAAAGGCGCTCCTCTTCACATCAAATGGTTAAGCTCTGATTCCAGTATGCTAGACGTTGGACCTGATCCAGCTCCACCCCCTGGACTTGTGGTTCTGCAGAAAGGACCTTCTCGCTGTTAGAGGCAAGTTTAATAAGACTCTTGAGTTCCTTGAAAAAAACAAGTCCCTGTTCTTTTGCACTTTGGCCTTGTACCTCATGGGTATGTCACTCTCAGAACAATTTAGCCTCAAGGAAAACCTTCTAAATGGACTAGTGGGCCAGGGCTTGAATTTCATCACGGGATTATGGAATCTGCAGCAATTAGTTAAACATCCTGCTTGGCTTAACATAACTAAGCAAGAAAATGTTGCTGCTTTTTCAAGGGCATTTGTTCTGGCATTTCCTTCCCATAATGACCGTAGCTCTGAAGCCTTGATGGTGTGACTTGTGTTCATTTTAATATGTAGTGCCATGAATTTAAATGAGAGAGTGAGAAAAACCTCCATATATTGTTCAGATGTTCATGTGGCTCAGCTCAGCTCAAAGTGCGAGGCAAAAACTAATGATGCGACTTGCAAAGATGTGCCGTTAGCAGGGCTACAGAAACGAATCAGCCAGCACTGTGTAAGTAATGTCCATTAGTATAACAACTAGGTTTGTCAAACTATAACATTTTAAGAGGACATCAATCTACTTGTTTCATGGGATTGATTCTGCAGCCTGTATTATGAATGCACTTTTGGTTTGCTCAGGCTTTTGACAGTTCACTCGTGTTCTTTTGAAATTGCGGCATGTTAAGTAACCTATAGAAAAATGACAAAAAAGGCGATATCCCTCTCATCATGATTACGGCGGTACAAAAATCACATGAGAAAACGATATACTTTAGCTTACTTTACTGACGGCTTTACGCGGTTACAAACGGGAAGCTTATGACAGACTTTATCAAGGTGGGAGTCTTGATCTACGCAGTCTGCCATTTTTCGTTACCACGCTGAGAGGATTTTCCAGACGGATGACATAATCTTCCGTCCGACAGCTTCAAAGTGTATTGGCAGTAGGTCCATCCTTATATACTGGTCTCCTCCACGTGCTGGTCCTCTCTGGTCTCCAAACAAGGACAGGAAAGGCTCAACTCCACCTCCAAAAATACAGGAATGGCACAATGCCTACTTGCAGTTCTCATTCTCCCCACAAGGAAAGAAGATTTTGTGCTGACAGAGGACAGAAGTATACTCTTCTGTCTTTTAGGCTGACTATACAATCCTCCAGTTGTCTTTGGCTATCTAATCCAATGCTTGGTTGGCAATTCTAAATGCTGAGCCCCTGTGTACCATACTTGGTCTGCCTGTATAACAGTGTGCGCAGAGATAGTGACATTAAATTAATATTATAACAGCATGGCTGGAGTTGCAGCTCCATTTCCATCCGCTCACAGGTTTTCAAAAGATGGTGGCTTCAGCGGCATTTGGGGTCTTCATTAGCACACTTAACTGACAGAGGGCAGCAGCAGTGTCGTCTGGAAATTCTTTGGCTTTGTGGCAGTTGGGGATGGAAAACTAATTTACTAATTTGCTCCTGCATAATACCAGCCGAAGGGGCTAACACAACCAATGTGGTCCAATACTGAATGACCACCCTGTGAGTCAATACAAACAATTATGAGAGGCATCTTATTTCTACTGCGGTGGGCTGGCGCCCCGCCCGGGGTTTGTTTTCTGCCTTGCACCCTGTGTTGGCTGGGATTGGCTCCAGCAGACCCCCCGTGACCCTGTAGTTAGGATATAGCGGGTTGAATAATGGATGGATGGATCTTATTTCTAAATTACGGAAACATTAGTAAGTATTAACCTGTAAACTCTTGTGTTTCAAGTAGGGACATGGCGTTTATTTTTTCTACAGGTTAAAGTGTTTTGTAGTCAGTTAAACGTTTAACACATCAAGACGGGGTCTGCATATATTTTCACCTACAGGCCAGTTTTATTCTGTGCTGATTATGTTAGTTTGTCCAAATATTTCTGAGCTCCTGAAAATATGGATACCATGTATAGAAATGGCTGTCTTTTGTAAACAGCTCATATGATATTTTTGTTAAACCCCTTGACTTGGAGCTCCGTCGCTTCCTTGATTTTTAAACCCTCACTGCTGCAGTAGCGTGTTACTTTTATTCTTATTACGTGTGATTTTAAAATATTACCATATAATGTAAGGCACTATAACTTTTCAGCGCTCAGTTACATAAACCATGCTGCTGCTCCTCCGTGTGCTCATACACTTCCAGCTGTGCTTCAGAGCGTGTTTTTGGTACGCCAACAAAGAGCACGTCAACACGTGAGCGTTGCCAAGACATCGTAGTTTATTTACACACAAATGCAACGTGCACGCTGTGTTTATGCAAAGCCCTCAAGTGTGTGAGTCGTCTGTTTGTGTGTTACTTTCCTGAACAATTGTTTATAAAAGGCCACATTGCAAAAGTCTACAATCAAGAGAAGACTTCATGAAAATAAAGACAGAGGGTCTACCACAAGGTGCAAACCACTGGTTAACCTCACGCATAGGAAGGACTGATTAGAATTTCCCAGAAAACATTTTTAAAAGTCTGTCCAGTTCTGGAACAATTTTCTTTAGACAAAGGAAACTAAGATCAATACATACCATAATGTTGGAAAGAGAAGAGTATGGAGAGAAGAAACGGCTCATGATCTGATGAATACCACATCATCTGTGAAACACGGTGGAGGCCATATTATGGCCTGATCATACATGGCTGCCAATGGAAGTCAGTCACTGGTGTTCATTGATGATACGACCGCTGACAGAAGTAGCAGGCTGAATTCTGAAGTGTCCAGGGGGCTACACTGTCTGCTCAGATTCAACCAAATGCTGTAGAACTGATAGGACAACACTTCACAGTACAGATGGACAATGAGACAAAACTTACTGTGACAGCAAACCAAGTGCTTTTCAACACAAAGAAGTGGAGTATTCGTCAATGGCCAAGTCAATCAACTGACCTCAACCCAACTGGACTTGCATTTCACCTGCTGAAGACAAAACTGAAGGCAGAAAGTCCAACGAACAAGCAGCACCTGAAGACCACTGCAGTATAGATAGATAGTGTGGAGGACTGCCGGCTTCTTTCTCCGGCCCTCACCCCCAGGTCACCAGGAGGAGCTGTCCCGACCACAGGATCGTGCCCCGAGTTCCAGCAGGGCCTCATGGACTATGTAGTGTTTATACACAGCCCTGCTGGATACCTTGGGGGCCACCGGGAGTTGCTGTAGGGGGGCTCGTGGGCTCTTATGTGCCCTATAACCCGGGAGTACGTCACGGTCACGTGATAGGAAGGAACGACGTGCTCCTGGGTTGAAGAAAAGGACTGTTTACCCTGACCCGGAAGGAATAAGGAACTGTGGACTGATTGGGCAGGAACACCTCCAGGTCAGGGTGTATAAAAGGATTGTGGGAAAGCCCTGAGACTGAGCTGAGCTGGGAGGTAGGGTGGCGAAGTGTCTGGGCGAGGAGGAGAGAGTAGTATTGTTGTGTTGATTTAGTTTATGAGTAGTGTGGAGTGGAGGGTGCTTTGTGCACATTATTGTTATTTAATAAAGAAGTCTTGGACTTTTATCTGGTGTCTGGACTGGTACCTGAGGGTTCAAGAGGTGGACAAGAGCGTTATCTGCGACAATAGATAGATACTTTATTAATCCTAAGGGGAAATTCACATACTCCAGCAGCTGCATACTGATAAAGAACAATATTAAATGAAAGAGTGATAACAATGAAGGTATAACAGACAGACAATAATTTTGTATAATGTTAACGTTTACCCCCCTCGGTGCAGCTGAAGAGTCGTATAGCGTGTTGGAGGAACGATCTCCTCAGTCTGTCAGTGGAGCAGGACGATGACAGCAGTCTGTGGCTGAAGCTGCTCCTCTGTCTGGAGATGATCCTGTTCAGTGGATGCAGTGGATTCTCCATGATTGACAGGAGCCTGCTCAGCACCTGTCACTCTGCCACGGATGTCAAACTGTCCAGTTCTGTGCCTACAATAGAGCCTGCCTTCCTCACCAGTTTGTCCAGGCGTGAGGCGTCCCTCTTCTTTATGCTGCCTCCCCAGCACACCACTGCAGTAAAGGCCTGGCAAAGCATCACTGGAGTGGAAACCCAGCACTTGAGAAGGCTGTGAGCTCAGACTTCAGGACGTCATTGACCGTAAAGGATATTCCACCAAATACTGAAAATGATCGTTATATTTATGATTATGTTAGTTTGTCCAAATACTTTTGAGACCATTTATAGAAATGGCCGTCTTTTATAAACAGCTCATACAAAATTTTTGTTAAGCCCCTTGAATTAAAGCTGAGAGTCTACACTTTAATCACATAATGATTGCTTTGTTTCAAATCCATTGTGGTGGCGTACAGAGCCGAAAATATGAAAACGGTGTGACTGCCCAAACACTTCTAGACCTGACTGTGCCCTTGTGGACGCTCTGTCCTGCTCCTCCAGCGATCCCTTGATCACCGGACACCCCATCACAGTAACTTTACGAGTTTGTCTTTTTATTTCAACACCAAAATAAATAAATAAAACTTCACTCCAGTTTTGCGAACATAAGATGGCACATTTAGCCAGTGAGATCTTGCCAAGAATTTCCCTACTTTGTGAAGTAGCCAACAATCCATGCTGTTTAAAGTTGTTAACTTTAAAATAGAAACTGCATGGAGGTGATGGACAGAAGTTTTGAATTATTGTTAGCTGTGGAGTAGTAACACTCTCACTGCTGTCGTTTTTTAAGCTTTGATGCCCTACAGGCTGATCTGAGAGGCGTATCTTCTCTTCAGTACGTGTATGGCGGTAGGTGAGACTCTCTATCATGGAGATTATGTGATGTTGTTTTGCAGAACAAAGAATGGGCAGCCTGGCATTGTGGGTGTTCTCTGGTGACCCGCTGCTAGTTGTTGGCAGCAGGGTGTGCTGACGTGGTCACTCCATATATCCTGAGGGCAGGTCAGCTAATGCTGGTGACCTACTTACTGAGGGGGATGCTGGGAATCTCTTTGTGCTGTACACCTGAGGACTTGAACAAAGCTGGCACAGGCCTGGCTCTACCTTTTCATTTGGAGCACCTTGCTAATGGCCGTTGCACTCACTACACTTTACTGCTCACCTCTCAAGCTCCACAGCAGGTTTGTGAGGCTGCTTTACATCCTGGCATGTCAGTTGGGCCCACAGATAAAAATCTGCAGCCTGACCATAAAGCTCCAAATGGCAAAGCTTCTTGTCAATCCAGGGAAACGTTTCAGCCTTATGGACTGCTCTGTTATTCCCGTTAACGTTCAAGTAATTTGTGCTTTGGACACGCACGCACTTCATTTCTTCTTTCAGGGTCTGGGGGATCTTTTAAAAAACTCGGGTTAAACTAAGCTAGTTCCTGCTTGTGTTCCTGGCCTAATGGTTGATTTTGGTCACTCAGGCCGGTGAAGTCACGCTTACCTGTGAAGCGAATCCCGTCTTATTTTTAATGCCCACTGGACTTTAAAGAAAAGTTGTTCTGTTTGTTTGAATGTACTGTTGCTATTCATTGCCACCCTTTCATTCAGCGTCCTCCGCTTTATTGTGTGTCAAAGGCTTTGTAAGAATCCTTCTTTCTCTTTGTGTTACATAATGAGCTTTACTATGAAATACAGATTGTTTCATAATACACCAGGCAGCTCCGTAAGCTGGTGCAGAGCCATCGCCAAGTTTTCTATCCCAGTCGTTTGAACGAGAGAAATGAAAGCAGATGAGTCCCGGCATTCATTATTGTTAACCAAACAATCCCCAATTCCTTTTTATATCGTTCCATTTGTAGCAGATCCTCAGAGCACTTCACAGAGATGTTTCAAGTGGTGCAGTGCCTGTCGACAACAGCACAAGCAAATATTGAGTTACATCCACAGGAGATTACAGGCGTTACAATACGAGTTACAGAAAAAGAAGAAGAAGAAGAAGAAGCAAGAGAGAGAGAGAATATTGAATTAGTTTATCCACATACTTAACCCACTTACTCCTATAAAGCTGCACAAGCGATCTCTGGGGCACTGGGGGAATGGCACGAGCAGCCCTGGAGGGGGTGCCAGGCTTTCAGACATCACAGTCGGTCTTATTGGCCTAACGCTGAGCTGCCATTTAACTTGAAGTGAACAGAAAAGGCTGCGGCTGGGCTGGGGTTCAAAGGCAGGGCTCTGAGCGGTGAGGCGCAGTGTTCAGTAGTGTGCTACTGTGGCGCGACACTTTACACTCACATACTACACGTCCGTTTACAAACCAGAACAACACGTGTGGGACGGTTCAAACAGAAGGCAGCATGCAGAAGAACACACTAGTGAGCAGAGAGAGCACCATTTAAGATGTACTGTGCACAGAAATACACCGCAAAAGTCTGGACACACCCGGAAATGTTTACGTTTTTGATAGAAATCGATAACTTCTTTTAATCAAGATACCGTTAAGTCAGTCAGTCAGTCATTCTACCCTAACACAGGGTCACGGGGGTCTGCTGGAGCCAATCCCAGCCAGCACAGGGCGCAAGGCAGGAACAAACCCCGGGAAGGGCGCCAGCCCACCGCAGAGATACCGTGAAATTGATTTGAAAATACAGCCAAGACATTCCTAGTGTGCATTAGTGATTACATTTAAATTTAGTCACATATGGCTGCAAAGCCCCATCTTCAGCAGCAATCCCTTCAGTGTCCTTATTATCTGCTTTCTTAGTTTATTATTTAGTCATTTTTAGGCTAACTGTTTATTTGAGAAGCTTTTGTAATGTCATTAGCACCGTTGGCACCTCTTATTCTGCTCACTTGGATTGCAAAGTCCTGGCATTCCTAAAGTTCAGTTCTGGGTTCAGGAATGGCCAAAATGAAGCGGCTTTCTCAGGAAACATCTCACGCTGGCCTATCAAAAACATGAACATTTCTAGCTGTGTCCAGACTGGCAGGCAGTGTACATGCGCACTTATCGATCTATCTATATTATATATATATATATTGTGACAGATAGGGGGTGCTGTCGTCCCCTTGAGCCCTCAGACCAGACACCAGATAAAACTTCAATAATTGACTTTATTAAAGTAATAATGTGCACAAAGCACCCTCCAATCCACTATACTCATAAATAATAACAATACTCAATAATCACAATACTACAAATCCTTCTCTCTTCCAGACGCGTTGTCCCCTGCCACCTGACTCAGCTCGTCCGTCTGGAATCTCCCACAATCTTTTATAGTCCTTGACCAGGAAGTGTTTCTCTCTCTTTGTCCATGTGACTGGGAACACTTCCGGGTCCGATAAAAGCTCCTTTTCTTCAACCCAGAAGCACATAATTTCCTCTGTCCATGTGACTAGGACGTACTTCCGGGTTATAGGGAATATAATCCTTGTTCCTCCCTGCAGCACCTTCTAGTGGCCCCCGTGGTATCCAGCAGGACTGTGGATAAAAACTCCACTGTCCATGATTCCCTGCTGGCATTCGGGGCACCTCCACGCTGCAGGGAGGGCTCCATCTGGGGGCCTGGGGGTATTGGCCGGGATGACTGGCCGGCCATCAATATATATACAGGTATATATATATAAATAAATATAAAATCCAATGTACGTCTGTCTATCTGTCTGTCCGCTTTTCACAAGAGAACTACTTGATTTTGCGACTTCTCTCATCACCCTATGTATCATTGTTTGGTTGTGGTAGCACGAATCTGAGAGAGAGGCTGCGGGCTGAGGGTAGAGGGTGCCAGGCAGGGCTCTCCAGACTCACATGCCATCCTCCTTTCGAGTCACTCTACCTCTAGCCACTTGTTAGAGCGTACCTTGCCTCCACTTAGTTGTCTGTTCAGCAGACATTATCATCTAGAGATTGTTAAAAAGTAACGTTTGACGTTTTTGGCAGAGATATCACAGCCCATGCTCTTCTCCCCACTTGGGTGACGCTCTCCCGTCAAGAGCTGAACACAATCCCATACCGTGCCAACATTTGACGCTGCAGCACACCTACCTTCAGAGATACCTTGCCAACTGTTTACATTTTATGGCAAAGAGATCACAGCTACATTCTCACCCATGATAGCAAAACCAAAAATATTATATATGAAGAGGGCCTCAGATACGAAAGCTATCAATATAAATTCTTCTCAATAAAAATGATTATTTTTTTTTTAAAGTTTGTCCTGTTTCATTACTGCTATGGAGGACAGCTAGTTTATAATAAGGTAGGTCTTTCATATATTCATTTATTGACTGCTTATACGAGGGGAAGTCAAAAAGTAAAGGGACATTTGAGAAAAGGGGCATTTATTCTAATGACAGAAATATGAAACATACCTTATTTTTCTACATAACCTAACGTTATCTACATAACGTTTCACAAGTTTTTTGATTCCGTCGGAAAAAAAGTTTTGCGGTTGCATCAATGACTTCTTCATCACTTGCAAATCTTCTTCCTCTTAGCGCTTCCTTTAGTTTCCAAACCACGCTTGCTGCCTTACTTTCCGGTTCGTGATGATGAACCCAAGTTTCATCTACAGTAACGATTTGCTGTAAAAATCCATCTCCCTCGCCACGATAACGGGCCGCAGGTTTAACATCTTCCGCAAACAAAAAGCGAATCACTGCCCTCATTTCCTCCTTGGTGCAGATCGACAATGGAGCTGTCATGATAACGGTCTGCTACACTCCAACGAATAACGCGGGAATAAGAGTTACACGTTGTATAGAAGTGTTGGCGACTACACTCATTCAGCGCTGGATACGAGCAGTGCTACCAAACTCTGAAAAGAGAAATTTAAAAAATCCCTTTACTTTTTGACTTCCCCTCGTATATCATACAACATTTTCATATCTGCTTAGTCCAGTTGAAGGTGACAAGGCCAGTGCCTGTCCCAACAACAGTGGACACAAATCACCAGTCCAAATGGAAATATTTTGTGTATCAGAATGTCCGTTTTTGTGACCAGTACAAAGAAATTACCGAAATTCCTAAAGGGAATGTCTGTCATGCCAAGGGATTTGCTCCGCATTGATTCAGCTTCACTCTCTGCTTCAGATTTGCCAACAAACTTCCTTCTTAAGGACTGTGTGACGTTCAGTGAGAGCTTCAATCTGAGCGGATGTTTCCTATTGTGGAAATATTCAGACCTGGACACAAACAGGCAGACACAGAATGTCCTAAAATACACGCGTCGTATTGCTAAGCACCTGCACAACACCACAACAGTGCATCAGTCACTCATAACAGTCCCTTAGACTTCCTTTTTCTTCTCTCTACCACATCCAACTCCTCCCAGGCAAGCTCCGTCCTCTTCCACCTGACCCCAGCTCCCAAGTGGAGTGAGGTGGTCTCTTTTATATGTCACCCGGATGTGCTCCAGGTGCCTCCTGATCTTTTTCCGGCAGCACTTCCTGGAGCGGCAGAAGTGCTGCCTTCCAGGGCTCCATAATTGTCCAGGTGCCCCCTGGTGGTGACCAAGCTCTGCTCCCGTGGTCCCCACGCAGACCAGGGCGGTTACCCTCTCGTGGCCTGGGCAATGTATTGCTCCTCTCCCGGTCTTTCCAGGCGTCCCGGCTGGGCAGGACCTCCAGCCGTCCACCACACTGCCCCTCCCTCAGCTGAAGCCCGTAGGGTGAAGCAGCCCGTCCCACGAGGGCAGGTCTTCCTCCACGGCAGGGCGCCGACATTTTTCCATCCACAGTTCGGTCCTGCAATAGACAAAGCAGAAAAGGGTGCGGAGACATTGTTGCGATGCCACCTACGGGCGTCCTCCGTCACGCTGTATGGACAATGCCTCCACAGATGACCGGTACTATGGCACTCATAACATCGGCGCGCCCCCCTTCTCTCCCATGCCCTCGGGATATGAAGATAGGACGGGTACGCCCATTCCCTCGGTACCCCAGTGTTGAGCGTCTGGTGCGATATCTGGCTAGTAACACCTGACAGTGAAGGACACACGCACGTTTTTGTACATTCAGATTTCCACCGTTATGACATAAGCTAAGGCCTTGCCCATTCATGTCTTGGTATATTTGTAAGTAAGTAAAATTTATTTATAAAGCGCTTTTCTCAGACAGCCTGTACAATAAAATAAAAGAACAAAGAAGTTAGAATAAAAAATAAAATAAAGTAAAAATATACTAACAAAAACTGCCCAAAAGCTTGTCTAAGAAGGCAAGTCTTAAGCTGGGCTTAAACTGGTGAACCGATGGCACCGATCTGAGTGCTGGAGGAAGACCGAGCCACAGACCGAAATGTCGATCCCTTCAGAAAGAAGGCCTTGTTGGCAGGACCTCAGGGCTCGACTAGTGGTGTAATGGGGCAGGAGATCCACAATGCATTGAGGAGCCTAACCAGTTAGATTGTATCCTCAATTCGACTGGAGGCCAATGCAAAGAGAATAAGACAAGAGTAACACGAGTCCACTTATGAGAGCTTTACGCATCATGAGGGCTTCTATCATACACTCCTTCAAAAGCGCTCATCTATGGACGGGGTTGCTTTGTTTTGTAAGTTCAAATGGACGCTGGTTAGCTTGCCTTTGTGCAGTAAAATGCATTTTGCTGAGCCTGTAAACCACCGCTTTCTGTCCGTACCTCGCATGACAGATTACAGCACAGTTTGGACCTTTGCCGACTGGGATTGTATTTTTCGAACACTGAAACTCTTTCCTTCCAAAAGAAGCCTGCAGCCTTTGTTCCAGCATCTGTGATGAAGTATCTGAACTCTCTGCATTTACTGCCAACGTTCCGCTTGTGCAGTTTGCTCTGTCTGGCACAGGTTTCTGCCCAGTACTGTGAAGCCTTTTAACTGGTGAATCGGAGCTGGTGCTACGTTTGTGTATCCTCCAGGGGTAATCGTTCTCCCCCCCCACTATGCGACTCTTCAATTCCACCCGGGGAGTAAATGCTAACATTACTCAAAGTTATTGTCTGCTTTTACATGCATTTTTATTACTCTTTAATTTAATACTGTTTTTGTATCAGTATGATGCTGGATTATGTGAATTTCACCTTGGGATTAATGAAGTATCTATCTATCCATCTATCATATAGTGCCTTACAATCTATCTATCTACAGTATCTATCAATCATATAGTGCCTTTCTATCTATCTATCTAAAAAAAAAAAAGCTGCCATTCGATGAAAGGTGAGATTAAAAGTTAGTCTGTCATTGAGACCTGGAGAAAAGTGTGAGGATGGACTTCTGCTTTTCTTTGAAACGTGTCACTGAAGCAATGTGAAGGAACACAAACAGGAGGCTCAATGGGCTATCAAGGGATCTACAACAGGCTTGGTGAGGTCTTTGATTTGAACGACTCCCTCAAATGGTCTACTAGCCGCCCCCCTGCTTCCGCTCTGCAGACGGCCGGACACTTTGTACAAGAAATGCAGTAAATACGATTTTTAGACTGGCGAGAAGCCCGTTATTTAATATTGAATTTACCACGGGGACCAGATACAAAGGTATTTTGGGGACATATCTGCAAGTGACACCGTGGCTCCTGGTGGAGAATGTGGAGTGTGAAGTGAGCAGCAGATGAGATGTCCTGTGTGTAAGTTATGACAAAGGTAGGACTGGCGTCTGAGAAATGAGGAAACTCTACTTGATGACCTGTGGGAGAAACGGAGTGGCAGGCGGACTGGCAGAACCAGCGGCAGGTGGGGTTCCTCTGTGAGGGGATTATGAGGTGCACTCCTGGCTTGATTGAGGGCCGTGTCCACAACACGCATGTGTGTACGTATGGCCATTTGGCTAATTTAACACGACTGTTTATAACCAGAAGGAGGATTAATTGGGTGTGCTGCATCTGTGATGGACAGGTAAGGTCAGACTTTAGGGTCACTTTATAGAGCGAAGAATTAAAAGTGAATTACAAGAGTGCCATGAGGGTCGGGGACAGGGGGCCGTCAAGGCTGACTGTGATTGTAGTCACAGAAGGTAACCTCGTATTCCCTTGCTTGGTCACAGATGTTCCTTTTTAGTCTTCTGAAAATGTGTCACCTGCAACGGTCTGGCGGGAGTGTGACGTTTATTGTACCTTTGCTAGAAAAGCTGCCAGTTGATATCTTTTCACTTAATGTTGAAACCTTTTTTTTTTCTTTTTCTAACATAGGACAGCAGCTGGGAAAACTGAGAAATGAGTTTAAAATCACTTGTCTGTCTTTTTTACCTGGAGATCATAATATCTTTGTATGTGGAGGATTCAGCCCAGAGGTGAAAGCGTGGGACACCCGCATTGGCAAGGTATCAGTCTGCACTTTTTGGGGTGTTAAGTGTTCTTATTGGCACTCGCAGAGCCTCCTGTGGGTGGAGTACGACTGCCACCTTACACTTCGAACAGAAGTCTTCAGACCCCTTTGTTTTACAGCACTTGCGGTGGGCTGGCACCCTGCCCGGGGTTTGTTTCCTGCCTTGTGCCCTGTGTTGGCTGGGTTTGGCTCCAGCAGACCCCCGTAACCCAGTAGTTAAGATATAGTGGGTTGGATGATGGATGATGGATGTTTTATAGCATTGAATCATGAAAGGTTTTATTTCGCTTTTTTTGGCACTGTCCAACTGGAAAGACTCTTTAATGTCAAAGTGAAAACAGATCTTTGATAAGTAATAATCTACAAATAGAAAACCCTTTACATTTAGGACAAATTTAACTTGCATTTTATGAGGTGACACAATGTCTTGCTCTACGTTTTTATGGTCTCCTCCTTTCCAGCTCATAAACATCCAAGACTGACAGAAGTTCTTCTATAAGACGTGTTCGGCAGCATTTCCATCGGGCAGTACAGCCCCTGTAGTAGTCGTACTAAAAGTGACGTGCAACTCTTACCCACTGTGCCTGGGCACCGCTGGCAGAGACGTGCCCAGAGTCTCACAGCTGGCTTTGCTGCTAAATGTTGCCTCCCTAACTTACAGTGGGTACAGAAAGTATTCAGACCCCCTTCAATTCTTCACTCTTTGTTATATTGCAGCCATTTGCTAAAATCATTTAAATTAATTTTTTTCCTCATTATTGTACACACAGCACCCCATATTGACAGACAAAAAAAGAATTTTTGAAATTGTTACAGATTTATTAAAAAGAAAAACTGAAATATCACATGGTCCTAAGTATTCAGACTCTTTGCTGTGACACTCATATATTTAACTCCGGTGCTTTCCATTTCTTCTGATCATCCTTGAGATCACCTTCATTTGAGTCCAGCTGTGTTTGATTATACTGATTGGACTTGATTAGGAAAGCCACACACCTGCCTATACAAGACCTTACAGCTCACAATGCATGTCAGAGCAAATGAGAATCATGAGGTCAAAGGAACTGCCTGAAGAGCTCAGAGACAGAATTGTGGCAAGGCACAAATCTGGCCAAGGTTACAAAAAAATTTCTGCTGCACTTAAGGTTCCCAAGAGCACAGTGGCCTCCATAATCCTTAAATGGAAGACGTTTGGGACGACCAGAACCCTTCCTAGAGCTGGCCGTCCGGCCAAGCTGAGCTACCGGGGGAGAAGAGCCTTGGTGAGAGAGGTAAAGAACCACCCAAAGATCACTTTGGCTGAGCTCCAGAGATGCAGTCAGGAGATGGGAGAAAGTTGTAGAAAGTCAACCATCACTGCAGCCCTCCACCAGTCAGGGCTTTATGGCAGAGTGGCCTGTTGGAAGCCTCTCCTCAGTGCAAGACACATGACAGCCCGCATGGAGTTTGCTAAAAGACACCTGAAGATTCTCTGGTCTGATGAGACCAAGAGAGAACTTTTTGGCCTTAATTCTAAGTAGTATGTGTGGAGACAACCAGGCACTGCTCATCACTTGTCCAATACAGTCCCCACAGTGAAGCATGGCGGTGGCAGCATCATGCTGTGGGGTGTTTTCAGCTGCAGGGACAGGACGACTGGTTGCAATCAGGGAAAGACGAATGCGCCAAGTACAGGGATATCCTGGACAAAAACCTTCTCCAGAGTGCTAAGGACCTCAGACTGGGCTGAAGGTTTACCTTCCAACAAGACAATGACCCTAAGCACACAGCTAAAATAATGAAGGAGTGGCTTCACAACAACTCTGTGACTGTTCTTGAATGGCCCAGCCAGAGCCCTGACTTAAACCCAATTGAGCATCTCTGGAGAGAACTAAAAATGGCTGTCCACCAATGTTTACCATCCAACCTGACAGAACTGGAGAGGATCCCCAAATCCAGGTGTGAAAAACTTGTTGCATCTTTCCCAAGAAGACTCATGGCTGTATTAGCTCAAAAGGGTGCTTCTAATAAATACTGAGCAAAGGGTCTGAATACTTAGGACCATGTGATATTTCAGTTTTTCTTTTTTAATAAATCTGCAACAATTTGAAAAATTCTTTTTTTTGTCTGTCAATATGTGTGTGTACATTAATGAGGAAAAAAATTAATTTAAATGATTTTAGCAAATGGCTGCAATATAACAAAGAGTGAAAAGTTGAAGGGGGTCTGAATACTTTCCGTACCCACTGTATCTTGTGAAGATTTTGTTGTTGTTTTTTTCATTGCTGTTTCACAATATTTTGAATCACCAAAACAGAGCAGATGAAGCACATCAGCATCAACATCTATTTTCTTGAAGACTCAGAGAGCACCAGATTAACAACATTCTGGACAACAACCTTTAAATGCCTCCCAGATAGCCTCGGTGTCCTAATCTCTCATAGCCCATTAACTGCCATGTCTGGTGGTCTTAAAGTGGAGAAGGACAAAGAAATCGTAGCTGCCTTCACCTCACTACTAGCACACAGACTTACCGATCCCACCTCACCTCACCACACCAGTTTCAAGTCAGTGGGTAACTGATGTCCGATGTTATTTGAAATTGTAAAAACTCAAATTCTCACCCAGAGAATCTGCTCAAAATATTTTAAAAACATGGCAGGATCTAATCAATAACATTTTATAACAAGCATCTGTATCAGGGAAAAGGATACTCTTCCTTCCTTCCTTCCTGCTTTTCAAGTTTTTAAAGATTCTCTCTGGTTGTTGGCTCTCCTCTTTTTCTCTCGGGTGGGAGTTGAGTTTCGGTTTATTAAGTTTGACTCGATTGGATGGAACGCCATTTTCTGCCCCGTTTTTAACCTGCTTGTCCAGTTCAGGGTTTCTTGCATTTACTAATTTGGCCGACACTTTCATCGAAGGTGGCTAACAACATTTGAGATACACTTGGCTACACTTCTTTTATTTTCAGATATACGTGACGTTCATGGTCACACAGTGTCAGTGGCGGGCTTTGAACTCCACAGCTGCACTATGCCACACTGCCTGCGCCCTGAGAGCTACGGCCCATTCCAGTGCCAGTTCTGTATTGTCTTGTATGCCTCTCACTGACAAGTTCTTGAGTGCTGAGACCACCATGATCACCAGGTCAGCAGTGTCCCAGTCCTCCTTGTGTGATTTATTTGCAACTCTTGCCTTCTCTGCTGCTATAGGTCATACGGTCCTACAAGGCTAGGATACAGCAAACACTGGCCATCCAGTTTCTCCCAGAGGGTCAAGAGTTTGTGACCAGCTCGGACTGTGTGAGCAGGGACTCTGCTGACCGAACATTAATTGCGTGGGATTTTCAGACAGCTGCCAAAATCTCCAATCAGATTTACCAGGTGAGTGCCTGACTGATGGACCGGACCACAAGGCTTTGTGAAGAGGATTACTTGTGTTCAGTTTTGTCTGTTCTATTTACCCCATTTTTTTTGACACCCATTGCCTGCCCATCCTAACTGCGAGGGGGTCTCCCTGAATTGATTTCTTCCTTTTTTCCTTACAAGCGTATTTTTTAATTAGGATTTTTTTTCTTGCCTTCTTAGGGAGTCAAGGCTGGGGGGCTGTCATGAAACAGGGCCTAATAAAGCCCATTCTTTTGTGTGATTTTGGGGGGGGCGATACAAGAAAAAAAGTGTTGTTGATGGCCTTATGTGGCAGGCAGGGTACACTCACCATATCTCAGATTGTCTTCTGTTAATATTTGGTGTCCCTGCAGTTCTCAGTTTATTCACTCGATGATTCAGAATTAAAGGGGTGGCCAGCTTTATTTGAAGCAGAGAGGGGCTTTGAAATCCTTGCTTGTGACATATTGACAAAAAAAACACATAAACTTCAAATTCTCTTTGTGTGTAATGCACGATGTTTCAACATTGATTTGTGCTTCTGTTGCTTAGCTTTTTTTCACACTGTAGTTGTAATTATTGTGTAGGGTGCTGGGTTCTTAAGTGAAAGTGTGCCTAATAAGAATAAAATAGAAAGCCAGAGTGCTGACACACTAAATTACTTTATGAAGCGGCTGACAGGACACTGGTCCTTAACCTACTTTTTTCTGCTGGTATCTCACGATCCCAGCCTATGACACAAGTCAACTAGAAAAACAACAGCTGTTAAAAATCGATTGCTAAAAGGAGTTCTCATGCCATGGTGCAGTAGTCAGGGGTCACTAGTGGAGCAGATGGATACACAGAATTACTATCATTTTGATGAAGAAATAGTGAGAGCGGAGTCAACAGCGAGTTAAAGGTGTTATACAGCACTTGAGATATCGGGACCCTTGAAGAGGACAGCGGTATTGGAGATTGCCCAGGCTACAGGAATTTCAGCTCGATTTCTATAGCAGTGCTGGTTTTCATTGTACAGCTGGAAGTAAACATTACAGGGAACAACAGCGGACATTGTATCATTACAGAAGGCCATTGTGTACCTAACTGAAAATATTGAAAGTACACCTCATTAGAAGGATTTAGGAGTCACAGTGGACTGTCAACTGGCAGACAGCGTTCAGAAGCCATTAAGAAGGCAAGCAGAACATCAGGTTATATAGCGCCTTGATGTGTGGAGTACAAGTCACAGGAGGTTCAGCTCAACCTTTATAACACACTGGTGAGGCCTCATCTGGAGTACTGGGTGCAGTTTGGGTCTCCAGGCTACAAAAAGGACATAATATCACTACTGTAGAAAAAGTCCAGAGAAGAGCGACTAGGCTGACTCCAGGTCTACAGGGGATGAGTTATGAGGAAAGATTAAAAGAGCTGAGCCTTTACAGTGTAAGAAAACGACGATAAAGAGGTGACACGATTGAAGTGTTTAAAATTGTGAAGGGAATCAGTCCAGTGGATCGAGATGGTGACTTTGAAATGAGTTCATCAAGAACATGAGAACACAGCTGGGAACTTGTTAAGGGTAAATTTCACACAAACATTCAGAAGTTTTTCTTTACACAAAGAACCACAGACACATTGAACAAGTGACCAAGTAGTGTGGTAGACAGGAGGACTTTAGGGACCTTCGAAAATCACTACAATGTAAGAGGATAGGACTGGTGAGCTTTGTTGGGCTGAATGGCCTGTTCTCGTCCACGTTTTTCTAATGTTCTATTGTAAATATCTTGTAAATGCTGCCAAGTTTGGTTGCTTGGACTCAGGCCCACACTGTGGAAACTTCAGGGAGCAAAGCTCTCTTTGGGGATGAGTAGGAAGAATCTATGGAGTGAGTGGAAATGTGTGAAGCCTACGTGGCAGGGATGGGTTCCCCTTCTTACTATGAGAGGTACAGCACTTTTTATATACATTTTGGCAGGAAGGACTAATAGGCATTGTGCACACCGTAGTGCTGACCTGTTGCCAGTGAAATTGCAGGCAGCTCAGTCACTTCCATCGTCCATACTGCCGTTGTGATATTTGTTTAGTGGCGAGAATGTCTGAGCAAAGGACGTTTAAGTTTCAGCATACAGACAGCTCAACAGCTGATCTTTGTCGTGTAGCTTTATGTTGAGCCCACCAGAAAGTACAACGAGGTACTTAGTTTCTCATACATTTCCCTCCGATGAGGAAACCCAATCTTAAAGGATCGTTGCTATCCGCAGAGAGCTTTACAGTTAGTCCCCATTCCTGAGTTTGGAGTCGGTGCTTTACTAAAGAGACTTTTCATGAACCCCAGTCTGAGACAGGGCGGCGATAGCTGAAGAAGGGGGCGCTCCCTGCATTGTTTGTGTGTTCCACTTTCAAGATGGGGTGGGTGGTTGGAGAGGATAAAGAAACTAACGGAGGATGACACACCGGGCGAGGAGGAGGAGGATAAAATCCAGCAGTTGTCAGCCTAGCACTTGATGAAAACGTTTCTCTCGGAGAGTAGATGCTCCAGCTGAGGAAACAAATGTGAGACCCTCTAAATGAAGCAGCAGTTTGGCATTCACTGTTTTGCTGGCATTTTCTTTTTTTGCAAGGTAAGATGTCCAGCAGACTCATGTTATTAGGTATTAAACTTACATATTTAGTCATCTATAAATAAAGTTTAATGACTAATTATTGAAATTGTTTTAGCCTAATTTAATCACATATTTTTTGCATGTCAGTCCATAGTAGACACAAGTTTTTAATATGTGCAGATCTTACCTTCGTAACTGTGGTTTCGTTTGAAACCCTTCTCCTTTTAGCTCCTGAGGTTTGGCACAATGTTTGAATAATGCGGCTTACGTCGTTTTGGTTATTCTGGGCACGTCTTGAACTGATCGAGTGAAAAATACCACAACTCGTCCATTTTGATATCAGCGTTGGAAGTGAAGAAGCTGGCTGACGTGGAATCCGGAAGAGAGTGTGCACATTGGCCACATAGCAGTACACCCTCGTCCTCATCATTTAACTTGGGGGTCCTCAATTACAGTCCTGGAGGGCCACAGTAGCTGCAGGTTTTTGTTTCAACCCGGTTGCTTAATTAGAAAGCAATTCTTGCCAATAGTTTAATTTCATGGCTTGTTAGTACTCTGCCATGTCAGGTTATTCTCGTATCCTAGATTTTTTTTCCTTTCTAAGGATATCATGCAAATGATTTGAAGGCTAAAATGGAGGAGTACTTCTCAGTCCTTCACTTTTTTTTCTTCACTTTCCTTCCAGGTATTTAATTAAACCCAATAGTGCATGATAAATACACACAGAGGTGTAAGTGGTAACCAGCTAAAAGGAGAAATGCTGGTTTCTTTTGACATTTGCATCTCATTGCTAATTAGGAGCAATTTAAAAACCAAGAATATGGCTGTTTAAGACTAAAATAGGCAATAAGGGTTCAAAATCTTAACGAGTGAGACAACTAAAGTGAAGCAAAAGTCTTACTTGAGCAATAAGTGTGTCTTATTAAGCAATTGGGTTGGAGCAAAAACCTGCAGCCACTGTAGCCCTCCAGGGCCGTGATTGAGGACCCCGGTTTAACTCTACTGTGGACAGTGATGCCGTCTGTCCATTTATTGTACCAACTGGGTGCAAAGCAGGAACCAGACACTGCCTCTTACATTTAATGGCAGTCTACAAAGGACAGCTGTGAGGACCAGTTTTAATCTTGAGATCAGAATATTATGCAGTCGTCGTTTTGAATGAAAGACAGAACTATACTGTACAAAATAAATACCCAAACAGCATGGCAGGATATCCCACCTGTGAGGTCAGCCCTGATATTTGCTGCCTTGGCTTCAACGAGCTTTGAATATGAATAACAAACAGAAGGACTCGGACTGTACATGTGTTATCAGATGGCGCCTGCCATGTGTGGGTATGCCGCGTGGTGGAGTGGACGGATATTCTTGTTGCTTCTAAAATTGCCTTTGTAGTTCACTTCTTTGAGAACAGATGAGAGCTGCATGTTTCATAATCCCCTGTCTTTTTTAAGCCTGTTTTCAAAAGACATTTGGTACTAGACGGCATATGATAATTGTAATAAGTGGTATCCTTATAGCCTTTCACTTATCCTGTTAATCCACTTAACCATGCTAGAGTTATGTACTGATGGGCCTCTGCCACCTTTATCATCCATACATTATAATCTCTGAAAAAGGTTTAAGAAATGTCATAAATGGCTGTTTGATATTTAGAATGTGTGCATTTCTCACAGGCTCTCACTCTTGTTGTTCCCCAGGAGCGCTATACTTGCCCAAGCCTGACTCTTCACCCCAAAGATCACGTCTTTGCTGCACAGACTAATGGAAACTACGTGGCTTTGTTCTCAGCCCAACGACCATACAAAATGAACAAGAAAAAGCGCTTTGAAGGCCACAAAGTAAGTCTTGCAGCTTCACTGCACCCATCTGACATGGAGGAATCTTTTGCCGACATAAAGTAGACGTTTCAGCTTCTTATTCTTGTTTGCCTTCACTAGGGACTTTAGGCAGCTGTGAAAATGCAGCAACGCAAATCAAGGTCTTCCCCGACTCTTTGGTTGTTTCTGCTCCCGTTGGCTATTTCTGAGCGATTAACCCCACCCCACAGGCCTCTGTCAGTGCCATCGTTCTGCCCTCTGTGATGATAGGTTACATGGGTCTCTTGTTAGAGGCATACTGCCAAAATGACTCGAGCAGTGTGTGTGGAGGCGTAGCGTTTCTCTCACTCCTCCAGCTCTGTGAGCAGCCATGCGTGGGCTCAAGGTCTTTATTCTCTCTCTGTGCTTTTGTAAAGAAGCCTTTCTCCTCTCCCTTAATTAAACTTTATTTTACAGTGCAGATCACTCCTTGTTTCCATAAAGCAACTTATTTCAGTGTTTTTTTTTTGTTGCAGAAGTAAACCCAGCATTGTACGATCAAGTTTGTGGCTTGTCAGGCAGTATGAGGACATCTTTTTAAGCAGTGGGCACTCTTGACCCAGCATACCATCATTCACCACATTTCACGTACTTATTTGATATCCTTATAGGCTAAGGCAGCATGGCAACAGAGAAGTGTGTGTCTTCACAGCCCAGTGCACCATTACACTGGTCGTTGTGCATCTCCTGTATTCAAGGAATGTGGAGCAGTGGGTCGATATTCGTCCTCAAAACGCTGTGCGAGGTTAGTAAATGTCAACGTAGGCCAAGACCCACTTCAATGATGTGCTGGACTAAGACCGCACTAGACTGGGACGCTACTCCAAATCTGTGTCCGACGGGACCCTAGCACCCCTACTGCCCAAAATCATACATCCAATTGTATTGTTTTATAGCTGTGTGTTACTCTAAAACACGCTTCCCTGATGTACACAACGTTTACATTGTACATTTTTGCACAGTATGCAAGTATGGCTCAGAGCGCTTTAAACATATGAGAAGAAAATTTAAAATTATGCAAGGGGTACAATGAAAAAAAATGCCAAATCTCTAATTGTACAATTGGTGAAAGTCCTTGTTGAATTGATAGCATTTTTTACACTCAAACGGCCAGAGAAGAAAAGAACAAACAAGCAGTCGAGCTGGCCAGGATGCTAAAGAAAATTACCTCGAGAAGTTCCATGGGTAAAAGAGTGCCCAGCACCATCTGGGCATGGCGAGGCTCTGAAATGTGATCAAACTGTTCACTTTTATCAACGTGTAGTTATAATGGAAAACCCTGGCAGATTCAGAGCTGCAGGTATCGTCAGCCTTTCCAGCATCAAACCTGTTGCTGAGTGTTTTGGCCAAGTGGCAGAGGACACTGTAAATAAAATGAAAAGGAAAAAGAAGTGAAGAGTAACACAAGTAACAAAAAAAAAAAAAAGGGAGAGAAATATTTGATTGGGCTGTTTAATATTATTAATACAAGAGCTTAAAATATACTATCATCACCTGTATGTGTTAAGAGTTTTAATCTCTTCCACTTCTATTACGAAACGGACAGATTAATAAATGTGTGGAGCAGTTTTTTTAAATGTTCAGCAGTACTCGCCAAATTGATAAATCATTTCATATATGGATATAAAAAATGTAAAAATCCGCTTCACCTTGAGAAGATTGAGCAAGCTGTTTGAAGATCTAAAGGCCTGCTGATATAAAGTAGCATGCAAAACTGTCAAGAGCATTAAAGACAATTATTATAAAATCGTAAGAGACACAATGAAGCCGTTTAGTGATGTTAATCTTGGTAAAACGCGTTCCTCTTTTCCTGCTGCCACAATGTGAACAAACCGCAACTGAAGTATACGTTTCCTTGGTGGTCCTGAGAGGAGTGCATTACAATCATCAAGGCAGCTAATGCTAATTTTTCAGCATTTTGCAATAATATAAAAGATCACATTTTTAATTGAATAAACGCAGCCTTATTAATATGTTTAATAAGTGATTTAAGATGTAGCTCTGAATTCACTCTAGTAGCCGCAGTAGACTCTTTACATCTGACTTGACCAGCGAGGCCAGATCCATATTTTCCATAAGATCCTCACTTTTTCTACCACAGATAAATAATTCGAGTCTTTACGTTTTCCTTATTTAATTTATTTGAATTTCTGCTCACCCATTCTGGAATGCTAATAAGACAATTAATCAGGGGTTGACAGCTTTGGGGTCTTGTGTTCTGTATAGCTAAAGAAGGAGGCAATGATGTAGCTAATGCAGGAACAAACTAAAATTGGAAGCCCATTTTGAGAACACCACAAATATGGGACACCTACAGTAAGTGGAAGTGGTGGCACTCGATTCTGATTTCCAGAGGTCGATGAAAGAGAATACTTTCATGTCTACAGGGTTTTCCTGCCTGAGTGTCAGCTTGTCAGCCTTGTAGCATGGCGGTGGGTGAGCTGTGCGAAGTAATGGTGGTGAGTGAGTGTGTTCAGCTGTTTGGAGTCAGCTGAAATGAGGATTTGATCTGCTAAGAAAAATAATGACTTCTTGAAAGCAAAGTAACGAAACACGGCCAAGTCTAGAGCACGGTGTGTCCCCTAATAAATGTAAGCATTACACTTGATCAGGTGGTGCGGAACGGCCTGAGCGCCACTGCAGTGTACACCTAATGATTCAACATCAATCACAGCTCACTGTACGACAGCCCAAGCAAAATTACACGGACTGTTCGGTAAACGTCTCCACAGCGCCCCTCGCCCCAGACAGCGTTTCCACCGGAGCAGTGACCCTCTGCTTGTTGCCATGTCTGACCTGCAACACACACGGACTTTGGGCCTGCTTTTCCATAATTTAGTTTACTATTATTAGGTACATTTCAACTTACAAGGATAAAGTTTAAATAGCATGCAATATTTGTAAAAATACAGTACTGTTGTGAATAACTCCTAAGAAAAAGTATTTGAACGCTTGTTTATCTGTTTGTGGAAACACTAATTACTGTAACATTATTAGAATTAACATAAACAGACACCCTACAGTAAAGAGTAACAAGGGGACATCCCTTAGAATGCTAAACTGATGCAATTCCCAGGAGTGCCCTGCTATATCATTTTTAGAATTAGTTCTGTGGTAAATCGTTACGAGTGTCGTCCATCGTTTGCCGTAACTCGTCTTTTGACTTTGGCTTTACGTTCTTTTCCCCATTCAAGTGATCCCACACATATGCGGAGGTCAGGGCCTCTGAGGTGGCCAGTCTAACGCCATTAGAGTTCCACCTGCTGACTTCTCCTCCAAGAAGGTCCTAGTTATGTTTGCAGCACATTTCATGTCATCCATTGTTCCATAAAAGTCTGTTTTTGCCAGTTTGTCATTCTTCCAAAGGTACAGCAGGATGATATTTCTCAGCATTCACTATTTTATTCATTTATACCATTGGCTAAAAAGCACCTTCAAACCATGACACAAACACCAGGGTGCAGTCCACAAAATGCTGCAGAAAGGCATCAATGTACATCTCATCAACTAGACTTTGTAAACCTAAACTTTCAAATTCGGACTCGGTGGTCTTTCCTGTACTCCTCTCTCTCTTTGAGATGGACTGCTTGGCTGCAACATGCCCTACATGACCATTTCTTTTAAGATGTCTTTGCTCAGCAAAGATGTGTTCTTTTGGTGGCAATGGTCTCTGCCAGAAGAGGAGAAGGTCCTTCGCTCGGCTTATTGAGACCATTCTGTTCTCTTTATCAGGTGGCAGAGGTTTCTTTGGATTCTGTCCCCTCTGTGTTCTGTCTTTAGTTTGTCCAGTTTCATCAGATTCCTTTATGACAGCTTGGACATTTTAGTGTGCAGTTGTTTGCAGATACAAAGTTAGGATTTAATGTGCCCAAGTGTATCACTGTAGTGCTGTCCAAACCTCTCCTTGAAACACCTCAGTATCTGCAGTTATCTTTCAGTCCTCCCATTTAGTTAGCTATCACAGCGAGCTCGGCTAAACATCACCCTGGGCAGCATCGACACTACTACATTTGTGCCGCATCCGAGTGGCAGCCTTTCCAGCAGCTCCGTATATGACTTTATCTATCTATAAAATATATTTATTTTTTTAAATGGAAACGATCCCTGTCCACACTAGCATTGTTACACGGTCTACAGCAGTATCTTGGTTCACAATAAAACAACCAAAGTGCTTATAACGTAGACATTCGCCGACATTGAGCATACTTTTATCAGCAGAAAAATCCTTGACGGGATTTATCGCAAAGGCGTTGCACCAGTAAATGTTCCTTTTGTGCAGGTGTGCAGCGTTCAGATTGTACAAAACACCATTTAGACGCACACAGGCAAGCAGCACAACAAGTAGCATGGAATGCAACTCTTCTGTGTCTGCTACATGCGATTATGGCCTACATCCATGAAGGGTAACCAATCAGTGAATGAGATGTTATAATGAGCAGAAACCAATCAGGGAACAGCTATGTAATAAACAGAAACCAATCAGAGCGCGATTAGAGTTTGCATTTTTAAAAGTCTATGTTTTCACCCGTCTGCATTGCTGTGCTGAGCTGGCACTTCAGGACTGTCTATGGCTCTAGAGAGCGTTTCCAAAAGGCAAAAGCATTTCGGGGGTTAAAAATCAGCAGTGTAGTGTGGAGGAAAGGCCAAAAAAAAAAAAAAGAGATTAACGTCTGCATTTTTAAACCAAAACAGAGTAGCGCGGCTGTAGCCTTAGTTCGAATGAGGTGTGCCATTGGTAGAATTGAACAAATTTGTGGAAAGGCTGGGGTGTTTCAAGGAGATGTCTGGGAACCAAACCTGTCATCGCATATGATGTCTAAGTTTTTGGAAAACACAAGAAATTCTTGTCACTTGCTTTATTTTAGCAATGTTAACTTAAGTTCTGTTATTTGTAATATTTCCACCAGCAAATAAAAAGTGTACAGCCTAGAAATCTAGCTGTTCAAATCATTTGGTGAGGCGTTCTGCGCAGTATTGTGTGTCTGTGTGTACAGTATGTGTGTGTTTAAGTCCAAATTCCTAACCAGTAGCAGTCACAATATGAAATTCTGGCCAGGAAATCTACTGTATCATTTTAGAGGGGAGCTTGGTGTGAGTCACTAAAGATGCGCTGCCAGTTTTATCAAAGATTACTCAGGCTGTGACTGTAAAAAGAGCAGCTGGCAGAAAGAACCTCCAGTCCTCCAACAGAAAGAACACCATTTATAGTGGATGTATAGGTTGGGAATTGTGTGCGAGGGGCTTCATGTTTAGTTTGGAGTGCCCTACTCAGAAGAATGAAATCTTCTACTTTTACAGCAGGTTCCATGTTCATAAAATAGTGTAGAGAAGGAATGCCAACCCACACCACAAACCGGATTACTGTTCTGTATATCTGGTGCCCTGATATGAAGTGCCCATCTTTCTCTACAGAGCTAGTTCCCTTGATGTCCACTGACACATTTGTTGTTGTTTCTTGCAGGTTGAAGGCTATGCTGTGAGCTGCGAGTTTTCACCAGATGGCACCCTGTTCGCCACCGGCAGTTCCCAAGGCATAGTATACTTTTATAGCTATGCCACTTCCAGAATGGTCCGAACTCTGTCTGCCCACAAACAAGCCTGTGTGTGTGTGACCTTTCATCCCGTCCTACCATCTGTTGCTGCCACATGTGACTGGAGTGGCGAAGTTGCAATTTGGCACTGACTTCACTTGGCTGGGAGATCATCATGGGAAACAAGGTGCTTGGATAGCCTCACTGATGGAAGGTCTATGCAGACATTTGCCAAATAATCCTTGTGGGCTGCTAGCATTTTTTCCAACTAGTCGTCTTATTTAATATGTCAGTTTTATAGATTCTTAAGCAATAAAATAAGTTTTCTTGCTCCAGCTTGCATTTTAGTGCTATGGCTGGACAAGGAGAGAGTCAGATGTGGCAGAGATTTGCACTCGGTACCTAATTTGGTTTGTCGATGAGCGCCAGTGGGCAGACTTGTGGACTGGTCTGACTGAGTCAGGTGGGGTGTCAAACTCCATACGATTACACAAATAAAGTTAACAACTGAAACTTGCTGGATAAATCTTGAAGTGCGATTGGGCAAAAGTTGATTTTGCTATAACTACTTTACCAACATGTTCGATTATTGAGGCGAGTTTACCGTTTACTTTGCCCCCCCATCTCCTAGCAGATGGTCTTGTTTTGCACAGTGTCCCACATGCTCTTAGTGCCGTTGCGATGGCTACATAGGAGGTTTGTGTGACAACTCGACAATCAGAACGAAACCAGACAAACAGCCAGACTGGAGAGCACAAAGCTGCTGTGTCTGACTGTGCTGCCATCTTGGTTGAGCGAAATAGTTTTAAAAATAAACAAAGAAGAAGTAAAAAGAAAATAAACTAAGCCTAAGGAGGCCAAACCATAAGTCCTGACTGGCAGACCGCAGCATTTCTAAAATGTCAGTACACAACAAAGGCACCAACCAGCACTGCTTGCTAAGCCTAGTTCTGTACTCCATATTCACTTGTGTCTTCTACAGGAGCTCAGTGGAGTCCATCCACACCGCGCAGCACTGGACCACAATGCACCAAAGAGGGCTCTCTACTGTACAGGACATCACATGCAGCACTGGATTATCTAACACCTCGGCCTGGCAGCACACGAGTGGCGAATGGCACCTGCCTGACCCGATACTGAAGAGCTACTCCTGTTGACAGCCGAGTCTGCTTTTTAATATGTTTTTATTGATGCACGTTGTATTTAAGGTTTGATGTTGTATATGAGCGGTGTGCTCTTGGTATTATACTATTGTAACTAGTCTGGGACACTTAACAGTAAGAACCGCGGTGTACTTTTGTACACAAAAATAAACTTGCATGTGCGTGTAAACAGTGACACTCTACATACGCTTGGGATTGCAAAGGAGAGCCCTATTTGAATCTGACGGAAATAAATTGTTCAGGTTTCCTTGAGCGGTTTGAGAAAAGACAACAGGATACCTTTAGGTAAATGGTGTGCGAATGAAAAGACCCCCAAATCTATTAGCGGAGGATTCAGAAAGCATCCCCTTATAATGAACAGGCTGTTGCCAGCTTCTATAGCATATTGGTTGACTCTGATGTTCCACATTTAGGGAATTCATTTTCTTTAACATTATTATCTCATAATGTAAGGTAAAGAACCTTGTCAGTGTATAGTAAAGGAATTTTAATACTGGTGTTTTGCGCTTGAGCTCCACGGCCCATGTGTCACAGAGAGGACAATGTGGTTAGATGTAAATACTACAGACGCTTAGGGGTGGAGGAGAAGGCAAAGCTGGATTTGAAAGGGCAGCCTTGTGTGGGTGGTAAAGGCACAGCGAGGGTGACAAGGGGTTTAAAAATGAGCTGTGAATGCTTGTGACAGAAGGTGGCACCGTGATCAACCACTAAATGTGTCACCGGGGATGTGGAGACATCAGGGATCCTGCGGACTCTGATGTGCTTGCTGTAAAGTACCCAAGTTTTCAGACTGTTCAGTCCACTTCCATTCCAGGCACTTTCTAGAGGACACATGTAAACACGTATTGAAGGACTCGTGTTAACTTGAAAATACAACTAAGAATTGGATGACATCCCTGTGCTGTTGGAGGCCAAAGTACCTGTGATGCTGTGGCTCCACTTGCAATTGAAAGTTCACAGTGTGGTGGATTACAAAGAGGGGCCATTCCACTGTGATGGCCCTACTTACTGTTGTTGAGGCATTATGGCTGGCTAGACTCAGCTACCAACATGTCACCATTCCTCATCCGGCTAGATTCCTCCTCTGCCTTTGACACTGTCAACTATCCATACAGATCTTCCTTGCCACCCTCTGTGACCTTAGCATCACTGCTAAGTATCAAGGGTACACCAGGCAAGCATGGCAGTCCCCAAGGATCGGTGCTGGGCCCTCTCCTCTTCTCGTTATAAATCTCACAAGGCCCCTACATCTTGTCCTGTGCTTTCTCTTATCAATGCTATGTGTTTTTTTTTTTTTGATCCGATATACTTTATTAATTGCAGAAGAGAAATAGTCTTTTTACATGACCGTTGGATGTCAGAGCATAGGGTCAGCCATTGTACAGCAGCCCTGGAGCCCTGCCCCATTTGCCGATAGTACACAACTGTACCTGTCATTCCCTCCAGAAGCCCAAAAGCGTCAACTACAATCTTGGCCTGTGTAATGGATATTGCAGCCTGGATGTAGGACACCCATCTCCAGCTCAATCTGTCAAGATGGACCTTCTTGTTATCCCAACTCATCTGTCTGTTCGGCACGCCACCGCTGTTCAGTTTGGCTCACTAATGCTAACAGTCGCCAAGTCTGTACTCAACCATAGTTTGGTGATACATGCCCAGCTGTCCTTCACTGACCACACGATCTCTTAGTCTTGCAGAGTCACGCTATACAACATCCATAAGATCAGACCGCATCGGACAAGAGTATGCAACACAACTCCTGGTCCTGGCTTGAAGAACAAGCTGCCCATTTGAGATTCTGCTTCCCTCAATGTGTTTAAGAAGTAATAAAAGTGTCTGCCAAGCTAATAAATGTCAATTACAAAGGGTACTGTGGGTAGTTGTGCAGAGGCGGTTGGAGAGTCGATGGTGGACCACACAGTGCCTGTGCATACGCTGACCTTCTTGGGTTCCTCACCAGTCTCAGACTAACAGATCCTCCCTGCTGTCTCTAGTAAATTTGTCAGCTTAGATCCAAAGTTTAAGTAATGTAGATAAATAAGATTAATATAATTGTGGATGTAATTCAAATAAGCAATACAATACTTCACTTTCCACAAGAAGTGCCATTTAATCAATATTTAAACATTTCTACGAACATATCTTACTGATAACATGCTCAAGAACTAAAAAGGCACAACAGACAAAGTGAAGCGTCAGACATCTCCATGGCTACTTGAAGCAATCCAAAGCCATCGTCATCACTGTTGGTGTGCGTCAGTAGTGACAAACTCGGGAAGAAATACAAAGTACCAAGGACATCCTTAAATAAAGCACACCTGCTCCATCTATGAAATGTTGTTAAGCTGACCTTGGTGCTGCCGGACCCCAGTGCCCAACCCCACCCCACCAGAGCAGATTTACTTGTCATTTCTGCTGGCACCAGCTCAATGCCATCCTTTCCATTCTGTGGTTTGTGGCCCATGCACGTGTTATAGCCGCAGTTTCTTGTGCTGCAGATCTCCGCAGCACCAACGGGTGAAGCAGTCAGACAGGAACTTCTGTTCAAAATGAGAAGGCAGTGGAAGTGAAAAGTGCAGCAGCCAGGATCAAAGCGAATTCTGTCGATTAACATTTCAAAGTTGTGCTCTGCCTCTGGATGTTCCTTTCAGTCTTAATTGGCACTGCCATGTTTTCAGAAACTGACCTCATTCCAGAACAAAAGAATGTCACCAGTTTTACCAACATTCTTTCTTTTAGTAGTAAAATGCTTTTTTATTTTGCCGTACTGGGTCACCACACACATCAATCTACACAACTTAAAATGTGAGTTAGCGTGTGCCATCTCTCTTTATTATCTTCTTGGGAAAAACCAACCTGATAGAAAAGCGGAACTCCAGTTAGTCGGAGACAAATTTCCCCTTCATGTTTCTGTTTTCCAGAGTTTATTTGTGTGTTTTCATTGTCTTTACAGCTTACTGGGTCTTCTTTTCTGCCGTAATGAAAGACCTGGGCAAGCTTCCTGGTGTGAACATGATGGTTTAAGAGTGGCCCTGACCCCCCACACCCAAAGGCCTCTACTGGGATAAGTGGGCTATAAGCAGCTGCAGGGGTTCCCAGGTCAGAAGGTCCCTCTTAGGGCTCAGCAATCGAACTGTTAAGCCTGCCTTTTTATCTTCTCTTATTCTGCTCTAGTAGAAGACATTCATACGAGTGTTTTCTTTGTTGTACTTTCAAACACTTTCTTTTAGCATATTAACTACTTCAATTCACCTTAGTTCAGTGCTTAAGATGACCCCGAGAGTTAAAGCAGAGCCGCTACTTCAACGCTACGTTCATCTGTGTGCTAATTAGTAATAACAAGCTAACTAAGTGGTCCTCGACTCCAGCCCTGCAGACCACCTTAAAGGTGTTCAGGGTGAACGACTGCCTTTATTAAACAAGCTGTTGGTTCCAATTCTCGGATTTTTTGTGTCAATCCAGAAATTTCAAAATTGCTTTGCAAACTTTACAGGAAGGTAGCGGGCATTTATGTGTGTGACATCAATTATTGTTCTTCTTCTTGCCTTTTTGTGTTTTGGTCATTTAAGCCTCTTCTTGTTTATCAGCTCACACGTGGATTTTATACGGAGGTGGCTGCTCCCTGTTAGTATTCGGTGTCTTTTGCACCCGTGTCTGTACTGCAGTGTTTGGGTACAGTGAGGGGAGTAAACTCCACAAGAAAAGGCAAACTAAAAGGAGGTTAACATTTAAAGATGCTTCCAAAAATTCTACTTAACGTAAATAAATATACGACGACACATTTGTGAATGCAAAATAAGAGAAGAAAAACTCTAATTAAGCAGAACATTTAAAAGTACAACCCCAATTCAAATGAAGCTGGGATGTTGTGTATAATGTAAATAAAAACAGAATACAAGGATTTGCAAACCCTTGTATTCTGTTTTTATTTACATTTTACACAACGTCCCAGCTTCATTGGAATTGGGATTGTAAGACTGAACCATTGATTTGTGAAATTGGCTTGAATGAAAGCCCACAGCCACAGTGGGACCCCCAGAGCTGAACTTGGGAAGCTGTACCTGCTGTATGATACGTCCGTGTAGACAGATACACGGTTTAGATTTGTGTGTTTCTGGAGCGGCGCTCAGCACGAGGTCTCTTCGTGTCACACACCCCTTAAAGCTCTGAGCCTCACAGGACTACAATGGCGCCTCTGCTTGACGTGATGCTCCGTAGACTAAAAGCTCGGCTACGCATTCAGACACTCGTTTTGGTTACTCTGGACGTTGTAGAGAAGAGGGGCACAACAGAATTCATTTTACACTTGCAGGCCTACAGCTAACATCTCCGATCCTTACGTGGCACGACTGGCACTCGAGCTGTCATTTGATATTTTCCACCAACCATCATTCTAGTTTTAATTTTTTTTTGTTCCTGCTGCCACCCCTTGTACTTTGCACATGCCACCTCTTTTAATGTCTTTCTGCTTGCACTCCTGGATCATCACAATGGCCCTGACCAAACTGCTTCACAATGAAAGAAAGAAGCCTAGAAAGTTGTGAGAAATGGAAAGTTTAAAGATCAAGCTCGGCTACAACCAAATCATTACCTCACAGTTCTGCTTTGGAGCGTGGTGATCTCTGTGTGAATCACAATGATGGAAAAAAGGATAACGAACATCCGTCACATCCTGAACCCACAACCAAGCTTTGTATTGTGTGGTGAGGTTTAGATCACTACACCAATACGACTGTGGATACACACACATATAGAAAGTCTACGTACGCCGGCCTGACATCACACAAGTAACACATATGAAATTCTAAATGTTTATTACCTTTATGGTCAGCATGGTGGCACAGTGGGCAGCAGGGCTTCCTCATAGACCCAGAGTCCTTGCTTCAAATCCTGGGCTGGTCTTTGTCCACATTCAGTTTCCATCTTCTCTTTGTCTGTGGTTGTTTTCCTCCTGGGGACTCTGGCTTTCCTTCCATGGTCCCAGAGAGGTGCACTTTAAGTAAATGGCTGACTCCACGTTGGTCCAGTGAGAGCCCTGTGATGGACCCTCCAGAGCTGGCCCACCTTGTGCCTATAGTGACCGGGACAGCCTCCAGGCCTCTTGCATCCCTAAATTGGATTAAGCGGATTCCAGATTGTTATTTCCCTTCCACACTAAATACATGAACTTCTAATGAAAACCAAATCTAACTTAAAACAGGCGTGTGTGTGTGTGTGTGTGTGTCCACAACTCGCAGCGGTCATGTGGTGGAGGCTCCCTTTTCTTGATGTTCTCCGATGCGGAGTCTCTTTTCAATGGCCCTATGCCAATTTATTACTCCAAGATCTGGCAGTGCCCGCCCATTCGTCCTACCCAAATGTTCATTCTTATTTTGCGAGTGGGCAGTGCATGGACGGTTCTCTTGAAGTCACTCCACAGAGTTTTGAACTTAACCAGGTCATTTGAGGATATTCACTTTTTGAAGTTTGAGCCACCTGAAGTTGCGATGCTATGCAGAAAAGTAGGGGGCTGACAAGACAGAGAGGATCGACGGATGGCACCAGGAAAGCGCTCAGCTCGCAGTGTTCAGAGACCCCGACTGTGCAGTGGACTAAAGGAGCTCGGCGTTGTGGCTTCTTGGCTTCCCACTGGCAGTTGCACAGAGCAAATCTTCCACCTCAAATTCTTCATTGCGTGAGTCCATAGCAATTCAGCACTTAGTTGCTGCTTGGGTTTTGTGCTCAGCTTTCTGGTTACGTTCAAAAAAGAAACATCTTCCAAGTTTAAGCTTTTTTGGAGGGGGGAGCAGGACTGCTTCCAGAATCAGCATTTGCTCCCACCGAGTCCTCACATTTGCGATTTGTCCCCAGTCTTTGAGGATGGCAGTGCCCTCGTGTCTGCATAATGGGCCTCCTTAATTAAACACGAGCGAGGCTGATCTGTGCATAAACTCTTCATTTTTGTGCTTTTTGGTATTCATCAGTACTTTAGGAGCTCCAATCTGTTCTTAGCTATGAACACATTTTACAGCTGCTTGCATTGTGTGTGTGTGTGAATTACACAAGCGGCTCACTTACTCTTTGTATAATTCACAATTTGAATGTATGTTGTGTAGTTATGTTTCAAAGGCACCAGTGCAGTATTGTGAAGATCCTTTTAAAACTGAAAATGAAGCTGTTCACCAGCAGATTTAAGTTAACAAATAAAGATAAAACGTCTGTGGCAAAAGTGGACTGTTTCTCCTACATGTACAAACTCTGACTGTTTGTTGTCTGCTGGCATTTCCACGTATTAACCATTGTGGTCCCCGGCCAGGGCTGGAGCCAGGCTGGGACGCCCAGGAGGACGTGAGGAGGGCTTGTGCCTCCTCCAGACCGCGAGGGGGCGTCCGTCCTGGTTCTGTTGGGAGCCACGGGTCGAGGGCATGGAAGCCCTACCCTGTAGGGGCCCGTGGTCACCGCCAGGCGGCGCCCCGATGCCGGTTTATCCCGTGTGGTCCTCGGCCGGGGCTGGAGCCCGGCGGGACGCTTAGAGGACCAGAGGAGGGCGTGTGCCTCCTCCAGACCGAGTGGGGGCGTCCGTCCTGGTTATGCAGGGGACCTCGGGTAGGGGGCTTTGAAGCCCAGCCCTGTAGGGACCCGTGGCCACCGCCAGGCGGCGCCCCAGTGCCTAATTGTCCCGGGAGCCCGGCACTTCCGCCACACCAGGAAGTGCGGGGAGGCGACGGGAGACACGGACGGCTTCTGGGTGCGCAGCCGGCACTTCCGCCACACAGGGGTGTGGCCAAGACTAAGTGCCGGGAAGCAGCTGGAGCCCATCCGGCTCCCCATAAAAGGGGCCGCCTCCCTGCAGTCAGCGGTGGAAGTCGGGAGGCAGTACGACGGAGCTTGAGAGAGGACAGGAGTCGGCCAGGAAGCAAGGCACAGAAACTGTGGGATCTGGACTTTGGGCGATTCAGTGCCAGCAGCACTGGGGTTTGTGTGAGTGCACATGACTATCGAACTTGTAAATAGTGTAAATAAAAGTGTGTTGGGTGCAAAAATGTTGTCCGTCTGTCTGTGCCGGGACCAGCGTTCACACCATTAACTCCATTAATCCAACACACATTACCCACAATTCCTGCTTACTGAAATGCTTATAAAAAGACCCCCAAGCCTTAGCCCAACATAACGGCTGCATGACTTGGCAGAGGGCACACCTCAGTTTGTCGTCGGTTTATTACCCGGCATTGTGGAACTTCGTCTGAAAAGGCCGACAAACTGAAGCGATGCCACCCCCTCTCTGCACTTGCCTCACAAACCCGCGCTATCCCAGCTATCATTGAGACACACACTACCTGCCCGCCATGTTCAGTAAATGCAGTTGCAATGTATTTTCAGAACATGAAACATTTAAAAATAAACACAGTGGTGCCTCGTATTTTGAGCTTAATTCGGTTCAGGAGGCGGTTGAATCATTTGATGTCCAAATCAGTTTTCCCCATTAGAAATAATGAAAAGTGAATTCACATGTTCCCAGACCGTAAACAATACCCATTTTGATAAACTTAAAGAGCAAATACACATAATGTAAGGCACAAATAAGACAATTAAATGCCCTAAACATTAGGTTAAAACATGAAAACAATAAATAAAACACCTACATACTGTATAATAATTGCATTTACTGTACCTCTGAGGAGTGGAGATGTCCCATGGATCGCTTTGATCCTTTTCCACCTCAGTCATCGTTGTTTCCACACACTTCTTGGACGCCATGGTGGACAGATTGGGGTAACACCAAAAATCAAGTTAAAAAAGCGCTGAACACACACGAGCGTAACTCCAGAGATGCTTTCGCAGTAAGAGTGAGAGACGACTTTGGCGCACAACAGATGACGTTTACGCTCGCTGCATAAGCGCCATGTATTGCTGTATTTCTTCACTCTGTGCGCAGTTCGAACGTTCAAACAAAATGCTGATCTAATTTCTCTCTAAAATACCATTCAGACTCAAAGTACAAAGCACCACTGCATACAGAAAACTATTTTTTCAACCTCAGCTTAAATAACCTCTTGTCTCAGCAGCTGAAAAGATTTTCTCTCTTTCTTTCATTGGCAGAGTTTTGCACTTTTATTCACATTAATTCCCAACTTCCTATAATACATTAAATTGGCACTGATGGGTACGGACTTCAGTTAGTTGAGTAATAAGGAATGCACTGGCCGTGTATCATCCTACAGTGGCAATTACGATCAAAACGGTGGTCCACCCAACATGAGGCTTAATAAGGCTGTAGAATAGAAATGAGACCCACTGATGCCATTTGCGATTATCCTACTGGCTTCAAAATCGTCGTTATCCTTGTCTGCATTAATCTATTTTTTCCCCCTAATTTATCATCATTTTTCCTGTAAGTTTCCTTCATGAAGCAGTGAAAGTCAACAAAATGACACCTTTTATTACTAAAACGATTACAATATGCAAGCTTGGTCTCATCAAACCAGAAAATAACCTAATTTACACCCAAAATGGATTCACAATAAATAAAACACCTACAAAGAACTCAATTAAATGGCCTACACATTAGGTTAAAACATGTTATATTCACAATATTCAGCAATAATTCACTTCTGGGCTGTATAATAATTGAATTGAAGGGGCCCGAGTTGCCTTGAAAGCGTGCATATTGTAATCTTTTTAGTTAGCCCATAAAAGGGGTCATTTAGTTGATTTTTCACTACATCCATAATGGCTGACACGGTACAACACCCTAGTAGTTCATGAAGCATCACAATCACACCCCTGGAGTCCAGAGTTGCACCTTCGCTGAACTCCCTTCATTAAATGACATGTCACTTCAGACGACTTTTCCATCATGACCTTCATTTACATCATCTTAGCCAGTCGGTGACATGCTGCTGTGAAGAGGATCGTTTAAGTCACGGACGTCAAACTCCGGGCCTGGAGGGCCGCAGCGGCTACAGGTTTTCATTCTAAGCCTTTTCCTAATCAGTGACCTGTTTCCACTGCTAATTCACATTTTAATTGCCCTGTTATTAAGGATTCAGTCCTCTGAATTGATTTGTTTCTTCATTAAAATGGCAACCAAACAGAAATGAGACGTGAAACAAGCCGACAGATGACCAGCTAAACTGAGGCTTCAAACTCCAACCAGTTTCTTAATGAGAAGCCAATTCTTGCTGTTAATTAAACTCGTTATTTGTTGCTGCTCTCGTTCTACTGCAGCGGACATTTCCAATACTTTTTATTTTCTATTTTTCATATGGACATTGTCAAAGTGTTTTGGTGAGTTGAGAGATCAGCCTTAAGACCTTCACCTTTCTTTATTTTCAGATATTTTGTGATGTGGTGGCTTGTTTTGTGTCTCATTACTGTTTGGCTGCCAATTAAAGAAAAAGAAACAAATATGGGGCCTGAGTGAAGTTAGTTAAAAGAAGTAATCGGCCGCAAAAACTGGTCACTAATTAAGAAGATGGTAAGAATGAAAACCTGCAGCCACTGCGGCTCTCGAGGCCTGCCAATCGACACCCCTGGTTTAATGTGACATTCCTAACGACTGAGACTGGCTAGAATAAAATCAATCAGGTTTGTCTATTGTCATTTTTTTTTCTGCGTTAACCCTCTAGAGCAGCCGTCACTGAGATATACTATGTGTTGTTTACAGTATGAATTATTTTTATTGTCAAGATATTTGCACGCTGCACCAGTACTGAATTCTTGTCTCGTGTTTTCACATTATTTTACCTTAATGTTAATTAGTGTTCCTCCAATTTAGCTTGCTTTATGAAACCTAAATTGATGCATAACTGTATGTCGACTCCAAAAATTGTTTAGTATATGGCTCTCTGACTTGGCCCTGGCATCAGGATCCCTGCAAATGATTGTATAATCAGAAGCAGCTTCTTGTGTTAAGTGACACCTGCGACATTATGTGACAGGCGGCGCACATTTCGGACATCACTTACGGTAAGTTTTTGGAAATATCACCCTAATGTTTTTTGACCTGAAGCTGTACTTATTCTTATATCGCAGTTGCTTTATGACAAGTAAGCAGCTTAGGTTTAAAAATCTTAAAAAGTAAGTCAATTAAAATTAAGGATGCAAAGTATGTTCTATTAACAGTAATTAATTGAAATGAAAAGCTGCAGCCACTGGGCCCCCCCAGGAACAGAGTTTGAGACCCCCGTTTAGAGTTTGTATGCTTTTTTTTTTTCCCCCCCAAATGATTTGCTTGAATCCTGCAGAGGCTGCAACGGCCCTGAGAGTTCATTTCTTTATCTCGTCTTTCTTTTACAGTTCAGTACTTCCCAAAATGTCTACCCGCTCCCCAGCAGATCAAGGAACGTGAAATGTTAAAATCACACACGTAGCTTGTTGGAACTCTGATGTTTACGCTCTTCAGTAAGTAACGGCTTAAAGAACAACAACATAGTGCTGTTCCCTTCAATGATTCAGAGGACGCAGGCGGTGCATATCGTTTCTTTAAGTAGCCACCATCTTCATTCCAATCGCAAGCATCCAGATTTGCTCTGGGGTGTGCCAACCATTGTACGCTTTGTGAAGTCCATCTGATCCTAAAGCTGAATATCAATAAATCTGCGCTAACTTACTGCCAGTCTGTGTTGTCGTTCAATGCAACAGAAGTCTCTCCTGCTTCAGCCTCTCTTTCCCCGTTAAAACCTCGCGCTGTTTAGCACAACCGTCTCTGCTTCCACCTCTCTGGCTGTTCGACTCTTGTGTTGTTTTACAGGATCCTTCCCCTAGCATCGGTTTTTGGTTATTCTGCTTTATGTTATAACAATCTAAGTTTTAAATGAGAACTACAACAATTATGCTTTCATATTACAGCGACACGTTCTTTGTTGTCACCCAATGCTGAAAGATGTCTTTGGTCAAATCTGTTACATTTTGTTGAAGTTGTCCTAACTTGGGTCTCATCAAACCAGAAAATAATTAATACCTAAAATGGATTCACAATATTCAGCACTAATTCATTCACTTCCAGGCTGTAAAATGGAATTTCACTATTCAGTTTCTATAATATTAAAATCTCACTCCAAGCACAGCCGGACAGATGAATGTGTAAAGCAAATGCCGTACAATTGAACATCCAATAATGGCTGTTTGCTTTGCTCCCGCCAAGCCCTATGTGCCATCTATGCAACGCTGCCATACTTCTCCAATTTTATTTTTGCACACCAATTACAGGATCTGCTTGATAAGCTGAAAAGGGGTGGCTGTCTACACTTGACAATACTGTACATCCTTTCATAAAACGTTTTTGCTCCACTGCTATCTTCCTGGATTTAGTTCTACTATTAGAGAGCCGCATGAACCTGACGTTTCTTTCACATCACACTGCTCTGGAACTCTTTATCTGACATGATGCTAGCAAAAGGTAACAGTTTTCCTTTTCAACAATAATGGAAAACAACTGCCACTTGTCTAATTTTTCTTTTGTTATCTTACTAGATTTAAAATTGCAATTCTTCCAAGTCACCGAGGCTCATTTTAGCTGCATCTGGCAACATGCGGTTTCACACTAGGTACGGCTTACCAGTCAGTCTGCCTCCATCGATTACATTCATCCAGCAAGCGCATAAAATGGGGAAGAAACCGACTCCAATGATTTGAGGCCTTTATACTGTTGTGACATACGTGGTGTGCTGCAAAGTATAAAGGCCTGCTTGTGAACTAAAACCTGCTGTGCTCGTCTCCAAACTCGTCCTTGGTGTTAACGGTAGCCCGAGTGTCTGCTGATCTACAAAAGTCATTCAAATACCCTTTACACATGGCGGTTGTGGTGGTGGTTAGCAGCACACACCGATACAGCGCACTGCCGCACCCACCACATGTCACGTCAACTCAGGATCCCTTTATACACGGTGCTTTTTAAATTCACTCATTTGGATAGAAGTCAGTTTCTAAAATCCATAATAATGATGAGGAAGCCATCACAGAACAATACAGTTTTGTACATTTAGTTCATCTGTGAAGACTCACAATGGCCCAGTTTTTTAAAGGACATTATGTCTTCTCCTCTCGTAGCACAATGAAGCATAGCCTGGAAAACGAATTGGTGACCAGGTTTAATATGTTTGAGCAATCACAAGTGACGTTGTGCAGTTTCCTCCTGTGTGTTTTACCAGCAGACAGAGGCAGCACCGAGGTCACATCCACACCACTGCATTTTTAACCCCCAAAACTGAAGATTTCTAGAAGCGTTTTCCACAGCAGTATACTGTACTTCTGAAAATGCTGGGTTGGTGTTTCAGTGTGGACGGGCAGTATTTCGAAGATGCAGTCTCTAATCCTGCTGCGGTCTGTTTGCGTTTATTTCCCTGATTGAATTCTGATTATTACATCTACTATCGCTCTTCACAGAAGGAAACCCTAGCCCAGCATAGCTGGCACAGAAGAGAGTTTATCTAAATGACATTTTTCACAGTTTGAATGCTGCTTACATGCACAAAAGGCAAGGAATCTACAGGTCACTACAGCTTTGTAATAATAAATCCAGTGGCTGGCAACGTTACCATTCAGAGCCACATGAAAATCAGACTGGAAATAACTCGGCTGACAGCCTCTGATCAGCGTTTATCACTTAAACTTGATCCGCTCAGTAATGAGGAGGACTAAAAATTAATAACAAGGCACCCACTAAAATAGACAGCTGTATGAGCTCACAAGAAAACAGGACAGAGACGTGAAAGTACAAGTTACACATACACACACTCACTCACACAGATATTCATTTATTCCTCTACGGAGTTCACTTTACAAATATTTTTTTTAGGTACAAGTGAACACTGATCACTTTTTTTTTTTTGTTAATGTGCCACTTTTAACATTTGTGGAGTTTTTATTTAATGACAAGACGCCTGTTGTCAGTTCTGAAGACTTCTGTAATGAGCACGTGAATGTGGCGCAGCGGCAGCTCACGACGGTCCTTTAAGAATTTGCGACACGGGAATCGGATTTTCAAGGGGCTCTGAATTTTCACCACACTGTCCCTGTAAGGATTTTTCCACCCAACGTGCACATGGTCATTGTAGGCACACATATACGTCACATGAGTTTTCAATTATTTAAATGTGAATGGGGATACTTTTGTAAAATGATGTGAAAATGCAGCAGTGTGGAGGGATCCCAAGTGTACTTATCTCCACTTTCTCTTTGCCCGCGTCAGATTGTGTGCATGGGCCTGGTGCAGGTCACATTCATTTAAAAGCAGTTATGTATTTTATGCCAGATTGCACAAGTTGTAAGTACTTCAGGCTTTATAAGTGCTATGTGTGCACAATAAATGGATATTCATTGAATTCTTCTTGTTATAAAACTCATAAGAATTTGCAAACTACACTTGAATGTATTGGAACTAATATACAGTTGTGAGTACATGAGGCTGGCAATTTGAGCCCTTACAAGATTGTACCCAAGTGCACTGTGCCATTGTGATATTCTTTTAATGTTATATAAAGCTATCGTAATAAGCATAACCTGCGTGTTTATTTCCATACAAACAACTGTAAACCTACCTTTGCACAAAATTTGACAACCCAAGACACGACATTGGAGCTACGATCGTCCCCGACTCCCGGCTCAAAATGTGGAGAACATGGGACACTCTTTTAAAGCTCTAAGTTTTTGATGTAAGCCAAGTGAATTTGTGTCGTACATTCAGACAGATATCTTTCAGGCTGATCGGGTTAGTCAGATGACACCATTAGTGCCACAGATTCTCAGTCAAATTGGGACCAGAGCCATTATAGGTCAGGACAGTGCCCTCTTTACAGTTGTGCCACTCCAAAGTCATTTCACTTCTAGCAGATTTAAACATGTTCTCTTACAGAATCCATCCATCCATTTTCTAACCCGCTGAATCCGAACACAGGGTCACGGGGGTCTGCTGGAGCCAATCCCAGCCAACACAGGGCACAAGGCAGGAACCAATCCCGGGCAGGGTGCCAACCCACCGCAGGACACACACCCACACACCAAGCACACACTAGGGCCAATTTAGAAGCACCAATCCACCTGACCTGCATGCCTTTGGATTGTGGGAGGAAACAGGAGCGCCCGGAGGAAACCCACGCAGACACGGGGAGAACATGCAAACTCCACGCAGGGAGGACCCGGGAAGCGAACCACTGCGCCACTGTGCCGCTCTCTTACAGAATCGATATTAATATCAACATAATGCAAAGCTGACTCACTCACTCATCAATAAAAACACGATTTTCTGTTGAGGTAAAAAGCTGAAATTTGCAAGGACGGTACACTTTGGGCCTTTGGGTAATAGGTATTCTCTAAGAAAGGACATTTGATATATCAATATTTAGCAACATTATACAAAAAAGAAAATTAGCCAACCTGTGTCTTTTTAATTGTTGATATTTATTAACAATCTTCTGAAATATATGCTCTGTCCTGCAGCAAACAAAGATCAGAACAGAAAGCAACTGATGGGCTGAACAGCACCTCTAACCAATAGGCTAGATGGGCAACTGAGGATCACATCTGGTGTGTATAGTCAGGTGTGAAATTGAAGGAGGAAGCTCAAGGGTTAGCAAGCACTAAAAATCTCCAGTGAGGGTGCCAGGCATTGTGGCTGTGAGCGTAGGTGTTGTTTCACCAGGAACAAAAAAAGGAGGGAGAGAGAAGTAGAGGCGAAAGACAAGCCTGGACTGATGCAGTGGTGTCGGGAGGAGGGCTGGAGCTTCAGAGGCTTAACCCCTTGATTTACTCTGCATAGCCCCTGATCAAATTCTCAGTTAAGTACAAGATCAATAGCGGTAAGCCCCTAGTCAAAGTCACACCATTATGTGAATGTGCACAAAAGCCCAAAGGGACCCCATGTTTCAATTTTATATACATGTAAGACCACTCATGCCAATAACCGAGGGGGCCAAGACGCTGACACCCCCCACCTCACTCTCCAACATTCTTTACATGTACATTTGTATCTGCGGACTTTAAAGGGAGACCACATATAACTGACGAAAGAAAAACAGGAAATGGAATACATTAATGAGCAATATAAACAAATTAAAACTGTAAACATTTGACAATGACATTAATATATACCCAAATTTCACATTATTCCTAATGAGACCTGGGTTCACTTCCCAGGTCCTCCCTGGGTGTAGTTTACATGTTCTACCCGTGTCTGCGTGGGTTTCCTCCCACAGTCCAATGACATGCAGGTTTGGTGCATTGGCAATCCTAAATTGTCCCGTGTGTGTGCCCTGTGATGGGCTGGCGCCCTACCTGGGTTTGTTTCCTGCATTGCGCCCTGTTTTGGCTTAAATTGGCTCCAGCAGACCCCCGTGACCGTGCAGTTAGGATGTAGCCAGTTGGATAATAGATGGATGGATGAATTATTCCTAATGTTTCAATTTAAAAGAATATACTTTTTGGTAAAAATGATGTTTTGCAATGACCATCAACAACCAAATCACTAGGAAAAGAAGAAATTGATCTATGGCAGAAGGGTTTCACTCATGTGCAATTGTGTATAGCATATTCAAAAGTAGATATTAGTGACCTAATAATATTATTACCTATTCCATGACTGTCACCTTTATCCAGGACGACTTGTATCGTTTAAGATACAGTTGGTTACATTTCTTTTGTTCTTGCTATGGTGCACAGACAGGTGACTCGCTCAAGGTTCCATAGTGCCAGTAGTAGACATGGACCCTGATTAACTGGCGGCACTATAACTGAGGCCCATTTTCTTATGGAATTTCCTGGATGGAGCAGCTCACACAGCTAGTATGATTACAATATCTACGTATCTGCGTCCCACCACAAATTGATTACAGAGGTCTACAGAGAAATCGTTGGACTTCATGGCTTGTTTTCTTCCTGACAAACAATGTGAACCGTGGACCTTTTATACACAGGTATGTACCTTTCTAAATGATGTTCAATCAATTCAGTGTGCCACAGGCGGACTCCAATCAAGTTCTTGACGCATCGCAAGGAGAATTAAGGCAGACAGGATACACCCGAGCAGTGCCACTGCAAATGGTCCCAAATACTTATAATGAATGAGAGATTTCAGGTGTTGAGTTTTAATAACTTTGCTAATCTTTCTGAAAAGATTTTTTTCATTATGGTTTATTGAATGTAGACTGATCGACAAAAATGGCAAATATATCCATTTCAAAATATATTTACAGCACAATAAAGTGTGTAGAAAGTGATGGGGTCTGAATATGTTCTGAATCCACTGCAAATGTGCTCCTCATTTTAGGATTTCGTTTTAATATTTTTTTCTAAATTCTGGATAATTTTTCACAAGCACAATCATATGTAACTATACTACTAGATACAGCACATTACTTTTTCCACATTTTGTTAGGTTACAGCCTTATTCCAAAATGGATTAAATTAATTTTCTTCCTCAGAATTCTACAAACACCACCCCATAATGACATCGTGAAAAAAGTTTGAGGTTTTTGCAAATTTATTATAAATAAAAAAAATCTGAGAAATCAAATGTACATAAGTATTCACAGCCTTTGCTCAATACTTTGTCGATGCACCTTTGACAGCAATTACAGCCTCAAGTCTTTTTGAATATGATGCCACAAGCTCGGCACACCTATCCTTGGCCAGTTTCGCCCATTCCTCTTTGCAGCACCTCTCAAGCTCCATCATGTTGGATGGGAAGTGTCGGTGCGCAGCCATTTTAAGATCTCTCCAGAGATGTTCAATCGGATTCAAGTCTGGGCTCTGGCTGGGACACTCAAGGACAATCACAGAGTTGTCTTGAAGCCACTCCTTTGATATCCTGGCTGTGTGCTTAGGGTCGTTGTCCTGCTGAAAGATGAACCGTCGCCCCAGTCTGAGGTCAAGAGCTCTGGAGCAGGTTTTCATCCAGGATGTCTCTGTACTTTGCTGCAGTCATCTTTCACTTTATCCTGACTAGTCTCCCAGTTCCTGCCGCTGAAAAACATCCCCACAGCATGATGCTGCCACCACCATGCTTCACTGTAGGGATGGTATTGGCCTGGTGATGAGCGGTGCCTGGTTTCCTCCAAACGTGATGACTGGCATTCACACCAAAGAGTTCAATCTTTGTCTCATCAGACCAGAGAATTTTGTTTCTCATGGTCTGAGAGTCCTTCAGGTGCCTTTTGGCAAACTCCAGGTGGGCTGCCATGTGCCTTTTACTAAGGAGTGGTTTCCGTCTGGCCACTCTACCATACAGGCCTGATTGGTGGATTGCTGCAGAGATGGTTGTCCTTCTGGAAGGTTCTCCTCTCTTTACAGAGGACCTCTGGAGCTCTGACAGAGTGACCATTGGGTTCTCGGTCACCTCCCTGACTAAGGCCCTTCTCCCCTGATTGCTCAGTTTAGATGGCCAGCCAGCTCTACGAAAACTCCTGGTGGTTTCGAACTTCCACGTACTGATAATGGAGGCCACTGTGCTCATTGGGACCTTCAAAACTGCAGAAATGTTTCTGTAACCTCCCCCAGATTTGTGCCTCGAGACAATCCTGTCTCGGAGGTCTACAGACAATTCCTTTGACTTCATGTTTGGTTTGTGCTCTGACATGATCTGTCAACTGTGGGACCTTATATAGACAGGTGTGTGCCTTTCCAAATCATGTCCAATCAACTGAATTTACCACAGGTGGACTCCAATGAAGCTGAAGAAACATCTCAAGGATGATCAGGAGAAACAGGATGCACCTGAGCTCAATTTTGAGCTTCATGGCAAAGGCTGTGAATACTTATGTACATACGCTTTCTCAGTTTTTTTATTTTTAATAAATTTGCAAAAACCTCAAGTAAACTTTTTTCATGTTGTCATTATGGGGTGTTGTGTGTAGAATTCTGAGGAAAAAAATTAATTTAATCCATTTTGGAATAAGGCTGTAACATAACAAAATGTGGAAAAAGTGATGTGCTGTGAATACTTTCCGGATGCACTGTATGTATCATGGTTTATAGTCACGTCTCTTCTTTAAAGGTAGTCATACCTGTCTTTATAATTGCCGCCCTTCCTGGCTGAACCAGTAAATTAGACCAAAGCTGTAACAAGTACAGTAGTTCTTTTTTTTCTATTGACTATGCCTTCCTACAGACAATGTTCCTTCTAAGTACCATGCTGGCATAAGCAAACATTTTTCTTTGTGAGTAAAATATTTTACTTACATCTTGTTGTGTACTTTCCAGTATATCTATTCATATGTAATAATTTCTATACATTAGCAAACTCACTTGAAGATTTTTTTTATTCAAAGTGGCAATAATAAATTATTCAGCCACATTCAATTCATTAATGCATCTGAAAAGATATGATGCATGTTTCTCGTGGCAAGTTAAAAAATATTGCAAGGGCAACTTAATCAGGTATTAAAAAGTGCATAATATACAACTAGATTATTTATACTGTATATACAACACACACACACACACAGACAGAGTTAAAGTTGATTTCAAATCACAATTCTGTATTGACATTTGAGTCTAAAATCAGTTGCCTGCCTCATCATATTCTAGACTTGCACAAAAGGCTAAGAGAAACACATCTCATTTTTTTAAACAAGTGATTTCTCATCCATTCCTTCATTCTCAATCAGCACTACATAATCGACCTGAGCCACACCTGACAGTGTCAGCCACAAGGCAATGATCAAGTCCACACAACAAAACTGTTTTGTAAGAAAGACAAAAAATACAAGGAATTTATAAAATAAAAAAAGGCAAAACACTAAAAGCATTTAGCCACCTTCAAAAATAATAATGATAGGGAATACTGAAAAAATTAAAAACGTTAAGGCTTACCGGTCAGCTTGCAGCATCATTCGTAAAACAGACAAGGCTCCCGATTCTTAAACCTGAGATCTGACATGCTGCTGCTTTACGCTAGAACATCCATCACAGCAAGGAAAAAATGTATTTCTTTGTCATTAAAGACCATTTAACATGACTGCCATATTTTCCTTTTGTTATTATAAAGGCTTTAAAATTGTCATTTTAGTTACCTCAAGCTCAGCCAGCATACAGTTTCAAACAAGCGGTGTCTTTAGGTGGCTGCTGACCAGACACACAACGCATCAAATAAAATAAATAAAAGGTCACCTGAATTACATTTTTCCAGTGACTACAAAGGTGGAGGGAAAGAGTTTTTGGTTTATTCCTACATGTTATTCATTGGCTGTTTGTTCCTACCTTAGGTCACTATTCTGACTCGGGCGCCGCCACGAGTGGCAGCCTTTCCAGCAGCTCCGTGTACGACTTTATTTTTCTACCCTTTTCTCTATTTTACTGATCACTCCTGTCACTTTCTTTTATGTGGACTTGTTCCCTTGACACTTTTTACTACTTGTGAATTTCCCCTTGGGATTAATAAAGTATCTATCTATCTAGAAGCACTCAAGTGGCAACCCACACTGCAGGGCATGAAGTTGGTTTCTGCGCAGCCAATTTATCCTCCAGCAGCTATGTAGTGTTTTTTAAGATAGCAATAAAAAAAGAAGAGTTAATGAATGATTGTATTTGAAGTGTGTGAGAATTACAAGCAATTGTAATGAGGATTTCTCATGTGCATTACAGGGAGGTAGTCCAAACTCTGCCATTTACACTTGCTCTTTGATCTCGTCAAGTTTTGGTCAATGGCTGCATTTTCAACAGTCACATTTCACTTGAAGGCTGCAGTCTGTCTTTTGCAAAGTTTTGATATGAGGGGAACGGATTTGTTGACTCTTGTTTTGTGCCATACTAGTGGGTGGTGTATATTGAGGAACACACTCACTTTAGAGAGAACACTGACTACAGACTTGAATTCTCGGTTTTAAAATGTTCAAGAGCCACACTCATTTTCGATACCTTAAGTCCGTTTCAGAGGCTTCTGTAACACGTAGAGTACAAGAGAAAATGTCTGGAAAACAAACATAATATTACATAAAAGAATAAATAAATGCTTTGATTCCGGTAGAACAAGATGTCTTTAAGGAATTCAGAATATCAATTATGCTTTTTAAGCACTAGGTGTACCGAAATAATTGAGGAAATTATTTATGAAACATTTGTAAACATATTTAAGTAATCAATTCAGACGGGAGTGCTGATCTGATTAATGAAATTTGAAAGTGCAACTCCAAACAATAAAAAGGAAGACCATATAAATCCCAGTAGATAAAGATTAATAAGCCTCACCTCTGGCATGAAATCTACAAGTCTAATGGCCACATTGTATTTATAATGGAATGATAAATGTTAGACTTTCTTGAATAGCAATCAAGGACAGTAGACAAAGCACATTTGATACAGCTCTGCAACGGATCTTAAACCTGAAACTGGATTTTAAAGTGCAAATCAAGCGCGTGCAACATGGAAGGTGGCCATCAGTGGAGTTCAGAGATCTGTGCTTGACTATTATTCATTTCTGACACCGATATTGATGTAGTAAGCAAACGTGAAATTTAACCATGACACTAAATGTGGAGTGTGTAAAGTCAGTAGAGACAGGAAAAACATCGAGTCAATGCTCAACGAATTTATTTCAGTGTCAGCAAGTGCAAAGTGTTTCAAGCAGGCAAAAGGAATTGTCAATGTGAATTCCTTAATGTGTTCATAATCGCACCTGATCAACTGGATTAAAAAGGTATGACAGATGAATGCATGATGGCACTACACTATTATCCTGTTGGACATAAACAAAAATAAAATGTATTAAAAAAAAAAAAAAGGAGTAGAAATGCATTATTGGATGTTATAGTCAAAGTCAACAGAAAGTGTTATAAGTACAGCTGCTGGGCCATGTTCTCAAACCTATAGCACCAGATGTGTGAAGACCAGCCAAGTACAACCCTGGAAACATGATATTCTTCTGTGACAGGCAATTGGAGTTAAACATATCGGTGGGGGGGAATACCTGATCCATGTCTTTGTTGATAAGGCTGATTCAGCAGGACAAAGACAATATGGTAAATCCAATATGAAAACCAAAAAGCAAAAGGTATAGTTTGGAAATCTGGAGATGACTGAGTAATGGAGTAAAGCAAAAACCTTGAGCACATTTAAAACACATCTGGATAAGATATTAAAATAACTTGCTAACCAAGCAATCACGATGGGCTTCTTTTGTTTAAAACCCTTTTAATGCTCATTCATTATTCACTCCTCATGTACAGTAGATTGCATTTGACCAGCTGCTCAAAGTAGCTACTTAAAATTTTAGTCTAAGCCAGCTTTGGCTGCACTTCCAGCTATGCATCCAAACAGTACAGGCACAGCCATTTATATACACAGAAGGAAAACAAAAACTGAACACATCATGAAGTTGGCATTGCCAGATTAATTCATAAGACAATCCGAACTTTAGTAGGCTAATTGAGGCACATTCAACTGCTCTAAAATTGCGAAATATAAAGACTTTTCCTATTTTTACGTATGTCAGTCACATGTACAAGAACGCAATGCAGCCTTTGAGGTTTCAATATACACAGTACTGCACACTGATAAGCTGGCATGATAATGAACTGGGCTTGTCAATTGATTAGCTATGTGTCACTTAAACCTACACAAAAATGTACCTGAGTAGTCCATGACTGACTGGCACACTGGGTAGTTTTTCTAGCACACCATTTGATTTTCATCTGGAATGCCCTCTTTTTAGAGTGTACTTGGGATTCAACTGGCGATTGTGGTTTGCAAATTCTTCACACAAGCAGATGAGGTTTTCAGTCCAGAAGTCATTTTTGTTTTGCGTTGATTGCTACTGGATCATGCTCCGGCTCCCTGAAGCCCTGTACTGAAAAAGCAGTTTTAAAATATTCATAACATAGAAGCACTCCTGAGATTGCTGCAAGAGTGTTTGGACACCACCTTTTAAAGCATGACAATAACCTAAAAATAGCAGTTTCTAGAAGTTTAGCAGAATTTCTGCAGGATGTAATCATTTCCATAATGTGGGGACCAGTAGCATTTTTGAGAAGTAAGGTCAGTGGGGCACTGCACCATGCAGATACCTCCTGCAATATCAGAGAAATTTCAGTTAACAAGCTTTGTTGTTGTCTCATATATCTTACTTTACACTCTTCATCAATGTCCAGTTTCATGTAAATGGCAACCTGCCCACTCCCGGCGGATTACTTCACCATAATTTGGAGCTACTGGTCTCATCTCTTTAGTGCTTGGCATTAACTTCTTTAGGGACCACAGTAGTGCATATAAGAGATTTTTCCACCAACCATTGGCACTCAACCACCCACCAAACCCCTTTTCTTTTCAATTTAGTCCACTTCAGTGTCAATAAAGCAGTGTTCTTTATTCTGGGTAGAAACATACAAGAAAAATATGGAAACATGCTGGGTTTCTGACAGATCTGAGGTAGAACAAGACTGAGAGGACAGTGGAAGGAAATTAAAACCAGCCTGTGGTTGGCATGTATTTACAACAGTGTCCTCCTCACCATACAGTACATTTCACACTGTTAGAATGCCGCTTCAGACCCGCCAGGTAGCAGCTGTGTTTCGACAGCCCATGCATATATATTCATGAAATATACAAATAAAAACATAATAAAGGAAAGAAGCTTTGCTTGCCTGAACTCAGGATGACCCAGACTGTACTCAAACATAAACCACTAGTCACAGCTCACGTGAAAATTTAAGGCAGAAAACTGGAGAGAAAAGCAGGCCCACATCTCACCCCAGCACTCTAACAGTGCAACACTTCAGAGTGAACATGTGGCCTAGAACCAGGAGTGAGATTGCCAGAAAGTATGGCTGTGCAAACGCTGCCTCAAGCAAATTAAGCATGAGACATTGGGGGCAGATGGGGAAATGCGGATCAGTGTCTTTTCTTCTGTACATCACTCATTTAGTATAGAGCTAGGCAAGTGTGCAAGGCTCAGCGCACCACAGCAGAACACCTACTTTGCAGGGAAGTACACCACACTTCTAGTTTTCTTCTGTGACTCACAATGTAAAGACTTCATGGCCATACTATACACATTTCCAGAGAGACAGGCACATCTCATGCAGTCCTCAGTCTTACTAGTGAGCCCTGCTACTTTTTATAGAGGTGATGGACTGGGCTTTAGGTCAGCAGTACTGCAGAAGCTATCACTCCCAGGGACCTGCTGTGGCTGCGGCTTTTACTACTCCTGATTTAGAAGTTAATTCTTCACCAATAAAAGAAAAAATAAATAAATAAAAAACACGCTACAAGTGAAGATTGCACATTCTTCTCATGTTTCTACAGGCATCATTCCACGGTGCCAGAACTAAACAGGTTCTGGGTGAGAGAACGTTGGGCAAGTACACAAGTGTGGCTTGGGATGGACTTTTACCCCATTATATTTTGTACCCTGCCTTGTGCCTACTCTACAGGCGTCTTTACTTAAAGGGTGGCTCATTTTACTGTCTGTTCAGTATTTCAGAAATGGCCTGTGGTTTAGAGTTAACTTCTGTATGAAGCAGAGAAAACCGATTTTCACACACGACTTGCCACACAGGACCTTGCTTAGTTTAAACTGTTTTGTTCTTGCTTTTAGTTTACTTGCTTGTTGCACTTCTGAGTTCTTGGGCGAGCTTCCAGAAAACTATGAACCTTACAGACAAATAAGCAACTTTATGACATAATACAGATCATGTACAGTATGTGCTACTTTGTTGTGGGTTTCCCAAAAAAAACTCTTTACTGGTCATTTTATTAGTGAATATAGAATAGTTCTCCAAACTGATCTGGCAAAAAAATTTCAATTGAAAATACGACTGACTGCACATTCTTTCATTATCTGGTGTGGTTTTAAAGGTGTGAAAAGTACTATGAAGTAAACATGGCATTATAATATAAGAACCTATTAAGACAAAGCACAACCTAAAGTACAAAATTAGACACCGGTTCAGGTATAAAATGATCACAACATAAATGCTGGACACATGCCACAAAATTAACCTCACCTTTCTAAAGAAGAGTGTGTTCTTCTTTTAGATGACAAGTGTGTGGTCTCTTACCACTATGCCACACTAAACAGCACTAAAGTGCATACATATCACAACCTAACATTACTATTTTCCAGACAGCTTGGTTGCAATTTCTATACGAATTCAATGTATGAATAAATAATTTAATCTATTATTTTTCCACAATCCTTAAATAAAAAAAAAGTAAAGAAACTCCATTATGAACTAAAATTCTCACTCGGTCAACAGATGGATCGTTTATTCCTAAAATATAACTGAATAAATTAAGTATACTGGAATGCAAAGAAAACCTTAATTATCAAGTCAAGTTGGGGAGCATGCACTGGTACAGTGCGTTGCTGCACCCACTACACGACGAAACAAGTCAGGATCCCGGTTGGCAACCCTCCAGGCAGACAGGCAGTCCAGTCCCACCCTCCGGAAACGACCCTCTATCTGCCGCAGTCAGGTGTTACGTGGGCAACCCCTTGGCCTGGTCCAGCCACTTGGGTCCCCAACAATGAGGATCTTTTGAGCTGGATCACCCTCGGGGAAACGTGCCACATGGCCGTAGTGCTGTAACCAACGCTCCCTTACAATGCAGGTAATATGCCTCATTTGGGACTCCATGAGCAACCACTCATTCAACACAAAGTCAAACCAACGGTACCAAGGATTTTCCGGAGAGACACAGTACCAAAGGAGTCCAGTCTTCGTCTCAGGTCACTGGATAGCGTCCATGTCTCACAACCATATTGCAAGACAGAAAGCACCAGGACTCTAAAGACTCAGACCTTCGTCCTTTTGCGTAGATATCGTGAGCGCCACACACCCCTTTCGAGCGACCTCATGACACCCCCCATGCTCTCCCAATCCGTCTACTGACTTCATAGGAAGAGTCACCAGAAACATGAATGTCACTGCTGAGGTAAGTAAACCTCTCGATGAGGTCGACACTCTCTCCGCAGACAGACATACGGCTGATGGCCCAAGAGATAATTAAAGGCCTGGATCTTGGTTTTTATTCAAGATGCTCACAAGCCCACTCAGACTCCTCTCTCAGTCTCTCAAGCGCCATGATCAGAGCCTCCATTGACTCCGCGAAGATCACAGCATCATCAGCAAAGTCAAGATCCATGAATATTTCTTCACCAACAGATTCCCCACAGACGCTGGACCCCACGACCTTGCCCAACACCCAGTCCATTCAAGCATTGAACAGAGTAGGAACAAGAACACACCCCTAAAGAACACCAGAATCAACTGGGAAAAACACAGAGGTCTTGCCTCCACTCTGCACAGCACTCACAGTACCAGTGTACAGGCCGGCCATGATATTTTGCAACCTCGAGGGGATCCCGCAAATGTCCCACAGGACAGCTCGATCAACTGAGTCGAACACTTTATGAAAATCGACAAAGGCTGCAAAGAAACTCTGCCGATATTTGCGTTTGCGCTCCATGAGAACTCTCAGTGCCAGGATGTGGTCAATGGTAGACTTCTTAGGTGTAAAACCAGACTGTTCCCATAGCTGGTAGGTGAGCAAGTGATCACGGATGCTGTTGAAGATGACCCTAGCAAGGACATTACCCGATTGCCCTTCCCTTTCCAGATAGGGACAACAAGTCCCATTTTCCAGTCAGTTGGGATGATGCCAGTCTCCCAAATGGAAGCAAAGATTGCTTGCAATGCCAGGAGGACAGCCTTACCACCAGCCTGGAGAAGCTCACCCCGGATACAACAGATCCCTACAGCCTTTCCCCCCCTCAGCTGGTTGACCACTGTGCAATCTCAGTGAGATTGGGCGTTTCACAGCTAATCGGAGGATCAGCCTCAAGAACCATGGACCCAGAGATATCCAACGCCCTAGCCGGAGGATCAGCTTTGAACAACTGCTCAAAGTAGCCAGCCCAGCAGGTCACAACTGCAGTGTCATCCGTAAGGACCGTTCCATTAGCTGCCCTGACTGCCGAGGAACAGATTCAGATGTGCGTAATGCTTTGATTCCTCTGTAAGCAGGACGTGGGTCGCTAGACCACTGTTGGTGTGTCACTTGCTCACAGATTCCTCTAAAAAAAAAAAAAAACACCTCTTTATCTGCCCTCAGAACCCTCGCAGCCGTCCTTCTCAGTTCCCGGTACACACCAGAGTTGCCATTGAGCCGTGCGCTGTGACTCCTCTCAATGAAATAATTATGTAAAAATGGTAATGATGATTTCCTGTCGTCTCTTCACCATACTGGAATATGGGGTGGGGAGCAACTCAGATTCCTGGGAAACCATCAAAAGAATGGAAGCAGGGTGTAGTATCAAATATGCCGTTAGATATTGTATGCCTACATTCTAGTTAATCAGCCCATTAAGTGTCATCCTGCTGAGTGGATCGAGTGTGTATATCAGGTGTTTACTCTACAGTCATGTTTTCCTTTAACAATTCCAGTAATGTTTGAATCCCTCCATATACTTTCTGCTCTAAGATCAGCAATTTTGATATATCCAACCACCACCTCGCTTCAGCTTTTTCACAAGGCTGGAATACACTAGTTCTAAGAGCAAGGTTATCCATAAATGTATACTCAATTACGACAAGTCAAAATCTGATAACACCCAAAGATTTATAAAAGACAGCAAAACCAGATTTTACATATTACTATGCCTATACGTATACTCTGCTGATGTGCTGTGCTCTGTTGTATAGATACATGGCTGCTACACTACCATAACCATCCATGAAAAGTTCTTGGAGATGGTAAATGCATGTTCATAGACAGAACCTTTAAGGAAGGGGCATACTAGGCTCCAAGATGCTGGGAGCTGAACTTTTCAAGTATTAATGGGTATCAGTACAACCTAATGATTTGACACAAATAACGTGTAAGGTTTGCACTCCTGAGATGGTGGTCAGAGGCACTCACACAGAATTTAATGGATATTTTTCTATATTACCTCTCTTGAAACTACAATGCTTTTGAGAAACACCCCTTAAATCTTTGATCATCAATCTGTAACTCAGCTTACAATGAAGAGCACATAAGTAATTAGTTGAGAAGCAGCCATTCATACATTTTATCACATATGTGCGTATGGGAGATTGTTTACAGGCTCAAATATTGTTATTTCTCAGCCAGACCAGGGATTGGCACTGTCGTATGATCCTTTCTCCTCCTGTCCCTCTGCAGACCAGCTGAAGATTGTGGCTCTCAGTGACATCACCACTGGCCCATCAACTGATTATATAACTTCCAGCACCTGCCACATCAGTTCCTGTTCCTGCATCCCTGACTCAACCTCTTCCTCTAATCCACCATATTTATAGACTGGTTTCATCCTGTTAGTCAGTTCTGTATTGATCTCAGGTCTGTAAAGACACATTTTTCATTTTTGCCTGCCTCTTTTCCAAGTATACAGGGTGGCCATCCCCAAATTTTTTTCTGTCTACTGTCTATTTATTACACTTTGAATATTCTGTTTAGTAAACTAGCCAAGGAACTGAGAAAAACTAATTCACATGGATCCAAAAACATTTTCCAGGTTTCCAAAATAAAGACTTCTGAATACAGCAGAAGCAAGCTAACTAAATAAATAAATAGCATGTTCATTAATAGCTTCTAATCAGGAATATAACAAAAACATGCAGCCACAGTGAGCTCCTGGGACCAATTCTATGGGTAATTCCTTCAGAGAAAGTTGCTTTCCTTTCATGCAGGGCTCCTCTCTTGTACAAATTCTCATTGGAAAAGAGGAAAACAATCAGAACCTGGAGTGGGTGCTTTTCTGCCCTTTTCCTTTTTCTGTTCTCCTGAGTTCAGTCAATTTGACTCTCAGCTTAGACTGTTATTCATATGAATATATAATTTTAAAACCACTCGCTTTTTTTTTTTTTTACAAAAATACTTGTTATACCATTTGTATGAAATTGGGGGTCAACTTAACCATAATCTCTCTTTCTCAGACAACACCTTTTCCAACGTAGCCCCCCAGCCCTCTAGATATAACAGTCAAGTCATTTTTAAAGCTGGCTCACAGCTCTGTGCCTACAATCGATTGTCCCTCTCTATGCAGCAAGTTTGTTATTGCTCTCAAAGTACCCACTCTTTCACCATCCTGCTTCATTCACACAGTGTAATCAAATCAAATAGACTGAAGAGCAAGAGGGGAGCAGAAATATAAAGGAAGGATTTCTTTAGAAAGTGAACTTCCCATTCCCACCTCCAGAATCCCTAATGCGGTGCTTAGCTGGCATGAAGCCCAATTAAAATGCAGCAATCAAAAGTAAAATTTAATTTAGCAAAGTCCCATACAGTTGTGCCTTGGTGAGACTGTCCTTCCTGCAGAGTCCTGTGCTGCCAAATTTTTGGTACAGTGCTGGTTTGCTGCTCACCAGGGAGGATGTTTCCAGCTCCACTGAATAATTTAAAAGGTCTGAAGCCTCTAAAGAACTTTGGTTTAGGGACTCGGCTGAGCTGTTGGGGCTGACGTCCACATACTCTTTCTTGGCGCCACCACTGCTGCTACTGCTCCCCTTCTCCTGGGAGCCGGAGTGGAAGAGGCTTCTCTCAGATTTCTGCTCATCGTCTTTTGCCTGGTACATGAGTGCTTTGTCGTGCTCTGGACTGGGACTGGCTGGTAGCAGGCAAGGGTCAATTAGTCTGTTTTGATAGACATCATCACCCTCTTGGAAGCTACTATACAGGTGGCCCAACCTGTTTTTCATAGGACCCATGGCAAAGTGCTGCTCTGAAAAGCTGTAAGGGGAAATCCTTCCAGGGTTTCTGTAAGAATATGCATTGATGTCTTCAACACTCAACTGCCTCCAGCAGCTGGACAGGTCCTCCTCTGGACTGTTGACACTGTTCCTGCTGTCACTATAAATCTTTGTGTGTCCTAACACATGCGAGGAATGTATACTTGGTGAAGGAAAAGATTCGCTGAAGCTCACAGGGATAGTCCTCATGTAAACTGGAGATGTGCCACTCTGGTGGTCATGCAGTATTTGCTGGAAGCTTCTGGACTTGGGAAAAAGAGGGCTCTCCTTCTCATATGAAGAGTTGCTTTTCCTCTCATAATTCTCATCTCTCCAATCCATGTATATGGCTTGGTGAGATGAGGAGAGCGTGCTGCTAGGAGCATTCCCTTTCTCATCAGAGCCCACACTAAAGCTGGAGTAAGAGCTAGAAGCAGGCAGTGATGTGATGAATTCAGTAAAAGGTTCATGGGAGAAGCTGGAATGGAAGCCATCCTCTTCAGTGTTGCTGTCTGTAGAGTTCTGTGGCCTGAATATTGCAGGCTCTTTCACATGCAAATCCACACTCTGTCGTCTTTCCCTCCTTCGTTCATCAGGACAGTAGAGAGCCGTGTCACTACAGTACAAGTCTGACTTGTAAACAGGCCTGCGACTCAGCTTCTCTGAGCTGCCCATATGGTTGTGGGATGGGTTTGTGTCCCTGGACAAAGGACTAGAGGTGTGTGAGCCAGGTGCACTGCTGGGTTCTGGTTTCTCTAGTAACTTGGCAATGACTGAAGTAGGCACAGTGTCAGAGTAGGGGGAATGGCAGAGTGGAAGCGAGATGCCACAGCCATGCTTCTCCATGTGATGGCTCACACGCTCTTGGAAGTCTGCAGGGAGCTTTGGAAGAAAAACAACAAGTAAGTGAACAAGCTTAAATAGGATGCACAATAAATATGGAAGCATGCATGATTTCACTGGACCTGTAAGCATTTTCCTCCTGATTAGGCAGGTTGCACTTAAAAGAACAAACATGGCTATCTAGTACTTAGCACATGTAAGGGACTGTAGTGTTTTTGGAAAATATAAAAGATTCAATGCATACTGAGTCATCTTCATTCTGACATATTCTTTCCTTTCAATAAGTAACCTCAAAAATGTGTCAAAGATATTAACAAGGAGTGAACGGTTATGTCCTATTGTCAAGGACCATGATATATGAATATGTGTATGTGGCAGATCCCACTCCCAGGTTTTCAAGAATGGGTAAGCTAACTTCAAAACTGAAGAATTACAGCATACAATGACAAACTTCAATCCTCTTCTAAGTGTAAGGGAATTCAAGTATGATTTTTCCACATGAGTGCTTCTTCAAAAAAACTGAATGTTCAATGTTGATTAACTTCAGCTGGTTTCCTAGGCTTTCAAAAAACCTGCCTTAATCATTACAGGAATTTGCAAAATGGATGTTTATTTGAAATCTCAAGATCTCCCTGGTCCCTCTGACCAGCACCACAACATGCTGTCCCCAAATTTTAGACATGCCTATGACAAGTAATTAAATTGGTGTGTTCTTTCAGCCTAATGTAGACAAGGGGAAGAGAAGTTGCAAAGGCAGCTCTCCACATCATATAAAAATGAATAAAACAAAAAGGGAGAGCAGGCAATCACCTCAGAGAGCTTGTGAGCCCTGTAATGAGACTTGCTGCACTGGAGCAACTGGGCAGCCAAATTGCAGTCCTTCCTGTAGAGTTCCTGAAAGAGAAGGAGATGTGACATTAATATACTAAATCTAAATAATACGCCAAATCCAAATCATATTATGTAATATCTACTGTTGAATTTTGCTCTGTACTTGTAATATTTCTATTGTATTGTTATATTGTATTGAGGATTACTTGTGTTCTGTTCTGTGTATTGTGTTGTATTTATTCCCTTTTTTTTGACACCCACTGCACGCCTCAACCTACCTGGAAAGGGTCTCTCTTTGAACTGCCTTTCCCAAGGTTTCTTCCATTTTTTCCCTACTAGGGTTTTTGGGGAGTTTTTCTTTGCCTTCTAAGAGAGTCGAGGCTGGGAGGGCCGTCGAAAGGCAGGGCCTGTTAAAGCCCATCGTGGCACTCCATGTGTAATTTTGGGCTATACAAAAATAAACTGTGTATCATATTGTATACTACTAATCAACAACAAAGCTGCAACTCAAAAATATTATGCCCAGTACGGTAAATCTGCAACCCCTCCCCCCCACCCCGTTTCATTTCATACATAGCTTTCTTACAAATGTCATGATGTGTGAAAGAGCTCAGTTTGTAAATAAAAACCTGCAAACACAACAGAGATGACTTGCTACCTGTCTCATTAATCAAAGTAAAACCTAAAGCAGATGAATCGTTACCAGTTAAAATGTGTCAAAGAACTCCCATAATCCTCTCGTTGTAATATTAATCACCTCCAAATGAACAAAAAAAAAAAAAAAATAGTTTGAGGTTACTTGAGAGGTGTACAGCATCATCTTATTGATGCACAGATTTCATGCAGGTTGAACTTTTATATCCATTGCATGTGCAGCAGTTATAAAGAATGCAGAAAGAAGAAATACTTTCTGCTGTCAACACTAATCATGGTTTTCACTCTGATATTATACATATGGCAATTATTTTAGTCTTGCATTTGAATTTTTGTCATGAAATTTGAATTGTAGCTGATCCAGATGGCATTAGCATTCCCTGCTTTTCATTAAAAAACTCCCTTCGTATTACTATGAGAAAAATGGCTTATTTAAATAAAATTTATTTTTTGCACCAAATGGAGTCATCACATCCCCTTCTTTCATGTGGTAATCTTCTTTTTTAACTTTACATAGCCATACTACTAAATAAGTAATCTTACTGGATATCTTCCATACTTTTTAGAAGCAGTCATTACAAAGCACAATACCTTTTCAAAACTAAAAGAAAATTAAATCTTATGGGCATTAAAACATTTTCTTTACAGTACAGAGCAAAGAATAAACACATATTTGGAGCTGTGGGTTTGCTTTACTTTGCATAAGATTTTAAATTCTCATGGCCAGTTATTTATGTTTAACAAAAAAAGTCTAAAGTAATTTGAAAAGTAAAGAGAATACTGCTAAAAATATGCACATATGCAATCATCTGCAGTAACATGATGGTTGTTTTCACACTTGCTTGTATTGGTTTTGGGATGTTGCAAAATGAGGATTACTGCTGTCTTAAAGTTTCAAGTTTTTTGAGGTATAATCTGTATGAGCTTCCCTAAATCAGCATCCATGCAACTGCAGCTGTTATGGCAATTAAGTAAAATCCTGAAACATGAAGTACACCAAGTTAAAAAAATGTGCATACTGTGGAGATATAACCTTTCAAGGTAAAATGTGACACTGGAAAGTGTTACGTCACATCTTGACAAAGTCTTAATTCTGAACTTCTTAGAATGGCTTGTGTGCCCAATTGCTTCACTGTTGTACAGCTTGGAGGATAATTTCATGAACTCTTAACGAAGGATCTGAATCAGAAATCACTTGAAAGTTTTGCACATTTGCTCTTTGTCTTACAATAATTTTTTTCAGACAAAAAACCTGATAACGTCTCATTACAACAAGAAAATAATTATTATGGAGGTGCTTCTAATAGCCCAGAAATTCTCTCTAGGCAGAATCACCCTCAGTGAAGTTCTCTAACTTTTTCATTTGGTAGCTTTATTTTCCATGTCACAAGAACAAAAAAAAACTTGCCAAATGTAGCAAAAAGATGTGCAGACTTACAAATAACATGTACACTTCACAAAAGCAGAATAAAACAAATCAATACATGTGCAACAAAAAACAAAATTTATGTTATGCAGAAGTTCTTTTGTATTGATTTAGATATTGCTTTAAAGTATAGTCCAGGAGTTTCACTTATAAAACCTTGCATGAATTTGTGTGTGAAAGCATGTGTAAAGCAAGAAACTATGTATACTAAAAAAAATGTACAAAACCTGGCATATGCATATTTATAGGTGATTAAGCCTTTATAAACCACAATCATCTTGTAAATATTTGTAAGTGAATGTGCCTCAAACTCTGCCTGGTTGCCACACTCGAGCAACGATATAGGACTAGCACCTCTCCTCTGCGCTCTTTGACCAAGAAAAGGTGTACATCACCAGCACCTGAGCGGGTAGCCACCATCATCTGACACATGTAATGATATGATTGCTGTTACAATTAATAGTATAAACCATATGGAAAAAGATGACTTGTATGTTAATGGAATGTCACTGCTTTTTAGTTAAAATCATTTTCATTCTCGCTAGGTGCCCTTATTGTAACGAGTGCAGTCAATTGACAAGAATATGCTGGGAAGACAGGACACTGATGCAAATTACCATTTTATGTTGGTCTGAACACCCACACTGAAAACTGAATGTAGCGCCTCTTCAAATTGTTTATGGTTCCAGCAAGGTGGGCATGACTGAGTGGAAACTTGGCCGACATATTCCTGACCTGTCTGCCTGTTCCCTCTGGCAGGTGCCTGGCAGCCAACTGTTAAAACCTGGATATGAACAGATAAAGCCTGATTTCAGGCAGCCTGTCTTCTAATGCTACTCATGAAAGTTTTTAAGTGAAAATATGCAGCAGTAGCCATCTTAAAAGGCAACTACCATAGAGTCTATACGTCATATTCGTTACATTTGAGGTTTAATACGTTTGTCACATAAACACACATTATAATAACGGCTTAGTGATATGAACATATGTATCATCAGTTAGCTGGTCTGGCTGCATTTCTCTGTTTAATCAAGGATGTTGTCATTTCCCACTTTCTCCAAAATGTTGCATACACATGGGCCAGTGTTGCTGTAAATATACACAAGTGTTCTTTTATAAATTCTGACTTTTGCATGGAAAACTGCACATGCTCATTTTGGGCCTTTTTAGCGAGTATGCAAGTTTTATAAATCTGACCTCAGGAGCAGAGCATACTCTCACAATTAACTGTAGGTAACTAGGTTAAAAGAAAATGTCGGAATTTAATTGTATCTGGTCCCTTACCAAGATTATATAGAGGGGATGTGATTTATAGCAGATTGCATTCCTTTCACTGCTGGCTAGAAACCTGGTGTGCAAATAAAAGCATAGCGTTTGTGAACAATTGGGATGATTTTTGGGAAAGGCCTGGATTTTTCAGAAGAGATGGTCTTCATCCTAACTGGAGGGATCTTATGTATTATTCCAAAATATGGCAGCAAAACTGCCTGGTTGACTGATTAGAGCACCATCCAGGCCGCAGTCATGTGATCTTAAATCACAGGCTGTTGTTTATCCCACCTGTTATTTTCCTGAAGCTGTTACCCATAATCCCTGTTGTGGGCATCCAGTAAATTTAGTCTTGATACAAACCTTAAATTAATTGATAATAAAAAAATAAGGTGTATAATTAGACCAAAGGATAAAACCAGACCCTCCACCAGGGGCATCTGCAATAGAAATTTACTTCAAATTAAAACAAAAAATATATCACCCGTTCAGAAAAAAACATGCAGTTTTAAATGCTGTTTATTGAACATTCGCTCTCTTGGCACTAAAGATGTTTTGGTAAATGATATTATATTAAGTACAAAATCTGATCTGTGTCTTCTTACTGAAACCCGGCTTAGTAAATGTGACACTGTTCCCCTAGCAGAGGCGTCACCAGATGGATACTCTTTCCTTCATAAGTCTAGAGATTCTGGTCGAGTAGGATGCCTTGGAATAATTCATTGTAACAAAATGCAAATCACTTCTAAAAATGTAGGCAACTTTACATCCTTTGAGGTACTCATTTTAAATATTAAAACAGATTCCAACACAATTATAGTGTTAGTCTACAGACCACAAGGCCATATTCATTGTTCATGACTTGATTTAGCAACCTTCTATTTGATTTGGCTATAAATTATGATCATGTAGTTCTGATGGGGGATTTTAATGAACACATTGATGTGGAAAATGACACTTTTAGCAAATGTTTTACTTATTTGTTAAATTCAGTAGGATTTTGTCAGATTGTCAAAGGTCCAACTCATAATCAAAACCAAACATTAGATTTAATTATAACTTACAAAGTTGAAATTCAAAATTTAAATATTACTCCATTAAATGAAGTCATTTCCGATCACTTCTTAATTACATTTGATTTAGTTCTGCCTATGCCAACGCACTCACAGATCAAAACAAAGACAGTGCGACATCTAGATTGTAATTCTGCTTCAAAATTTATAGATACCTTGAGTAAGTCGAGTGTAATTGTGGAAAACCATTTAGATCAGTTAACATCAAATGTAAATGTGGAAAACAATTTAGATCAGCTAACATCACATTAGAGTGTCGAAAACTGGAGCGCAGATGGAGAACAACAAAGCTACATGTCTTTCAAATTGCATGGACAGAGAGTGTTAATAAATATAAAAAAGCCCTCTTTAAAGCTCGCTCAGAATACTATTCTACATTAATAGATAGCAATAATAAAAATCCTCGGGTACTGTTTAGAACAGTGGCTAAATTAACAAATGGGAATTCAGATCAACAGTGCAAAATACCAACAGATATTAGCAGTACAGACTTTATGAACTTCTTCAATGAGAAAATTAAAAATATAAGATCCCAGATCTCAGCATCACAGTACAAACCAAATACTAGCTTAGCAGACCCTGCCACACATTGCATTCAGCACTTTAGTAATTTTAATCCTGTAACTGAGCAGGAAGTCTTAACTTTAATTACTAAAATGAAGCCCACTACTTGTTCCCTAGATCCAGTGCCAACAAAACTAGTAAAAGTGCATGGATGTTCTTGCAGCGCCTATTTTAACCATTATCAATAGTTCATTACTGCATGGCACCGTACCTGATGCACTAAAAGTGTCAGTCATTAAACCTTTACTTAAAAAGTCAGACCTAGACCCACACATACTAAATAATTATAGGCCTATTTCAAATTTACCATTTCTCTCTAAAATACTAGAAAAAGTAGCCAGTCAGCTTCAGTCACACCTTACGCATTACAATTTATTTGAGAAATTCCAGTCTGGTTTCGCACTGGTCATAGTACAGAAACTGCACTAACACGGGTTGTAAATGACATTCTGATATCCTCTGATGAAGGAAACTCCACTGTAATTATGTTGTTAGACTTAAGTGCAGCATTTGACACCATTGACCATTCTATTTTACTGCACAGGCTAGAAAGCGATGTTGGGCTTACAGGCCCCCGTGCTCGCTTGGTTTAGTTCTTATTTATCAAATCGATTCCAATATGTACAGAAATGTGCTGACAGTACTCCATCATTATACACAGAAGTTCAATATGGTGTCCCGCAGGGCTCAGTACTGGACCTTTACTGTTTTCACTTTACATGCTTCCACTGGGATCTCTCATTAGGAAACATAATGTTAATTTTCACTCATATGCAGATGACACCCAGTTATACCTTTCATTTAAATCAAATGAAGTTTCTCCGATGTTGTCTTTAATTAGTTGTGTTAGTGAATTAAAGGAATGGATGAATGAGAACTACTTGTCTTTAAATACAGATAAAACAGAGATGTTAATTGTTGGAGGGAATGACGCTGATCACAGCAATATTTTGTCATCATTTAACTCAGTTGGAATCCCAATTAATTTTACTGAATCAGCCTGCAATCTAGGAGTTATCTTTGATTCTAGCATGTCATTTAAAGCACATCTTTAAAAATGCTAGGAAATTAAGGTGCTTTCTAAATAAACAGGATTCTGAGAAATTAATTCATGCATTTATCTCTAGTAGGATTGACTACTGCAATGCGGTGTTCACTGGCTGTTCAAACTGTTCTTTATACAGCCTCCAGTTAATCCAAAATGCGCTGCAAGAATTATTACAAGAACAAGAAAATATGAACACATAACTCCAGCTCTTAAATCCTTACACTGGCTCCCGGTTAAGTTTAGGGCAGATTTCAAAATCCTCCTTTTAACATATAAAGCATTAAATGGCCAAGGTCCGCTTACTTGTCTGAACTTATCATGACTTACAAACCTGAGCGCACATTAAGATCTCAAGACGCTGGTCTGCTTAGGATTCCAAGGGTTAATAAAATAACAGTGGGAGGTCGAGCTTTTAGTTACAGGGCCCCTAAACTGTGGAATGGTCTTCCTGCTTCTATAAGAGATGCCCCTCGGTCTCAGCCTTTAAATCTCGGCTGAAGACTCACTACTTCAGTTTAGCATATTCTGACTAGAGCTGCTGATTAACTGTACAGACTGCATCTCTGTTGTTAGTCATTAGCACTAAAACATAAGTAAAATGATTGTTAAAATTTGTTACTAACCCTCACCTATTCTGTTTCTTTTCTCGGAACTCAAATGTGGCAATTGGTGCCACGGCCCACCTGCCAAGTTGTTTGCCTGCCTATGGTAAAGTCATCCCTGATGGAGGATCACAGGATTTCATGGGAAAAAGGGGTCCATTCATCGCATTGGCTGGTCGAACAACGTTTCAGCCGTGGAATGGCCAAATGGGGAGGCAGCTTGATGGATGAGGTCTCCAGGACTCTAAAAATATCCAAATCTTATTATGTGATATCATCTACTGTTAAATTCTGCTCCGTGCTTCTAAAATTTTTATTATTATGCTGTATTAAGGATTTGTTCTGTTCTGTGTATTGTATTGTATTGAACCCCTTCTTTTGACACCCACTGCACGCCCAACCTACCCGGAAAGGGGTCTCTCTTTGAACTGCCTTTCCCAAGGTTTCTTCTATTTTTCCCTACAAGGTTTTTTTGGGAGTTTTTCCTTGTCTTCTCAGAGAGTCAAGGTTGGGGGGCTGTCAAGAGGCAGGGCCTGTTAAAGCCCATTGCGGCACTTCCTGTGTGATTTTGGGCTATACAAAAATAAACTGTACTGTAGTATTGTATTGTTCCCAAAAACACACTTAACTAGTAACTCCAAAAGTCAATATAGATATTCATGTGAATCACAAGGAAATTTACAAGTCAGCTTTGAAGGCAACAATACAGCAGTGAAGGCAGGCAAAGTGAGATGTGGCAGGAGATGTAAGGATGCATGAAATGTAGAGAGACTCCTTGTTAAAAGTAAACAGAAATCCATTTTATCTTTAAGTGGCAATTATAGGCATTAGCCCAGAGCAGCACATACATTTTATTTAAACAAAACAAGCAATACTGACAACACACAATGCTATCATTCCTTTTTTATTATTAAAAAGAGTTGTTCAGAAGAAGTAAGGAAGCAATTAATTTGGAAATTCAAATGAAAAATGTTAGCTGTGCAATAACTGTAAAGAAACAGGAAAAAAAACACACACAAATCAGGGCTTAACGTTACATTATTTCAACTCTCACTTAAAAAGTCATACTGAAAAGCAACTATGTGACTGGTTGGCTGTTATTGTGAAAGCAACTCTAATCTAATGAATTACAGTCGTGGCCAATCATTTTGAGAATGAAACAAATATTAATTTTCACAAAGTTTGTTGCCTCAGTTTTTATGATGGCAATTTGCATATACTCCAGAACGTTATGGCGAGTGATCAGATGAATTGCAATTAACTGCAAAGTCCCTCTTTGCCATGAAAATTAGTTTAATCCCAAAAAAAAACATTTCCACTGCTGTTGTGAAGAAGGCTTCAGGGCGCCCAAGAAAGTCCAGGAAGCATCAGGACAGTCTCCTAAAGTTGATTCGGCTACGGGATCAGGTCCCCACCAGTGCAGAATTTGCTCAGGAATGGCAGCAGGTAGGTGTGAGTACATCTGCATGTACAGTGAGGCGAAGACTTTTGGAGGATGGACTGGCTTTAAGAAGGGCAGCAAAGAAGCCACTTCTCTCAAAGAAAAACATCAGGGACAGACTGATATTCTGCAAAAGGTATAGGGATTGGACTGTTGAAGACTGGGATAAAGACATTTTCTCTGATGAATCACCTTTCCAATTGTTTGGGGCATCTGGCCATTTTATAGACCTTTACATTTATTACACGCTTTAAGGCAAAGTGTGTTTTTAAAGACCTCAGCCATTTTGCATAGTTACTTTTCTCCCCCTTACATTCTGACAAATGGTACAGAACCATAAATACACATATAACTAGGTTTAGAAAAGGTCTTTATCCCTAGATACAAAAACTACTAAAACAGCCTTTCATACTGACGACTGCATGAGCATACCCCTTTTGTGTGTTTTGTACTGTACAGTACATCTTCCAAATTTATATTTAATGAATGTAGCTAGTTTCATTGTCTGTTGCTTTTATTATACTACTATCACTAGGATGTGGATGATGTGCACATCCTACACATTATTTTGTATTTTACTGCTCACTTAAAGTGAGAAACTTAGAAAGAAAGCATCAGAAGAGTTCAATTAACAGTTAGTGTGGCACATTTTGTTGATTTTCGGAAAAAAAAATTCCATGCTTCGCTATCTCATGTGTCTCTAATACCTAACTCAGCTGATCTATCAGTGAAGGTTTATCTGCCAGACTTATGGATGCCATTTTTCATACCAATTACTCAGAAACTGACACCTCTATAAGTTAATATAGTATTTATTTGCTCAAAGAAGCGGAGATACCACAAGGTACAATGTAAAATACCTGTGAATGGAGTCAAACGTGTTGTGATGTTCATCCTCTAGAGGGAGCTGTGTGTCTGTATTAAATGCAGAATCCTTTGTAACCTGCCATGTGGTACACAGAGACTGTACCACTAAGGAGTATAGATTCCCTGGAGACTGGAACTAAGTTTAAAGCCTAAATGTAAGTCCCCGGAGTGAGAATCCAGCTGATTGTGCATGCTAAAGCACACACTCACTGTTTGACAGTGCTGAATGAAACGGGCACAGTCTCCTGTCATTTTCTATAAGGCCATTTTGCTGCTTTATTATTTATTTGAAATTACTGAAGGTACCTATACAATCTGTGGTGACTTGGTGGTACAGTAATTAGCAGTGCTGCTTCACAACTAAACAGACCTCGGACTTATTACCTTCTTAGTCACTGTGTGCCATTTGCGCACGTTCTTTCAGGTAATTGATTTTTTTCCCCATATTTTCAAGACATATAGCTGGGGTTAATTGGTGGTCTATCCTGGCCTAGCAAGAGTAAGTGTATGCATGCAAGTGTGATCTGCAATATCCATGGTTGCCTTGCATCCAAAGCTGCTGAAATAGATTCTAAATCACTATGATACTTTACTGGAAAAAAGTAAGATCTGAAAATGAATGGATAAACTGATACACACAGAAATGTCTGTCCTATGTTTTGCAGTTACTGCTGACAAAGAGTATAGGGCTTGGTTATAGAAGATGACAGGAAAGCAAAACTGCATCTATTAACAACTGAAACCTATGAGTTTTTACATCCTGGTCCCTACGGTTCATGTGTTTTCACAGAGTCTTTCTGTTTGACACTCAAAGTAATTAAGTCTCTTTACATTCATTTGTTCCTTCTTATATCGATTAATTTACATAAAACACTAGTCCTATTTTAGTTTATCTGTGTTTTACATAAATTAGTTACCTCCCTAAAAGCTAACAGTCTGCATTAGGAATGGCAATACTGAAAGGTTTTTATTGAGGGCTAGGCTATCAAAGTCAGAAAACAGAAAAACAGCTTTAGATTCTCCACAAACAAAAAACTGAGAATCAATTAGCATTTGCAATTATCATACTCACATTATCCTCTCGAAGTTTTTCTATTGTAATCTTGGCCTCCATTAAGTGATTGTTTAAGACAATGATCTCATGGCTTAGGGCTCTCTTCTCATCGTCATGGTGCTGAGACTGTATGGGTTGAAAGGAACAACTTGATTATCCAAATAGGTATTATAGATTCAACAATGAAACACCTATTTTTTTGGTAAAAAACACTTCAATTAACTACAAATTTCACAAAATGAACATTCATCATAACGATGTGCAGAATATTGGACTTTGATGACTAAAGTTATTGAATACCAACAAACAACTACTCATTAAGTATAGCAAGGCAATTACTTTTCACTTCGTGCCATTTGATTTTGAATGAATTTCTTCATTAAAAGGTATTATTTCTGCATCCAGGTGCCTTTTACCCTAATGGTACATTCTGGATAAAAATCTGAATGGACAGTGTGTCAAAAATTTGGTATAAAAAAGGAAATCAGGAAGGAGGCAAATCTTTTTTCATATTATTACAAAATTTTAATGTAATGCACACTGTCCCAAAATTCTTAAATGGGCAGATTTAAAATAAAATGATTTACATATATAGTATTTTAAATAAATGTGTGCTTGGCAGGTTATGCAACCTGCTCAGATTCACCCAATTACTTACAGTGGGATTAAACCATCAACCTTGTTGTTCAAAGTTCTGTACCTTAGTCACTAGCCCACTCTGCCTAGGAAGACTGCTTTCACTCCAGAGTCAGAGTCAAACACACTCTAGATGAACAGCCTAGAGTTTATTATCACAGGCAAAGTATTCATATTCAAATTGCACAAAGTAATTTTGTATATGGTACTTTTGTTCACTCAGGATGGCTGCATTTTGTAGCACTTCAGATAAGATGCTCTGCAGCAAGCTGTTACCAACCTTCGCCTGTCAAACTTTTCAGATGTTTGCCAACACTAAACAACCTCATCAAGCAGAATAAATCCATCCCCAAAGAGTGGACAACACTAGCAAGCAAATATCGTAATGCTTTGCACTTCCCTCTTGGCCTGACATATCCAAGATAGGTGGTGACAGGCAGTAATACTGCATGATGAACATTATACATCGATTTATATTTTAAAATATTTATCTAACAAGAACTAAACTATATGATGTACTGTATAATGAATCTAAGATTATTAGCACACTGTACACAGCATTTATACATTTTATTTTTGTTAACCAAATTAGTTATTTAAACATTACATTTTAAACAGGATCACTCAGCAGCATTTCACATAACACTATCACAAGAAACAAACAACAGATGCAGTTCAGCTAGATTGATCTTAGTTGCCCTAGTAATGCAATCCAGAGCCCAGTTCAACTGCAACTGTCTAAGAACTTGTGTTTCATAATGTCTAAAACAGAAGGTGGGCTCACGTGAATAAAAACAACACACTATACACTTGCAACAAAGCTACTAATGGTAACCTACATAAAACTAATGCATCAGCCATTGAAAGAAATCTAACGGTAAATCAGATACAAATAATAATAAACAATCTCTGTTCAGTTCAAGAGATCTTTGTTATTATTTGAATTCCTAAAGTTGGTGGAAAAAAACTCAAAACAGCACAACCTATAGAGCTACATATGTACAAATATAAACTAAATAATTATGTTAGATAAACAGTTAAGCCTAAAACGAAGAGACAGAAATCAGTGACTCAACAGTCATGAAGCTAGCCTGTGTTAATGGCTAGGAATACTATTATTTTAACATTCTTTAGCTTCAGAAATATTAACAATGCAGCCCTTTTCCATATCTTCAGGTAAGGTTTGCCATTATTGGAGTGCACTTTTCAATGCCTACCCTCCAAACTCTGAATTATATCTTGTCACATACAGCTTTTGGCTGCAGCTTGCACCTCTGAGTTTTAGTGATGCCAACTATTCTATTAATCACTGCGGTCGTGCAGGGGTTAGTACCGCTGCTTCCCAGCTTCTTGAGATCCCACCAAAAACTCCAGCTGGAGCAATACATAGTATGGATCTTCTCTTTTCTTTCAACATCTTAGTGATGTGCAGGTTATTTTAATTTGTCCCTGCATGAGTTAACTTGAGTGTGTGCTTAAGTGTTTCCTTCTATTGACTGTTGTTCTATCCTGATTCTTCTAAGACAGGACCCAACTTCTTATGACCCTGAATTTGACTATGCACACTGGGAAAATGTGAAAATGTTTGGAATACTTGCAGCACATTCTAGGTATCATTAGTATTCAATATTGTAAAAAGTACACCCAAATTTACACAAAATTAAATTGGAAGTTTTACTAAGCATCTAATGCAAGTTTATCTTTTTTCGGATCCAAAATGTAGAACCTGCCATGAGGGGAAAAAAACAAGACCTTCACTACAGATGTGTGAATCTGTCAAGAGGGAGCACACAGTTTTGTAGGATCCAAGCTTTGTAATGTTACATACAGACCAAAAATTCATGGCAAGCCTGCAAGTGAAAAATTCTTTGGTAAACCGAAAGTGTGATTAAAACTCCTTAACATTTTAGGTTCACCAGAATAAATCTTCAATCAATGGCATGGTACTCTGAAAACAGTTTTCCATTGAAAGTAAATTAGTATTTATAGTGAATAAATGCAATTTGCAGTTATTAAAATAATTGCACGTAAATTACATTTGTTTACACGAACAGCTGAGACAAGGCAAGCACAGATAAGTCCCAGCTGCAGAGATTTGGAAAGATTGTTAGCCACAGAGTAGCATCTGGATGAGAAATATTAATAAATTATATATTTTATTCAAATATCACTTTAAGTTAATGTAAGCACCACTTAATTGTGTTTTAGGCACAATTCACATATTATTATAATCAATTTTGTTAACAGCTACTAGAATAAAATCCAATACTGGTTCACACCTTTGGTAATAATTCAAAGGGAAATTAGGGGGTATGAAAGCTCAAGAAGATTATTAGAGATAAGTGCTTTTAGCTTTTCTCATGCAAGCTATAAGAAGTCCACAATATAGCATGTGGATGAGCCACATAGAAAAGATAATTACTTCTAATATCTTAGAGGCTGAAATGTGTGGTTTTGTTTTTGCTAACAAGAATAAGTTTGTGTGTATTTAATCTAAAGAACATCACAAAGAAATGAACCCTAACCTGAACTCCATGCTGCTCTAAACAGTTTATTTTTTTATGCATGTTAGAGACAAACTATAAATATTCAAATTTCAGACAATAGTTCATTTTATTTTTTATTTTTAATGAATGTAACAAGGCTGATCACTAAATCTCCATTATTTACTTCAGCTTAGACAATGTTTTAAGCCACCAAAGTCCCAACCCTCCTCTTGTCTAATTTCAATGACCAAATGTTATTAGAAAGACACCAGAGCAGTAAATCTTTCTGCCTCACTGATGTTGCAGAAAAGTCAATGTATATTCCCTCCTTCAGACAAAACTCCAGTGCACATGGTATTCACCATGTAACCAAAATCAGGCTCATACTGTGTATCCAGTTGTCAGGAATAGGTTTTTAATGATAGAAATAGTTTCAGCACGGGTTAAGGAACTATCATGTACAAGTGCCTAGAAAGATTGTAAATGTTCAGATGGCTTTTTTATCCGAGAATCACAATTTAGTTATACATGTAAGAAAATCGTATACCTTATAAATGATTTTCTGAGGTCTTCCCCGTTATGGTGATTAAAACACAGTGCACAAAAAACATGTTTTTTTCATAAATGGGAAAGATTTTAAAACAGGTAAATTTTGCCATGCAGATATCACTACTGTAAATGCATTACTCCTTTTGATAAGAAGAAACAGTGTAGTTGGTTGCATCACTTCCCTAGATAATTCTTACTTTTTATGTAAAGTGTTTACACTGTTTATGACCTTGAAAGAAGTGTATGATTCCACTCTGAAAAGTCACATTTTAATGACAAAAACTGCAATATCATTTGCAAGCTAAACTGCTAGTGTGTTGTTACTGCTGCTAACCCTGCGGTTTGAGCCTTTCTAAACATGTCCTGGGAGATACGAGCCCATTAATTGCAGGGCTGCTTCTAGCAGTATAGAAATCTTCAGCGGATGTGATAATAACAGAAATTACTGGAGACAAACTCCAAACCTTCCACTCTTCAGCTTGGAAACAAGAAAACAATAATTTGAGTTAAAAGCATATGGAATTGATATATTCTACCTCTCATCTTTAGTACTGCCACAATAAGAAAGATATAATTTCACTAACACAGTTTATGAAAAGTTTTTTCTTACATGAAATATATTCAGACCTGATCAATTTAAGGTCACAGAGGCACTTGCATATCCCAGCAGCATCATGTACAAGGTAGGAAACATCCCAGAATGAGGTGCCAGTCATTCCCTGAACCCACTCATGCTTGCAGCTACACTCACATTAGGCCATTTTAAATTTACCAAATCAACCTAATATGCATTTCTTTGGAATTTGGGAGGAAAAAAATCAAAGTACTTGGATAATATTAGACTTTGGATTTTGTTTTAATTTTTCCAGTGTTTTTTTCTTTGATATCCTGCATCTCATAATAAAACCTAACCTTCTCAAGCTCATTTAATCCAGTTCAGAGTGGCAAAGGGCTGGTGTCTAACCTGGCAACACTGGGTACAAGACAAGACATAGGCCAGGATGGGGCATCAATCCATCATATTTGCCACTCACATATAAACCCATGCTCACACTCACAAAAGGGTAAGTTTGAAAAAAAAAAAAACTATCAACTTAAGTTTTACATCTTTGGGGATGAGGAGAAACACACATATGAACATGGGAAGAATATGCAAACATCACAGGGACAATGACTGAATGATGGATTTAAACACAGGATGCTGGATCTACTAGATCTGACCAGATAACTGTAACATACTCCTCTCACAGACTACCCAAAAAAAGACATAAATCGACTACAATTAATGCAGAATGCAGCTGCTAGAATCCTAACTAGGAAAAGAAAATCCGAGCACAATTCTCCAGTTTTGATGTCACTACACTGGCGGCCTTCTGCCGTTATGCACCTAAAATCTGGAATAGCCTGCCAATAGGAATTCGCCAGGCTGATATGGTGGAGCACTTTAAAAAAAAAACTGCGAAAAACACATTACTTTACCATGGCTTTCTCATAACTTCATTGTAGAGAAAAGCCAAGCAAAATGACACCCTTTATTGGCTAACTAAAAAGATTACAATATGCAAGCTTTTGAGGCAACTCAGGCCCCTTCTTCAGACAAGATGTAATCCTGATGTAGTTCAGGCAAAATGTGATTACATCTTGCCTGAAGAAGGGGCCTAATTACCTCAACTGCATATGTAATCTTTAGTTAGCCAATAAAAGGTGTCATTTTGCTTGTTTTTTCTCTACATTCATAAAGGCTAACACGGTACAACACCCTAGTACTACAGACATACAAGACACCGAAATGTACCGATACTACATGGAATTGAAGACCCGGTGGAAGACATCTTGCCTGATGAAGGGGCCTGAGTTGCCTCGAAAGCTTGCATATTGTAATCTTTTTAGTTAGCCAATAAAAGGTGTCATTTTGCTTGGCTTTTCTTTTCTCTACATTCATTATGGCTAACACGGTACAACACCCTAGTAGTCATAACTTCATTTTAATTTAATCCTGTTGCTTTGCATATTTAATTAATTATCATTACTATTCATGGTGGCTCCAAAATCCGTACTAACCCCTACTCTCTCTTCTGTTCTTTTTCCGATTTCCTGTGGTGGCAACCTGCGTCACCACCACCTAATCAAAGCACCATGATGTCCTTGCATTGACGGATTAAAAGGCCAGAAGTTCACATGACCGTCATCATCAACTCCTTCCATGAAAACCCTGAAAACAATGAGGAATGATCATTTATGTTAGGTAGAATGCCTAGAGGGGACTGGGTGGTCCCCTGGCCTGGAACCCCTGCAGATTATTTTTTATCCACTCGCCTTTTTTTTTTTTTGTTTTTTCTGTCCTCCCTGGCCATCGGACCTTACTTTTATTATATGTTAATTAGTGTTCTCTGATTTTAATTCTTACTTTGTCTCTTTTCTCTTTCTTCACCATGTAAATCACTTTGAGCTACATTATTTGTATGAAAATGTGCTATAAAAATAAATGTTGTTGTTGGATCTGTGAAACAACAACACTATCTACTGTGCTTCTGCTTTTTGCACTGGACACCTCTGTCTGTAGAATAAGCAAATGATAAGTAAAATACAGCATCAAGACTGGTAGGGAATTTAAAAAAAAAAAGGAAATCAGAATGACATTGGCAACTTTAAGATTAATTGTTCATTTTCTACTTCTGATTTATTGTGCAACCATAAACATGTCACTTACTACAGTAGGCAGCCAAATGTGGATTAACAAGAACATTATAAAAATCCAAAGCTTCTTATTTAAACAACATTCCAATCAAGCCCATCAAAGAGTTAACTTAAAACATACAGTTCATTTGAGTTTTATTTCCATGGAAACTAAAGAATCTTGATTTTTTTTTTTAAACATATTTGTATATCTGCCGCAGTACATTTCAATCTCATTTGAACCTCTGTTCTGTAGACATATACATTGCAAACATAACCACTATTTGCTACAACATCATGAGCAGAAAAAGCACACTTCAGATACTCTACATCCATCTTAAAATGAAAAATATTATACATTTAGAATACTATGCACTTAATTGTGTTTTCATTAGTTGACAGTGAATAACTGGAACTAGCAGCTAATATTACAAGATCAGTCTGCATTTCATTGCGATCAGGGCAATTCCAACATTTCTCTACTCCATACCAGCAAGTAATGGAGATTTAGTGAACATCTTTGGTACATTAATTGCACTTGAGCCTGTACAGTTATGCCTTTGTACAAATCACAAATTTTGAGATACTCCAGATTAATTAAAAAATATAATTTGCCAGGAAATTCTTTTTTAAACCCCAAATTAGTTTATTGAACAACAAGATAGCTATACTGTGGATGCTGCGCAATCTTTACAGAAAGATCTGCTATTATAGGATATCTAAGACAATAAAATCCACACAATACAAGACATGTGGTCTTGTCATCTGTTACACTTAAAAATACAATTTCTAGAATGAAGTACTAACCCTATTGCTAAATTAGTGAATGCTGAAACTGGCATATACCTCAAGTGAAGTACAGTATATGCTACCCCACACGCCATTCAAAAAAAATCTGACATTTTTTTCAGAGGTAAGATCAATTGTTCATTTTTGGAACTTGTTTATTTTCCCCTCACGTTACAAGAGTGTGGAGGATTTGAAGCCTGTTGTGAGACCATCTGATGTGAAGCAGAAACCAACCTTGCAGTGTACTCCAAGTAATTCATAATTTTTCATTTATTACATCTACCACAGCTGTATTTCAGTTTAACACTAGAATCACCAGAGCCTACAAAAAAACTCGTAAATCCGTCCCACCTTAAATCGCTTCTTAAAATCATTCACAGCTCTCCACCAGCATCTTTTGTCATCTAAATGTACTGATAAAAACCAGGCTGCAAGCAGCCGGCTACTCCATCCCCCCACCGACTTAGAACGTACACAAACTTCTCCCAGCTGATGCCTTGATTGATTTACACATATTTTTGAGCATGCCATCTGCACACTACTTGTGACTTTATTTATTTACTTACTTCCTAAAGCCTAAAGGTAAATCGTGTCATAAAATGATTTCTTCAAAATGTTGAATGTTAATTATTTGGCACGGACATGCTCAAAAAATACATGTGTAATGCCACGAAAAGCGCCTGCTGACACTTTAGTATGCAAGCAATGGTATGTGCATTCTTGCTCCGATGTAGAAGGGAGCGGAGTTTACCTCTGTTACAGCGCGTCTATGTCAAAACAGCAGTGTCAGATGGGAAAGATCCTGAATGCGACTGAGAGAATGAAAAGCGAATTAAAAAAAACTAAAGCTAACCTTTACAAGTATCATAAATTACACCGGCTGTTACAGACTGAAATCAAATTTATGTTTTTATTCTAAAATAGTAAGAGCAGTTTACTTCTCAAAACGGAGTGGTGCAGGATCGAACTCGCGACCTTTTGATTCCCAGGCGGGAGCTGATTCTATTGCGCTACGGAGGCAGTCATAACAAACAAGTGTCAATGTCGCATGTTAAGGCGGCTTTTTGTTTCTGCAGTTATATTTTTGAATAAAAGCGCAATTGTTGTGTTAGATTTGTACCTTCTGTGAAAATATTTCTTTGATATTTGGACTTCAGGCTTCATACATTATATAGTTTATGCCTACATTTTGTCATCTACTAGTAGAATATAAAAAACGTTTCTGTTTTAACAATGTGTTTACACAGATTACTGTAGAAACGGAACAGACATTAAATACGTGTGTTCCAAACAACGAACTATTATTTCCACTCTAAAACTCCACTTCACTCCCAGAAAATCAATCAAGGCATGAGCTGGTAGAAGTTCGTGCACGTTCTAAGTCGGTGGGGGGATGGAATAGCCGGCTGCTTGCAGCCTGATTTTTATCAGCACATTTAGATGACAAAAGACGCTGGTGGAGAGCTGTGAACGATTTTAAGAAGCGATTTAAGGTGGGATGGATTTACGAGTTTTTTCGTAGGCTCTGGTAATTCTAGTATTAATTCACCAAACCTAAGTTAAAGCCCACTAACACTCACCCGACTAATATTCCCCCATATTACAATGGCAAAAATGCACATACTGTATATAAGAATATAAGAAATTTGACAGCTGAGAGGAGACCATTCAGTCCATCAAGTCTGTGTGTTTAGCTAATAGCTAATATAAGTGCTATGAACAGTGAACAAACATTCAGATATATACAAATACAAGCACAGAAAGTAGACACAATTCCAAGAATTATTTTACATATTGTTAATGGCAGTTGTTTTTAAGATCCGTGAAGTATCTTGAATTTGGTCTCAATAAAATGATTCCAAAGTATACAAACAATATTAATCTTCCAATTGAAGGATCATAATTTAAAAGACCCCCTCCAAGTGAAGCTAATGCTCAGCAGGTAAAGATATAAAAATAAATGTGCAATGTTTTCTTGGCTTTGACTCCACCAGTTGCTCAATACCCTTCCTCACAACTTGATCTCTCCTTATCCACTTCCTGTGCCTTCTTTTTATAATCTTTTTCTGTATTCAGGCTACAGCTGGGGAAACTTCATGAGACAATTTTATCAACTGCTGTTTTCTACCGTTTACTATTCTTGTATGTAAAAGCAATACACATGAACATAGATACTCAAATGTAGCTCCTGTTACATGCATCCTAAACTCATTTACAACAAACTCAAAAATGCTAATCAACCTTACACATGAGTTGGGGCTGAATGGATAGGCTGTGACCCTCACAATCCCGTTTTGGATTATGTGGGTTTGAAAATGTTGAGTTACATCTTTAGCATGGGGGGCAAAAAAAATGGAAAATTGTGTGTCCATACAACAAATGCACAGGTAGTGATAGGTCTCTTCAGTTGTGAGGCAGTAGCAGACACCATGCACAAAGTCAGTTTAAAGCAATAACTAGAGAAGAGGAATTTTAAAAGTCATTAGGCTACACTGTAGAGGTCATTATCAACTTTACTTTGAAATCAAATCAGCAGTAGTGAGATGAGCAACCAAGTAGGCAGTGTTATCTGTAGATTTATGCATACATGTGTGATAAGCAGCACTGATTTAAAAATTACTACTAGTTACTGTATCTCTGATCTGAGCCCATTAAAGTGTTTAGTCAACAATTCCTATCCAAAACAACTTAAAAATCTTATGTTCACACTACCATTTTTTATATTAATTATTTATCAAACCTGCTGATCTAGGAAGCATGAGAGCAAGTCAGGCACCAGTCCACAGAGTACATTATTGTACGCACGCACACACACAACCTATACTCTTATATGCTACCAGTTTAGATATTTCTACTGGTTTGGAACTGACAGATTAGGTAACACACTAAGCAACACAGAGCAACTGGAAGTTGGGGAGAGAATATTCAGCCTTGTGTTTTACAGTCTAATATATTAGTCAATACACCATACTGACTACCTACACTTAGTAAACATGCATGTACTTCATTACCAATTAATATCTTCCTTTGGGACTTGTTTTCCCAGAAAGATGTGTTATTATTCTTCACTGTGTTAACTAAATATCACATATGTTGGATTGAGGGTTTGATCCTCCTATTCCTTATTACTGGTTTCCTCTGACTGCTAACAGACTCTATAGAAACCCATTTAATTTGAACTGGAGCTGCCACCAAAATAGTTCATGCAATGTTGGATAATTAAGGAATGTGCGTGCCGACCTTTATGTGATATCTCCAGTGACACAAACAAAGAGCATCCCTGGGTCCTTTTAGGAAAGGCTTTAATGACAGCAAACACCACAAAAAATACACAAAATGGTGGCTCTACAAAACAGCAAAATGGTGGCGCAAAATGATGGCAATTAACATTTCAAGTCTTTACAGAGATATTCTTGAAAAAAATAAATGTTCCCATTGAATTCATTGAGTTAATAAAGCCCATTTATACATTTAATAAAACATTTTCAGATTATTAAAAAAACTCCTTTTAATAGTATAGTTGGCATTGTAGATTTTAAGAAAGGAATGCCCCCGTTTCCAATATCTCAACTTTCTCTTCCAATTATTTATAGACATATCCTCTGAAATTAGCTAAATAGGGAAGCTTTAGATGATAGCAAGATTCAAATTAAATTGCATCTTCACAAGTATTCTGGAAAAGCCAACTGCTTGTAATATTGATTGTCTCTCTGCTTGAGCTTGTAAATTGGCTACCAGTGTTGGGAGGTTACCATTTTAACTGATAAGCAATGCTATGACGAGACATCAGCAAGGCCTGAAAGACAGGATCAATACTAAGTTGGCTCTTGGTCTTCTGTTATTCAAATTTTATTTTTCATGGCACTTTCTCCAAACACATCAATTAATCATCAATCCACACTAATTAGGATCCTTTTCAGCATAGCTGCTACAAGTATTAAGCCTATAATTTGCACCAATGGCCCATAATACAAGCAGTTGTGTCTGTCCAGAGATTACAGGGTTTATTATGCCTTGTGCTCATGTTTAAAAAGCTAAAACTCCAAAGAGTCCTTTTTTACTCTGGCTGCTTTTCACTGACACAGTAAATTGCATTTTCAGGGTCAAGAAAATGCTTTACAAGTTAAAATCTGATAAGGCTACTGCCTTCAACTTCGTGGACCCCTTGTTTACAGCAACATTGCATTCTTTCAGCATGCATGTACAACTAACCAAACTGATAATTTAATTTTTTTCAGTTTTATATTACAGAGTTATATGAAATAGATTATATACAATACCTAACTTTCCATATAGACTCTAAACTTAATAATCACAAACCTGCATTGCTATTTAGTGTAGCCCAGCACTTTATGTCCATTGCTATTAGCTTCTATAACATTTTAAAGCAAATTTAGATGTGCTTAGTAAATGCGGAAGAATTACCTGCAGGTTTATTATGCTGTTTGAAGTATTCCTCAAAGGATAAATGAATTAATCTCCACCCACTGTTAAAATATATACAATGTGTGTATCACAACAATTCTGAGCTTGCTGTCAGCTCACTCCCATCTTACTAGCTAGCAGTATTTACAGAGTTTGAGGCAAAAGAAGGTAATTCCTTTGTTTACAGATATAGCACTCCCCACTCCCTGAGGAGATTTGTATATGTAGATGACCTGGAGAATGCTAAAAGCACAGCAGATATAACATTGTTAAATACATAGTTCTTTCTTACTTTAAGTCATTACTGTATACCAGTATTTAAAAACACTTTAGGTTTTATCTGTTTACTTCATTGTAGAATGTCATTTACAGCATTTATCATTTTTGTTCTCTATGGTGTAAGATTTCTGTTTCTAGTATCAGTCAAAAATATTTTTTTTGTTTTTTCATTTCATACTCCATAGTGTCTTATTAATCTTTAATTGATTTGTGATACCACTTGTTTCAGTTACTTTCCACGACTTCCCCCCTCCTCTAAATAATATGAAAGCATTTTTTTTTCCAGGCCAGCAAGACACTGCTTGTTCCTTTACATTTAATTAATAAAATCTGTATGCATTTCATGATCAAACCAGTTTTAAACCACAACTGACTGCATTTAAATGCAATAATTTTTAACTTATAGGCCAAATAAAAGACTAAATGCTAACTGAATACAGTATCAGAACATATTTTATTTTGCTAAAATAATGTTGTTATCTTGTTCCAGTATGCTTTAGAATGCCAGGCGTTGTGGAGATGCCATGCACAGAGTTCATCAGCAAATGACTCTTGGTGCTCTCTGAAGAAAATCATACAATTTTAGAGAAAGTCAGCAATTTTATCCAAGAAATATAAAGATGTAAACTTTTATATGTAGTGATGAATCGGTACTTACAAGACCATAGTGAGTAATATATTGCTTTAGCAAGGGTCTCAAGATGTCTTTAATTATGTCTCTCTTGCGGTAAATGCTAGTTAAATGATATACTACTCCTTCTGAAAAAAAAAACAACTGGGATAACTCTCCCATGTCATTAATAAATATATGACAGAAAAAAAATTGGAAAAGGTCATGGTGGTAATTGGCTGGGAAAACCAGATTTCCAAGAGGGGACATTCCCAGAAACTCCCAGGGCAACTGAGCATTGGGATAAACAGTAATCTAAATCAATAAATCAAGATGGTTACGTGATCACAGAAAACAAAAATAATTAATGCAGGCTAAAGTATAAGGTGAAAAGTGAGTTTTGAATTAAAAATTAAACTATGTGTATATGAGGATGCACTAGCCAATTAAGATAAATATTAGCAACAATTCTGAAGTTACCTGTTCTAATATATTTCTTTGAATACAAGAATTGAATTCTGCCAAATGCAACTGTAATAGGTAAAAATATGAGGATTCTTTCCTTTTGTCGAGTTAATTTTGCCTTTCTATGCTATAAAACAGGAGTTGAATAAGTTTGCATTTTGGTTTGTACTATATGATCCGAGGGCTGTCTGTCCCTACTAGCAGTAATTAAGTAGTGTCTATATGTTACCAGATGAGGCACATCTTTTGCAACACCAAGCATGCAAGCACAGAACTTGATCCCCAACATGAGTAATTTAATCCTTCTACCATGTCCTCAATCTGTCCATGGATTTTCCCAAATTTTTAGTTTGGTAGTTGCTTGGGAAACTTACTTACAGTAGATGGCCAAATCACCTTATTTGACCATTTTTTAATTCAGAACAATAAGGGCACAACATCAAGGTCTTATACAACTGCAGAGAACCTCAACAGTGATTCCAGAGCTACGAATCATATTATCCACTTCTTACACTCGGTCACAGATATGGATGGGGATCTGGATGACTGATAAATTGCTCTGTCTGAAGAAGTAACTCTCACTTAACCACTGTTGTATATCATACTGACCCTTTGTTGCAGGTGCTGCACAAATATATTGATTAATGCCACAATGCCTACTGCTTTCACACCTGAACAAAATCACAAAGTATAAAATTATTGAGAACATGACCACTCATTTATTAAGACAAAGTCACTTATTCCAGGAAGACAGCCATGACCTCAGACCTGAAAGTGAGCATTTTCACCCTGGTTTAACCACCTCAGTATGACAACGCCATGAGTATTTTTATGAGTTTTGTCACACTAAGGTAACTCTTTAAAATTTATGAAGAGGAGGAGCCTTCAAGGTAAATGAAATAAAAGTTAACTCTTGCTAGGAAAGAGTGAAAGGATTAACACATTGTTAAGGATAACAAAAAGGCATATAAAATGTATGCACACTTTACAGTCATCACCCTCAAGCTAGAGCAGGAAGAGTAATTCTGCAGCTACAGGCATGCTGTACATTTGAAGTTAAAAAGTTCCATTGCCCCTAACTTGAAATTTGTGGCAAAAAATGTGTATGCAACTTTGGAGGTACAGGTTAACTGAGGAAAATATAGCTGGGATATGTACATAATCTAATTAGAAAACTAAATAAATCTGCTGGCATTCTACATAAATTTATATTTTTTGAAAGTCAAATCTAAAAAGCTGCAAAATGCAACTTGCACCTCTTCAAGTTACAAACAGAGTTGTCACAGCAGCATCCAAAACAATTTTATTTAGCTTGCATGTACCATGTCAGGCAGATCTTCAAATTTGTAATTTTATTTTTTATTTAATTTTAAATTAAATTATTAAAATTATACCAATTAAAACACAAAATTGTTTTTATATATGAGTAATATCTGAAAGATCCTAGTATGCCACCCAAGCAAATTGTATTAATCCGATAAACTATTATAAGTTATAAAAAGTGAAATTCAGTGTGCAGTAGTTAAAACTTGGATTCAGTTCTCAGCCTGGTCACATTCACTCTCTATCTGCCATTCTTCTTCCACTAGCTTACTGTTTTAACAAAGTACTATATATGGTTATAAGTCAAAGTTGGGCCTGATTTACAGAACTGCATTCATATACAGTGGTACCTTGAGATACGAGTTTAATTCATTCCATGACCAAGCTGTAAAGTCATAATGCTCGTATATCAAATCAATTTTCCCCATTGAAATTAACTGAAATGAGATTAATTTGTGCCAGCCCGCAAAAATCCACCCCAATTTTTTGTTAATGTTTTCAACATAAGAAAAATATATTTATAATGAACAAATATTGTATACAAACAATTAGCGTATTATATCAATTTTTTTTTTCACTTCACTTTTGCTTAACTTAATTTTCTTCTTCACTAGTTTTTTTCTCTTTTGCCACGCTTTCGTCACTTTCATTCGCAGGGCATTTCAATAGAAACCTGTCCAAGGAGCTTTGTTTCTTCCTCCCCTTTTGAATGTTTCTGAAATGAGTTAGGCAAGTGTCATTAAATAGCACCGCTGCACGACCAGTTGCGACTTTTTCAGGGTGTTTCTTTTCAATAAAGTCCAAAACTTTTTCCCTCATTGCCAACACTTCCTTTATTTCACTTGAAGAGATAACCATCTTCGCCTCTGGCTCCTTTGCAATACCAATCTTCTGCAGAACCTCCGCATGTTGCTGCGTCTTTAGTTCAGTCATTTCCTCTGTCGTCAGTTCCTCGGAATGTGCGGCAACAAGCTCTTTAATGGCTCATATCTCAAATTTTGGCTCGTAACACAAGGCAAAAAAATCGACCTAGTGATGGCTTGTATCTCAAAAAATTCGTATGTTGGGGCACTTGTATCTCAAGGTACCACTGTATATTAAATGGAAACCCCATTAATGGTTTTAAGACTTTTAGAAATCCACGACATTAGTAAAAATATATTTTATGTGGAAAAAACAGAGAGACAGAAGGAGAAAGAAAGAGAGAGCTGATATTCAGATATATTCTCACTGAATCCCAAGATACTGAATATGCAATTCTAGAAGATTAATGCCATGCACTATGTATGATTTATAAACTAAATTAAAGAACTTGCTTACAGTGGAACAAATAATCAAAGGTAGTATTTTTTGATTCCTTAATTAACAAATGTACACAATTGTTTCTGGGAACAAAGAATAAATGAAAGATGAATGAGGGCACAGTGAAAATCAGACAATCACAGTGAATTGGATGAAATCAAGAAATGTTCTGTACTAAAGACTTCAGCTAGCACAAAGTGTCATGTGATTCACTAAGGTACCACAAGGAAATGTCTACAATCTGTACCACTTTTGAAGAAATTTCTCTCTCTCTTATCGCTACATAAAAATGCCTTGTAATCCAGACATAGAGATGCACTGACCTGGAGATTGGGGTTACAAACATTATGAACTGATATTCTTGCACATTTATCCACAATCAAAATTGTGAAAGTGCTTTTTAAATGGATTTGTCTATAGAGTGTAGATATAAGGATAATGCAGTGTTTGAAAAAGCATCCTTAATTGCTGCTACAAGGAAGAGGTAAATGCCATAGGAATTAATGATTTTAATTTCTGAATTCATATATGCTCACTTTTTAGGAAAAGTTTTTTTAAGTACACAGAACATAGCAGATTCAACTCTGAACAGCTATATTTGAAACAGGTACAAGTCCTCTAACTGACAGGAACTTTGGAGCCTGGGAGTGTGAAGTTTAGCTTTGTTGTGAGAAATTTCTAGGTTTAAAGGTGTACATTGCTGAACAAGGCCATTATAACTCCACATTTTATTAGGTTATTTAAGGTAATAACACCATCTATTAGCATATCTGGAATAAATCACTAGGTTTTTTGCTTCCTACATTTAAATTTCAATTGTACCTTTCCCTTCTTGTGAACAGTTTTTTGAAAATGTCTTTTGTCCTCCCCTCATTTGAAATGCAGTGCTTCTCTTTTTTTCAAAACACATTGCAGTTAAGGTTAAAATAACTCACACAAAACACTTGGTAAAGGCTCCTAAATTATTCAGATACCTACCGTTCTTTGAATTTTCTCTTCAAGTTCCTGGTTGATCCTCTGCAGGGATGCGTAACTGCTCTGTATGCTAAAAATAACATTTTAAAAGGTGAGATTTTAGAAGAAAAAAAAAATGGTGATACATTAATAGTTTATTTAAATTTACTTTTTTTTTTTTTTAATTGTAATCTTAATCTGATAAGCCAGAAATTAACATTTTTGGTGTTATGTTCCTCCTGTTAACACAGAAAAGATAGATTTCACAAGACAGACAGATAATCTGCACACAACTTCTGGAAAGAGAGAGTCAAACAAACTTGGCTATGATATTACTTGCTTGCATAAAAAGACAGACAGACAAAGAGGCACTTTATTGATCACGAGGGAAAAGTACCAGTGGCAAAGGATTATACCAAGTTAGATGCATACATTTAAGTACACACTATACAAATAACATTACATTAATTATGGTGGTGTATAGTGAGTGATGTTCATTGTCCATAATAGATAGTAGCTTCCATAGTGTCCTCCTCTCTGCCTCTGTCACCAGAGTCCATTTCCATGCCAACCATAGATCCTGCTTGCCTAATCAGCGTGTCAATACCATCAGCATCTCTCTTCCTCAGGCAACACTCCTCCCCATAAAAGCACACCACAGCATAGAAGATAGTACTGGCAACCAACGACTGATGGAACATCTGCAGGAGTTTCTTACATATGATAAAGGAGCCCTGCTTCAATCTCTTCAATAGAGACAGATCCCAGCGGTGGTCTAGACCTAGTCCATGACCATCTCTTTGTTTTTGGAAGTGTTCAATAGCAGTTGGTATGACCAACACCACCTACAAAATCATTCATCAGACCCCTGTATTCCTCCTCCTGTCCACCCCGACACACTCCATAATGGCAGAGTCATCTAAGAACTTCTGCATGAGGCATACCCATGAATTGTAGCTAAAGTCCAATGTGTACAGGGTGAAGAGGAAAGGAGAAAGAACAGTTCCCTGTGGAACTCCTGTGCTACTGATTACATTCTATGAGATGCAATTTCCCAGTCAGACAAACTGAGGTCTACCAGTGAGGTAATCTGTAATCCAGTTCACCTGGTGTTAGTCCACTGCAATCCTGTACAGTTTGTCCCTCAATAGGAGGGGCTGCATGGTGTTACAGGCACTGAAAAAGTCAAAGAATATGATCCTCACAGCACTACCACATTTGTCCTGATTCAAGTGGGTCTGGTGGAGGAGGAAGAAATTGGGAACATCCACATCCACCTTCTCTTAATAGGCAAACTGCAGGGGGGGTCTACTGTGTGATTCACCTATGGTCTGAGGAGATGAATAAGTAGCCACTCCAGGGTCCTTATGATATGTGATGTTAAGGTCATAGGGACTAAAGTCATTGACCTCACTGGATCTCACTTTCTTGGGAACCGGGATGAAACATGAGGTCTTCCAGTTTGGGGAATATGCCCCATCACAGGCTCAGGCTGAAGTTGTGCTGAAGGGGTTCTGCCAATTCAGCAGCACAGGCTCTTAGAAGTCTTGGGCACACCTTATCTGGGCCACCTGCCTTTCCAGGGTGCAGCTTCCTCTAACCTGGTCAGCAGTGATGGTATGAGGAACAGGGGGCAGAGAAGCAGGGGGGCTGTTAGCAACTTCTGATATGCTGCTATGTTGGGAGGTAGGCTGCACGGGTATATGCTGACAGCTTGGGTGAGGTGTGGATGAGCAGCTGTGAAGGAGCGGGTGATAAGCGGTGAGTTTGTGGCAGTTAAAGCAAGAACAAGACAGTCGAACTGGTTGTAGAAGAGATTGAATTCATTCGCTCTCTCCACATGTTCCTCTGCTGTATAGCTGTTCCTTTGCTTCATACCATTCCATACCAGCTTATGCTCTACCTTCTTCCTGTAAGACTCTTTATCCTCTCTTAGTCTACCCTCAAGTTCCTTTTGTACAGTCCTCTGTCCTTGCTCTGTCCTTGTTTTTGAATGCTATCTTCTTCTTGTTAAGGTGGTGCTTAACATTACTGGTAATCCAGGATTTATTAGCAAAGCAGCATACAGTTTTAACAGGAACAACAGTGTCCATAAAGAAGTTCCGATAGTCCATCACCCAGTTTGTAATGCTCTCAGTATCCTCTCTATGTGATCCCTGCAGAACACTCCAGTCAGAAGAAGCAAGACCATTTCCTGAAAAAGCATGTAGTTGTGGGTTATCTTTGAACTAGCATGGCACTAAAAATACATACCGCTCATTAGACAGTCTATTCATGTTTGTCTATATCTCCTAGAGATTTGCACAACACTAAGGAAGCTTTTCTACCAAAAAAAAAAATAAATAAAAAAAAATATATATATACTTCTGGTAAGCTATTTAGTCCATGATAACCTAGTAAGAATGTGAATCAGAAGACAAAACTAAAAGTGATTAAATTAGCAAGTCAGCTAGCTATTGTTATACTTTATTGGAATACATATCAAATACTAGATCTATCTGAACCTGTAAGCAGCTGTAATAATCATCATTGTCAAAGATCTTTGAGTAAAATGTCTCTCAATCTCTATTTTTAATATTATAAACATTGACAAAGAGTGTAAGAAATGGCAACATTGAAGAAATACGATCAGTTACAGGTGGTTAAAAGTCCAGTCCAGGTGCACTGGACCACATTTTTCCTCTTCTTCTCATCTGTACCAAACTGAACACAAACTAATATTTATACTTCCCTGGCTTTCAGGGGCCCAACTATAACAACTTCAGACATGTTTACTATTGATCCACAAAGTGGGAGAATAGAGATTGGGGGTGTAATAAATATCTATAATACTGCATAAATAAGTTGCTGAATTAATAAAATAGGCCATTCTGATGTTTCCTCCATTGCTGCTGCAAACCATGCACCCAGGAGCAATTAAGAGAGGATGAGCAAGAAAAGAGGAGGAAGAAAAATAAATAAATAAAAACCCAAGTGCAAGTGAATTGGTAATTTCAGCCTCGGGGCCTAACAGCCTCTTTGAGAGAGGGGGAGTTTTTTTAATTAATGCAGCTTGCTTCATCCCTCTAATCCTTTTCTTACTGAGGCTGGAATCAAGACAAGATTATAACAGCTCTTAATTAACTTACTGCTCTGAAGTTTAGGGGAGAAATATTTGAGGCAAAGAATGAAACACTTCACAAGGGAAAAGATGAGAGGTTTCACAGAATTCTAAGAAATGAGCTTTGACCAGTTATATTAGAATTGCCAGAAAGGACATGATGCAAAGAAGTACAACATGTGCATTGGTAGGGGTCAACAATGGGCTTTGATTATTAATGCTGCATGAATTATATAATCTAGTGAAAAGGTACAGGTTATACAAAAAACAAACTCCTCAAAACATTTTCTTTTTATGTTTTAATTTTATTCAAACTAGAGAATCCTGTAATTACATTTATTTATGCAACACTGATCAACTGTTTCTTAACACATAGGAACACATGTGGGTACAATGGAACTGTTATTAGTTAAAATGGAGACAGTCCATTGCACATTGATTGCTCCCAATGTCTAAGAATTTTTTTGCACCTCCCAGTAATGAAGAGTACTTAAGATGCTGAATCAGTTTAAACTGTTTCCATAGCAATCTACTTGCATACCAACAGATACAAGCATGAATTGAAAATTACTTTGAGAAAAACTCTGTGGCTAGACCACAAACTCTAACAACCCAGCTCGTAAGAAGTAGTTATTACTTTGCAGGTGAATAATAAGAATAACAAATCAATCCATTTTCCCAGCTTGAATACATCTATTCTCTGTAGGCTCTTGTAAACATGTACTTCTCTAAGACACAAAAGGTATTGTTAACAAAATTGTTTAATTGACTATAAATAAAAGATGCTTCCACTGTATCACAAGAGTATACATTATTAAGAATTCATTTTGTGTCACGCTCAATAGCTGACTGTACTCACCGACGCAGTTTTTCAGTCAGCTTCTCCAGCTCTTCCTGTGCTCTTCGTAGTTCAGTCTCCAGGTACTGACGAGTTGAATCAAACTCGGACTCTAACATTTCTAACTTGTGTGTAGTATAAGTCAGGCGCTTCCGCAGATCCTCCTTCTGCTCCTGCAGGGAACTACAATTCCAGTCGAAATAAGAGATGTTCGAGAAACTTAAATTCTTTCACCCAATCAAGTAATGTAATAAGAGCAGCAATTGTTTTGTTTTTACACTTATTTGAAAAAAATGCTAGAAAATCACTAAGAAATTAAATACATCTATTGCAGGTACAGCAGGCAGGTCAAATTTACACAAAAAACTAATTCTGATCCAATGGAACTAGTAATATTTGTTCCTCATAAAAATCACAGTTTACATGCTCATTATTATTAATTATACTGCTTAGTCTTTGAAATAAAAATCTGCTGATTTCACTTATGCCATGCAAACACTGAAAAGCAAGAAAACAAAATATTGTGTTAATACGCATATTGGAGTACTATTCATATCTCAAGATGAACCCTGGTACTGTGTATCAACCAACTTATCTGAGAATGATGTCAGTTTTTGGCTCATGGTGTCCACACAATGCAGTGCATTTGGCAGATATGTCAACTACAGTACAGTGCATAAGTAACAGATCTAAATTTACCTCAATGAAGTACACTACCCAAACTGTGGACAGTACCTGCAGAGTTTCATTAATTTTGCCACGTATGAGCACATTCACAGTAAGCCAACAGGATTAATGAATGAGAACAAGTGGCCTTTATTAATGAACAACAGGAAAACAGTATCTGGGCCTCCTTCACTGCTTTTTACCCATGGCCTCCTCCATTTATTTCCACCACCCATTTTGCTTTACTGCAGTTTCTTTAGTAAGATACCCACTGCTATGGTGCTGGTAGTTTATGGGCATGCCATATCATACACTGCAGTAGCAACATTTACTTAGATGCTGTTTCTTTTTGCTTGCATTCAAATTTTCTTCAAACTCTGTCTCTTTCCAACCTTCATTGGTCACTATGCAGGTCACTCTCTTTTAAAGTCAACTTGATATCAACCTGGACAGGCCACCTCTTGGCACTGCAATCATTTAATTCCCACGTGGCCGGTGGCACACAATAATTCTGCTGCATCTGTGCTGTCAGGTTGCCTTATGTTATACTGTGTTACTTTCTGCATGGTTATTATGGATTACTGGTTGAAAATCAAGGCTTTCTAATACAAAAAAATCATATTTTTCAAAAATAGTTACCTTAAATAAAACAAATGTGGTAGTTGTACTGTTGAATTATAATAAGTTGAACCTGTTGGCCACAGCTTATATTTTTGGCTTTAGTAAATTGGTCTTTGGTCCAAAACACTAAGTATGATTGATGTATATGAAAATGTTTTTTGTTGATTGGATCAATATACTTCCTATGTTTTGACACAATTCTTTAACAAAAAAGAAACGGAAAAATAATCTAATCACGGTTTGTAATTTTAATGCTCTCTAGCCATGTGCCTTTCTTTTGGTATCCTCGTGTCTGAACCTCTCTTGACCAGTGCTCCATTCATTGAGAGTATTTCAATTGAGCCTGCTTCTCAGACTCTAACATTTCAAAGCGCCATCTTAGCTTAGCTTATCTTTACTTGTCCATATGTGTCTCCCACTCGCACTTTCTTTTCCGATCATACCACCAAAGGTAAACTGACCAATCAGATTAGTCAGAGGGAACAGACACAGACCTTACAGTTTCATTATATAGTAAATGTTATAACAGTGTTTTACATAAAAAAGAAAGCTGAATCTATACAGTGTATAGTATTCTGCAAATGATGAGGTGCTTTCATGGTTTTGATTAAGTAAACTGTTATGTTGGATATTTTGCAAAATATTTGTTTATAAAATGCTCCTGAATTTCAATGCTGAGAGTTAATATTTCTCCTATATAAACAAACAACCAAAAATAAAAATCCTACCCTTGCTTGGGTTGTAGGCCATGCACAACAATAACCAAGAGCTGACTTTAAGATAGCTAGATGCTCATGCCTGCTAATCTGTTTTGCCTAATGGTTAATTAGTAATTTCAATTCTCCATGTCTCTATGTCTGTTTATCCAAATAATTATTTAGTTGCTGTACTGCTGGTGTGTATGGTGTATGAGACAGTGATTTGTTTCAACTTTCACTTGAATTTAAAAAATAATTTGTGAAAAATATTTTTTCTATTACTTTAATAGGCACGATTTGTCTTTGGCAACACAGCAGCAAGGCAAAACACAGAGTAGGCACTTTATTCAGCAACAATCTCCTGCTGGCCCTTATGGGACTCTCTTTACTCTTCAGCAATCCCCCTGCTGCCTATCATGAAATCTACTTATTCCACAGCAATACTCCTGCCAAGTCCACTAAAACATTTTTTACAAAGAAATATTGTTATATTTTTTTCTGGTATAGCACAGAAAATAATGTTACAGGGCCTTTTTCATAACAGTATCAAGAATGCTTTAGACTATTGCTAGTGCTGTTTCCACAACAACCAATGACTACACAAGTATAGAGCAGAGTGGTTTTGACTTTTTGTTTGACAGTCAAACACAAAACTCATTCCACACTGCTTCTGGAGAAGTGCTCATTTAATTTACTATTGTGAAGATACAAGTATGCTTCAGTGCCCTTACAGTTTTTCATTGTGCTTCTCCTTCCCACCTTAAAGGGAGAGGACAAAGTAGTTAAAAAAAATAAATAAATAAAATAATTATATATTGTGATATTGTTAAGTCATCCTCTAGGTTTGAGAAGATTAAAACACTAGGTCTCAAAAGATTCATGAATTTTTTTACATACCTTTCCATGTTTAGCTCTGTTTCCATACACTAGATATTCAAGTTAGTTTATTGCCATAGTACATAGTACAATGAAATTCCTAACTTGCATACCCCCAGACTTGTGACAGTATTACAATACCAACAACTTTAAATCAACCCAAAGCAAGGAATACATTTATCATGTAAAATTAAACAAACACCTGAAAACATTTGTACATTTAATTTAACATGCCAGAATTTTGAGTAACCTTATGACCTATAGATAAAGCTGTCAAACACAAAATGAATGATTGGTCAGATGATGCACATAGTGTAGGGTGAATAGGAAAATTGAAATAGAAATCACCCCACACCAGTGCAATATTAAAGCCGTGTAATGTGACAAGGTCCGAGCTGTAGTATACAAAATTTCTTAAAATGAAGATAGTCAGTGTGACAGAATAAAATAGCCTGAGCAATAAGAATATGGCATACGCAAAGAACCGTGCAGCTGAAATTAGCAGTGCCTGTAAAGATGGCAAACGTACATTTGCTGGTGTTAGTAATGTTGGGCAGACTGAATTATATTTTCAGAAACAACAACCTCTAATCCAGACAGAAACTGCATTAGCAGGTCAACCTGGAAAAAGAAAATGAACAATAAGAATTACTTATTTTTAAGAAACACCAAATGTGGCTTTTAGGGAGAAATAAAACTCGGGTGAGTGAGGATGATGATGATCATAATTGGGAAACATTTTGATTATCTTGAACATGTTGCCAACATGTACTGGTGGCAAACACAACTGAACAGACATAAAATAGGCACAGCCATAAAAAAGAAAAAAAGTATTTCAAAACATACTGAAATGCTGGCATACATACTGAATTATACACACACTGATTCAAAGGCAGTTGCAATCATTATTCCTTAGGCACATACTAATTTTGTGAAAAAATACTGGTTAAAGTGAGTTGCATCTCTGTGGGTTATCTGGTTTATGCACTGCTATTGTGGGCTGCATCAGGAGTGGGCAGGAGGAGGAGTACAGGAACCAAATCAAGGATTTTGTTAAATGGTGCGACTCAAACCACCTACACCTGAACACCAGCAAAACCAAGCTGGTGGTGGATTTTAGGAGGCCCAGGCCCCTCCCGGATTATCAGGGGTGACTGTGTGCAGAGGGTACAGACCTATAAATACCTGGAAGTGCAGCTGGATGATAAATTGGACTGGACTGCCAATACTGATGCTCTGTGCAAAAGAGAACAGAACCGACTATACTTCCTTAGATGGCTGGTGTACTTCAACATCTGCATTAAGATGCTGCAGATGCTTCACATGTTCTATCAGACCATTGTGGTGAGCGCCCTCTTCTATGCGGTGGTGTGCTGGGGAGGCAACATAAAGAAGAGGGATGCCTCACGCCTGGACAAACAGGCGAGAAAGGCAGGCTCTATTGTAAGCATGGAGCTGGACAGTTTGACATCTGTGGCAGAGCGACGGGCACTGAGCAGGCACGTGTCAATCATGGAGAATCCACTGCATCCACTGAACAGTATCATCTCCAGACAGACTGCTGTCACTGTCCTGCTCCACTGACAGACTGAGGAGATCGTTTCTCTCCCACACTATGCGACTCTTCAGTTCCACCCGGGGGGGGTAAATGTTAACATTATACAAGATTATAGACTGTTACACCTGCCTTGCACTCTCCACCTTGCATTTTTTTTTAACTTGCACTGCATTTTTGTCACTCTTTAATTTAATATTGTTTTTTATCAGTATGCTGCTGCTGGAGTATGTGAATTTCCCCTTGGGGATTAATAAAGTATCTATCTATCTAGTTTACTTACAGCTTGACTGGTTTGCCGGCACATGTGTTGGTTTTGCCTACTGCATACATTGGTTTCAGGAGAAAAGATTTATTTCTAGACAATGTTTTATATGCAAGATTTTATATAACTTAATAATATATAACTTTTATATAACATAAGCCATTATGATTTTATTACTTTCTACTTTTATGTTCGTTTTGATCTCGTTATTTGTCAGAGTCGATTTTGTGATGACACCGCACTGCCATTTTGTGGAAGTTTAAGCACAAGCCCTGCTATTTTCAATTCATTGCTGTGGCTGTTTTATGGTTGTTGGCGCATCCCTGCTGTCAACACACATTCACAATACATGATTACCGTATGTGTGATATGTGATGTCATAAAATAAAAAACTATTTAAATCAACAGAAGGAGTCTGTTGGCATCCAAGTTTGTGGATACAAAAATATTTTCAAGTGTTCCTGTGCTTAAGAATATACACATAGCCACTAGGTATTACAGACTTTGTTCTTGGATTACAAGTTGGTTTAGTCGCACATCATTTTTTTTCTTCCTGGTTTAGACCTCTGTTAGTTTTAGGTTATGTCTACAACATGACGGCATCATGAGGTTGCTAGAATGCAGGGGCAGTAAAGTAGATAGTTACGGCACTGTGTGTGCTGTAGCTTTTTAGAGAGAAACAATTTTTGAAAAGTAGTAAACTGTGGTGTATTTTCTAGGGGGGTTTCCTGTTTTCCATCGTGGGTGATGGGCAAGTGTCCCATGCACATATGGTAATCCGAGACCCAAGATTGATAGGAATGCAGGTGCAGAAGAGGAGAGCTCATTACTGGGTTTCACGGTCAAATTTGGTTTATTGTAATTAGCATATAGCTTCATTTGATTGTGACAGCATTACTGTTTTTGTGCAAGTTTATATATATATATATATATATATATATATATATATATATATATCAGGGGGTATAGTAGCTCCCAAGGACCTTGGAGGAGTGATAATTCAAAAGAGTTTTTTAAAAGCCTGCAGTAGCCAAACTTTTTTTGATTGTCGTTGTCAGTCAATGGAGGATGGAAAAAAGAGAGAGCAGGCTAAGAGCATGTTGCACGGGAGGGCCCGTCAATCTGTACAGGTGGCAGAGCAGGAGGTGGAAACGAGTTCCTGTAAGTCTTGATGCTCTTCAATATTTGAAGTAATGAAGGATTGAGTTGGAGAGGAGTGCATTAGACCCATACTGTTATTTATTTTAAGGAAGACAAATTATCTAAGGACTGAGTCTAAAATCTGGGTAGGGGCCTTGGAGTTTTGATTATTGTCTTGCCACATGGAAAGAATATTTTTTTCCCCCCTTTTATGAACTGTAGATGTTTTCACTGTAACTGTAAATTGCCATCAGAACTGTGCTTTCTTTGTGGTTTTTGGTTTACATAACATCTGGCTTGTTCACTGCCTCTCTTTGACACCCTTGGCCTCAACTGGTCCTGACTACTAGCAGGGCACTTGTTTCAATAGGTGGCCTAAAACAATGTCTTCATCTCCTTGTTTTTAATTCTTCCTTTATGACCTAGCACATCTTTACTATTCATGATATGGTATGTATTTAAAATGTTTCCCACATATTGAAGAATAGACAGAGATATGTAGTAATGTTATTCACTGCCTATATAAACTTCTATGAATCGATAACTTGTTTGCCTTCTCTCCTGCTTTGCTTGAGAGGGGTCTGCATGGTGCTGTTTGTTCAATAAATTATCATTTGGCCAAGTAGTTTTAAATGCAAAATTATGCTTTTCCCAAACCTGTAATTGTATCTTTGTAAGAGTAATAAAAGTTCATAATTTTTGCCAATAATTGCCTTGGTATACAGAAGCAGTAATTTAAAGTGGAAGAGGTGATTGAAGCAGGAAGTACAGGAGTGCCCCATGCATGCATGAAGACAAATGAATGAGTCTTTAACAGCAACAGGTGAAATTATTTGATAATTTTACAAGGAGTGAGGAAACTAATCCAAGCCTAGTGAAAAAATCCAGGTACAGAAAAAAAAAAAACACTACTTGACTAGACAAGAAACTATCAGACAAGATGGGTGTCACACAGGCAACTCTCCAACAACAGTGGCACTGTTGGTTTCCTCTGAATAGAAACAAGATCATGAACTTAGTCAGACATCAAGTTTGACCTGTTCTCCGCTTGTCAAGAGTAAATTTGTACACTGTGTGCCCTGCAGTATGTATAGCTTAGATTTTCCTGCAGGCAGTACAAATACCTTTATCTGACAAAAATATATACCCAATGGACATGGTAGAATATTTGATTGAATGGTGTCTTTAGACAATTAAGTAGTTTTTAATTCAGCTTTTCTCTCTCTAGGCCTCACTGTAGTCAATGCATAGCCATAATTAGGAGCAGCAACTTGACCACAGCGTGAGTGGGTAACAGAGAGATGGTGGTCTAAGAAATGAAAATGTAGTCCCCTATGCAACCAGGTCACCAATTCGGACTCATAGCCGATACTTGGCACCTTTAGGCTGAGAACAATAAAGTGCTCATAACTGCCATTACACAGTACAGAGTGTTAGAATTCCAAACTATGTCAACCCAACTGCTAAAGTACCATGCCTCCCAGGGGCAAAAGTATCTGACATTGAGACTAAATTGGACTTCCTGGTGACAAAGTAGTATCCACTTTATTTATACAGTGGAACCTCGGTCAACGACCATAATTCATTCCAAAACTCTGGTTGTAAACCGATTTGGTCGTGAACCGAAGCAATTTCCCCCATAGGACTGTATGTAAATACAATTAATCCATTCCAGACCATACGAACTGCATGTAATTATATATATATTTTAAGTTTTTAAGCACAAATATAGTTAATTAAACCATAGAATGCACAGCGTAATAGTAAACTAAATGTAAAAACATTGAATAACACTGAGAAAACCTTGAATAACAGAGAAAACTAACACTGCAATAGTTCGCGCTATAGTGCTACCAACCGCTGGCTAAAAGCACTTTTTTAATGAGTTTTAAGCACAGGGAAAAAAATGAACATTTGAAAAAATTGGTAATTTAATAAACCACCAAGAAAAATAACTTTGCAACAATGCACGCTACGAACCGATCGCTGGAAACAGAAGTGAAAACAAAATCAAGCCCAGTGCATTCTTTAACTGCCTTCCTACCTTAATGCGTCCAGCTCTCTCGCTCGCTGCAAAGGGAGAGACTTAACATGTACAAACCGAAAGGGAAACTGGCTTGTTCGTATACCGAGTGTGTGGTCGTGAACAGAGGCAAAAGTTTGGTGAAAGTTTTGGTCGTAAACCGAGTTGAACGTGTACCGAGACGTTCGTGAACCGAGGTTCCACTGTACATAGAAGTACAAACTATACCTTTTTGCAGCAATCTGAAGCATTGGCAAGGATTTTCATATATTTGTGCACCAAAGCTAAAAGAAAATGTTGCAACTTAATTGTGCCCCACTCTTTCCCAAGATTATATAGAGGGGATAAGGTCTTGAGCACATTGTGTTCTCTTTGCTACTGGTTAGAGACCTCATGATGAAATAAAAGTGCAATAATTTTTGGGAAAAACCTAGATTTTTTTTTTTTTTTGTGAGACAGTCTTCTTCTAATTGGAGTGGATCTTCTCGTTTACCGTAACATCTGGTATCAAAAATGCCTAGCTGACTATTCACAGCACCATATAGGCCAGAGCTTTGCGATCTTAAAATCACAAACTGTCTTTAATCCCACGTCTTTCTGATTTGTAGCAAAATCCAAGTCATTGGACATCTTATAAATTGGGTCATGAAACAAAATCTTGTTCAACAGATAAACCAGAAAAAAAAATTGCATAACTAAATCTAAAATAGCAGCAGCTGGAATCTGGTTAAGTCATAGGTATAAGAATGAGTATCATATAAATTAATATTTAGAAAAAGATAGACAAAATCAAAAAGGTGGGGGCACATTTACATAAGTAGTATTTAAAATGAGACTGTTTCAAATAGGTGATATGAGTCACATCTTTGTGAAGAAATGTGAATTGAACTAGAAAGTGGCAAGGGTAGAGGCCTGATATTAAGAGTGTGTTATAGATCACCCAAGTGTAGGTATCAGGGTCACTGTTAACATGCACATTTTTAATAAGATTAAAAAAACAGGTTTACAGGAAGGATATAATAATGGGGGACTTTAATGGAAAAACAAATTGACAGATAAAAAAAAATCTACTATATTACTATCCTCCTTTTGTTATCTCAGCATGGTAAAAATACAAAGGAGACTTGTTTAATTTTTTAATCTCTTCATAATCAGTGTAGAATCTAATTGGTAGATTTACTAAGAATAGTGTATTCGGCAAATGAACACAAACTTCACTTAGTATTTTAGAACAAAGAAAGATCAAACCATGGGAATCAAACACAGTCAAAGTGAGAAGTATTCTATTGATTGGAATGGCACCAGCTACAAAGGAAAAAGAATTGTGGGTAATCAAGTTGCAAAGCCCCACCCATTTTGACCCACAAAATTTGCATGTTGAGAACTTGAAAACGAAAAAGCAAAGTGAAAAATGAAAATTCAATGAGCAACAGGTAGCCTCAGTGCTTATTTGAGTTTTTCTTTTCTTTTTGCAGCTTCACTGCTATTCAGGCTGAAAATGAAATTGCAAAATGTGTTATTTCATTTTATTCCTAATTTCTGCCGAGTTCTTCTTCATCATAGACTTGCTTTGAAAATGAAACTGCAAAAGACAGCATTTTCATTTTTAAATTTTAATTTCATTTCTTGCAGAAAATACCTCCCGTGGTGATACTATCAATGATGATAGTATAATTTTATAGAAAATAAAAAAAATACCAGTTTTAGCCTAGCTGGTCATTCTTTTCCCCACCTAATGGATGGCTCTGTCATTTGTTTTCTCACCACCTCAACATGCTCCATATAAAGGGCATTCCCTATTATGTATGATATTTGACAGCATGATTACATTATAAAGAATGTGCCATACCTGGCGTGGACAGAAAAATATACCAGAACAGTCCATCACATCATTTAACTGCAGCGCAGATGAGAAGAATGTGCAGCCAAACCACTGACTCTCTCTGACTGGCTGTGAGTGAACTTAAAGGCCCATGCTTGGAGAAAGTGACTGCGGAGGCTCACTAAGGAAACCTGCAACTGGAGTGGCGTGAAGAAACTATCTGGAGTGCAAAACAGCAAAGAAGACAACATGTGAAACAGCAAAAGGAAAAAAAAAAAAAAATCTTGAACGTAAGTAGTTGGGGAAGGGGTATAAGCAAACTGCAAAAATAAATTGTATGGTGTATATATATATATATATATATATATATATATATATATATATATATATATATATATATATATATATATATATATATATATATATATATAGCCGCCCGGACACAGACAGGCAGACACGTTCATATCACCTACAACACGTTTATTAATCATATTTACAAGTGCCACAAACCCCAAAGTCCTGGCCACAACACACTGCCTTCTTATTCTTCAGGCCTCCTCCTTGCCTCCTCTTCTTCCACCAAACTCTAGCCATTGTATGAAGGGAGGTGGCCCCTTTTATGGTCCCCGGATGTGTTCCAGGTGTGTCCCGGCAATCTTCCACCGACACGCCCCAGTGTGGCGAAAGTGCCGGCTGCATCCCCAGAAGCACTCCGGGTGTCCCTGCTCCTCTTCCCCCCAGCACTTCCGGGTGTGGCGGAAGTGCTGAAGTCCAGGGCTCCAAAGGCATAGGGGTGCCCCCTGGCGGTGACCATGTGTCCCTACAGGGTGGAGCCTTAAAGTTACCCCTAAAGGTACCAGGGCGGTCCGCCCACTTGGTCTGGGGAAGGCGCAAGCCCTCCTCTGGTCCTCCTGGGTATCCCGGCTGGGTCAACACCCCAGCCATCTCTGACAATAAATAAATAAATAAATAAATAAATAAATATTATATTATATTATATATAATATAATATATAAACTCAGCACTGAGTGGGTGGAAAGTTGTCTGTAAGTATTAGGAAAGGAATGCAGAGGCTATAGGCTAAAAAAAACAAAAGTTGCAATCTTACAAACAGATCATAAAGTAATTGTACGAAAAAGTCAGCATAGAAAGGAGTTCAAACTCTGAGAACAGCAAAAGGAGAGAACAGAAACTGTAAATGAAAATTCTCCCTGTGCATGAGAAAGAACTCACTGTTAATATTCTTTGCAAAGAGGTTCAAAATAATGGCTGAAAATTACCGCTAGTGTGAGCAGTGAATTGCTGGATATTTTGCAGTGATTAAACACCTTAAAATTAATTTAGTCCAAGACATTGATTTGTTCATATTCAAAATACTATCACATTAAATCATAATTTTAAAAATTAACTCAGAAAATAGTAGTATTTAATTTTTTAAAAAGATATTAAACATAAGCATAGTGGTGAATCTATTGCAGAATTATTTGTATCTGACAGAAAACACTGTGAAGACAGTTACATTGGTATATCACTTTCTACACAGTCACTTTCAAATGAAAAAAATTCACCTAAATGCTGCTTATAAGACATTGACAATGAACGATTTAAAAAAAAATGATTGGCAATTGGTGAAAGATAATGGAATTGTGAGTAATACTCAGAGATTACTCTCAAACAAGGAAACAACTTGGATAACTCATGCAAATGACTCTTAAAAGAAAGCTAGGTTCATGCACATTGATACATGTTTAGTTAAAAAGGAAAATCATATCCTAGATCAAACTGTGATTGTGATAATTGAAAAATAAATTTTGAGTTTTGAATGACTTGCACAGCATTGTTTTTCTGGGAGTTTTAATATTTATGTATTAGTTTGCAAAAATGAGTTACCACATAACACTATTTTAAAAATTGCTTAAACATCACAAGGCTTTTGGATGTTCCTTCTTAAACACTTTAAAACTTGTCAAAATATGTTTTATACCCAGAAAAAGTAATGCAGGAATTGCTTGATACTTTAGCATCAAAAATTATACCTATAATGCTGAAAAATGCACCTTCTGAAGCTTGTTTTAGTGTTCTGTGTGATAAAACTACAGATATCTCAGCTTTAAAACAGTTGATTTATGTACATTAAATATATTATTTAAAGAGGTTAGGGTTTGTTTTGTTGCAATCTGTAATATGACTTATAGCAAAGCTGAGACTATTACTAATACACTACTTGACATTCTATGTATAAAACTTTAAAACTTTATTAAAAATTTGGTTAATCTAGGATCTGATGGGGCAGCGGTTGTTAATGGGAAACAAAAAGGGAGTTGCGAAACTGCTCAAAGATAGAATAGATGCACTTATGGTCAACTGTCATTGTATAAGCCACCAACTAGCTCTTCTTAGTGCTCAAGCAGTTGCTGAAGTGCATTATTTAGTGAGATTTAATGCTATCCAAAAGCAACTGTTTTTCTTCTTTCAAAGTTCTTCCATCAAGGTGTCTGATTTTACTCTGATCTAAAATATATTAATCATTCTTTAGATTAAACTTAAATTGAATAGTGACACAAGATGGATATCTCATGACTTTGCAGTAGTCTCTAAGAGAATGCACAAATGGAATGATATTGCAGCTAAAGGTTTAAGTAGACATTAATTGCATACAATATCGGTGCTTCGTTAATGATGCTTTCAGAGATGTTGCCTTTATTGTCTAGCACTTGTCTAGAGTATGGCAAAGGCAATATTTTAACTTAACAAAAACACAGCCAGTCTTTCAAGATGCAAAACTATCCATCATAGAATTTAAAGACACCTCTGGCAGACATTTTCAAAATATTCACCAACAGACCTTCACATTGATTATACATATGCTAATTTTATTACATTCAAGGCTACAATTTATGTTAAGTACATAAGCTCAGTTTTTAACCACCTATACAGTATGCAAGCTTTCCCAATATGCCAATCAATTCCTGCTTTTCAAGAATTCAATGCTGCAAGCCATGTTTAAAGTTATTAAAACTGTGCAGTTTTAAACAATGACTGTACTAAACAGGAATGGACACTTTTGCATAAAAAAAATGATTAAAAGACAGTTGTACTAAATTCTAAATTCAAAGAAAATACTGCTAGAATTAGCAACAACATCTGAGTTACAGTTTTTCACATTTAGCAAAAATAGCTGTTGTTGGACTAGTCATACCCCTAAGCACAGCTGAATGTCAAAGATAATTTTCTGCCCTAAAATAAATAAACAAACAAACATGTATGAGTCAGAACATGCTAAATAATCCAGTGCTACATTTTTGGAGTGACCAGATCCATATGATTTTGGTTATTAAAAGGCTACAAATACCTGGGCTTTTAAGCAGAGAAGAATTAATATGCGAAATTTAAACTCAGGAATCACAGAGCATTAAAAAGCTTTCATTAACTGATAATTAAAAAAATTGTGCAGACTTTCTTCAACCATGGTGCACTACAAATGTTAATGCTGAGGTCTACATTGGTCACTTACATTTCAACCCATTTTAGATGTGTAGAACAGCTAGAAAAGGAAAAAAAATTGAAAGAAAAATATATATGTATGCATCCAAAAATCTGCATTAACCTAATGTCAAACAAAGGATGGAAAACAGGATAAAAGAACAAAGTTAAAGTAAAGGAAACAGTGCCAACACAAAAGCAAAACTATGCATTTGCATCTAAAGAAAATATAAAAGGAAGAATCAGTAAAGAGGAGTGTGGTATATCCTCACATTTGGAAGACAACCTACAAAGGGAATCACTAGTATGCAGAAACAATATAATCTGGGAATCATGCAGTTGTATCAAGTCCAAATATTTATAAGTCAGGGTCTGTATTGTTTAAAAAAACAAAACAAAATGCTGCTATAGATGACCACCTATTTTGCCTAAATGATAGAGCTATCCCTGATTGTAAGTTACATTACTAAAAGGGGTGAGAGTTAGGGGAATACATTTCTCTTGAGAGCTGGGGTGGGTGTGGGGAACGGGGGGTTTAGGGGTGTGTGGCTGGGTTCATGTTATTGCCTAAAGGTGTCACATTTACACCCTGAAACAACTTGATATAAAAAGGAAGGCTGGTCACATTAAAGGGCTGCAAATGCTAAACTCTTGTCTCTCCTCCATGGTAGAAGCTGTCACCTTAAGTGAACTACAGAAAATGAATAATTATAAGATTTTTTCAGATTTATACTACTTCCCATATTGTGCAACATTAAGGTAATTTTGTCATCTGATCAGTGTGAGAAATGCCAGAACAACAATAAGGCCACCAGACAGAAGTAAATAAACACTCACTATAGGCAACTAATTTGCAGTTTGCATCCCTGAGAAAATTCACAGCAATTTAATACATTCATTTGCAATGACTTTTACCCCTCACTCCCATACACCCTGGTGCCAGTGCCACTGGAATACTAGGTGGCTCTCCCACACATTTCAGTGGTAGGGGAGACAATGCCAGCTAACCACATTGCTAGGGAGATCTGAATCTCTCTTTTTCCTGTTACTGCAAGGTTTTGAAAACATGCAAAAGAGAGTCAATCATCGGCATCCAACTGTTAAATATTATTGAGGGAAAACACTTGGTTATTGATGGAAAAGGAATACCACAGAGCTGACTGAGTGAGCAATTTCTCACAATATCTTCAAAATGTATCTATTAAACTGTATCTTTTGTAAAACCAGAGCAATTCTTACTGGTTTAATATCTAGTCAACTTTTAGTAAAATCTGTGATTTAGTGATGTGCCTCACTAATTATAGTTATAATAATGTAATCAACAAAGAGAAAATTTGTAAACGGGTTTTCTTCACAGGTAATGAACAACAAAGTAGAATGAGACAAGATGAATAACAGCAACACATGAAGTCAAAAGCCAGGTTAATAGAATGTCTTTGAAATCCCTTAATTTCAGAACCATTCACCCAAAGAACATTAATTCTTCTGTGGTTGACAAGCACATAGTGGAGGACTTGGAACATAAATCTTTGTTATTTCAAAACTGAACGATTTTAAATTAGATAAAGGCACACAATTTTAAATGCTGTTATCTTCAAAAAGGGTGGTGCAATATTCAAATTACCTGATTGATAATATGCTGTTTTCAGCTACCACAATGTATCAGCAAGTTATTCAATATGGATATAAATTAGAGTGATCAAAATGTGACTCTCAACAGGCAG